>NC_074719.1:1857782-2605282 GCF_947242115.1 Biomphalaria glabrata
GATGGAGCGCAAGCATCTTTGGTGGAAGCGCTCAAGAGGTCTTAGTTGATTTACATACGTCATCCATAAAGGTCGAAAAGAGACAAGATGAGTGCCTCTTCCTAATTGGCCACACAGGGAAAACTCAGGTTTTCAAAAAATGTTTCATCTTCAAATTAAATTTGGTCTATTAACTTGAATACACGTACGTGGGAATTCCGGCATGTGTTGTGTAGAGTGTTGATTTAAACAAATAAACCTTCATAATTAGCTGAACTATTTGTTCATAGTTTCTATGCTAGTGGCGAGTAGAAGTTAGCGACTGGCTGGTGCCTATGCAGTGTGAATGATGCAAGATCAGCGGCACTGAAGTAAGCTGTCTTGGGTACGCCAGGCGAGCCCAGGATACCAGGGTGTAAAGACGTGTTTTTGAAGTGAGCTAGATTTTGTCCAAAATACCATTTCATATTATTACAGTCTACTACAGTTAGTTCATTTCATCTCAAGTTCAAATGTGTCTCTATTGCACTAAAAGTTGTATTTAGTCTGTTCACAAAGAAGTAACTCAATTTATTTCAAGTTTTACAAGCTAAGATATGCTACGCCTACAGCGGTTTAGTTGTCTGCCAGCAGTTTGGTGCTACAAGTCAACGACCGTCAGCAGCACTGCTGCAATTGGTGGCAATAAACCTGCGCATGTTTTAGTGAGATTTGATTTTTGATTTGAGGCACATCGGCACAATTTAGGCCATGTCGTGCCTGCAGTCCCTTAAGGATCCCTCTCTCTCTAAACAACAAGGGCCAGATTGTATACAGTCATATCATTAAAATCAAGGTCTATTCACAGTTAAAATAGTAAAGGTAGTAAAAATTTAAATATTTGGTAAAAATCTAATGTAAATAGTGCATGTTCACAAATTCATAAATCAGATCTTCGTAGATAGCCCCACTTCCCGGATACAGTGTTTTAGTGAGACACCTTTTCAATAGACAGCATCGATATTTTATCACCAATCTTCTACACCCAATCTCTAACTAGATCCAGCACTCCAGCCTAAACTGCTGTCTTTTATAGTCTGGATCTACATCACCAGACTAGAATCTTCGACAGGCTGAGTACATTTATACATGGGCGTAACCAGGATTTGTTTTCCGTGTGTGACGTGGGGGGGGGGGTGCCGTTTCTGTATCACAAATGTGGTTTTACAGGGTGGGGTCGCTAGCCCCACGCCGAATCCTCCTCCTTTCTCACCCGGGCTTGGGACCGGCAGATGGCGGAGATAGCAAGTAAGCTAGTAGTAAGTCTCAGTGATTGGGGGGGGGTATAGGGGCGATGTAATTTTTTTTCTTTTTCCTTTGCATTAATTAATTAATTATAAACCAACTTGACACGCTCTCGTACAAGAAGCAATCAGCTTCATAATGGGGGATATTTTTAAAACCTTTTTTTTTGTTACTACTTTTTTTTTGTATAACACCACAAGAGCACAGTGAAGTCACGCTCATCACAACGCTAAAGCAAGTTAGCGTCTAGCGACAGGATAGAAGTAATAGAAGAAAAAAAAAAGAAATTTGGCAAAAGTGAGATAGAGAGAAAGACAGAGGGAAGAATGCGGTAAGAATTGTAGAGAAGGAGGGACAGAAAGAGAAGGAGGGAGGGAAAGAGAAGGAGGGACAGAAAGAGGAACAGAAAGAGAAGAAGGGACAGAAAGAGAAGGAGGGACAGACAGGGAAGAAGGGACAAAAAGATAAGAAGGGACAAAAAGATAAGGAGGGACAGAAAGAGAAAGAGGAACAGAAAGAGAAGAAGGGACAGAAAGAGAAGGAGGGACATAAAGAGAAGGAGGGACAGAAAGAGAAGGAGGGACATAAAGAGAAAGAGGGACAGAAAGAGAAGGAGGGACAGAAAGAGAAAGAGGGACAGAAAGAGAAGGAGGGGCAGAAAGGGAAGGAGGGAGGGAAAGAGAAGGAGGGACAGAAAGAGGAACAGAAAGAGAAGAAGGGACAGAAAGAGAAGGAGGGACAGAAAGGGAAGAAGGGACAAAAAGATAAGAAGGGACAAAAAGATAAGGAGGGACAGAAAGAGAAAGAGGAACAGAAAGAGAAGAAGGGACAGAAAGAGAAGGAGGGACATAAAGAGAAGGAGGGACAGAAAGAGAAGGAGGGACATAAAGAGAAAGAGGGACAGAAAGAGAAGGAGGGACAGAAAGAGAAAGAGGGACAGAAAGAGAAAGAGGGACAGAAAGAGAAGGAGGGGCAGAAAGGGAAGGAGGGAGGGAAAGAGAAGGAGGGACAGAAAGAGAAGAAGGGACATAAAGATAAGGAGGGACAGAAAGAGAAAGAGGAACAGAAAGAGAAGAAGGGACAGAAAGAGAAGGAGGGACAGAAAGAGAAGGAGGGACACAAAGAGAAAGAGGGACAGAAAGAGAAGGAGGGGCAGAAAGAGAAAGAGGAACAGAAAGGGTAGAAAAATGGTAGGAACCCCGCCAAACAATGTCCTTAAAGTTCTGAGAGTCATATTCCAAGCTTAGCTAGTAGAGTCTGGCACGAGATCAAAGACAGAGAGGGGCGCCTGGAATGTTGAATGCCAAAGGTCACTTCAACTCAAGGTCAAAAGAAAAGTGCCTGCAACAACAGAAACAAAAAAATGTGTGATGGGCCCTGAAACGTGGTTGAAAATAATCTCCCCTTGTCAGAGCTGAACACACACACGCCCCAATGTTGAGAGGTCGTGTAAATGTTACGCCCTTGCGATATTAACTTCACGATGCAACGTGCAGAGGCGGAGAATAGAGGTGTCACCGTGTTTCACAAGAATAGAGGCGTCGCCATCTTTCACAAGAATAGAGGCGTCACCGTGTTTCACAAGAATAGAGGCGTCACCGTGTTTCACAAGAATAGAGGGGACACCCATGTTTCACAAGAATAGAGCGGACACCATGTTTCACAAAAATAGAGCGGACACCATGTTTCACAAAAATAGAGCGGACACCATGTTTCACAAGAACATAGCGGACACCATGTTTCACAAAAATAGAGCGGACACCATGTATCACAAGAACAGAGTAGCCGTATCGATTGATAAAATCCATGGTTATAGTTTCATATGATGTACGCTAGTTGTTTGTTTTTTTTTCAACAAAAAAAAAAAAAAGATTTTCTCAAATGATTCATTGTTCAAGTGCAAAGACTTGCTACTAGCGAGATAAATAGAACTTGGGTTGTTTAGTATCGACGTATTAGCAGGAGGGAGAGGGTTAAATAGCTCTCAAAACACTGAGTTCCAGACAGCGCGTTTGTGACAAGAAAATACGAGCTAATTTTTCGTTTCTTTTGGAATACAACCAGACTTCCAAAGTAGGAGACTTGTGTTTGAATCCCACAAGGCGTAGCATATATTTTTTTTTGCTCACGGGGGGCAACACTGGTTTGTATCATCACTGGGGGGGGGGAACACTGGTTTTATGCTCACCGGGGGGGGGGGCAACAATGGTTTTTAATTTACAGGGGGCAACACTAGCTTGATTACAACAAAGAGAAACAAGTCGTGTTTTGTTTTTTTTCACAAAGGGGCAACTTTAGGCTTGCCTACAAACAAGCAGCTCAGCTAGCGTACGAAAAGACAACAAGAGGGAGTGGAACCATTAACTTACTTACAAAGGGGCAAAACTTTTTGACTCTTTCACAATGGGGCAGCACAAAGCAGCTTAGAAAATGATTTAAGTAGATAGCAGGCTCATACTCAGCGGCCTGATCCTGTACCAATGGCGAACAACATCTGTCGCAGCCCAGGTATCACTCAAAACACGTGACCGCCATTGTGCGAGGTGATAAACGGTTAACTCCCCTTGCCAGGTGGACCTGAAGAAGATGGTAACACTCTGATGGTGAGGGCAACATTCCATCACAGCCTCGGTGTTGTTCAGCCCATCACCACATCGGCATTTCAGTTTCATTTTGACGCTGGAGGGGTGGGGGCCACGGCGGAGGTGCCCGTGAGCTATTTATATCCATAGCAAAAAAAAAAGAAAATCGATGCGTCCCTCAAGGTCGTCCGCAACACCTACGCCATCTATCGGTACATTGTGGAACACAGCGGGGAGGGGGGAGACACGGGCGAGGATAAAAAAAAAAAAAAACACCAACACAAGCGATCGACATTGTTGTGGAAGCAGCACGTGAGAGGGTTCAAAGTTCACCAGGCGGTTCCAAAACCTTGACACGCTGAGTCTCCATAGGAATTGACAAGGAGAAGAAAAAAAAAATCGCAAAAAAAGTTTCGCTTGAAAAACAAGGTTACAAAGTTTTTGTGGAAACTCAAAATCGGTCTACGAAGGGGTCCACCCAGGCAGGTAAAAAAAAAAGGCAGGTTTCAATATTTTCAGCATGAATATCATACTCTAAGACTATTAACGACCCCAATCCTATCTCCGCCAGTACAACGATAAGAGAAGTGTACGGAATGAAACTGTTGTCAATACTATTG
This sequence comes from Biomphalaria glabrata, assembly GCF_947242115.1. Classification (NCBI taxonomy): domain Eukaryota; kingdom Metazoa; phylum Mollusca; class Gastropoda; family Planorbidae; genus Biomphalaria; species Biomphalaria glabrata. The sequence continues at coordinate 1,862,248 of NC_074719.1, forward strand.
TAATGTTAGGCCCAATTATGACATAAAACCACAGAATATGGAAATTTATTAATGGTATTATTTTTTCTAAAAAATTACAATGACTAATGTTATTGAATAGTTGTTAAAATTGTGTATTTTTTTAATAAATAAAAAAAAATAAAAACAAAACTGCTTGCATAGTTAATTTAGAAAATTAAATGTTCCACTTTCAGAAAAAAAGCCGTTACAACAGAACTCGAAAGATCTAAAATATCATCATGTCAAATTTTCAATTTTTTTCTAGTTTTCGCGATCTAGACGCGACGGACGGACAGACCACACAAAACTAATAACGGCTTCATTTCTTCAGGATAAAGTGCAATGTTCAATTGTGTATTTCTTGTCTCACACCTGGCAATATGTATCCATCGGAGGACTGTTTTGTGTTTTGCTGTTGTTATTCAGCTTTGTTAGTGCTGCCATGAGTCGTTTCATATAGAAGGAATCAAAGTTTTCCAAGCCTTTGGAGGATTGTTTCTGCGCCCGCTAGGAAAACAAGTTTGACTGTGCAGGGTAGCAGCTAGTTCTAGCGCTTCCCTTTCTGCTCTGTGGCTGTCAGAGCTCCAGTTATAATAATAATAATAATTTTATTTATAAAGCGCTGTTAACAAACAAAATGTAGGCTCAAGGCGCTGTAACAACATTACAAACAAAAACACGAGAGCTAAAATGACAGTTAATCTAAAAAAAGTTTTAAACAGATAGGTCTTAATGTTCTTCTTAAAAGTGGTGTTGTCTGTCTGAGATCAATGGGGAGTGAGTTCCAAACCTTTGGTCCGTGAACTGAAAAAGCACGCAGACCGCAGCTTTTGAGGAAGAAACGTGGCACTACTAAAAGCGTTGAGTCCATTGAGCGCAGGGCTCTCTGGGGGACATATGGAGTAATCAGTTCGCTAAGGTACAGGGGCATCTCATTGTTATATATATGCAATGTATGTTTCTAGTTTTGTTCTCCATCGGGCTATTCGTTGAGTATTTCAGCTCCTCCATTTGTGGTGGCTTAATGAGATGGCCGATGCGTGTGCAACTCTGACCTACTAAGGAGTTTGAGCGTTTACTTTTTCCTTGAGCTCTGTTGGAGTGTAGCCAGATTTTTTTGGTTATATTGTGAATACAATTTTTAACTCATAAATTTGCGCATGATTTTTTCACTTCATCACTCCTTTGGGTTCCTCATGGAACATAGGGCCTCGGCAAAAACACGCCACTCTCCACGGTCTCTTGCTAGCTTTTTGATGGTGTCCCAGCTCTTCCCGGTCTTCTCTGCTTCTTCAAGTACACTGCGTCGCCATGTTCTTTTTGGTCTTCCTCTGCGTCTTGTTCCCTGGGGGTTCCACTCTAAGGCCTGCCTAGCTCTGTTGCTGGTATCTTTTCACTCAAAGAAATTATCTGGCATTTCAGAAAGACAGGGGGCAATAGAAGGGAACCGCTAAGGTTTGATTCCCACTGTAGGATTAGGCTAGCATGGAAATACAAAACAAAGCTTATCTTAGGGGAAGAACATCGAAATCTCTGCAATATATCTCAATTGTGCAGGCATAAGCTCCTTTTTTTATATAATTTATAATTAATTTACCAATAATTATTTTTAAAATTGGTTTAACTTTTTGATTGATTAATGTTTTGCTAGGACACAACAAACGATTGCGTAAAAGTTTCAACTTGATCCGAGATTGGGTGTCGGAGAAATAACGTGTACAATCTTTTGGCCAGACAGACACACAGACAGACATAGTGAGTTGAAATACGCTTTGCAGAAAAGTCCGTTCAGAAACACACGAGGTTGAAATACCGGTTGATAGTTTAAAAAAAAACAAAAACAAGAAGTAGCCTTATAAAAGTGTGGACTCACCCTTGAGATTGGACATACGCCTGGACAGGATGCTGAGCCGGACAGTCAGCCATCCATTTTTATCAGCTGGGACATTGACCATGATGACGTGAACCTCCTGGCCGGAAGTGGAGGTACTGTTGCTCTCGCACGTACTGCCAGGCTTCAGACTCCTGAAGCTCGACGTCACGTAGCGAGACTGGAAGTTGTCGACAATCTCGCATTTTGCGAAATCAAAAGGTTCTGGAGAGGACAAACAAGATAAGCGTGAACAGGTTTTCAAATAAAACTTCATAAGCAAGGTTTAACACAATATTAGCACTCATTGCCAAAAAAACATGGTTTAACACATTAGCACTCATTAGCAAAGACATGGTTTAACACAATATTAGCACTCTTTACAAAAAAACATGGTTCAACACATTAGCACTCATTAGCAAACACATGGTTTAACACAATATTAGCACTCATTACCAAAACACATGGTTTAACACATTAGCACTCATTAGCAAACACATGGTTTAACACAATATTAGCACTCATTAGCAAAAAAAACATGGTTTAACACATTAGCACTCATTAGCAAACACATGGTTTAACACAATATTAGCACTCATTAGCAAAAAAAACATGGTTTAACACATTAGCACTCATTAGCAAACACATGGTTTAACACAATATAAGCACTCATTACCAAAAAAACATGGTTTAACACATTAGCACTCATTAGCAAACACATGGTTTAACACATTAGCACTCATTAGCAAACACATGGTTTAACACAATATTAGCACACTACCAAAAAAAACATGGTTTAACACATTAGCACTCATTAGAAAACACATGGTTTAACACAATATTAGCACTCATTACCAAAAAAACATGGTTTAACACATTAGCACTCATTAACAAACACATGGTAACGCAATATTAGCACGTATTACAAGCATATGGTTTGACACAATATTAGCCCTCATTAGCAAGCACAAGGTTTAACACAATATTAACGCTTTTTTTAGCAGGCACATTGTTTAACACAAAATTAGCACTCGTTAGCAAGTACATGGTTTAACACACAATATAACCATAACACCCACTCTTCCAAAAAAACACGAAAACGTCTGGAACCAAGACCAAAAAAAAAAAAAAGCACAAAATCAAGCGCCTATTAAGTCAGCGTGGCTTCATTAACCTTTTAAAAACAAGATTACAAAGACAGTTTGTGTGGAAACACAAACTCAAAATCGGCCCCCCGAAGTGGTCCACCCAGGCAGGCTTCAATATTTTCAGAAAGAACATCCAAATGAAATTATATCAAAGACAAATGAGAGATAAGAATAGATAAAGAAGGTTGACAGATCTTGTGTAGTGCCCCAACGGTACAGCAGATCAAAGGATAGGTGCAAGTGAATGCAAAGTTAGATGTGAACCTTGCCTAACTAGTTCCCCTTTCAGACGTTGTGGTCTATAGGGCAGATGATGTAAAGTTCATCTGTTTATGTGGCCTACGGTTAAGGGGGTGTCATGTAGCCAGCACAACGACCAACCGCCTTTACTCTTCCCCAACTAATATCAGGTACCCATTGGAGCTGGGTGGACTCAGAGGCGCCTAAGGATTCCGAAGTTGAAAATCCCAGTCTTCACCAGGATTCGAACCCGGGACCCCCGGTTCGGAAGCCAAGCGCTTTACCGCTCAGCTACCGCGCCTCTCCTGGCCTAACTGAAATCTTATAATAGATGTAATTGTTTTGAAAAGGCTCAATCTCTTATCAAATGCTCAAAAAAAAAAAAGAATGCATTTCCGCAATAAAATTTTTTTTCACGAAAATGACATTTACAAGATTACTATTCGTTTTAACTTAGGTTTAACTTATAATGCATACTAATTAGCTTTTTCTCTTTAAAAAAACTGCTTGCATAACTGATTTTAAAAATTAGATTTTTTCGCTTTCCGAAAAAAAAAAGTAGCCGTTGCATCAGAACTTTGAATGTTCTAAAATATTGTGATGTCGGATTTTCAATATCTTTTCTAGTTTACGAGATCTAAACGGGACAGACGGACAGACGAAAAGACATTTCGCACAAAACTAATAGCGTCTTTTCCCCTTTCGGGGACCGCTAAAAAAAAGTGAACTCATTCACAAGTTAAAAATCAGCCAACATTTCGCAATAATCAGAATCCAGATAGTTCTAGGTGTATTTCAATATCATGTTTTTTTGGTATAGAAAAACTGGAAGAACGAAGAGAATTCTTGGTCGATTGTGTTTGGTTCCACGACAATTCGTTCACTGACATTTCGTTCACCGACAAATCGTTCACCAGACATTTCGTTCACCAGACATTTCGTTCACCCGACCTATCGCTCACCGACAACTTGCTCACAGACAACTTGTTCACCGATTACTTGTTCACCGATAACTTGTCCACCGGCAGTTGGTTCACAGACAAATCATTCACTGGATTGTAATATATTGTTAATATTATATATTCTAGTTGCGTGTTTAATTTGTTTACATTAAAACTTTTGTAGCTATTATCCCCCCCCCCCCCAAAAAAAAAATTTTAATTGCTAGAGATCGGGCCTAATCTGAGTTTTTTTGTTAATTTTGTTATTTGTTTATTCTTTGTTAATGTAGTCTAGCAAGCAATTATTTTTTTATTTTTATTTGGAACTACAATTACAGCAACTACAGTTCCAACATGTCATAAGACCGGTTTCAGTCGCTCTCAATTTGATTCGTGCCCGTGGTTTAAATCCTTGCCAATTTTCCATGTTTCTGGACGACATTGGACACGAATTTGATTGTGTTCTCTACTACACAGAAGTCCGCTGGCTCGCATGTCATAAAGTATTGAAGAAAATTGTATCGTTTCTGAACATGAAAGGTGAACCTGTTGAACATTTTCAAACTGACGAATGGGTTCGGGGTTTGGCATTAGTAGTTGATCTCACTGGTCACCCGTAAGACTTGAATTGGAAACTTCAAAGTGAAGGCAAAATTGTGACAACTGCGAGTAATCATGAGAAGTGATTTCAAGCAAAATTAGGACTGTGGATATGTAGAGAAAAATCTTGTTCACTTCTCAACATGTCAGGAACTAAAAAGATTAAATACGGCTGCAACATTTGATATATATGTCTTACACCTGGAATCGTTAGTAGAAGCTTTCAATGACCGTTTTCTTGAATGCGTTTCATACGAGAAAGAATTTTTGAATGTGCAACTAGAGTTGATAGAATAGCAGAGTGTTTGTTGAAATCGAAGTACATAGAATTGGCTGTGCCAAACTTTTACAGTTATTTACCCTGAACGGTACGTTTAATAGCGGAAATTTGCAGCCAGAATTCTAGCTATGTTTGCAAGCAATAATCTCTGTGAGCAGTTCTTTTCCATAATGAAATCTACAAAGGCACCTCCCCGTCCAAGATTATCTGATCAAAATTTGTCATCAGTGATGAGAGCGTCAGTGGCGAACAAACTTCAACATGACATTATATCCCAGAAGGAATGTCAAGCATCAGGACAAAGAAAATAATGCGTAATCATTTTCAATTACGAAATAGTACTACACATTTAGCTAAGAGACAGATACACCATACATTATTGTATTCTATTGTATTATTTGTAATTTACATAAAACTAGTAGGCTGTTTTGCAACTGATTTTTTGGCTGCGGCCCCTCAGGTCATGGTAGGTTTTTTATGTGGCCCATACACCTTAATGAATTTGACATTCCAGATCCGTACCATATGATGTGCACGCTGCACATTTGAATGATTACATTATTTAAATAATTACATTATTTAGTTATTTTTCTAGTGTATGAAACTGTTTTAAGCTTTTGACAATCTCAACTTCTCCAATTCCCTCCCTTAGTCCTATGTCATTCTCCCTCGCTGTCCGATAATCAATACCCAAACCAAGCGCTTGAGTTTGAAAGTAAAAAAAAAAAATACAACAACATGAAATGATCTACTTTCAACTCAATTAACCCAGTTTCTCCAAACCACTCAACGCTTCAAGGCCACGGACTCGGTTGAGCCGGCACTGGCGTCAGTTATGTAAATAAAGAGATAAAAAAAAAAAAACTCGGGTCTTTCAGGGGACGCTATGATGGAGGAACGCAATACGTAGCTTTGTTTTGTTGGCGCTGGTTCATTGGGTTGCTGTTTTTGTTTGAACGGCCAACGGTCAGGTGATAGGGTGTTTTTTTTTCTGTGTGTTTGTGTGCGGATGTGTGTGTGTGTGGGTTCGCAGGTGTGTGTGTCACTTAACCTATCACGCAGTTACGCACCTAATTAGAAAAAAGGGGAGGGTATATTATGTACTTTACGATTGAGTGTATTGAAGTTTAAATTCTCGAAGACTTAGCTTTACTAGGTACCAGACATTGTATTGACCGCACAATACCTTCGTAAACTGTAAAATAAAAAAAATAATTATTAAAAAAGTAAAGTTCCCCTTTCAGACTTTGTGGTCTATAGGGCAGATGATGTAGCGGTCATCTGTTTCTGTGGCCAATAGTTAACAAGAGTGGCATCAAGGCCAGCAAAACGACCAACCGCCTTTACTTTTTTCCCCACTAATGTCAGGTACCCATTAGAGCTGGGTGGACTCAGATCCCGAAATTAAAAATCCCAGACTTCATCAGGATTCGAACCCGGGATCCCCGGTTCGGAAGCCAAACGCTCTACCGCTCAGCCACCTCGCCTCCTCTCGTATACTGTAGCCCAAGGGAAAAAAAATGAACGCCTTGTGTGATACAGAGTCTTTCATGCAGGGATAGGTCCCAGGAGGAAGAACAGACAGACAAGGAAAGAAATGGGTGGACAACTTTAAAGACTGGACGAACTGACCGTGGAAGATACTCTAATCATGGGAAGCGACAGAGCGTAATGGAGAGAGACGGTTGACAGATCATGTGTGTTGCCCCCAACAGGGAGGGGATGTAATACATGCATGTAGATGTCTCAACATCAACCGTATATTTGTTCTGCTTTTAACTCTTTCTCTCTGTAATTATTTTTTCCACGTTTTGAAGGAATTCTTCATTTTGCTCATGACTATTTCACTACCCCTGTTATGATTGGGCTTCAATAGCTTTGTTGTTTGTTATCGGAAAATGTTGTATTTGGTATAGAACTAATTGGAAATGCATGCTCTTTATTTTTATAATTCAAAGTCAAGTTTTTACAAATTAAACATTAATTTAATTTAATGAGGTCAAAATCAACGATGGTATCGTCGATTAGGAGAGAAAGAATTAATTTAATCTGTGAGGTACGTGTGCAAAGTGATCCAAGAAGTCGGAGAGAGAAAAACGCGAGGGAGTGTGTTGATCAAAGCTTCGTAAAAAAATGGACTGTAGTGTAATTACAAACTCCGTCCGGAAAAGTCGACAGCACTTGTCGGGCTTCCAAAATACAACCACTACAGTTCATTTGAGCGACGAGACTTTGGTTGATGTGGTGAACTGCTCACGAGAGTGTCGTGGAGCCAGCACAACGACCTTCCCTTTCGCTCCACTGCACATTCAATCCGGTTTTTACAAAAAAAAAGTAGGTCAGAAAAGAGTTATAAATGAATCGTAACTATCTTATCAACTAAGTCGTCCCTTCCTACCAGAAGATAATTACGTCCTACGCGTATCCGTGTGTCAATGCAGTCATGCATGTCAATTTCAGACTTAGAACTCATTGGTTTTTCTGTCTGATTCAGGCAAAGCTTTCATTTGAACAACTGACCAGTTGTGTAAATAAACAAGTACACTGACCAGTTGTGTAAATAAACAAGTACACTGACCAGTTGTGTAAATAAACAAGTACACTGATCAGTTGTGTAAATAAAACAAGTACACTGACCAGTTGTGTAAATAAACACGTACACTGACCAGTTGTGTAAATAAACAAGTACACTGACCAGTTGTGTAACTAAAACAAGTACACTGACCAGTTGTGTAAATAAACAAGTACACTGACCAGTTGTGTAAATAAACAAGTACACTGACCAGTTGTGTAAATAAACAAGTACACTGACCAGTTGTGTAAATAAACAAGTACACTGACCAGTTGTGTAAATAAACAAGAACACTGAGCAGTTGTGTAAATAAACAAGTACACTGACCAGTTGTGTAAATAAACAAGTACACTGACCAGTTGTGTAAATAAACAAGTACACTGACCAGTTGTGTAAATAAACAAGTACACTGACCAGTTGTGTAAATAAACAAGTACACTGACCAGCTGTGTAAATAAACAAGTACACCGACCAGTTGTGTAAATAAACAAGTACACTGGTCAGTTATGTAAATATAAAAAATAAACTGACCAGTTGTATAAATTAACCAATACAATGACTGCCAAAAAGGAATATTCCAAAGAATTATTTTTAAGAAATCGAGAATTATGGTAGTTTCTGGAAAGAGACATATCCGTGGTTCATCGTTAGTCACCTATTCAGGCCTCACGGAACACTAAGTTCCCGCGGAACACAGTTTGGGAAACACTGGTCTCTAAAGTCTACTTCCATTTATTTCTAGTAATACTTCAGTATATCAGGGCGTATTTCCGGTGACACGGTGCGTAGAGCCCTCATCTACGTCTTTTTATTTTCATCCAGTGTTTCCCAAACTGTGTTCCGCGGAACCCTTGAGTTCCGCGAGGCCTACGTAGGTGTTCCACGGACTACTGGAATGATTAACTAGTAGGCCACCACGTACATTAATCTCTCTTTAAAAAAAAAAAGCAAAGTCTGCTCCGCTAAATACTCAGAATGTGCGAAGTCTGTTATGGAAAAAAAAGGTTTGGGAACCGCCGCTTTCATAGCTCCGAGGAATTGAGTCAAAGCCCAAAATGAAGCCGTGTTAAATAAACCTAGATCTAGCTCGAAAAAATAAAAACAAAAACAACTTGCTTAAAGTACACCCTTATGTTTACGTGTGTGAGTGCGTGAGGTCGAGTGGGTGGAAGACAGTCGAATGAATTCTTTCAAGTAGATTAATGGCGTGCGCAGAACTTTGTGGGGACAGTATTTAGAGTAGGTCTTAATATCTTAAGTCGGCTAAGGTTCAGTGCACTTCCCCCGCTGTCAATGGGGCGTGACACCAAACAGGTCGCCGGCAAGGCTGGTGGGGGGGGGGGAGAGTCTCTTTCATCCTTCTCCGGCGCCCTAATGGTCTGAATGTTGAAATAGGTGAACCAGGATTAACAGGCGGTTTTGTGGTTCGACTGAAGCACACACACAGACACACACAGTCTCACCTAAATAGTGGCTTACTAAACGTCATGGTGACTGCTAAGAACCCACGCAAAGGTAATGTCAGTCCTCTACAGTCTTAGCTTGTACAAAACATGACTTATTCAATCTTAGCTCTACAGTACAACATTCCATTTGTACAAAACATGGCATATTCAATCTTAGCTCTACAGTACAACATTCCATTTGTACAAAACATGGCATATTCAATCTTAGCTCTACAGTACAACATTCCATTTGAACAAAACATGGCATATTCAATCCTTGCTCTACAGTACAACATTCCATTTGTACAAAACATGGCATATTCAATGTTAGCTCTACAGTACAACATTCCATTTGAACAAAACATGGCATATACAATCTTAGCTCTACAGTACAACATTCCATTTGAACAAAACATGGCATATTCAATCTTAGCTCTACAGTACAACATTCCATTTGTACAAAACATGGCATATTCAATCTTAGCTCTATAGTACAACATTCCATTTGAACAAAACATGGCATATTCAATCCTTGCTCTACAGTACAACATTCCATTTGTACAAAACATGGCATATTCAATCTTAGCTCTACAGTACAACATTCCATTTGTACAAAACATGGCATATACAATCCTTGCTCTACAGTACAACATTCCATTTGTACAAAACATGGCATATTCAATCTTAGCTCTACAGTACAACATTCCATTTGTACAAAACATGGCATATACAATCCTTGCTCTACAGTACAACATTCCATTTGTACAAAACATGGCATATTCAATCTTAGCTCTACAGTACAACATTCCATTTGAACAAAACATGGCATATTCAATCTTAGCTCTATAGTACAACATTCCATTTGTACAAAACATGGCATATACAATCCTTGCTCTACAGTACAACATTCCATTTGTACAAAACATGGCATATACAATGTTAGCTCTACAGTACAACATTCCATTTGTACAAAACATGGCATATTCAATCTTAGCTCTACAGTACAACATTCCATTTGTACAAAACATGGCATATTCAATCTTAGCTCTACAGTACAACATTCCATTTGTACAAAACATGGCATATTCAATCTTAGCTCTATAGTACAACATTCCATTTGAACAAAACATGGCATATTCAATCCTTGCTCTACAGTACAACATTCCATTTGTACAAAACATGGCATATTCAATCTTAGCTCTACAGTACAACATTCCATTTGTACAAAACATGGCATATTCAATCTTAGCTCTACAGTACAACATTCCATTTGAACAAAACATGGCATATTCAATCCTTGCTCTACAGTACAACATTCCATTTGTACAAAACATGGCATTAGAGCCATTAGAGAATGGAATGGGCTGCCTGAATCAATCAGGACAACCAACGACTATGCAGAGTTTAAGTCACTGATTACCATGCATGACTACATTAACACATGAAATGCCTAGGACGTAATTATCTTGTTTTTTGAAGCTACGTCTATAATATATAAGATAAGATACTCAGCATTAGAATATTCTATTTGGACAAAACAGGACACAGACCCTCAACTTCGCATAGCAGCCACAAAGGTACAAATCTAACTCTGATATGAACCGGGCCCCTAATACAGAACATTTCAACCAATAATAGCTATAGGGACCTAGTTATAACTATAAAGATATTGCTCCTACGCAATGATAAAGAAAAAAAAAAGTTAAAAATCAAATATAAAAAACAACAAGTAAGGCGTCCTAATGTTCTTGTCCAGTTTCCAAGTCGCGACTTTTTTTTTTTTCTCATCAAGAGAAATGACAATGGCCGAAGACGCTAAAAATAGAACAGGAGATGTGCAAGCCATGATAGCTCGCGCCTACTACTTCCGTTGAGTGCGCGCGTGTGTTAAGTGGGGCTAACACAAGAGATAGCCAGCCCGCCTTTAGACTGCAGCTCTTTAGTACACTAGTCCCCTGCGCTTTGGGTCAAAGACAGTGACCTTCTTCTAATCAGCCACTACTACACCAGTGGTTCCCAAACTGTGTGCCGCGGAACCCTAGTGTTGGCTTGAATAGGTGTTCCACAAACTACTATACTAATTAACTAGTAGGCCACCACTTGAAGTAAATCTCTCTTAAAAAAATAAGCAAAGTGTTCCGCTAAATACTCAGCATTTTCCAAGTGTTCCGTTATGGGAAAAGTTTGGAAAACAATGGATTACAAGATAGTTGTAAAGGCTTGCACAAAGTGAAACTCAAACCAAGCCATTTTCAATCGAACCTTCGATGAAGTTGGAGGCATGTTAGACTGAACACTATATATTATTATAGAGAAACAAAATGCGGATGCTCAATAGTTGATGATTACATGTTAATCAGGGACTTAAATTCTGCCCAAGTCACTGGTTTTCCAGACTGACTAAGGCAACCCATTCCATGCTCTAATAGCACTAGGGAAGAAGGAGTTTGTCCTAACGCATGTAATGCAGCGCGGTGTACTTTTTGTGCCTTTCAGAGTATTTTATTATATTTAGTTTTTGTATTTGAAGATTATGGTTCAGTGTTTTATGAATAATTGCTGCTTTCTTTTTGAGTCTTGTCCCCTGAAGGAAACACACACACACACACACACACACACACACACACACGACCAGCGCTTTATGAATCAGGCTTCTACGTACTTTTTGTTCCAGTGACGGCGAGTGACCTCGAAAAACCCTGACTGAAAGTTGGATAGAAAAACTTTCTTGACTTTTGACCCCCCGGTGTAACAGCACTACTACGCCATTCTCCGTTCCCTCAGCAGGGCCCATTGTCCATCCTGCCATCTTTGACTCTCGGTCTACTGATCTTCTCCATGTTCGGTCTTCCAGCCTTTTCCCCTTCCCACGAGGGTTCCAGTCCAGGGCCGGTTTGACGATGCTTTCTGTTGTTTCTCACTATGCATGCCCAATCCAAACCCCACTTCCGTTTTCGTCGGTTCTGGCGTTGACAAAGAGGAGTCGACCACTTCGTCCAGATCTGATCTAAATTCATCTTCGACCAGCGGGCAACTTGTATTTGACCCTTACTTTAGATTTGGAATCCAACCAACTTGACAAGTTCAACCATTGCAACTGGGAATCTAGCGTCCCTTCCAACCATATCAACTTTTTTGTTTTGTTCCAACAGGGGCTCAACCAGCACATCTGGTCACATCGGGGGGGATGGCTTCGTTACAAGGTAAATGTCATGAGAAACGGAGTCGAGGGCGAGAGAGTGCAGGCGCCAAGTTTACTCCCCGAAAGGTCAGAAGCAATATTCATAATGACAACTTTCACCGTGTGTACCCTGGACCCCCCCCTACACCCCCCTTCTCCCCTCCCCCCCCCCCAAAAAAATATTTGATACGCGCACTAAGACCACGTACTGTCGCCATGTTATCAAAGTAAGACGCGCCCCGTCAAGCCACAGATCTCCAACTGTCTGTCTTCTCTCGTTCACAAGGTTCGTTACCATGAAGAGGGACAGGGGGGGGGGGGGTTCCGAGATGGGCGGTGCTTACAGCGCTGGGTATTTTTAACTAGACTTGAGTATTTTTGGGACCTGTCGTGCATGTTATTTGTTCTATTGTTATGTGTATTTCTGTGACGTGTACTGTACATATATGAAGACAACTGTTGAGTTTGTATAGAGGACAATAAACAATTTAAATACGTTGTTCTTAGATTTCATTTTTAAACAGTAAAACACGAAACTTTAATATTGTAAAGAATTTAAAAATAAAACCTTATGTAAATGGTGTCAGATATGAAAGTAAAATGAATTAGTCATTTTTCAAACCAATAACAATATTTATTTTAAAAAAACAAGGCTAGTGATTCTTAGAGTATTAAAAATACCAATCTTCACAAGGTCGACACCTCATTTATTCATATTCTCAAACACCTATTTATATTCAGAAATAAGACGATATGAAAAAAATATATAACTAGTAATGCTGTATGGGCGTAATATAGTAATGTCCGTCGCCAAAAACACATGGGATATATGTTCACCATGGCACCACTTTGTGCAGACCTTATAATAATTGATTACGTTTCTATAAGGGCAAGTGCGATGAAAGTAATAAATAAGACAATTATTTTGTTGAACAGTTTATACAGATCTAGATTTAAAAGGAAAAACGTGTGTGTTGCGACCATATGCAGCTGTGGAGTGTGTGTTACTGATGTAACCAAGAGTAAAACTATGCAGGATAATTTGTTGCCACTAGCTCAACACATGCTGATGCAATCACGAGGAAGTATGTCGTAGTTCAGGTGTTAAATAGGAAAGTGAAAGTTGAACTTCCAGAAGACAAGCGAAAGACGTTTGACAGGAGGACGTGTGACAGAAAGACGTGAGACAGAAAGACGTGAGAAAGAAAGAATTGTGACAGAAAGAAGTGTGACAGAAAGACGCGTGACAGAATGACGCGTGACAGAAATAGGTGAGACAGAAATACGTGAGACAGAAAGACGTGTGACAGAAAGACGTGTGACGGAAAGACGTGTGACAGAAAGACGTGAGACAGAACAGAAAGACGTGTGTGACAGAAAGACGTGTGTGACAGAAAGACGTGTGACAGAAAGACGTGTGACAGAAAGACGTGAGACAGAACAGAAAGACGTGTGTGACAGAAAGACGTGTGTGACAGAAAGACGTGTGTGACAGAAAGACGTGTGTGACAGAAAGACGTGTGTGACAGAAAGACGTGTGACAGAAAGACGTGTGACAGAAAGACGTGTGTGACAGAAAGACGTGTGTGACATAAATACGTGTGACAGAAAGACGTGTGTGACATAAATACGTGTGACAGAAAGACGTGTGTGACATAAATACGTGTGACAGAAAGACGTGTGTGACAGAAAGACGTGTGTGACAGAAAGACGTGTTGTTTTATGTGCGTTGTCATTTGTTCACATGATCAATATTTGATGCTGAACGGTTGTATATTCTGTTAATAAAAGTTACAGTTTGGCTTATACAGAAGTTTGGTCGAGTTTTATTCTAGTTCGGCATTAAGAAACCTTTAGGAGGCGCGGCGGCCGAGTGGCAAAGCTCTTGGCTTCCGAACCGGATGGTCCCAGGTTCGAATCCTGGTGAAGACTGCGATTTTTTTTATTTCGGGATCCTCAGGGCGCCTCTGTGTTCATCCAACTCTAATGGGCACCTTGACATTAGTCGGGGAAAAATATGCGAGGGTGGTCGTTGTGCTGGCCACATGACCACCTCCTTAACCGCGGGCTACATCAACAGATGGCCTTTACATCCTCTGCCCCAATGATCGCAAGGTCTGAAACGGAAACTGAACTCTCTAGAAATCCCAACCACCTAAAATGGTTTCGACGGACTAGCTGTTCGGAGCCAAAGCTCTACGACCGGACATCGACACCAACGCTGGACATCTACGTGGACAACGCTGGACTTAACTAGATCGACCAGCCAAGAGGAAACACTAAAAGATCTGGCCAACACACACCAAAAAAAAAACACTAGGGTGCGGGATAGGAGCGTCCTCCTCCCGTTTCCAGCACTCAGATACTGGAGCGCATCACGGCAGCCATATTGGCCTCCCCGGTCCTTTGTGCGGAACATTAAACATGGCTGCAGCTTGTCAAGAGGAGGTAATTAGCATGTGTTTCTACGTCTTCTGGACTAGTCTCCCTTGCGCACGTGCCAAGAAAGGAAATTTAGGGGGGGGGGGGGGGGAAGGAGGGTGGGGTGGGGGGGGGGGGGAAGGAGGGTGGGGTGGGGGTGGAAGCAAGGGAAGAACGCCAGAAAACTGCGTTCAAGAAAATGGTTAAAGAAAAACAGAATCGTCGGAATTAGAGCCGAGTTCTAGGATAGATCAATATCGAGCAGCTAGACTGTAGCCAATAGTGAGACGTGTGCAAAGATGTCCTGTTTCCTAATGATTAGACGTGTGCAAAAATGTCCTGTTTCCTAAAGGTATCATTGTAATCAACGAATGGTACCGTTTGATCGTCTGAGAGCTGAGCCGAAGGCTCTTCGAGCTCTAAGTTTGAAAAAATGCATGTCAGAGCGCCAAACAGTAAAAAAAAAAAAAACCTGCGCGAACCGCTGTTCTGTCTGGAAGATACCCAAGTCAATGCCTATATAAAGCATTGCTATTTCCGACATAACTGGCCTCTGGACGCATGGGCTGGACATGGCCAAAGGGCCGAGTTTACCGTTAGCATCCGCCATCTTCCTATGTTATACCAAGCTAACCATGGGGGAACTCGCCATTAATGTAACGGTCCCTTTAGACATGCATGTTTTCACTCTTCAGATCGAGGCTCAGTCCACACACAGCACTTCCAAGCAGATGTTATGCACTTGACGACAAATATAGTTTAGTTTAGAGAGTAAGCAATCTATCGTGTGCAGCATGCTAGTGCATGGTGTGTGTTCGCTTTGAAAACAAAAAAATAAATGACGGCAATGTATTCAGACTCCCAGCTCCCTAAAATGAAACACATTTTCTAAATTGAAATTGTCCAGTTCACTTTCAGACCAGTCATGTGGATCTACACAGTTTGTAGTGATGTTTTGACTTCAATATTTTGTAGTGATGTTTTGACTTCCATATTTTGTAGTGATGTTATGACTTCTAAATTTTGTATTGATGTTTTGACTTCAATATTTTGTAGTGATGTTATGACTTCTAAATTTTGTAGTGATGTTTTGACTTCAATTTTTTTTTTTTAGTGATGTTTGGATTGTGAACAGATGTTTTTCAGGGCCAGAGAACACTGCGTCACGGCAAGATCTGGTCCGCGGGCCGTAAGTTGTTTTTCATCAATGAATTACGAGCCGTATTAGTAAGGTTCACATTCATCTTCAAGTGTGTACATTTCCTCTTCAAGTGTGTACATATCAACCAGTTCGTACAAGTTGACACAGATACTCACTAAAGGATCGAACGGTGGAATGAGTAGCAAAGGTCTTGTTTAGTCTACACACACACACACACACACATCTACCCCACACATCTGCCTTGACCAGGAGACCGCCTGCCTCACTGTTTAATGTTCTTAGCACCAAGACTTGACCTGTCTAATGAGGGGTCACCCCAGCTCTAGACCTGCACACCACCGACCTCACAGGTCATGGAGATCTCGTGGGTTCAACATGTGAAACAGTGACCTTTTTTTTTTTTTAACCACAGCAGGGGAGGTGAACGACCCGGAAAATACTGACTTGACACGTACAAGAGCGCTAGTGGGTTTTCTTAACAAAACAATTTGCCTATTAGCGAGTTAGTTCAATGGGAGGTTACTATAACATGCACTTATTTCTGGTGTACAGAATATAGAAAGTGTTGACACTCTATTTTAAAATTGCGTCATAGTTTTGTGAGCACTTTCCAGCAGTATAATAAATCACAAATCTAAGCTCTTTGCTTGCAACCATAGACTATATATATCTAGTCTATGCTTGCAACTGAAAAGTAATTTTTATCCTTCAGATAACCAAACTGTTTCTCTAACGGAACACTTCGCACTGAGTACTTAGCGGGACACTTTTTTGCTAATTTTTTTTTTTAGAGAGATTAATTCACCTGGTGGCCTACTGATTAATTATTCCAGTAGTTCGTGGAACACCTAATCAGGATGGTCTAACTAGTAAAAAGAATAGTTACCCTTGTAGACCTTGTGGTCTATAGGGTAGATGATGTAAAGGTCATCTGTTTCTGTGGCCTACGGCTAACGGGGGGTGTCATGTGGCCAGCACAACGACCAACCGCCTTTACTTTACTCCAACTAATGCCCAGTACCAATTAGAGCTGTGTGGACTCAAGAGGCGCCCAAAGATCCCAAAATTTAAAATCCCAGTCTTCACCAGGATTCGAACCCTGGGACCCCCGGTTTGGAAGTTAAACACTTTACCGCTCAACCACCGCGCCTTCCTGATGGAAAATTATTTTGACAACAGTTCTCGACTTCGGCATTACTACAATACTTTAAAAAAAAATGGAAGAGTTATGCAATTTGGTGCCTGGAGCTGGTTGTGTCGTGAGGTTGCAGTGTTTGCTGCAGAGAGCCTGGAGAGGAGAGAGAGAGAGAGTCGTCACAGCATAGCACAACATCGAAGTCCATACAAATGATTGAAGTCTTAACCTCCGAACGAAATACTCAAGTCATAACGTCAAGTCACAACGCCAACACACACAATATCCCACAGTGCAGCGCAGGAAATAATTTCTACCGAGCCTCTCGAGAATCAATGTACAACAGGGCCAGCTTTAGGCATAAGCAAACTAGGCAGCCGCCTAGGGGCTCCGCCTCATATATGTGGTGTTTGTGCTTTTTAAAGAAAAAATAGCGGAACTTGTCTTCAATTTTTTTGTTGAAGTACACTAGGTTTTCAATAATTGCATACTTTTTTTTTAAATATTTTTTTTTCTGTTTATTTTGTATTTTTCTATTTCATATGGGGAGCCACCAAATTCACTTCGCCTAGGGCCTACAATTATCTTTGGCCGCCCCCCTGTACACATATTTATATTTAGTGGATAAAACGTGCAATTAGTTCTGTTTTAAAAGACATTAACGTAACGACACTAAGAGGAAGTTCTTCTATCAGAGCACTAGGGCCCTACGTCTACTTGCCTAGCTCTAAGTCTCTACTATATCAGAGCAATAGGGCCCTACTTCTACTTGCCTAAGTCTCTACTATATCAGAGCACTAGGGCCCTACGTCTACTTGCCTAAGTCTCTACTATATCAGAGCATTAGGGCCTACGTCAACTTGCCTAAGTCTCTACTATATCAGAGCACTAGGGCCCTACGTCTACTTGCCTAGCTCCAAGTCTCTACTATATCAGAGCACTAGGGCCCTACGTCTACTTGCCTAGCTCTAAGTCTCTACTATATCAGAGCACCAGGGCCCTACGTCTACTTGCCTAGCTCTAAGTCTCTACTATATCAGAGCACCAGGGCCCTACGTCTACTTGCCTAAGTCTCTACTATATCAGAGCACCAGGGCCCTACGTCTACTTGCCTAGCTCTAAGTCTCTACTATATCAGAGCACCAGGGCCCTACGTCTACTTGCCTAGCTCTAAGTCTCTACTATATCAGAGCACCAGGGCCCTACGTCTACTTACCTAAGTCTCTACTATATCAGAGCACCAGGGCCCTACGTCTAATTGCCTACCTCTAAGTCTCTACTATATCAGAGCACCAGAGCCCTACGTCTACTTGCCTAAGTCTCTACTATATCAGAGCACTAGGGCCCTACGTCTACTTGCCTAAGTCTCTACTATATCAGAGCACTAGGGCCCTACGTCTACTTGCCTAGCTCTATGTCTCTACTATATCAGAGCACTAGGGCCTACGTCTACTTGCCTAAGTCTCTACTATATCAGAGCACTAGGGCCTACGTCTACTTGCCTAAGTCTCTACTATATCAGAGCACTAGGGCCTACGTCTACTTGCCTAGCTCTAAGTCTCTACTATATCAGAGCACCAGAGCCCTACGTCTACTTGCCTAAGTCTCTACTATATCAGAGCACCAGAGCCCTACGTCTACTTGCCTAAGTCTCTACTATATCAGAGCAGTAGGGCCCTACGTCTACTTGCCTAAGTCTCTACTATATCAGAGCACCAGGGCCCTACGTCTACTTGCCTAGCTCTAAGTCTCTACTATATCAGAGCACCAGGGCCCTACGTCTACTTGCCTAGCTCTAAGTCTCTACTATATCAGAGCACCAGGGCTCTACGTCTACTTGCCTAAGTCTCTACTATATCAGAGCACCAGGGCCCTACGTCTACTTGCCTAGCTCTAAGTCTCTACTATATCAGAGCACCAGGGCCCTACGTCTACTTGCCTAGCTCTAAGTCTCTACTATATCAGAGCACCAGGGCCCTACGTCTACTTGCCTAGCTCTAAGTCTCTACTATATCAGAGCACCAGGGCCCTACGTCTACTTGCCTAGCTCTAAGTCTCTACTATATCAGAGCACCAGGGCTCTACGTCTACTTGCCTAAGTCTCTACTATATCAGAGCACCAGGGCCCTACGTCTACTTGCCTAGCTCTAAGTCTCTACTATATCAGAGCACCAGAGCCCTACGTCTACTTGCCTAAGTCTCTACTATATCAGAGCAGTAGGGCCCTACGTCTACTTGCCTAAGTCTCTACTATATCAGAGCACCAGGGCCCTACGTCTACTTGCCTAGCTCTAAGTCTCTACTATATCAGAGCACCAGGGCCCTACGTCTACTTGCCTAGCTCTAAGTCTCTACTATATCAGAGCACCAGGGCTCTACGTCTACTTGCCTAAGTCTCTACTATATCAGAGCACCAGGGCCCTACGTCTACTTGCCTAGCTCTAAGTCTCTACTATATCAGAGCACCAGGGCTCTACGTCTACTTGCCTAAGTCTCTACTATATCAGAGCACCAGGGCCCTACGTCTACTTGCCTAGCTCTATGTCTCTACTATATCAGAGCACCAGGGCTCTACGTCTACTTGCCTAAGTCTCTACTATATCAGAGCACCAGGGCCCTACGTCTACTTGCCTAGCTCTAAGTCTCTACTATATCAGAGCACCAGGGCCCTACGTCTACTTGCCTAGCTCTAAGTCTCTACTATATCAGAGCACCAGGGCCCTACGTCTACTTGCCTAGCTCTATGTCTCTACTATATCAGAGCACCAGGGCCCTACGTCTACTTGCCTAGCTCTAAGTCTCTACTATATCAGAGCACTAGGGCCCTACGTCTACTTGCCTAGCTCTAAGTCTCTACTATATCAGAGCACCAGGGCCCTACGTCTACTTGCCTAGCTCTATGTCTCTACTATATCAGAGCACCAGGGCCCTACGTCTACTTGCCTAAGTCTCTACTATATCAGAGCACCAGGGCCCTACGTCTACTTGCCTAAGTCTCTACTATATCAGAGCACTAGGGCCCTACGTCTACTTGCCTAAGTCTCTACTATATCAGAGCACTAGGGCCCTACGTCTACTTGCCTAAGTCTCTACTATATCAGAGCACTAGGGCCCTACGTCTACTTGCCTAAGTCTCTACTATATCAGAGCACCAGGGCCCTACGTCTACTTGCCTAAGTCTCTACTATATCAGAGCACCAGGGCCCTACGTCTACTTGCCTAAGTCTCTACTATGAATCAAGGTTTATAGGCAAATGTTTAGATCTACTTGTTAGGATACTTATGTTATAAGACCCTTGTTTTTGTTTTTAAATGAATTGCGTAATTTTATTTTTTCGGTGTTTATTTCTCATTGTGCTAAATATTCACCAAATCATGGGCCTGCAGATACCGGGTTTTGAACCTCTGCCACTGTGCCACGACCAGTCGACAGCGATTGTTTAACAGCACCGAAATCAGCTAAGCTGTCCGAGAGCTCGTCTTTCAGGTCTTGTCTTTTCAATTTTGTTACAAACTGGTGTAAAGACTTCAGACAGTTGTCTTTTAAGATTTCCACCGCACAGTTCGACCTAAACGCACCGACGACAATGCGAGTTACCCCCCCCCCCTCTCTGGTAATTGTTATAACGTCCCGTGTCTTCTACTCCTGCAATGTCTTCTTCAATCAGATTGTATTTAAGCGCCCCAACTGAAAGCGCCCTATCTCGGTGTGAATTGATTGAATAAACGTTGTCCAGGGTTACACGGGGAACACAGATGTGCGACTACCTCCCCTGCCCCCCCCCCGGGGCCCCCAAACACACTGACCACACAGACGATGAGGTGTGAATTGATTGGGACAGCTTCTTAGATTGGGTCCAAACATTCGCTCAGAACACACACACAAAAAATATTTTGGCATTAAAGTGAATGTGTGGGATCAAACATTCGGCCACTGTCCATCTTCCCCCCCCCTCCCCCACCAGGACGCAGACCTGGTGAAAAGTTATAAGCAAACATAAAGAAATAAAAGTGACTATAAAGCGGCAACAATTCCAGTCATTTGTTTCAAGAACACTTATTAAGTCCGCCATGTTGATCTAGTCTAGTTCGTTCTTTTTTTTTTTGTTTGTTTAACAAAGCTTCTATTAACTCACTCCGTCCGTCTGTCTGTCTGGGTGGGTCCTTTTTTCCCCCACTTCCTATTCTCGGACCAAGTTGAAACTCTGCAACTATTTATTTTCGATGACTACCACAAGAATCAATTTTTTAAAAAGTAAATAATCAATTGGTGCTAATTACTTTTGTTTACTATAGAAAAAAAAAGGGAGATTGACATTGAAAGCCTGAGATAAATGGCTGCAATTGAACTCAATATACGCTTGGGTTTTTTTCTAAGTTTTTTTTAAACATTGAAATGCTGAGATAAATGCGGCAATTGAGCTCAAATATAAGCTTGGGTTTTTTTCTAAGTTTTTTTTTTTTTAATAAGGTGCTTGTTTTCTTTGACGTGTAACGTCCTAAGACTTAGCGTGAAATTGATCATGAAAAGTGAATGCTACGCTTTATGAGCAATTAGCGGAAGTCAGGAGTGATGCCTTTATTAGCATCACTAATTGACAGACGGATGCAGTTACCTGGCGGGTGGGTCACGTGATCTATGCAGCAGACGATAGGAAGAAAATGACAGCCGACTGCGCCAGGCATTCATTAAAACGGACTATCAGAAGTGATCTACTTGTCATGTGGACACGCTTTTTTACAGCAAGACACTTGGGAGCGCAACTAACAGTGATGGCTCTGAGACTGTGATAGAAATTTGTAAAACATCTGCCATGGAAAAGATCCGACTCCAGCCCCCCCCCCCCCCCAGTATAAATAAACCGATTTGAAGTTCTTGTCCAAGATGGTCGTTCTCCTAGAACAGGGGTTCTCAACCTGTGGGTCGCGACCCCTTTGGGGGTCGATTGACGATTTGCCAGGGGTCGCCTAAGACCATCGAAAAAATGGATTGTTTTTCTCCATTCTTCTATAGCAGTGTGTGTATGCGGAGGGGGGGGCGGTCGCGACAGAGTGGGGGAGGGATTGTAAAAAGGGGTCGCCGAGCCTAAAAGGTTGAGAACCGCTGTCCTAGAACTAGCTAATGAACAGCAAACAGTAAGCAATCAACTTTAGAACTTCATTGAAAAAAATAAAGTCAAGTCAACTTTTTAACAGTTTCACTGAAAAATAAAATGTTCCTGATATTTTTATTTTTTTTACTTATTTTCAACAGAAGGTCGTGTGGTATGCGCTCTAAACTGTTGTCTCGTTGGTTCCGGATTCGTTCCCAGTCCGCCATCCACTGTCGTCTCGTTGGTTCCGGATTCGTTCCCAGTCCGTCATCCACTGTCGTCTCGTTGGTTCCGGATTCGTTCCCAGTCCGTCATCCACTGTCGTCTCGTTAGTTCCGGATTCGTTACCCTTCCGTCATCCACTGTCGTCTCGTTGGTTCTGGATTCGTTCCCCTTCCGTCATCCACTGTCGTCTCGTTGGTTCCGGATTCGTTACCCTTCCGTCATCCACTGTCGTCTCGTTGGTTCCGGATTCGTTACCCTTCCGTCATCCACTGTCGTCTCGTTGGTTCTGGATTCGTTCCCCTTCCGTCATCTACTGTCGTCTCGTTGGTTCCGGATTCGTTCCACGTTCGCCATAAACTAGGACGTAATAGTCTTCATTTAAGAACGTCCGGGACGCGAACAAGTCGATGGTCAAGAAATACGATTTAACTAATGATTCTGATAACGGGTCAACTGAAACTTTGCATAAAATGTAACTTTCTGGCGTAAGGTTCACACGCCATGGTTGAGTGAAACTGGTCTCGACTTTTGTGTGGTACCGTACATCGTCTGCTACCATATATCGTCTGCTACCGTACATCGTCTACTACCGTATATCGTCTGCTACCGTACATCGTCTACTACCGTATATCGTCTGCTACCGTACATCGTCTGCTACCTTTCATCGTCTGCTAATGTATATCGCCTGCTACGGTATATCGTCTGCTACCGTATATCGCCTGCTACCATATATCGCCTGCTACCGTATATCGTCTGCTACCGTATATCGTCTGCTACCGTACATCGCCTGCTACCGTACATCGTCTGCTATCTTTCTATTTTATTTCTTCTGCGTACGCACGGCTGTAAGACAAAATCCTCAAGGATTAAATAAAAAAAAATGTTTCTTTATTTACAATTAATATTATTAAAGCGAGCAACTGCTAAACCTGGGCATCTTTAACTTCCATTGTCTCATTAATGAAAGGCACATTCCTCGTCCCATATGCTAGGACAAATGTGTACAAATACTCCTTCTTCCCTAGTGCTATTAGAGCATGGAATGGGTTGCCTGAGCCAGCCAGGAAAGCCAGTGACTTCGCAGAATTTAGGTCATTGGTTAACATACATGTCTAAATGCATGACGCGTAGGATATAATCAAGTAACGTCTGTATTTTATAAGATAAGATAAATTGAATGATTCTAAAATGTTTGCTTGTCCAGACACAAAACCTTTAGGAGAGATCAGAGAACTAAAACAATAACACTGGGGGGAGGGGGGGGGAGAAATATCTGAATTCAAAAGCAAGATTGAGTGTGTGTGAAAAAGAGGAAGATTGAAACTGAAGGGGAAAAAAGAGAGAAAAGAAAGAAAGAAAGAGAAAGAAAAAGAAAGAAAGAAAGAGAAAAAAAAGAAAGAAAGAAAGAGAAAAAAGAAAGAAAAAGAAAGAAAAAGAATGAAAGAAAGTAAAAGAAAGTAAAAGAAAGAGAAAGAAAGAGAACAAAAGAGAGAGGGAGAAAATGTAAGTGAAAGAAATCGATAGAAAGAAAGATTAAATGAAAAAAGAGAGAAAGAAAGACAAAGATAGAGAGAGAAAAAAAGCGAAAAAGACATAAAGAGAGTGTAAGAAAGAGAATGAACGAAAGAAAGCATGAAAGAAAGAAAGAAAAAGAAAGAAGGAAAAAAAATAGAGAAATAGAGAACGAAGTGAGTGACAGTTAACCACAAGGACCACTCCCTGGGTCGATCAGATGTAATGTTAGGAATGTAGGTCAATGACCGAACCACTGACCCAGGTGTCGCTAGGTAAATGCCAGCCCTGCTTGGAATGTTGCTGACAAGAGACGGGGGACAAAGCGGCGGGGGAGCCGCGAATTCCATAACTGTTTACTTTCGATCTTAATTCCCAAAAGTAGAAACCTAGAGTCCTATAAACAGCCTCAGAGAAATCGACCTCATATTTACAACGAAGACATCATCTGCAGCTAAAGGTCACGGTTGACGCGTCTAAATATAGCCACACAGGGGAGATAAATGAAGCGAAACGAAAGCCTAAAAACGACCAAAAAAAAAAAGGGTGAGGGCAGGATGAAAGAATAAAAAAAAACAACTGTTGGTGTGGCCATGAATGAACTGTGCGTATTAACCAGTGTGGCGCTTTAAACAAGAGACTAGTCACCATGAAATAAACATTAATTTGCGATACTTTAGGAAGATACATTTACAAAATTTTACAAGCAACAAATGATACATAAAAACATCGTACTGTAAAAAATCAATGGACATTGCATAACAGTCCCACTGTTCAATCAGCTGAAAAGGAAACTGAATCCCGATCCAAGGTCCTTGTTTAAAAAACAATAAACAAATTAAACAGTCTCAATGTACGGATGCATTATGGTAATGGCAGATAGCAGTCTGCCCCTCAGCTATTTAAAAAAACTAATATTCACTTCATGTTACAATTAGCTGACCACAATAGACTCTCAGGCAAATCTCCGTTAGTAACAGGGGGATGGTTCACTGTGTCCCGGCTATGGTAGCTCTGCCCTGTGTGGCCTCAAGCCAGAGTTTCGTCAACTGTAAATAATTGTATAGCAATGTCCAATTATATTGGTCCGAACAAATGGAAAATCAGTTTGACTACAATAGTCCACCTCAGCAGTACTGATGTAACAATAACAATATAGATGCAAACATGAACAATATTCACACACACACACACACAACCAGCGCTTTATGAATTAGACTTCCATGTACTTCTCGATAACAGTGCATGACCTTTCAACACCCTGACTGAAAGTGTTATAAATGAGAAGCATATGGTTCAGAGTAGCTTTTGGTATTAAGCTGACAAACTGACTTATTTTTAACTTCCGTTACAGAAGTGAGAACCACCGTAAATCCAAACACTTCCTTATTGTGCCCTCATAAGATATATTCTACAGCCACATTACCACGTGACCTTAGTGTATTTAAGAATCAAGTTCTTATCTTGGCCTGGATTATGTAGTGGGGCCAAGGACTGGCCCTTGAACCCTATTTGTTTATCCATTCATCTTGTAAGAAGAACAAGTTAACTAATATCTAACATATAAAGTAGACTGTAAGGTGTATGTATCTAATATATAAAATAGACTGTAAGGTGTATGTATGCCCTTTAAAGAAATCAAAACCGTCTGACCAATTTTGATGAAACTTGACATGAATGTTCCTTAGATAATAGCGGTGATCTTAGGATATGTTAAGGTGCTCTACAACAAGACAGTTTACTAGATTTTAATCAAAGAGGCATCTTGACATAGATTTCAACTATTAAAACAGCATATATGCATTTTATTATTTATATATATTGTTATGACTTTGCCATGCGCACCGCCATCCAAGATAGTGCAGAAAGAAGGTACGCACTATCAGTGACCAGACAAGTCGGATGTTGACATAAGAGACTAACGATTTCCGCCCAAGGCTAGAGCCAATATGGAGATGCTGTACTCAAGGCAGATGCCCTTTGTGTTTGTCATGTCTCTATGTAAATAAACGTCTATGTCCTCGTTGAGTTGCCTCACTTAAGTTATTACAATTGGTTGTCAGAAGTGGGATTATAGGCAACTCAACGAGAGGAGGTAGGATTTACAATGGCAGCTTTGAAACGATTAGACCAACTCTCAGTTAGAGAGCTTAGGAAGGAACTTCGTAACCGATATGAGATAATTGGTGGTACCAAGGAGGTGCTTACAGCTCGTCTCCGGCAAGCCTTGATAGATGAAGACGAAGATCCAGATACCTACTTATTTGAAATTGAACCGGAGATTTATGAGCTTATTGGCAAGATAAATGAAGCAATGTGTGAACAAATTAACAGTATGGGGAACAAGGTAGATAAAATGGTGTCTCAGCTGAAAGAAGGAGTAGACTCGTTGGTAAAGGAGCAGTTGCCTGTAGACTCGTTGGTCAAGAAGTTGCGTGGTCAAGACTGTGGTTGCACAAACAGTGGTGACGGAGACGCTGGGGATTTGAGCGCCGTCTGTGTCTGTGTTGTGGGCAAGTTTTCTGGTTGTGACTTTCAAGACGAGAAACGTGACAATGATTGCTGTGATGATCTCAACGAGATGTACCGAATCGAACGAAAAGTGACAAATGAAGAAACTGAAGACTGTTACGTGCCTGAAGCGTTTGTTCCTGTTGTACCTGTTACCAGTACCTTAACTGAAGACTGTTACGTGCCTGAAGCGTTTGTTCCTGTTGTACCTGTTACCAGTACCTTAACTGAAGTCTGTTACGTGCCTGAAGCGTTTGTTCCTGTTGTACCTGTTACCAGTACCTTAACTGAAGACTGTTACGTGCCTGAAGCGTTTGTT
Organism: Biomphalaria glabrata; assembly: GCF_947242115.1. Lineage (NCBI taxonomy): Eukaryota > Metazoa > Mollusca > Gastropoda > Planorbidae > Biomphalaria > Biomphalaria glabrata. The sequence continues at coordinate 1,888,903 of NC_074719.1, forward strand.
CCTGTTGTACCTGTTACCAGTACCTTAACTGAAGTCTGTTACGTGCCTGAAGCGTTTGTTCCTGTTGTACCTGTTACCAGTACCTTAACTGAAGTCTGTTACGTGCCTGAAGCGTTTGTTCCTGTTGTACCTGTTACCAGTACCTTAACTGAAGTCTGTTACGTGCCTGAAGCGTTTGTTCCTGTTGTACCTGTTACCAGTACCTTAACTGAAGTCTGTTACGTGCCTGAAGCGTTTGTTCCTGTTGTACCTGTTACCAGTACCTTAACTGAAGTCTGTTACGTGCCTGAAGCGTTTGTTCCTGTTGTACCTGTTACCAGTACCTTAACTGAAGTCTGTTACGTGCCTGAAGCGTTTGTTCCTGTTGTACCTGTTACCAGTACCTTAACTGAAGTCTGTTACGTGCCTGAAGCGTTTGTTCCTGTTGTACCTGTTACCAGTACCTTAACTGAAGTCTGTTACGTGCCTGAAGCGTTTGTTCCTGTTGTACCTGTTACCAGTACCTCAACTGATGTCTGTTACGTGCCTGAAGCGTTTGTTCCTGTTGTACCTGTTACCAGTACCTTAACTGAAGTCTGTTACGTGCCTGAAGCGTTTGTTCCTGTTGTACCTGTTACCAGTACCTTAACTGAAGTCTGTTACGTGCCTGAAGCGTTTGTTCCTGTTGTACCTGTTACCAGTACCTTAACTGAAGTCTGTTACGTGCCTGAAGCGTTTGTTCCTGTTGTACCTGTTACCAGTACCTTAACTGAAGTCTGTTACGTGCCTGAAGCGTTTGTTCCTGTTGTACCTGTTACCAGTACCTTAACTGATGTCTGTTACGTGCCTGAAGCGTTTGTTCCTGTTGTACCTGTTACCAGTACCTTAACTGAAGTCTGTTACGTGCCTGAAGCGTTTGTTCCTGTTGTACCTGTTACTAGTACCTCAATGAGCCGGACGGAGCAAGACAACGTTGGGTCTGCGTTCAAGCCTGTTGCTGTGGACTTTAAAGACCTCTGCCTATCTGCCGGTGCTCACGAGGGAAATTCGAAGCTTGACAACAGCATCCAGAAGTTTAGCATGAACTGTACGTGCGGCGCTTCACACATAGAATTTAGATGCCAAGAAAACCACCAACAGCGCATATGTACTTCTACCATCATCATCGACATTGGCATAGATGAATGTCAATCAAATCACTCTAAATCTGAGCTGTCAAGAGAAAGACATTTTCCACTTGAACCTGAAGAGACCTATCTTCTGGACGTAAGACTGTTGTCTGAGGATGACTTCGGTGCATTGGACTTTGCTTGCAACGTGGCTGCAAGCGAACCTGAAGCTCCCTTGAGAGGCGTCTGTCGGGAAGGTCTGCTGAGACAGCGTCTCCGATCAACGGCTGTGCTGAAGAAAACAGTGCTCGACCCTATCTCTTTGTGTGGCAAACGGCCACGTCATTATCGCAACAACAGCCTGGTCAACTGGAGAAAGAGAAAGCGGCACTGGAAGAAAACAATGCGGATGGCCTAGTGGGGAACACGCTCCCTGCCGCCTGTGGCTCCCACTGATCGACCTCCACCTGAACTGTCAAACCTCAGCTGCAGTGTTTCTTTTCGGGACGAAAAGTGCTAAGACGGGGGCAATGTTATGACTTTGCCATGCGCACCGCCATCCAAGATAGTGCAGAAAGAAGGTGCGCACTATCAGTGACCAGACAAGTCGGATGTTGACATAAGAGACTAACGATTTCCGCCCAAGGCTAGAGCCAATATGGAGATGCTGTACTCAAGGCAGATGCCCTTTGTGTTTGTCATGTCTCTATGTAAATAAACGTCTATGTCCTCGTTGAGTTGCCTCACTTAAGTTATTACAATATGTTGTAAAATGTTTTACATGTTTCGGATGTTCCTTCCTAGTCCAAACCTCCCGCAGGACGACGGGGGATGGTAGCGGGCAGGGTTTGAACCCTCGACCGTCGATAAATCCGAACGACAGTCCAGGGCGCAAACCGCACGACCAGGCAGCCACACTAGACATATGTTACCCGCGGGTCTTAATTTGCGTATCACTGTCGATATAGTCACTGAGAGTGTTTTGTAAACAATTAAACGAAATAATAATGTAAAAATAGTATGAATGGAACTATCAAAAAAGCTAATCAACTTAAATCAAATAAAAACATTTGCTTGTAGGCCTACATATATTTGATAAAAATTTGAAATGAATAGACTTAATTTTGTATGTTCATGTATTAAAGTATAAATGGATCTTAGTTAGACATAGGTCTAGATCAAGACTAATCTAGAGTAGATCTAGATCTAGACTAATCTAGAGTAGATCTAGATCTAGACTAATCTAGAGTTACGTATTGGCTTGGATGGAGTTCATTCTGTGCGTGTGTGATAGCTTCGCTCTGCGCATGCGTGACCTTTTTTTTTATTTGATGCTATTAATGAAGGAAACTATTAGAATATAGCGAACGAATGTATGAAAAATGCTCTGCGCATGCGTGACCTTTTTTTTTATTTGATGCTATTAATGAAGGAAACTATTAGAATATAGCGAACGAATGTATGAAAAATGCTCTGCGCATGCGTGACCTTTTTTTTTATTTGATGCTATTAATGAAGCAAACTATTAGAATATAGCGAACGAATGTATGAAAAATGCTTTAGAAAAAGAAATTTGAAATTGAAACTTGTTAAAATTAGATCTAGATCCTTTCGATCTTTTCTCATGTAAACATGGTTAAGGCCTAGATCAATGAAGTTATAATGCTTTCATTGCGTTGGTCAACTTTTTTTTTTTGAGGGTCTTAAGTTTGTTTTAGGGCTACAATACATACACTACGGTCTAAGTTAGTACCCAAGGTACATTTTCCTAAGTTTTATCAAGATTGGTCAAACGGTTTTGATTTCTATTCGGCAGATACATACATACATACATACGCCTTACTTTCTACTTTATAGTATAGATATATAAAACAGAACGAAAGAAGAAAAAAAAAACGAGCAAAGCCAGTAAAAGCCAATTGTACCCAATGACTACCAGACTGTTAACAGTACTGTACTCCATATTTTGTTTGGTTTGTCCCCCCCACCTTCCCCCCCCCCTTAAGTTGGCTTGACCTGAACTATGTGCACTGATGTGAGGACTGTATAGCTGGGGAAAACAATGTGCCCATCACATCAGAGACAGATGTCTTAGAGATACTTGGTGCAACAGAGAAACACAAGAGATGCGTCGAGATGTTTCTTCACAACAGCGACACACACAAATAGATGTCCCGAAATATTCGACGACGTCTGCTGAACCTGAGCACCGGAAGCCACGTGATAAGTGAACAAAAAAAAGGCGGTCCAATCATTTTCGTTCAACACCGACAGCCTCGCGTTATAAATACCAGCAAAACAAACAATTTACATTGTCAATTATCAAAAGATATAGTCCCACAAGTATTTAACAATTAGCAAGGCGACACATGTTATTTTATCGAAACTCTCCAATGGTAACAAAAACAAAAGTAACAAGTAATAATGTTGACATTGTGTTTATGTAGGAGTATGTGTTGTTAGCATGCAGAGTTGTTCCCCTTAATAAGAAGGTTCGTATTGTTGATGTGCAACCTGTGCATAGTTAAAGTGTGTTATTAAACAGTCTGGTGTGTCCAGCGTCTATTATTGGCGTCCCTTATTGAGTTTAGTGTTCTTTAGTGTAATTATTAAGCTTATAAGTGTATCATTATTTAAGCTGACAAACTTTCTGATATAATTAGATAACCCTAAATATTGTTACTATTTAATCTTTAAACCACCGCTACTTAGACATGGTTACGGAAAGAAAAAAGAATAAAGAAAAAAAAAGAACGAATGATTTAACTCTTTCCCACTGTAATTATTGTTTCACGTTTTGAAGGAATTCTCTATTTGCTTATTACTATTTCACTACCCCTGTTATGATTGGGCTTCAATAGCTTTGTCGTTGGTTTTCAGAAAATGTTGTATTTGGTATAGAATTAAAGGGGAATGCATGCTATTTTTATATAATTCAAAGCCAAGTTTAAAAAATTAAACATTAATTTAATTTACTGAGGTCAAAATCAACGATGGTATCGTCGATTAGGAGAGAAAGAGTTAAATCAAGAGCTAGTGATTCAAACCAAGAGCTAGTGACACAAATCAGAAACTAATGATTCAAATCACGAAATAGTGATTCAAATAAAAAAAAACTAGTGATTCATATCAAGTAATTGTTACCCAAATCAAGAACAATTTAAGTCATTGGTAAACGTGCAGTTTGATGCATGACGCGTAGGACGTAATTATCTTTTTTTTTTTTTGAAGTATCGTCTGCATTTAATAAGATAAGATGGTAAGACTAGTTACTCAAATCATACTGAAATCAATACCGCCTGTCAAGATCTATTCTAAATCTAGTTCAACATGTCCAAAACAAACACAAACAAAAGGCTCAAGAGAATCAACGATCACTACACAACAAAAACATATCAACAAAATACTACAGAACATTAGCAACGTCAAGATGTTTTCCTCCAGACTTTGAGCAGACGAGAGCGGCGCCCGCCCTAACTGCAACTGCACTTGTTAACGGTGCAGCTACGTCACAAGAAAGCGATCCTATTGATCCTATACATGCCAGTGCCGTCACCTTAGGACAGGGGTTCTCAACCTGTGGGTCGCGACCCCCTTGGGGGGTCGATTGACGATTTGCCAGGGGTCGCCTAAGACCATCAAAAATAAGGATTGTTATTGTCTATTCTTCTATTGCTGTGTGTGTCTATGGGGGGGGGGGGGTTCGCGGCAGAGTGGTATATTGTAAAAAGGGGTCGCCGAGCTTAAAAGGTTGAGAACCGCTGCCTTAGACTTCCATCCTAGCTTTCAAAATTTAATCAACCCCCCCTTTTCCCCCTAACAAAATGCTAAACAGAAGTTCGTATCAAAGCACTTGGTCAGACAAATGCTTTAAAAAAAAAAAAAAAAAAAACTAGCACATCCCCGCCCACACACTTAGAGACTGGACATTAGTAGGACTGCTGTCCTTAACCAGATGCGACAGTCACTTCTAAGTGCCTTGCGTGGGTTGCAAGGGGAGATGGAAGCAGAAGTGGCCAGGGAAAGATTGGTCTGTGTTGTCTCATGTCTCATCCTATGGTAGGCCAAGATGGCGTTCAATTTTTCCTGTATTCTCTTTTCATCATTTTTCCTGTATTCTCTTTTCATCATTTTTCCTGTATTCTCTTTTCATCATTTTCATCTATTCTCTTTTCATCATTTTCATCTATTCTCTTTTCATCAGTTTCATCTATTCTCTTTTCATCAGTTTTATCTATTCTCTTTTCATCATTTTCATCTATTCTCTTTTCATCAGTTTCATCTATTCTCTTTTCATCATTTTCATCTATTCTCTTTTCATCATTTTCCTCTATTCTCTTTTCATCATTTTCCTCTATTCTCTTTTCATGAGTTTCATCTATTCTCTTTTCATGAGTTTCATCTATTCTCTTTTCATCAGTTTCATCTATTCTCTTTTCATCAGATTCATCTATTCTCTTTTCATCAGTTTCATCTATTCTCTTTTCGTATCTTTTCCCTCTAATCTTTTCATAATTTTTCTTTTTTTTTTCTCTAATTTCTAAAAAAACTCTAATTTCATCAGAGAGCCAAGCTTGAGTGTAACAAATGACGGGCGCCACAGATATCAAGGGGGTGGTGGCAGCACCTTCTGTACACGTATCTGCACCTGAATTCCTTCCACGGAACCCATCCATGCAGGGGCGTAACTAACCGTGACCTCCCCGACCGTGACCTCTTGAACGGTTCGAACCAATGTACCTCCACGATCTAAATCAAGACGTTGCAAGAATTCAAATACGTGTGTATATTAAAAGGTCATTAGAGGTCATTAGTCCAGTCGTCCAGGCTGTGACGTCAGTAATTAGAAAGTGTTTGAAGCTATTGATTACTAAGAATTATTCTGAACTGAGCTGCATAAAATACCAACATCGTGATAGTATTTAGTATCATTTCAACCAGAAACAAATAATAATAATAATGAAGTGAATAATGATGATAATAATTCGCTGATGGACCAAAACATCTCAGGAAAAAAAAAATAGAGTTGAAAACTTAATTTTTTTTTTTTTTAATTTTAAAACTTTCATATTGTTTTGTTTTTTTTCTTTTTTTTTTAGATTACAAAATATATAGATTTTATCAAAAGTGAAGATTTTTTTCTTGACATCATCAGACCAAAACCAAATCAAAATGGCGTTCATCTTTTCGTTTCTCTATAAAATATGGTTTAATACAAAAAAATTCATTTTTCTCTCCTCTAATTACATTTAGTCACCTTAGGGAATAGTCGGTCACGTGATTTCAGCGGAAACACCTTAAAAAGAGGCATCTCGGGATGAGAGGGGGAGACAACTAGAGGGTTAAATACAGGAAACCAGAATTCAGAAGTTTTGAGCCCTGGTCCTCCACCAAACGGTTCCTAGAAACACAAGCTTCAAAGGTGGTCAGAGTATAACATGAAACCATGACATCGACGTCAAGTGTCTTTAGCACGTTTGAGGCAGTCTACATACCAGAGGCAAGGGAGCACGCGCAGAATGGGTCACCCAAAGAAAAGCTGGACAGCGTCAAAGAATGGGCCAGCCTCTTATTTGCTATCTTGCTAAGAACAGCTGCTGACCGGGACTAACATCCAAATGCCGAAAGTCAACTGACAGATGATGAAGACATATCATCTACTAGAAACACTAGTAGAAAAAGAGATTAGATAAGTGGACAGAGCTTGAAAAAAAAAAAAAAGCCAAAATGTCGTTCGCCTAATTCGCCAGTTTGCTGGAAGGGAGAGAAGTAATTGAAGAAAAGAGTGAAGAGAGAATGAAGAGCAGTTAAGAGAAAAAAGAGAAAAGTAAAGAAAGAAAGAGTAAAGAGAAGAGAGGACAGAAAAGAAAGCATAGAGGAGAAAAGGCAATGTGTCATAGTTCAAAGGCAACAGCTGCAATGTGTCATAGTTCAAGTACAACAGCCGCAATGTGTCATAGTTCAAGTACAACAGCCGCAATGTGTCATAGTTCAAGTACAACAGCCGCAATGTGTCATAGTTCAAGTACAACAGCCGCAATGTGTCATAGTTCAAGTACAACAGCCGCAATGTGTCATAGGTCAAAGTCAACAGCCGCAATGTGTCATAGTTCAAAGTCAACAGCCGCAATGTGTCATAGTTCAAAGGCAACAGCCGCAATGTGTCATAGTTCAAAGGCAACAGCCGCAATGTGTCATAGTTCAAAGGCAACAGCCGCAATGTGTCATAGTTCAAAGTCAACAGCCGCAAAGTGTCATAGTTCAAAGGCAACAGCCGCAATGTGTCATAGTTCAAAGGCAACAGCCGCAATGTGTCATAGTTCAAAGGCAACAGTCGCCATGGGTCATAGTTCAAAGGCAACAGACGCAATGTGTCATAGTTCAAAGGCAACAGCCGCAATGTGTCAGAGTTCAAAGGCAACAGCCGCAATGTGTCATAGTTCAAAGGCAACAGCCGCAATGTGTCACAGTTCAAAGTCAACAGCCGCAATGTGTCATAGTTCAAGTACAACAGCCGCAATGTGTCATAGTTCAAGTACAACAGCCGCAATGTGTCATAGTTCAAGTACAACAGCCGCAATGTGTCATAGTTCAAGTACAACAGCCGCAATGTGTCATAGTTCAAGTACAACAGCCGCAATGTGTCATAGTTCAAGTACAACAGCCGCAATGTGTCATAGTTCAAGTACAACAGCCGCAATGTGTCATAGTTCAAGTACAACAGCCGCAATGTTTCATAGTTCAAGTACAACAGCCGCAATGTGTCATAGTTCAAGTACAACAGCCGCAATGTGTCATAGTTCAAGTACAACAGCCGCAATGTGTCATAGTTCAAGTACAACAGCCGCAATGTGTCATAGGTCAAAGTCAACAGCCGCAATGTGTCATAGTTCAAAGCGTAGTTTGAAACCTGCTAAACTGAAGCGTCATCTTGTAACAAATCAAAAATGAATTAAAAGAAAAAAAAAAGTAGTATTCTTTACACATCCAATCAAACTAATTTTTATAGCAATGCATCCTTAGTGAATAAAAAAAACAACAACTCTAAATGCTTCATACACTATTGAATTGCGAATAGAGCTGAGCCAAAAATTGCACACTGAGAGTTTGAATATTCCAGCGGCTTTAGAAACAAGCGATTGGGGCAAACTAATCATGCTGTATCGGAGGTCCGCAAATATCGTAGGGCTTGAAAAGGGGGTACCTTAACTGGACAACTTTGAGAACCTTTGCTCTGATGCTAAAAATGATATAAATACACTTTTGGTATCTCATTACAGGTCTGCGTGGTGAGTGAAAGAACGGATCAGCACTGAATGAAAACAGGTCTCAGTTTTCCCGTCATTCAATGTCTTATTAACCTGACTCCACTGCGTGAGAGTTCTTCAATAGCTCTAAACTTCCGATGAGACACATCACAATTTCCTAGGGTTTTTATTGCAAACGAGAATTTTAGATTAAGGCAGCTATTATTGTCATATATCATCTTGCACAGGAAAACATAATATTCAATTTCAATAACATGGGCAGATCGAATCTCTTGAGGCATGCGGAGTTAAGCGTTGAAATCACGACCGTTTCTTAACGGCCAGACAATGGTTTTAATTCGATCACTAAAAAGTCGAAGAGCACTGGGCAACGGTCATGGACGTTTGTTTTGTTGGTAAAATGTTTTTGATGTATTTTCAGAGTTCAAGTCCAGGTCTGCATGACGTGACAGCGAGCTATTGGTCTCCACTGCCCACAGGTTACGACGTCGCAGGTCAGTGTTGACGCCTGCTATAACGGAAAAAAAAAATAAAAAAAAAAAATACAGACCTTCATCAACAGATGCCTGAGAAATATCCTAAAAATACACTGGTATGACAAAGTAGAAAACACCAAACTGCGGGAGATGAGTGGACAGAAAAATATAGAGGTGCAGCTCTTAGAGAGGAAGTGGAGATGGATTGGTCACACCCTTAGAAAAGATACCAGCAACAGAGCTAGGCAGGCCTTAGAGTGGAACCCCCAGGGAACAAGACGCAGAGGAAGACCAAAAAGAACATGGCGACGCAGTGTACTTGAAGAAGCAGAGAAGACCGGGAAGAGCTGGGACACCATCAAAAAGCTAGCAAGAGACCGTGGAGAGTGGCGTGTTTTTGTCGAGGCCCTATGTTCCATGAGGAACTCAAAGGAGTGATGATGATGATGACAACGATTGTTGGTCGGTTGTAGACGCCAAAACACTGAATTTCTGAGCTTCAGAATAAAAGAAAAGGCACTGATCGTAATGAGGCGTGACCTCCGTGACCTCGAATGCGTCGAATAGGGGGGGGGGAGGAGGGGGAGGGGCTTACAGCCTTTCGCCAGACCCCCTTTACCCCATATAACATATGCGAACGTATATTGTGTTGGTTCTATTAAAACATTGACTCTTTCTCTCCGTAATTATTTACCACATTCTGGTGAAATCAACGCTGGTATCGTCAGTTCGGAGAGAAAGAGTTAAGAAAACATTGCTTTAAGCGCTTCCGCGACGTGGCTTATGCAGCAAAGTCAAACGGAGGTAACTCTCAAATAACGAAATCCAATAAACACAGTCGAAAGGCCAACAATAGAAGCTAGTCGACGCTTGATGGCGAATGTCGAACAAGACGTTTAGTAATAACGAAGGGATCCGTCGAATGTCGTCAAGCTAAGTCTCTATGTCCATAAAAACCCGCCTATCTCTCTAAAACCTTCAGAAGTCGTCTGTTTACATTTCGCTCTTCTTCCTAAAATCCGAGTCTTGTTTTTTACAAGTCGCGTCATTTTCGCAAAGTCAAAGCTTTATAATCGTACCACAATGACAGCTAATTGTTTCTCTAATTTTAATTTTCTTACAGTATGCTAAGAGTCTTCTCAGAGTCCAGAGTCATGTGATTGGGTCATCTCGTCCCAGATTGAAACGAGCGACACTGGTGATTTCTCACGTCATCAAGCCACATCGCCACGGCCCAGGTCAAGGTTATAACGTCACACTATTTCTCAACATAAATGTTTTATAAATGGACAAGAGATATTCACCACTGACAAACGAAATGTCGCAAATGTCACAAGGCGATATCTTGCCAGCACTGATAAAAGAAATGTCGCAAATGTCACAAGGCGATATCTTGCCAGCACTGATAAAAGAAATGTCGCAAATGTCACAAGGCGATATCTTGCCAGCACTGACAAACGAAATGTCGCAAATGTCACAAGGCGATATCTTGAATCAATTCAACCTGACAAAGCCTTAAAGAAACGCGCGGGTCCACCGGCGGATCATGCAAGTGAGTACAAGTTCAGTTGAAAACTGCTGAATAACTTGTCAGACTTATACATCTGTATCTATACTCTTTTAGAACAGTGTTTCCCAAACTGTGTTCCGCGGAAACTTAGTGTTCCGCGAGGCCCGAAGAAGTGTTCCATGAACTACTGGAAGAATGAACTAATAGGCCACCACCAGAATTAATCTCTCTCGGAAAGAAATAAGCAAAAGTGTTACGATAAATACTCAGAATGTGCGAAATGTTCCGTTAGAGAAAAAGTTTGGGAACCACTGTTTTTAGAACACGACATTAAATATGTTGATCAGTGCATGAGTTAGATAGAGACTTCAAGAATCAAAGAGATGGGAAGACTTAGGATGGGTCTCAGTACAACGTTTGCGTTATAGCTTTCATTTCAATCCAAACTTACGCTTAAGCTAATCACGAGAGCAGAGAGCTGGCAGTGAAACTTAATTAGAAGACCAAACACAAATAATTGGCAGACGTAAGGAAATGTTTTTACATTAGTTTTAGTTTTATCTCTGTGACTCTAGTTGACAAGAAACATCGACTCACTAATTGGCAAGAAACATCGACTCACTAATTCACAAGAAACATCGACTCACTAATTCACAAGAAACATCGACTCATTAATTGACAAGAAACATCGACTAACTAATTGACAAGAAACATCGACTCACTAATTCACAAGAAACATCGACTCATTAATTGACAAGAAACATCGGCTCACTAATTCACAAAAAAAACATCGGCTCACTAATTCACAAGAAACATCGACTCACTAATTCACAAGAAACATCGACTCACTAATTCACAAGAAACATCGACTCACTAATTCACAAGAAACATCGACTCACTAATTCACAAGAAACATCGACTCACTAATTCACAAGAAACATCGACTCACTAATTCACAAGAAACATCGACTCACTAATTCACAAGAAACATCGACTCACTAATTCACAAGAAACATCGACTCATTCATTGACAAGAAACATCGACTCATTCATTGACAAGAAACATCGACTCACTAATTCACAAGAAACATCGACTCACTAATTCACAAGAAACATCGACTCACTAATTCACAAGAAACATCGACTCACTAATTTACAAGAAACATCGACTCACTAATTCACAAGAAACATCGACTCGCTAATTCACAAGAAACATCGACTCACTAATTCACAAGAAACATCGACTCACTAATTGACAAGAACCATCGACTCACTAATTCACAAGAATAATCGACTCAATAATTGACAAGAGACATTGACTCACTAATTGACAAAAATAACATCGGTTCACTAATTCACAAGAAACATCGACTCACTAATTGACAAGAGACATTGACTAACTAATTGACAAAAAAAAAACATCGGCTCACTAATTCACAAGAAACATCAACTCACTAATTCACAAGAAACATCGACTCACTAATTGAAAAAAAAAAAACATAGACTACCTAATAGACAAGAAACATCGACTCACCTGATGTTACGAATGAAAAACACAAAAATGTCGCCAAAATTGTTGACGCACAAATACTCCATGGGAAATACAACAATCGCATCATGGCCCTGATCTTTGGCAACACTAGGGCACATGGGCGTTCATCTTTTCAAAGCGACGACAGCTTCTGTGAAATAAAGGAAAGAGACATCGGATAAAACAATCAAATTAGAAATACCAAAACCAAAACTTAAATCAAATACATAGAAAGACACAAAGCTAAAAGCATGTTTCGTATTTCCACATGCTAGGACAGATGCGTACAAGTCTTCCCTAGTGCCAGTAGAACACGGCAACCAACGTCTAAGCAGAGTTTAACTCATTCTCTCCTAACTGACGATACCAACGTTGATTCTACCAGAATGTGGTAAATAATTACGGAGAGAAAGAGTTAAGTTTCTAGTTAACACGCACGATGCTAACATTTGTATATATTGCATTTGACATCTAAAAAAAAAAGGGGGGGGTGTCTTTGAGATTTTGTTTTTAGGTTAGGCATTCGTCACTTCCCTCAACAATGCTGAATGGGAAACTAGATTTAACCAATCGTATCGCTTCATTCTTACAGTGGCTGTTAGGCTTAGTGAGGGCCTAGCCCAGAGCTAAGGTACAGTTATACATATATATAGATCTCATAGCATTAGGATAACAAACTCGAGAAGAAAAAAAGTAACATTTTCATCTAAGCCCCTAACTATCCCAAAAAGTAAATAGATCGTGTGTGTCTGACTGATTCTAACAAACTGGTCAGTGTAAGGCTAGTCGAGATTACGTGTAGTCGGTCATCGGGTCATGACAAGTCAACCAAGCGATTGTGCTTGTTGTGTGTTGAGTGGTCAGGCGAGAAAATACACACTGCCATGATTAATCAAGCGTGTACATCTACTCTTAACACGTATTTTCTCCCTTTGCTTACGAGATCTAGATCTAACTGCATAGACCAAGATCTATTTCTTTGAAAACATTGTAAACCTTACTGTATGGTTTTCCGTTATACTGTAATTGCAATAGATTAAATTAATAGGTCTATGTGACGTCGAAAAGAAACCCGGTGAAAATCTGACCGTTATGGATGCGCAGAAAAAATACGTCAGAAAAACATCAATGACTAAGTTATTATTGAAAATAAAATAAAAAGAATAATAAATTCATTTTCTGTAAATCAAAACACATATCAACATGGTTACAAAGACAGTTTGTGTGGAAACACAAACTCAAAATCGGCCCCCAAAGTGGTCCACCCAGGCAGGTTATCAATATTTTCAGAAAGAACATCAAGACAAATGACAGAGAAGAATGAAGAAAGAATGTTGACAGATCTTGTGTGGTGCCCCAGCGGTCCAGCAAACCAAAGGATAGGTGAAAGTGAATGTGAAGTTGGATGCGAACCTGGCCAAACTGATATCTTATAATGAATATCTAATTGATCTAATTGTTTTGTAAAGAGCAAATATCTTATTCAAATCCTCAAAAAAAGAAAAAAAAAACATTTCCGTAAACAAAAAAATTATAATAAGTATTATTTTAGTTAAGAGTCCTATGATGTGTGTGATATCCTGCAGTTCACGCGATAATATGAAAAACTACTTATTAATTGTTGTTTTAAATTATGTTTAACTTACATGCATACTAAATAGATTTTTTCTCTTTAAAAAAAAGTAAACATCATTTTTTGGGTAAATGTAGTAGTTAGTAGGACAGAACTTACATAACGTAGCAATACAAATGTTAAAGAAAAATGTTTTGACAAAAATCTAAAACTATTTGCATAAATGTGTTAAAAATATGGAAAATGGTCGTCTCCCCTACTACAGAGCCTCCCGTCTTTGTCACTATTGATAGTGAAAAGTTGTAAAAGTGGTGTATTAAAAAAAAAAATACTTGCATAAGTGATTTTAAAAATTAAATTTTTCGCTTTTAGAGAAGAAAAAAAGTAGCCGTTGCATCAGAACTTTAAATGGACTAAAATATTATGATGTCGGATTTCACAATCTTTTTTAGTTTACGAGATACAAACGGAACGGACGGACAGACATTCCACACAAAACTAATAGCGTCTTTTCTCCTTTCGGGGGCCGCTAAACATCGTCAAAACCATCGGAGTTTCCCTTTAAGCAATATGTATTGAACAAATTCATCAACTTAAGATATGTGTTAAAACTGAGTTCCCGGTAGCTGTTATGTTCCAGAGGAAGTCTCCATCAACAAGATTTTAGATAGACAGTTATTTGATGTTCTTAAGCTAAGTGCTTGTTTAACGACATTGTAAAAAACAATCTATTTTTAGCAAATATGCACATACATGTACACCTAGAAAATGTGTTTAAATATCTCTATCCTCGAAGTATGCTCAGGGCGCTACGGTGTGCAACTTCTATCAGACCAATGGGGAAAGGGGGTATTCTGAGAGAAGGCTTTCGGGCTGCCTCTATGCGGTCAGCTCAGCTCGAGTCGGGATTTGAACTCAGCCCTCTCGATAGGTAGCCAAGCTGTTTTAGCCTCTCAATCGCACATCCCTCCTCTAGAAATTAGTCTTCACCTAACGCAGAGATGCAAAAGGAAATATCATTCAGTATATTTGTGTCGACATTTTGTTTTCGTAAGTCAAACCCTGAAACTCTAGACCAGGGGTTCTCAACATGTGGGTCGCGACCCCCTTGGGGGTCGATTGACGATTTGCCAGGGGTCACCTAAGACCATCGAAAATATGGATTGTATTTGTTTACTCTTCTATTGCTGTATGTGCATGTCGGGGGGAGGGGGTCGCGGCAGAGTGGGGGGGGGTTGTAAAAAGGGGTCGCCGAGGATAAAAGGTTGAGAACCGCTGCTCTAGACCGATGTTAAATAGAACGCGATATCTATTTATTTTTATATAACGAAATACATCGGGCTACTAGAGCATATAAATTAATTAGCCTGTAAACGGGCACATTTATTTTATGACCTACAATGTAACGCGTGGACACACAGCAGTGTACCTTAATAGATGTAGTAGACCATTGGAATTATCATAATAGATATTACAGAGAAAATGGACACGTTCGTTTAATAATTACACGACTATTATTAGCAGTAAGTCCGACAACTCTGACCCTAAAAATTGTATTTTAAGCAGTAAAAAAAAAAACAACAACATGAAACAAAATAAGAATTATAACACTGCAAGATGATTCCGTTTCCTATAACACAATATATAAGATAGGAGTCTAACACTTTTGTTCTCCGTGTTGTAAGTCAATTTTTTTTTCTATATGTTGTAAGTCATTTTTTTCCTATATGTTGTAAGTCATTTTTTTCTGTATGTTGTAAGTCAATTTTGTTTTCTATATGTTGTAAGTCAATTTTTTTCTGTATGTTGTAAGTCAATTTTTTTCTATATGTTGTAAGTCAATTTTTTTCTATGTTGTAAGTCAATTTTTTTCTATATGTTGTAAGTCAATTTACTTTCTATATGTTGTAAGTCAATTTACTTTCTATATGTTGTAAGTCATTTTTTTCCTATATGTTGTAAGTCAATTTTTTTATATAATATCATCTGCAAGCTACGACTCTTTTTTTTTTTCTAGCATCCAACATGTACATACTTTGTTTTCCTTCACAGTACCGACATTGAAATGACCAACTGACCACTGCTTGGAAAAAATGTAAATATATTTTTGAGCCAATCCCGCTAACAATTTCACTCTATGCCAGTGAACATCGCTACCTTGTGTCTCTTGAGACCGAGTGTTTCACTAATTATTTTTTTTTCAAACTGGCTGCTCTTGGTATGACATGACAACAGCATAGACACAACAACTGAATGCTCACAATTAAACATGTATACCACTTATCGAGATCTAAAAGTGGTTGTCCTTAAGCGAAACTTTGACGTGACAGACTCGAGACATACAGATTGTTATACGAGCGCTCGAGGCGCGGGATGCAATGCTAAGAAAGGCATCGGTCACAAAGCATCATGGGTGCCTTTTCAAATAATTAAGCGCTGAAAAGCCCAAGAATACACAGAGATTGGATGCAGGACTATTTTCTTGGGCGTAGGGTGGACGGAACAAGGGGTCAAGCAATCGAATTCACGAGCTAAAGTATGTTTAAAAGGGCGGAAGACGCATTATAAAATGGGCCCGCCAATTAGACGTAACAGATACTAAAAATCTAAAACTTTTTGCTTCAACAAGATGACGATCGACTGCGTGCTTCTAACAACTTACAACTTCGTATGTATTTGTTGATGGGAAAAACCAATGTTAACAACTGCAAATAGCGTATTCCACGGATTTTCACACTGGCATAGCTAGGAATTTGCCATCATTTGGGTGACCGGGGGGCTTGACCTCTTTGGGGATCCCTGATTTTTGCGTCATATTGAATGTGAAAAACAATTGTGAACACTCATTTGGGGGCCCGGGGGTGGGAATTTTAAAATTATTTCACCCCCTTCCCCAAACAGCTGCACAGGCATAGCTAGGAATTTGCCATCATTTGGGTGGCCGGGGGGGGGGCTTGACCTCTTTGGGGGGTCCCTGCTTTTTGCGTCATATTTAATGTGAAAAAACAATTGTGAACACTCATTTGGGGGCCCGGGTGGATTTTTAAATAATTTCACCCCCTTCCCCAAACAGCTACGCCACTGCATTTTCCACAAACCAGCGCTAAACATTTCACTGTGTTACAATATAGTCCAAAGAAGGATTGACGACATGATTTAGTATGTGATTTCTCAAAATCATCGGAATTTTTTCTAAACAGCTTAATGTGGACACAAAGCTTTTCTTTAGCTTATGCAAGATTTGCAAAAAGAAAAAGAAAATTCCAAGATTTGTTAATTATCTAACTATTTGTAAACCAATACGACAGGTGAACCGTTATTTACTGAATGAAATAGAGTCTCGTGTAAGCCATACTCTTTGATTAATTTCGTTTCTGTTGCTGCTGACACTCTGCTCCGAGCATGGTAGAAAGATACATAGGCTTTCGGGTAGTCTTAAAACAAGCTGTAACCAAAGTATATTCAGTACGGAGGCGCGGTGACTGAGCGGTTAAGCGCTTGGCTTCCAAAGCGGGGGTTCAGGGTTTGAATCCCGGTGAACACCGGGATTTTAATTTCGGGATCTTTGGGGCGCCACCCAGCTCTAAGGGGTACCGGAGATTAGATGGGGAAATTAAAGGCGGTAGGTCGTTGTGAAGGCCACATGACACCCTCATTAACCGTGGGCCACGGAAGCAGATGACTTTTACATTCTTTTTTGAAGTACCGTCTGTATCATATAAGATAAGAATAGATCACACGGTCTGAAAGAGGAACTTTACTTCTACTTAATTTTGTGTCCTTCATATTGACCATTTAGTGGCAAAAAAAGTCAAACTCTCTAATTAAACTAATATTTAATGTTCTAAAATAGGCCATCGATGGCCACTTTAAAATAATGTAATAAATGTAATGGTAGATTGATGAAATGAACTGATAACTACAAACATATATTATGAATAGCATAAAAATTAATAACATAAGACAAGTGGCTTCAATACTATGTACTAATAAAACTCTGGTATCTGTTAACATAATAAACAATAAAGACATAATCAACAATACAGCAATTAATCACCCATGCCAATCAGACCACCACGGCTACTCCATCCTCCATGCACTGGACCCAGCGCCGCAGACTGCATAAGAGTTCAGTACCGCTGTCCATGTCAGCTGATGCCAATCACTGCATGTCGCACATTGTCTTGCTGACTACGCCACTGTCGCTAACATCTATTCTGTGTCTCTACGCTTAGACTGCCACATGCTCAAGACTGCCACCCAGACTGCCATCTACCGCCTTCGGACTGTGACTGACATTGACTCTAACTCTGACTACGAACTGCCTGTCACTAAGACTGTCACTCTAAATTGACAAATAATCAAGATATCGCTAACAACTCGCTAAGCGCCATTCTATTTATTCATAATCAACTAACATCTAATGCTAGATCTATAACGAATAAAAACATTTGTTGTTACCCTGGTCCCTTAGAGTTAATTCACTACATGTTGTCTCTGGCAAACAACTCACACCCCAATGTTTGTATGTGTCGTTCACCAGAAAGCGCCTAGCACCCGACACACGCCCCTGCTAACACTACATGGCGCTGTGTCCCGACTGACCTAAACACTCTCTATATATAGGGGAGACCCTAACCCACGGCTAAACCAACGCTACTAAATCGTCCGTGTCTGTCCCGACCTACGGGTATCGAGTCGCCCTACAAGCTATACATCTAAGTGTCACACCATTCCTACCCTTTGTCTGTACTCTGTCAAGTCTGTCGGTGAGCCGTGGAAACACCTTACAAAATAATTAACTTTGCTCACACACACACACACATATCTGTGACAGCAAACATCTTTAATTTGCTTGGATTACAAGACCACGAGCAGTTAATACAATCAAAAAGGAAAGCCTTTAGTCAAAAATTATTCGCTTCACTTTGAATGGGCAGTGACGCAGTAAGTCGGTTATCTCATGGCCCACGTTTAAATCGAGGTATATGCTCTCTTGATTCAGCGAAATCGACGTGTATGCTCTCTTGATTCAGCGAAATCGACGTGTATGCTCTCTTGATTCAGCGAAATCGACGTGTATGCTCTCTTGATTCAGCGAAATCGACGTGTATGCTCTCTTGATTCAGCGAAATCGACGTGTATGCTCTCTTGATTCTGCGAAATCGAGGTGTATGCTCTCTTGATTCAGCGCTGGCATTTCCGGAAAACCAAGACAATGTTTGGCGACACAATTTGACTAAAAACATGGCATTGCCTATATTTCTGATAAATTTAGCAAATGTTACTAAGCTACAAAGTAACTAATTAAATCTCATCAAAATTAAAAGCATAACATCTGCGTTTGTTACAAAACTTAGGAAGAGGAGAATGTTCTCAGTTTCAGAATCTTCCGAAACTTCAAAACAAAGATGCAGATTGACTTACTAACAGACAGCACGTATTGGCTCTTCATGCAGACCTGAACCAAAGATTTGAGAACACTCTTCACTTGGATATTTCAGAATTTTGAACTAATTTGCGTGTGGACAAACAGAGTTCCCAAACACAGATGAACCCATATTAATACAGGAGTAAAAAGTGACCATTTCAGACCTTGCAGACGATGTTAAGGTCATCCGTTTCTTTGGCCAACGGTTAGCGAGCAGGGTGTCATGTGGCCAGCGCAACGACCAACTGCCTTTACTTTTCACCAACTAATGTCAAGTACCCATTAGAGTAAGCTTTTGCGGTATGAAGGGAGAGTAACCTGTTATGAATTACGGGCACGTAATGGACTAAAATGCGCCGATGCGCCAAAAAAACTCAAAACTCATGCTCAGAGTTGGGTGAACTCTGGGGCGCCCGAAACAAATTTCGAAATTAAAAAATCCCAGTCTTCAGCGAGATTCGAACTTCCAGACTCGTCCCCTGATACGGGAGTAGCTTGTTGGATTATCAACACATGATCAACTTAAAGTAATATTGAGCATGGAAACTATATATCATGACAACAAAAACATCTCCATTTTGTATGTTGCATTATGGGTTATTGTAGTGAAGCTGACTGCCTTACCGTCTTCGGATTGGGTAGAAAGTAGATTCAGTGTCGTAATGAACCTCGATCAGAAGAAGAAGAAAAAAAAAAGATGAATCCAGAGCATGATGGGATTTACAATTGCTAGTCACAAATACACTCATCACGCTCGTCCCAGACATTTAATTGTACTCCAAACAAACGTTTTAATTTCATGCAAAGGTTTTATAAAATGCTATCATCTAACTTTTTCACCGGGGAGTCCTTGAGCAAGTTTTGACTATTTAAAAAAAGGGCCCATTTATCAAAAAAGTTTGGGAACCACTGGGTTATATCACCAAAAAAAGGACTAACAACGATTAAGAATCCTAACAACAATTTAGATTACTAGGATGAGCCATACTGATATATGCAAATAGTGCAATGTTTTACTATGCTTATACCTGCAGTATTCTAAGTTTTAATATCACTGCCTAGCAATCTGAATATTACAAAAGACTTTATAAAATTGTAAATGCTGCTAGTTAGGTCATAACAACTGATCGAGAAAACTCTTTGAAAGAAAGTAAAAAAAAATAGATTTAAACATAGAGAGAAAACATAAAACTTGCACATTTTACCACCACAGAAACGAGTCAAAAAAAAAAACAGACACAAGGGCTCTTTTGTTTCCCCTGGCAATCAAAACATTGAATCCAATCCAACTTTTTGGTGAAACTTTCCCACGTAACGTCTGCGTGAGAACTGGTATGAGCGGTATATTTCATTTGCTATTTTTATCATGGTTTGTTATGTGTAAAACCAATGTCCCCAGGGACAATAAAGATATTATTACTTATATTATTATTATTTATATTGTTATTATTTATATTATTATTTGTTATGTTAGAAAAGAAGGCGCTGCCAGGGCCGAGTTTTGTTAAAGAGGAACAAAATTCATCGTAGTCCCTTTATCAGTTTCCACCGAGGAATTTTCTGGTGATGTGGCAGGTCTGCAGAAGTACCGCCCTCTGACAGGCAACGAGGATGTTCCTAGGAATGCCAAGGGCCTTGAAGGTATCTGTGAGGTCGGTTGTTATTATCCCCGCGGTTGATATAACAATGGGGTATATTGTTTTATTATTATTTATATTAAGAATAGTATTTATATTAATGAACTAGCCATATGTTACCCGCGGCCCGCGGGTCTAAATATGCGTGTCACTGATATAGTACATTAGAATAGTTTGTGGGAAGCGTGGTCGAGAGGCTGAGTACGCTTTAACTTGGCTTGGCTACCTATGAAGGGGGCTCGAGGCTCGACACCCGACTCGAGTTGAGCTGTGTTTACTGAGCACCTAAAGGAAGAACGGAAACAAATGCGATTGGACCATAATGCTCTGAGCTTTCTATACGCATGAAAGTAGCGCTATATAAAAGCTGTAATAATAATTACAAACAATTAAACAAAATAATAATGTCATAAGAAAAGCGAATGCGTGAATGTATAAATGGTTTGAATAGTGCTATAAAATAGCTAGTCGACCTAATTCCATTTTTGCTACAAAAAGATTTGCTTGCATATATATTGAGATCTATAGATCTAGAATCTAATATAGTTTTTGACCTAGATTAAACATTTGTTTAAATTAAGTAAAATAATCTACTATCACTAAACACTCATGATCTATCATTTTAAGATTGAATTTAAGGTTCAATAAGTTTATTAATTATTTTATGTTGGTATATTTAGATCTAAAAGCGCGCGAATGTAATTGTTTATATAACATTGTTAGTTTAATTTTATGCAGCTCTAGACTTAGAATCTAAACAATTTGAATGCCACAGTAGTCTAGTCAATAAATAAAAACTTTGAGCCTATTATAGTAAAAGACTATAAACACTGTGATGTGAGCTTGTGTCGACCTAAAGTTGACCTAAATACTTTAACTGTGTTTTATTCATCATTTCGTAGCTAAGTGTGATGAACTGGCCGAAGGATTGTATTAATAAGTTGATGAATTCATATGGAATGAGCCATAAATGTGACGATCACACTTGCCGGGGATTATATTATCAAACTTGACAATTCATTGAAATGAAGAAAGAAACATCTCTCTGTATTTTCTTAAAACTTCTTTAATAACTTCTCTAACTTTCACATAAAATTAACTTCTCAATTCAATAACAATTTGACTTGATACTTCATAAATAAAACTTAAATGAAACATGAAACTTCACTTAGTATAGCATTCAACTTCAACTAATAAAACTTTTACTAATGGACCCGCTAATATCACAAAACTTACAACCATTACTAATCGGGGGACTGAGCGAGGACCATCGCTCTACAAGAACCACTACTATGCGAGGACCCCCGTCAAACTGACTTTCCCCTAATTTATACTTTCTTTGATCGTACGTTCCAGAATCATGGAACCTTCTCAGATAATTATTTCAGTAACTTTGACCTTCTAGAAGCTGACCTGTGCTATTTTTTCCATTAACCCTTTTCTTTGAATGGATATCTAAAATTAACTTGTTTACGCTGGACACTTGCACTGGTTTGAACTCGCTTCTAGAAACTGGTCTAAATAGGTCACAGACTCGACTCGTGACACTAGGTTGCTAAGAGATCTAAATGCGTATAAGTAAATCTTTAAAAAAAAAAGGTAAATTGAAAATAAAGACTTAAAATTAAACCGAGTCGGTAACTGTAGGCTTAAATGCTTTAAAAAAAAAAACAAATTGGAAAATAAATTGTATTATGTAAGTAGTTTATCAGTTTTACAATATGCCTTTATAATGCGCGATATTATGACCTCTGACGATCATTTCGTTCGTATCACTGCGCGATATAATGGTGCCGCAAGTTACGGAAAAGTTTGTCAAGACGTTTAAAGCTATTAACATTTAGAGCGAACGATTTTATGTAAAAAAAAAAAAAATGTTTTGTAAACTCAAATTTGAAGGTTAATGTGCATCTAATAATGAAATGAATAGACACGTATTTGCATTTTCATGTGTAAAATAACAAAATAATGTTTTCTTGAATGATAGCTAATTAAGATCGAGAGATTTTCATCTCTGCGCATGCGTGACCTCTCGGTCTTGTCTCATCATTAAGACACAGCATGTAAACATGGCCTAGATTTATAAGATACAATACTTTTATAGAGTCGGTCAATTTTTTTTTTTTTTTTAGGGTCTTAAGTTTGTTTTAGGGCTTCAATATATATACACTACGGTCAAAATTAGTAACATTATCAAGGTCAATGAAACGGTTTAGATTTCTATACGGGGACATACATACATAAATACATACATACATACGCTTCACATTCTACTTTATATATTAAATATTATTTATATTATTATTATGTTAGAAATGAACGAGTAGTCATTCTCTGGCGCTGCCAGGGTCGAGTTTCGCTAAAGAGAAACAAAATTCATCGTAGTCCCTTTAACAGTTTCCACTGAGGAATTTTCTGGTGATGTGGCAGGTCTGCAGCAGTACCGCCCTCTGACAGGCAACGAAGATGTTATTATTATTATTATTATTTATATTATAATTATTAATATTATTATTATTTATATTATAATTATTTATATTATTATTATTATTTATATTATTATTATTATTTATATTATTATTTATATTATTATTATTATTTATATTATTATTTATATTATTATTATTATTTATATTATTATTATTATTTATATTATTATTATTATTTATATTATTATTATTATTTATATTATTATTATTATTTATATTATTATTATTATTTATATTATTATTATTTATATTATTATTATTATTTATATTATTATTATTATTTATATTATTATTATTATTTATATTATTATTATTTATATTATTATTATTATTTATATTATTATTATTATTTACATTATTATTATTATTTATATTAAGATTATTATTATTATATGTTATTGGAAACTGGTTAATGAAAGCTAGCACATTTTAAGTTACAATATTGAGTTATATAAAAAGAATATTCAAATATCTTAGTAGAATTCTACTGAAAAATGATATGCTCTGTTTTGCGGCCCCCGAATAGGCAAAAATCCGCTACTTGTTTTGTGCATGTCTGTCCGTCGGCCGACCGGTTTTTAGATCCCAAAAAAACAGAAAAAGATATTGAAAATTTGATTTCAGGATATTTTGAGGCTTGCAAAGTTTTAGTGGTTCCGCTACTTTTTTTTTATCTAATAAAGCCGAACGGTTTAGTTTTAAGACTTAGATATTGTAAGCCCTTATTTTAAATATAAAAATACACCTATTTCAAATCAATTTACAGAGCGCTGTTAGAAAACAAAATGTAGGCTCCAGGCGCTGTGATAACATTACAAACACAAACCCAGGCGCTGTGATAACATTACAAACACAAACACGAGAGTTGAAATGACAAACTAATTTAAAAGGGTTTTGAACAGATAGGTCTTCTTGAATGTAGTGAAGCATGTTGTCTATTTGTGATCCTTTTGTGGTAAAATAAATGTAAGGGAGATTATATTAACAAAGAAAATCATTGTGTATTTCTTGGTGGCATGATTCATGCATACATTTTTGTCAATTGTCAAAATAAATATATACGTACTGCTAAGTAATGTCACGTGGGTGTATAAGCTACTAAACGCGACACGACAAAATAGCGAGCTACAAAACAGCACCTGAAAAACACGCCAGCATAATGACACACAGAATAATACCCCGAGACCTGTCCGATTCGCGAGATGGACTTTCACAGAGTGATGTTGTAAGGCACGTCACGTAGAAACTCCATCCATTTCTATAGGGCAGTACTGGATTGACCTACATGCAACAGAAGATATAGTTTAGCACCCTCACTTGCTTGGGGGGGGGGCTCACGAATATGGTTCCAGATCATTTTCAACCTTTTTGAAGCGAGAGCCAAGGGAAAAAAATGCGTCACCAGTAGGAATCAAATCTCTAATAGCTTAGTGCAAGCGCAAATCCGGTCCTGTCCCTACGTTGTCAACGCAGCTGCCAGACCTCCAAGTTGGAGGTACCCTTGCTTGCAGTTTTGCACAGGGCCTCCCCCTTAATCGGGGGCCCCAACATTTCAAAAGATAATTTTTTTTTTTACCAAAATATGCATATTAAACACAATAAGGGAAATACGATGTTTAAGTTCTCCATTTCTTTACAAACATGGCTTACTTTTAGATCTATTCGTATTAAGTCGGGAGGATAGGAGGGGCCTTCAAAAAAAAATCCTGCTCTGGGCCTTCATTTGCAAAAACATATATATCACAAACGGTCAGCGCTATTTTGTAGACGCTATTTTCTCATTCGCTATTTGTATCTTATCTTATAGATTACAGACGTTACTTCAAAAAAAAAAAAAAAAGAAGATAATTACGTCCTACGCATTTCGTGGGCCAAGCTAAGTCAAGCATGTTAATCAGTGACTTAAACTCTGCTAAGTCGTTGGTTTTCCTGGCTGATTCAGGCTACAATCTAATGGCACTATCAAGTAACTAGCTACTAATAGTCTACAAAAAACATCAACGCGTTTTACTGTCCATTGTCTGTGTTGTTTTTAATTAAAATTAATTACTATTGATAGTCCAACACGTTAGTATCAAACACGCACGCAGTAATCCGAGGCGGCGCTATGGCGGCTGCTGACACTTTGATCGACGGACGGCGAAGAGCCAGAACTTGACTCGAGAAACACCGTTTTGATGTTGAAACGACATTCCAGAAGAAAAAAGTCATGGCAGATTGTTTGCCGAGAAACAAACAAACAAACAAACAAAAGAACAAACAAACAAACAAAAGACTAGAACAAATTGATTTTGAAATACACGCACATGATGTCATGTAATGAATGTACACTATTGTACAGAGGTTCTCAAACTGGTTTGACCCGCGGACCCCTTTATAGAGTCAAAACTTACCCTAAGTGAAAAAGTTACATAAATGCCTAGTATACAAATTATAAATGTAAAAAAAAATGTCTACTGTAGTGCAGATGTTCTCAAATTTTTTTGACCCGAAGACTCCTTTATAGAGTCAAAACTTACCCTAAGTGAAAAAGTTACATAAATGCCTAGTATACAAATTATAAATGTAAAAAAAAATGTCTACTGTAGTGCAGATGTTCTCAAATTTTTTTGACCCGAAGACTCCTTTATAGAGTCAAAACTTACCCTAAGTGAAAAAGTTACATAAATGCCTAGTATACAAATTATAAATGTAAAAAAAAATGTCTACTGTAGTGCAGATGTTCTCAAATTTTTTGACCCGAAGACTCCTTTATAGAGTCAAAACTTACCCTAAGTGAAAAAGCTACATAAATGCCTAGTATACAAATTATAAATGTAAAAAAAAATGTCTACTGTAGTGCATATGTTCTCAAATTTGTTTGACCCGAAGACCCCTTTATAGAGTCAAAACTTACCCTAAGTGAAAAAGTTACATAAATGCCTAGTATACAAATTATAAATGTAAAAAAAAATGTCTACTGTAGTGCAGATGTTCTCAAATTTTTTGACCCGAAGACTCCTTTATAGAGTCAAAACTTACCCTAAGTGAAAAAGCTACATAAATGCCTAGTATACAAATTATAAATGTAAAAAAAAATGTCTACTGTAGTGCATATGTTCTCAAATTTGTTTGACCCGAAGACCCCTTTATAGAGTCAAAACTTACCCTAAGTGAAAAAGTTACATAAATGCCTAGTATACAAATTATAAATGTAAAAAAAAATGTCTACTGTAGTGCAGATGTTCTCAAATTTTTTTGACCCGAAGACTCCTTTATAGAGTCAAAACTTACCCTAAGTGAAAAAGTTACATAAATGCCTAGTATACAAATTATAAATGTAAAAAAAAATGTCTACTGTAGTGCAGATGTTCTCAAATTTTTTTGACCCGAAGACTCCTTTATAGAGTCAAAACTTACCCTAAGTGAAAAAGTTACATAAATGCCTAGTATACAAATTATAAATGTAAAAAAAAATGTCTACTGTAGTGCAGATGTTCTCAAATTTTTTGACCCGAAGACTCCTTTATAGAGTCAAAACTTACCCTAAGTGAAAAAGCTACATAAATGCCTAGTATACAAATTATAAATGTAAAAAAAAATGTCTACTGTAGTGCAGATGTTCTCAAATTTGTTTGACCCGAAGACCCCTTTATAGAGTCAAAACTTACCATAAAGTGAAAAAGTTACATAAATGCATAGTATACAAATTATAAATGTAAAAAAAAAAAAGGCTACTGTGGTGCAGATGTTCTCAAATTTGTTTGACCCGAAGACTCCTTTATAGAGTCAAAACTTACCCAAAGTGAAAAAGTTACATAAATGCATAGTATACAAATTACAAATGTAACAACTAAATTTTGTTAAAGGGTTTATCGCAATCGTAACTTTTGTTTACAACAAAATGTAAACAAATTAATGACTCGGTAAAACGTGGTGACATTTGAGATGATTTCGATTACGCTCGGCTCAGTGTTTGTAAATAGCGACCGCAAATCTCTACGTGCACCAGTTTCTAGCCGTTTCAACTACGTCACTGAATCTACGTTCTACCAGAAGACGGGAAAG
Organism: Biomphalaria glabrata; assembly: GCF_947242115.1. Classification (NCBI taxonomy): domain Eukaryota; kingdom Metazoa; phylum Mollusca; class Gastropoda; family Planorbidae; genus Biomphalaria; species Biomphalaria glabrata. The sequence continues at coordinate 1,915,953 of NC_074719.1, forward strand.
CAGTCAACGACTTCTGTACAATGACCAACAATGCCGGATATAAAATTGGAATCTCGTTTTCGTAACTATAAATTGCGGTCTCCTGGTGCAAACATTGCTTTTAGGTTCCTTGTTTGTTGTTTTTGTTTTGTTTTGTTTTGGATAGTTCAGCAAGCAGCTTCAGTATTAGTATGGGTTCATCTGTGATTGGGATCTTGAGTTTTGTCCACACGCAATTGAGTTCAAAACTTTGAAATATCCAAGTGAAGAGTGTTCTCAAATCTTTGGTTTAGGGCGACATAAAGAAGTACGTAATAGACATGTCAAATAGCAGTGAGGGGGCCAGTGGATTATTATTCAAATGATCCGATCGAATAAACTGGCTTTAAGAAAAAAAAAAAATTATACAATTTTCATCTTTATTCGGACCTCATACGGTCGTCACGCGGACCCCTGGACAACAGTCTGATAAACACTGCTGTTATATTTTCAGACTATGTTGACTTGTATTGTAGTTTAGTACATTATGTGAAAGAAGATTTCAAATGTTTTGTCATTTCGTAGATCAATGCATTTGTCTGTTTCGTCTATTGTTTACTCAAAACCCTTGAAAGTCTAAAAGAATAAGGTCTTATTACATTATAAATAAACTTGAGATAGAGGATTAAATTAGTAAATGAACAGCAACTGTACAGCCAACCCTATGGTAGTCCGAGGTTTTCAGTCATCAGACATCCCCCTCAGGTGCATTAAACGTCAGAATATCAAGAGTCAGCGGAAGAGGTCATTTTAAAAATTAGGACTTATGTGCATCAAACGAAAGAAGTTTTTAATTCTCTGACAATAATAAAAATAAAAAAACGCCAAAAGAATCAGCTATGTAGGGGGATCTATTAAACCAAGCATCCTTAGTTATATGTACTCAGTAACACACGAAGGGTGATTCTATTAAATCAACCATTACTAGTTGTATGTACTCTGTAACACACGAAGGGTGATTCTATTAAATCAACCATCACTAGTTGTATGTACTCTGTAACACACGAAGGGTGATTCTATTAAATCAACCATCACTAGTTGTATGTACTCTGTAACACACGAAGGGTGATTCTATTAAATCAACCATCACTAGTTGTATGTACTCTGTAACACACGAAGGGTGATTCTATTAAATCAACCATTACTAGTTGTATGTACTCTGTAACACACGAAGGGTGATTCTATTAAATCAACCATCACTAGTTGTATGTACTCTGTAACACACGAAGGGTGATTCTATTAAATCAACCATCACTAGTTGTATGTACTCTGTAAAACACGAAGGGTGATTCTATTAAATCAACCATCACTAGTTGTATGTACTCTGTAACACACGAAGGGTGATTCTATTAAACCAAGCATCACTAGTTTATGTACATTTGTAGAGCGTTTCTCTTAAACCAAGCATCACAAGACAATTTACTCACTGCATTTTCTAATTAGGCTTTCAAAAATTTTATAATTTTGCTACAATATACCCAAAATGTATATCCCATGACGTACTTAGTTTAAAAAAAAAATTAAAAAATAAATGCATGTACTTATGTTGTTGCAATTGAAATCACCGATACCACTCAGGTCTCGATACTGTGTAATAACGGTTTCGCGGGAAATACACGCTGAGTAATTAACAGGAGTAGCATACAACAGGCGCCTATTGTAGTCAAAGGCACACTGCATCGAACAAACACAGACAGTTAGTGCTATTCAAAATTCCTTTTCAATATCGCCAGTATTGTGCTAATGCAAAATAAATCAATCAATAGGATGACATTCACTTATGGTCTTCTGAAAAAACGAGCATTCCTTTTTCCTGATTTAGATATCTTGTAATACTTGTTCTAAAAGAAAGGTTATGATAAAGTAGTTTTCTGTAAAACAAACACAGAGAGAGAGAGGGAGGGAGAGAGAGGGAGGGAGAGAGAGAGAGAGGGAGAGAGAGAGCCCTATGAAACGTTCCTTCCAAAAAAAAAAAAAGCGGGGGTGGACTAGTGGTAAGACGCTTGGTTTCCGAAACGAGATGTCTCGAGTTCCAATCCTGGGACTTCGAATTTCAGGATTTTAAGGGCGCCCCCGAGTCCACGCAACTCAAGTTAGGTACATGACTTTAGTTAGGAAAAGTAAAGGCGGTCGGTCGTTGTGCTGGCCACATGATAGCTTCGTTAACCAAAGGCATCAGAAACAGATAAGCTTTACATCCCCTGTCTTGTACAACACAAGGTCTGAAAGGGGAACTTTTTTGTTTACTTCTAAACAACAACAAAAAAAAAACAAGATAATTACTCCCTAAACTGTTTTCCATGTCAGTACTGTGTAAGCGTGTCCGTGTGTTTATCTAGTCGTGCATGTTAATTGGAGACTTTAAACAGGCTCTAGAGGCACTAGGGAAGAAAGAGCGCTTGTAAGAATTTGTCCTAGCGTATGGAATGGTGTACCAGCTTTCTAGACCTTCGGAACTCTTTTGTGTTTCTTTTTCGGAACTCTTTTGTGTTTCTTTTTTCTCTTTGTCATATGTTTAAATATTGAACGCAAATATATCGGGCTGTTACGCTCCCTACATTGCTCTATGCCTCAAAAACGTGAACAGCATACACAAGACATGCACACACACACAAATGAACCACTTGATCTGCCTCTGAAAAAAAAAAAACTGAATGTTAAATGGCAAGACAAAATACCGATGAGCGGGCCTGCAAAGCACCCACCTGATGCAGTCTCAGTTGCAATGGGCAGACCACGGTATGGAAGACTACCACATCTTTAAAAGACTCTTTTGTGGTCAATTAAAGAAAATTGAAGCGATCACAGAGTGGACAAAGAAAACGCTTCAGGAACACCCCCAGAGCTTCTCCTGACCCGCACCTGGAAGACGGAAGCATATGATAGAGCAGTGATGCCCAGCCTAATTCGACCTGCGGGCCAATTTAATTTCCAACTCTCGTGTCGCGGGCCACATGACCGAAAAGATACCAAAAAGAAATGAAATGGAACTACAACTATTTTATTAGAAACACGTGGATCTAGCACTGACATTAATTAGTGAGATGTTTAAAGTTTATCTTCTTTTATACCCTTCGGAAAAATGGCTTCATTTCTCTACTTAAAATGTGAGCTACAGTATATCTAACTTAACCGTCTCTTTTTGGCAACTATATTCAATCCTATAATCTCTAGGCGTGGTTTAACAATATTTTATTCGCGACTCAATTCAAGAATGCTTCCATATTTGTTTCTTGTTTTTTTTTTAAACAACCATACTTTCTTTACAAATCAAATACATTGGCTTTTTTATCATGTTCCACAACAAAGTAAAGATCCGATCACTTTTCCTGTTAGATTATACATCTAGTCCCATTTCATAAACACAATGTTAAAGGTCATGGGACCAATCCATCAGAGAAAAAGTTAGGGCGCAATCGTATGTAAAAATAACTTTATCTACCCTTTGGAGAGGGGATTTTCTACACTTTGTGCCGTCGTTTCGGCGGGCCGGATGGAACCACTTCGCGGGCCGGATCTGGCCAGTGGGCCGTATTTTTGGCATCACTGTGATAGAGCATCAAAGCGTCGCGATGTGAAAACTGACGCACAAATTGCTGAGGAAAAGAGAACTGCGCTGGCAGAATAAAGGCGTCAGAGAAAAAAAAAAAAAAGCAAGGCCAATGACACTAGCTCCAGCTGGAATAACCTGCCCAGTGTGCAGCCGAACATTCCGGGCTCACATAGGTCTCACCAGCAACATGAGGAGGTACAAAACCCCAGTGCAAAAGCCCTCAGCCACCTGGGTAACAAACCACGTTGGACGAACTATATAGATCTATATATATCATTATTTAGATCTACTTTGGGTTTATACTGATTTGTAGTCTAAATTGAATCAATATTTTCGAAATTACACTATCATTGTCAAGAATCTAGACTTCATTCTCAATATCTAATCTAGATAATTGTAGAATTTATGCCTAATGCCGTAGGCCTAATCTACTTGACTAGATCTAGATGAAATCTAGTAGATCTAGATCGAAATAAACATTTACTGAACAGGTAATAATAATAATAATAATAATAATAATAATAAGTCGAGTCTACTGAACATCTGCTGTACTGGGATAGGCCTATTCTGACCGACAAAACGGTAGATTTCAATCGCCCGGATCTGCTGTTCATCGATAAAAAAGAAAAAACCGCTACCATTATCGATATCGCCGTACCACTGTCTCATAATTTAAGAAAAACTGAGATAGAAAAACAAAGAAAATATGGGAACCTAGGCTTGGAGATTAAGCGTCTATGGAAATTGTCCAAAATAACAATATACCCCATTGTTATATCAACCGAGGGGATAATAACAACTGACCTCACAGACACCTTCAAGGCCCTTAACATTCCTAGGAACATCTTCGTTGCCTGTCAGAAGGCGGTACTGCTGCAGACCTGCCACATCACCAGAAAATTCCTCAGTGGAAACTGCTAAAGGGACTACGATGAATTTTGTTTCTCTTTAGCGAAACTCGACCCTGGCAGCGCCAGAGAATGACTACTCGTTCATTTCTAACATAATAATAATCTTTATTATCCGTAAGGAAATTTGTCTTACAATTTGTGCATTACACCAAACAAAAAACATTATAACTATAAGAAACCAAAGTGTACATTGTATAGTATAGTATTATTTTCTTTTAGACGCTGAGTTTAGATTTAGAATATAGATTCTCAAGATCCAATCTATGAATAAGTATTAAAAAAAAATAATAATAAAAAAAAAATTACGAAACGAATCCATGCTAGATCGATCACCAAATTTATACTTTGGGTCAATTCTAGTTCTAAATTAGGTACCCTGTTAAAATAAGATTTACAGCCTATAGTCTAGAAGTAAATCTCTTCTGTATTTTTTAGACATGAAATAGGACTATATATAGAGAGATCTAGAGAAAGATCTATTTAAATCTAGAGAAAGATCTATTTAGATTTATAGAAAGATGTATTTAGACCTAGATAAAGATCTATTTAAATCTAGAGAAAGATCTATTTAGATTTATAGAAAGATGTATTTAGACCTAGAGAAAGATCTATTTAGATCTAGAGAAAGATCTATTTAGATCTAGAGAAAGATCTATTTAGATCTAGAGAAAGATCTATTTAGACATAGAGAAAGATCTATTTAGATCTAGAGAAAGATCTATTTAGACATAGAGAAAGATCTATTTAGAGTTTGAGTTTTTGGGACAATTTAGACAATGTCGTGCCCGTAATCCTTCAAGGATTACACTCCTTTACAAGAGCTAAATTCCATACAGTTAAATCATTAAAAACAAGGTCTATTCACAGTTAAAATAGTAAAGGTAGTAAACATTTAATAATTATTAAAAATCTTATGTAAATATTATAGGGTCACAATTTCACAAATCAGACCTTCGTAGTCAACCCCACCTCCCGGACAAAGCCCAGTATCTTCCCTGGGTCGACATTGTCGAAGTGTTTTTAAGTTGTGCGCTCTAAAAAAAAATTTCCCAAACATCCTGGTATCTGGGGCAATCAATGAGGATATGATCCACAGTAAGGCGAGAGTCACAGTACTATCTAGAGAAAGATCTATTTAGATCTAGACAAAGATCTATTTAGATCTAGATTTATTATCGAGTTCTTTAGATTTCTCTCAACAGGTGGTTGATAGAGTGTACATTGTATGTTTGTAGATCTAGATCTATCAAGTGGTCAAATGTATAATTCAAGTTTACCAAATTATAGGTCTAGTCAACAATAGATCTAGATATCTATATAAAAAGTGTAGATTATATTATTGTCAAATCTTATACCTGCCTTAAACTTAAAAACTAACACATGTGAATCTATTTGAATTAATTACTTAAGTCTTGTTACATCTCTAGATCTGTTTGGCCTTGGATCTAGATCTACTCTGGATTTAGATATAGAGATCTAGATCTAGATAGGTCTAGAAGTATTGATAACATTTCTAAAATCCTTGTCTAGAATATATGGACCGGTAACTCGAGGAGGTCTTAACAAGATACATCTCTAGAATCTAGATATATCCTTTCTAGCTAAATTATAGATCTAGATTCTAGATCATTTTTTAAAATTAAAAACTGGTCTAGACCTCTAGATCTAGTCTAGATCAAGAATATACATTAGATAAGGCTTAAATCCAGAGGCGTAGCTAGAAAGGGGGGGGGGAGAATTTGAAAATCCCCCCCTGGGCCCACAAATGAGTGTTTTTATACATAAAATATTAAATATTACTCAAAATGCAGGGGCCCCCAAAGAGATCAAGCCCCCCCCCCTCCAAATTCAAATAATGACAAATTCCTAGCTACGCCAATGATAAGCTCAAATCAATCTTAATGTAGAACTCTACTACACAATACTAATAATAGTAATATAGATCTACTAATATAGCATACATATATATATAAGATAAAACCAACATCAAAATCATTAAAATCTAGATTAGTTGACTCTACTTGTATATACATCGTAATTCCAACTAGAAAATATATATTATGAGATTCAATATGGATTTAGAAATCTAGATAGGCCTATATTATAGAATCTAGTAGATCGAGATGTAATAATAATCTATATCTAGATCTAGAATTAATAGTTAATAGTAAATCTACATCTAGAATTAAAAGTTAATAGTAAATCTACATCTACTAGATTCTATATGATGATGATCTAGCCACCCTCTATATTCTATGTAGAAAAAAAATAGATCTAATGTAGTCTAGATTTAGAATTTTTTTTAGATCAATGTAGATGTAGTCAATGTAGATTCTACATTTCTCACTTGTTCTAGAATTCTAGATCTAGAATAGACTAGATCTAGATTAGATTATTCTAGATTAGATAATTATTTGATAATAGATTATCATCTAGATATCTAGATCTATGCAAAATCTTTAGTGTCAGTTTAAAAACTATAAAACTAATCTCCAATAAAAAAAAAAAGAATCATACTAAATAACATAAACAGGTAGGTCTAGATCTAGATTTAGATATCAAATAGTCGACATACCAACCACGTTTTAAGGGAACTCCATCGCTTAGCCACCAGCGCAGTGAAAACGATGAACGAGGCACTGAGAAGGGATAAGCGAATCGTTTGGTGTTCAATGTATTTAAAAAATCCCAGAAATGCTAGAAATAAACCAGATCTAGACGAAACTTTCAAAAAAAGCAAAAACCGTTTTCTTCAGCCTGACGTTGATCCAGAGATTCTAATCTATATCCAGTATGAATGTACAAACACAATAGAAACACACACAAATAGTAAATCCACACAGAATCAATGCTTCAGTATGCAGAGACTAAAATGCAAACACGGGAATCGGAGAGAGCCAAACATTACAGTGTGTGTTGTCATTTCGCTGGGAGCTTAATTAACCCCACTCCATATAAGGGTAACTGACGTCACGACCTTCGGAAGCAGTGCCACCTACTGAATGTAAAAATAGGTCAGTGGGTTGGTCTATCTCGCGAGGAATGGGTTCTAAGCCCTGGTAAACAAAACACACTGCTAACGCAATAAAAACGAAGATCAATTTTATTTTGATGTACAAAGTTGACTCTATTCCAATGTGGATTACGCTTGAAATAGATTCTTCTCCGCCATCATGTATTTTTACTTAAAAACAACGCTCGCGCTGCCAACATAACAAGAGGGGGGGGGGGGAGGAAATAATTTGACCTACTTTTATCCAGGTAATTGGGTCTTGGCAAGCAACTTGTTCTGTTATTGTATTTTTTTTTTTTCCTTTCTCCCTTTAAAATTTGTGTTAAAAATACAAACGGATGATAAGGACTAGGAAGGGCAGATGGTGATCTAGATCTAAACACTAAAAAGTTAGTGGGAAGTGAAAGCAGTTTATTTGCTAAATACTTTCATAATTAAAATGGTTTTAATATTATTTTAATACTATCATCGTTTTTTGTAGGCAAGGGTTGTTGTTTTTCTCAAACAAGGGGTCACACGCGAGGTGTTCATGCGACCCGTATTTAATATTTTAGTGTTAGATTTGTTTATTTTTAATAAATTATTATTTTTAACAATAACCAGTATAAAAATGTTAATATTTTTAAAAGTTGTATCTAATTAAAATATTTTTTTTTCAAGTTACAATGGTCTTAATGGGTTGTTGTTTTTTTAAGAAAGAGTATGTTACGAACATTATATGCTAAACATTTATGTTTATGAGGAAAGTGACTCATTTTAATGGAAAAATGTAAAAAGAACGAACTTTTTTTTATTGCGCAATGCTTTACTGAACTAATGTTGGAATGAGGCTCGCGCACAGCTTGGCAGTGAGCCCACAATAAGCCTCTGTTACAGAAAAATGGCATAAATACACGTCAATTTTTTTTTTCTAAATTGGAGTAAAACACCTTAAGAATTATCGATGGAAGATGTTCACGGTTCAAAGGAATGAATTTTAAATGGCAAGCAGATAATTTACTGGTGCTGATTAGTTGTAACCAAATCTGTTCCCGAAAAACTGTATTATTAATAAATATTTGATGAATACAACAGAATGCAAAGTCATAATTCGTAAGAAAAAGCATTAATTATCAATTAATATACAAATTAGTCATTATATCTCAATCTGCTACGAAGTTAAATATTCTCATAGGATTAATCTTTTAAATAATTTGTCATTGTTTTAAATTCTTAATGTTATAAGCTATGTATTTTATTTTTAATCATTTGTACTTAAAGTATTAATAGCATGTATGGTGAAGCTTATAAGGATAGAATGTTATACCATGTTTATTTCCACGATTGATCCCATTAGAATTAATGTATTTTAAATTGTAACTACTTTAATTGTAACTTTTTTACTTATGAAAGCGGGTAGGGAGGGGGAGCCCAATAAAAAGGCAAATAGCCCCATAAAAGGAGTCGGAGCGCCCCCCCCCCCTAAAAAAAAGAAAAGAGGCAAAAGGCCCCAGGATTCCTAGGATGTAAAAAGCTCGAAAACTGCAAGCTAAAAAAGCTAAAGTATCCTTTAAAAAAAAATAACAAATAGAAGAACAAAAAAATGCACTAATTATCATTCTATAATGAAGCCTGTATCTTATCTTTATCTTATCTTATATAATACAGACGTTACTTTAAAAAATGAAGATGATTACGTCCTACGCGTCATGCATTTAGTCTTGCATATTAACCAATGACCTAAATTCTGTCAAGTCATTGGTTTTCCTGGCTAGCTCAGGCAACCCATTCCATGCTCTAATAGCACCAGGGAAGAAGGAGCCTGTAATGAGTCTAATGTGAGCCATACACCGAGCGTTGCCGGGCTTAAGTATGTGTTAGCCTGGGCAGGGCCTTTGTTGAGGCCCCAACACTATTTTAAAGACTTGATTGAACACGTAGGCTATTTAATTAACGCCAGAGTAAAAACACATTGAATTACTTGTCCATTTAATCTTACATTAATTCGTTTCGTTTTATTTAGCATCCTTATTTTTAAGTTTCTTTTTTTTTTCTTTTTGGTGGTGGTCCTCCTTGGAGGATGAGGCCTTGGAGAGGCTGCACTGTTTTGACTTAGGTTCTGGAGAGGCTGCACTGTCGTAACTCAGACCCTGGAGAGGCTGCACTGTCGTGACTCAGACTCTGGAATATGCCGATAAATATTGTCCCGAGTTCAAAGTAAAATACTGTTTTGACTTAGGTTCTGGAGAGGCTGCACTGTCGTAACTCAGACCCTGGAGAGGCTGCACTGTCGTGACTCAGACTCTGGAATATGCCGATAAATATTGTCCCGAGTTCAAAGTAAAATACTGTTTTGACTTAGGTTCTGGAGAGGCTGCACTGTCGTAACTCAGACCCTGGAGAGGCTGCACTGTCGTGACTCAGACTCTGGAATATGCCGATAAATATTGTCCCGAGTTCAAAGTAAAATACTGTTTTGACTTAGGTTCTGGAGAGGCTGCACTGTCGTAACTCAGACCCTGGAGAGGCTGCGCTGTCGTGACTCAGACTCTGGAATATGCCGATAAATATTGTCCCGAGTTCAAAGTAAAATACTGTTTTGACTTAGGTTCTGGAGAGGCTGCACTGTCGTAACTCAGACCCTGGAGAGGCTGCACTGTCGTGACTCAGACTCTGGAATATGCCGATAAATATTGTCCCGAGTTCAAAGTAAAATACTGTTTTGACTTAGGTTCTGGAGAGGCTGCACTGTCGTAACTCAGACCCTGGAGAGGCTGCACTGTCGTGACTCAGACTCTGGAATATGCCGATAAATATTGTCCCGAGTTCAAAGTAAAATACTGTTTTGACTTAGGTTCTGGAGAGGCTGCACTGTCGTAACTCAGACCCTGGAGAGGCTGCACTGTCGTGACTCAGACTCTGGAATATGCCGATAAATATTGTCCCGAGTTCAAAGTAAAATACTGTTTTGACTTAGGTTCTGGAGAGGCTGCACTGTCGTAACTCAGACTCTGGAATATGCCGATAAATATTGTCCCGAGTTCAAAGTAAAATACTGTTTTGACTTAGGTTCTGGAGAGGCTGCACTGTCGTAACTCAGACCCTGGAGAGGCTGCACTGTCGTGACTCAGACTCTGGAATATGCCGATAAATATTGTCCCGAGTTCAAAGTAAAATACTGTTTTGACTTAGGTTCTGGAGAGGCTGCACTGTCGTAACTCAGACCCTGGAGAGGCTGCACTGTCGTGACTCAGACTCTGGAATATGCCGATAAATATTGTCCCGAGTTCAAAGTAAAATACTGTTTTGACTTAGGTTCTGGAGAGGCTGCACTGTCGTAACTCAGACTCTGGAATATGCCGATAAATATTGTCCCGAGTTCAAAGTAAAATACTGTTTTGACTTAGGTTCTGGAGAGGCTGCACTGTCGTAACTCAGACCCTGGAGAGGCTGCGCTGTCGTGACTCAGACTCTGGAATATGCCGATAAATATTGTCCCGAGTTCAAAGTAAAATACTGTTTTGACTTAGGTTCTGGAGAGGCTGCACTGTCGTAACTCAGACCCTGGAGAGGCTGCACTGTCGTGACTCAGACTCTGGAATATGCCGATAAATATTGTCCCGAGTTCAAAGTAAAATACTGTTTTGACTTAGGTTCTGGAGAGGCTGCACTGTCGTAACTCAGACTCTGGAATATGCCGATAAATATTGTCCCGAGTTCAAAGTAAAATACTGTTTTGACTTAGGTTCTGGAGAGGCTGCACTGTCGTAACTCAGACCCTGGAGAGGCTGCGCTGTCGTGACTCAGACTCTGGAATATGCCGATAAATATTGTCCCGAGTTCAAAGTAAAATACTGTTTTGACTTAGGTTCTGGAGAGGCTGCACTGTCGTAACTCAGACCCTGGAGAGGCTGCACTGTCGTGACTCAGACTCTGGAATATGCCGATAAATATTGTCCCGAGTTCAAAGTAAAATACTGTTTTGACTTAGGTTCTGGAGAGGCTGCACTGTCGTAACTCAGACTCTGGAATATGCCGATAAATATTGTCCCGAGTTCAAAGTAAAATACTGTTTTGACTTAGGTTCTGGAGAGGCTGCACTGTCGTAACTCAGACCCTGGAGAGGCTGCACTGTCGTGACTCAGACTCTGGAATATGCCGATAAATATTGTCCCGAGTTCAAAGTAAAATACTGTTTTGACTTAGGTTCTGGAGAGGCTGCACTGTCGTAACTCAGACTCTGGAATATGCCGATAAATATTGTCCCGAGTTCAAAGTAAAATACTGTTTTGACTTAGGTTCTGGAGAGGCTGCACTGTCGTAACTCAGACCCTGGAGAGGCTGCGCTGTCGTGACTCAGACTCTGGAATATGCCGATAAATATTGTCCCGAGTTCAAAGTAAAATTAAAGATACTGGATTGTGGACGTCGTGTTTAAGGGTGATGTCATAGATGTTGATTTTTAGCGTATTATGATTTATTCCCTATTATTCAGGTCCATCATCACCAAGGAAAGGTACACATCGCATAATGTAAATGTGGATTGTACATAATGTATACCATTAGCTCGATACAGACTTCTCAAAGGTCTCTCTAGATCACACGGTATCTCAGACCTTGTCTACTCTGATTTATAGATATACTGAAAATATACGAACTGTGCAGCCATTGTCGCTGTTAAAATGTCGAAGTTTTTCGAATTACAAGGGGAGATTATCAAATAAATATTTTGAAACTTTTAACATACCGAGTTACGCGGCAATTTGATTGCTAGCTACTACATAAGACCAACTTAAAATTGTATCTTGACCTTGTCATTAAAAGAATTCATTAATAAAACATTTTTTTTTCAACTTAAGTCTTTTTATATTTGCAATTTTTCCGCGCCATCGATACAGTGTACAACTTTTAAGAGACCGCACATAATTATAATTTAAGCATACCATTAAATAATGTCAAAGAGTCATTATATGTATGAATGTGACCTATAAAAAGTACCAGACTCACCACACATAACACGAGCCACAGCCAACGGAGGTCACGCTCGAGCAAAGTTGTGTTTACTGAGGGCCCAAAGGCAGCACGGAAAACCTTCTTCTATATACCCCCTTTCCCCCACTGGTCAACAACTGAGATTGGACCATAGTGCTCTGAGCATGCTATAAGCATGGAAGTAGCGCTATATAAAAGCTATAAATTAATGTATAAATAAATATATTAGTATACTATATAGTATTCATAAAAGTGTAAATATATCTCACATTCAAGTTCACATCCGTTTCATTTTTGATTATGTTCAGACCTTCATTTGATATTTCATTAGCCATTCTGCACTACAGTTTCGAATGGGAAAGAAAGAATACATGAAAGTCAGAACATGCTCCAGCAGACAGATGCCTCATAACATAGTGCAAGTGAAAGATTCAAACTGTTTTACCTCAGTCTTTCACCTGTCACCTGTTTGGGACCCCCTCAACTCAAGAAAACATTAAGAAACTGGAACAGACACAAAATAAAGCAGTGAGATTCATATCAAACGAATATTCACATTTGACTAGAGTAACACCTTTAGTAAAATCACTAAATTTAGAACGCCTTCAGGATAGAAGACATAAGTAATGTAGCAATTATACATAAAACACTGAACCATAATCTTCAAATACAAAAACAAAATTTAATAAAATACTCTGAAAGAAACAAAGATAATGTCACATTCCTCGTTCCACATGCTAGGACAAATTTGTACAAATACTCCTTCTTCCCTAGTGCTATTAGAGCATGGAATGGGGTTGCCTGAGCTAGCCAGGAAAGCCAGTGACTTGGCAGAATGTAGGTCATTGGTCAGTATGCATTTTTAAGGAAGTTGTTTTGATCCGTGGTCAGTGTGCCTTCCATCCGATACTCCATGGTTGTGTCCAGTCTTCTGCTCAGGTCCTAATAAGAGTAGCTGACCGGAAGTCAGTCGTTTTAGCGCGGGCCAGTTCATCTTGACTCACTGATTCCTAAGATGGTGAGGTTGTACCTTTTCATTTCAGCTGCCACTTGCGCTGTCTTCCCAGTCTCATACATGGTCCGGACGTTCAGTATACTGATGGTGGTGGTGGTACTGGTAGAGAGGATGGTCATCTTCCTGTCGGCTTCCAAATGACTCTGGCTTTCACCGACATGCTTCATAAGCCTTCCAGCTGGAGGTCCTTCTTCTTCTCCCAGGCCCGTGACATCAGTTGATTAGCTGTTTGGTGTTGATGTAGCTGGTGGTTTTTCAGCAGGGTAGCTAGCTCTACGCCCAACCCTCTTCCTTTTTCAGCCGGGTTCGGGACCGTCATCCGCATACTTTTTTTGTCCTATCTTATGGATTAAGAAAATGTCCTTTATCTGGGTAATTTTTTTAGGTTATGTTTTATAGTAAAAAAAAATTAATAAATTTTACTTTACTTTTCCCTAACTAATGTCAGGTACCCATTAGAGATGGGTGAACTCAGAGGCGACCGAAGATCCCGAAATAAAAAATCCCACTCTTCACCAGGGATTCGAACCACGGTCCTCATTTCGGAAGCCAAGCGCTTAATCGCTCAGCCACCGCGCCTCCTAGTTTATATTTTGTAGTTTGCAGTTTTGATTGTTTTCAAATATTTTTAAAATCTGGGTTAATGGATAGCTAGGTACTTCCACCTAACAGCCAAATGCCAGTCACGTGTGACCATGCGAAACACTTTGACTCATCAAGCTTAACATAATCAAACAATGCTCACCAATGCCAATCACTGCCCACATAGTCAACCACTACCAACCAATTCCCACTAACGTCTCAACCACTGGTAACAATTGCTTACATTTTGGTAAAAATATATCAACCACTGGTAACAATTGCATACATTTTGGTAAAAATATATCAACCACTGTTAACAATTCCATACATTTTGGTAAAAATATATCAACCACTGGCAACAATTGCATACATTTTGGTAAAAATATATCAACCACTGTTAACAATTCCATACATTTTGATAAAAATATATCAACCACTGGTAACAATTTCATACAATTTGATAAAAATATATCAACCACTGGTAACAGTTTCATACAATTTGATAAAAATATATCCTAATTCTACTCTGGTTTAAAAGAAAAAAAAAGGGACAAAACTAGAAAGTGCATTTGTGTCTGCTGTAATGAAAGTTAGGTCACAGTGACCACGTCAGCACTTTAATCCAGGACTTTATATATGTGGTGGACATGTCCGATCAATTTATGTTGATGTCTGGAGCCAGCCCAGAGGCGTATCCAAGAATTGTTCAATTGTGATGGTTTCCTTTGATTATTCATACCTGTAGTTAAACGTGTGTAGGTGTTAAAAGAGACATCAGTATTGGAGGTGAAAAGCTAACTAGTGTTAACAACTTCAAATACCTCGGAGCTATTGTCTCAGATGAGGGAACAAAACCCGAATTATGGGCCCGAATAGCACAGTCCACAGCAGCCCTTTCAAAACTTAAAATAATATGGAAAGATAAGGCTTAGCCCTCGGCACCAAAATTAGACTGATGCGCTCCCTGGTCATGTCCACATTTTTATATGCTTGCGAGTCGTGGACGTTGAATGCAGAGCTTGAGAGGAGGATCCTAGCAATGGAATTGAGATGCTACAGAAGGATCCTAGGCATCACATTCAAAGACCGCATCCCAAACCAAGAAATCAAAGACAGGGTTACTGTAGCGATCGGAGCCCATGACGACCTGCTAACTATTGTAACAAGACGAAAGCTTAAAACCTTTGGCCACATTAAAAGATCTACGGGGCTCGCAAAGACCTTCCTTCTTGGAACAGTGCCAGGAAAAAGAAGAAGAGGCAGACAGAAAAAGCGATGGGAGGAGAACATTAAAGAATGGACGGGCCTGCCATTGAAAGAGGTTCTAAACAAGGCAAAAAAAAAAAAGGGAGGAATGGAGAAAGACGGTCGACAAATCTTGCCTGGTGCCCCAACGGTCCAACAGACTAAGGGATAGGTAACGGTAAAGGTAAATGTGTTACCAGCGTGGATGCGTCTCTCTATGTTTGAAACACTGAGGACACCTTGAATGACCTCTGATTAGGGTCAAGATTGAAAAAGACTCTTTCCTGGTAAGACGCTGGAAGGTTTTAGTCTAATGCCCTTTAATTCACGGACTGGTTGAGTTAATGGGCAGACAATTCTACATTGAGATAGTGCAGCACGGAGACGCTAGAAGGACAAATAATCCGATGGAGTTACCGGACGTCGAGTAGAGGGATTTGAACACCAAGACATGTGGGGCTCGCCCTATCTGCTCGAACCCTTAACCTTATAGCGCTCAAACTGACTATTAAAACACTTTCGGCACCCTACCAAATTACTTGTGGCGCCCAAACTGCCTTTTAAAACACTCTTGGCACCCTAGTAGGCTTAGTGTGGAGCCCAAATGACCTATTCAAACATTTTCAGCACCCTACCAAACGACTTGTGGCGCCCACATTGTCTTCTAGATTGCGTGTGGCGATCTGTCAGCATACTAGAGCAGTCCTGACGTCGCTTATAACTTTTTGTTTACCCCTAAACAGAATTCTAGTGGCTCCTCGTCGTCTTATGTTTAAATATTAATTTTGTAGAACTTAATCTATTTAAACTTTAATGAATTCCATTTTCAAGCTTAGGGCATGCTCAGAACGCTCTGGTCTAATCTCTTGTGTAGACTAGTGGGGGAAAGGGGGTGTCTGGGAGAAGGCTTGCGTGCTGCCTTTAGGCGCTCAGCTAACACAATTCAATAGAGTGGGTTTTCGGAACTCGAACCTGTTGTATAGGACGCCAAGCGTCTGACACATACAGCATCGTCTGACCAAGGCTGTTGAACTGTTGGACTGTTGAATTGTTCTGTTGAACTGTTGGGCTATTGAACTGTCGGGCTGTGGAACTGTCAGGCTGTTGAACTGTTGGGCTGTGGAACTGTTGGGCTGTTGAACTGTCGGGCTGTCGAACTGTCGGGCTGTTGAACTGTTGGGCTGTTGAACTGTTGGGCTGTTGAACTGTTGGGCTGTTGAATTGTCGGGCTGTTGAACTGTTGGGCTGTTGAACTGTTGGGCTGTTGAACTGTCGGTCTGTTGAACTGTCGGGCTGTTGAACTGTTGGGCTGTGGAACTGTCGGTCTGTTGAACTGTTGGGCTGTTGAACTGTTGGGCTGTTGAACTGGCTATGAAACATGTAGTAAATCAAATACTTACAATAAACACGATACAGCCATTAAAGGAATGCCAAATTAAAAATGGTAAATTGCAAAATCGTTGCGATTAAGTTTTTTACATCTAGATCTAGTTTGAATCTGGGACTTGCTGTCTTAGTCTGTAGGATTCAAAACGATCGAAAGCCAGTAGGTGTCGCCCTTATCTTGACAGGAAACCTTACAGTATACAAGTCACGCGTAGACTGGAGACTTGGCAGTAACTTGGCAGATGATGATTTAAGAAGAGAACTCTTATATAACAAGTTATACATTAGTAACCAGAGATACATCTTTAGTAGACTGACCTTGAGGGGAACAAACAAAAATGTCGTCACTGAGATATTTATAGTTTTTTTTAACTTCCTGCTGCCAGATTGCTCTTCTAGTCAAAGTAAATTTATAGTGAACTAAACATTTGCATGTTTGTTACATATTAAACAATAAAAGCTGTAAGAAAAAAAAATATTTATTTATTATTGGGAATTATTTTAAGTTAATAACTAGAGTGTTACAAGCAGGGCCGGATTTGCTACCTAGCACGTAGAGCCACACCTTAAAAACATAAGGAGCCTCTACCAATAGGAAAAAAAAAGCTTTTCAAATTTGCATACTCATTATGAATTAAAGAAGGAAAATGCGATAAAATGTAGACCACTTTAATGTCTCATTTTAGTATAATTAATTAAGATCATTTTCTTTGAAATCCAGCATATGTAACTTCAATCATAGACTTCCTTCAGTAGTAAAATAACTATGATTCAACTCGAAGAAACAACTGTTGTTCATCTAGTAGAAACGACTATGGTTCATTTCGTAAAACTGATTCATCTCGAAAAACAACTATGGTTCATCGCGAAAAACTACTACGCCTCGTAAAACTGGTTCATCTCGCTAACGACTATGGTTAATATCGTAAAACTGGTTCATCTCCAAAAACTACTTTGGTTCATCTCGTAAAACTGGTTCATCTCGAAGAACGACTATGGTTCACCTCGTAAAACTGGTTCATCTTCAAAAACTACTTTGGTTCACCTCGTAAAACTGGTTCATCTCCAAAAACTACTTTGGTTCACCTTGTAAAACTGGTTCATCTCGAAGAACGACTAGGGTTCATCTCGTAAAACTGGTTCATCTCGAAGAACGACTACGGTTCACCTCGTAAAACTGGTTCATCTCCAAAAACTACTTTGGTTCACTTCGTAAAACTGGTTCATCTCGAAGAACGACTAGGGTTCATCTCGTAAAACTGGTTCATCTCCAAAAACTACTTTGGTTCACCTCGTAAAACTGGTTCATCTCGAAGAACAACTAGGGTTCATCTCGTAAAACTGGTTCATCTCCAAAAACTACTTTGGTTCATCTCGTAAAACTGGTTCATCTGGAAGAACGACTACGGTTCATCTCGTAAAACTGGTTAATCTCCGAAAACTACTTTGGTTCATCTCGTAAAACTGGTTCATCTCGAAGAACGACTACGGTTCACCTCGTAAAAGTGATTCACCTCGAAGAAAGGAGATGAAAGCCTGAAAAAAAAAGGCAGGGACTCAACAAAGATACGAACACACAACTTAATAAAGTATTCATAAAGACACAAAGATAAAGACACAAAGATAAAGACACAAAGATAAAGTCACAAAGATAAAGTCACAAAGATAAAGACACAAAGATAAAGACACAAAGATAAAAACACAAAGATAAAAACATAAAGATAAAAACACAAAGATAAAGACATGTTTCTTATTTCATAAGCTAAGACAAGTTCATACAAGTTCATACTTTATTAGTGCAAGTAACGGATTACCCGAACCAGATTTGGAAAACAAACGTTTAAGTCTCTAATGAACAAGCACGACTAGATTAACTAGCGTAGGACGCAATTATCTTCTGTTAAGAAGGAACGTCTTTAATTTATAAGATAAGATAATACTGTCAAAGCTTTCACTTAGTTAAATTAGGTACTTATTTACAGGTGACTGGTATTATTTTTGCATTTACATACACACATTTTTAATGACATGCATTTGAAAATCATATTTGGTTCATGACTTCCTGCATAAACTTAACCTTCATTCAAAGTTTGAACTAACGCAATATCAATTGGAATAACAAGTAACAGAAATCTGTTTGTTTGGGTTTTTAATCCTATTGCTACTAAAATCAGATTGATCGGATAGGATCTGAAATACTGAATGAATCTGTTGGGATTGTGTGGTCCGTGTGGTCCTGTGTGGTCCTGTGTAACAGGTACGTGGGAGAGATAATACTGAACAGAAATTGTAAGCCAGGTTATAAGGATCATGTTGACCTAATCAATGACCACTATTGGGAATGTCGGACACTAATATGGGGCCTGTGGTTGGTCAAGCGTAAGATGGTATGTACATGTTTTAGTTAGCATTACTTGCGCGTGGAACTAAACCATCCAATCCTCGAGTAGGATACATATTTGAAACGTGGCTTACAGCCAATAAGCTAAGAGCTCTCATTTGTCTTCAAGTTTTGGCAGTTTTCATGTTCATCTTCTCTCTTTGCGACCTGTTTAAAAACCTTATTTTTCAATTTCAGCATTTCAAAGACACTAACTAGTGTCATCCCTTGACCCGTCATCTTAGACTTGCATCATAACAAAAAAATGACTTCTGTATGCAAACGAATTTCATTTTAACCCGCTGTTTACTAACATACTTCGAGGCTCAAAGAGTCTTCAATCAAATCAATAAATCACAAAGTTCGCCTAGTTGGCAGCACCATCGACATTTTTTTTTTTGACATTTTACTAAAAACAAAAATAGACATCAAACATTAAACTAATCAAGGTCAAGGCCAATTTTCAAGAGGCGAGTCTGAATGTTCTTCTTAAAAGTGGTGAAGCAGGTTTGTCTGAGTTCCAAAGGGTGCGAGTTCCATGCCTTTAAATCATGTACGAAAAAAAACAACATTCAGGACCGTTGGTATTTAATTAAAAAGAAACGACCAGAAGGGGAAACTACTTGAAAAGATCTTAACGGAACAAGTGGTGTCATATATTTCTGTAAGGTTCAAGGCCGTTTCATCAAGGTTTCTGCATTTGCAACAAAGTAGTGCCAACTTGCAGTCCATTCTGCGCTCACTGGTGGGCCTAGAATAGAGAACTCAGGTGAACTGTCTCCTGTGCCGTCCGATTGGAAAGAATCTTAACTTAATCTTAATTCCTTGGGGCCCCTAAGCTGTAGTCTGTTTTGGCTCTAGGTGTATGTAATATACATATATATCTAGTTCGTCCATCGTGGTTCGATGATGACCACTTTGTCATCCAGGGGTCTGAGGGCTTTTTTTAGGGGGGGGGTGACAAGTGACTTGCGCTGGAATATGGATTAAAGTGAGGAGGATTCGCGCAACACGTCGACCTCACTCTCTCGACCTCACTCTCTCGACCTCACTCTCTCGCCCTAAAGCCCGTCCTTTTCCGGAAGCAAGATTTGGTCAAGACGTCCGGGGACAAGTTTGGGTGCAGTAGATGACCAGAGACTATTTATATGCCTTGTCCTGCTCTTGAGTGCTCCAGAACACTGTGCTGGTACTTGCCTTTCTGTCCGATTAGTCTAGTTTTGTGACGTTACGCACAGGCCGCCAAGTCCAGACTTCACATGCTAGGTTTGACAGAACCTCAGTGTACTGAGTGCCATGGACACTTCAGATACCCTCTACCTGGTTTAGCCGGCCAGTCAAAGCCGTTTCCGGGGTGTGGCCGCTGCGCATGCTACAGCTTCTGGGAGCCACAGATGAGAGTTGGGTACCGAGTGGGGACCAAGAGTGAGCCAAGCTACCCTCAAAAAGAGGGTACGACTGCCTGTCCACTAGAGGTGCTACCCCTCCTAGATACCCCATACACCCCGCCTCTAGGTAAATCCGGCCCTAACCGTCACGCTCTACAAGTGCTTAGTCACAAGTAGGTCACGCATGACAGAGTTTAGGTCATCGTCTGCTGCTACGTGTATAGAATAGAGAAACGACGAATGTGTAGCCACAGTGGGGCAGTGGTACGAGCATAGGCGGAGACTCAAAAGCTGGGTGAAAGAACATCCACCCGGGGTCCACCCCTGATCTCGTGTACATCTGCTCGCGTTTGGTACGAGCATAGGCGGAGACTCAAAAGCTGAGTGTAAGAGCTCTCTTCGTGTCTTCCAACACCCGTCCCTGACCTCGTGTACATCTGCTCGCGTTAACATTAAGTCCGTTTGCCTGGAAGAGGTAAGACACTTAAAGAGTGGCTCAACAAGTGACATTCTAATTACCAGGTTTGAGATTAATTAGCAGCGCGTGAGACTCCAGAACGAGTTCGTGAAAGAAGCAAAAGTAGTTTGTGTGTGTGTGTGTGTTAGTGTGTGTGTGTATGTTTGAGTGTGTGTGTGGGTGGGAGGTCGGATAAAGAAAAAAAGAAAATGTCAACAAAGGTAAACGCTGAATACATGTTAATCTATCATCTCTATATATAATTCTCTTCTTCTCTCAACAGTTTGGACGAGAAGAAGAAGTAAAGGAAATATCACTCTTTTATTTCTGCGGATATTCACCCCACGAAAAAACAAGAGGGAAGGGGTAGAACAAGTAGTGTTCACCGGTCACTACGGATGGCTGCCTGGTCGTGCTGTTTGCGCGCTGGACTGTCGTTTGGATTTATGATATGATATGATATGATATGATGATATGATATGATGATATGATATGATGACATGATATGATGACATGATATGATGATATGATATGATGATATGATATGATGATATGATATGATGATATGATATGACGATATGATATGATGAAATGATATGATGACATGATATGACACGGTATGATATGACATGATATGATGACATGATATGATGACATGATAGGATGATATGATATGATGACAGGATATGATCACATGATATGATGATACGATAGGATGATATGATATGATGGTATGATATGATGACATGATATGATGAAACCATATGATGATATGATATGATGACATGATATGATGACATGATATGATGACATGATATGACGACATGATATGATGATATGATATGATGATATGATATGATGATATGATATGATGATATGATATGATGACATGATATGATGGCATGATATGATGAAACAATATAATGATATGATATGATGACATGATATGATGACATGATATGATGATATGATATGATGACATGATATGATGACATGATATGATGACATGATATGATGACATGATATGATGAAACAATATGATGATATGATATGATGATATGATATGATGACATGATATGATGAAACGATATGATGACATGATATGATGATATGATATGATGACATGACATGATGAAACGATATGATGATATGATATGATATATGATGATATGATATG
The DNA here is from genome assembly GCF_947242115.1 of Biomphalaria glabrata. NCBI lineage: Eukaryota > Metazoa > Mollusca > Gastropoda > Planorbidae > Biomphalaria > Biomphalaria glabrata. The sequence continues at coordinate 1,938,049 of NC_074719.1, forward strand.
ATGACATGATATGATGACATGATATGATGATACGATATGATGATATGATATGATGACATGATATGATGACATGATATAATGATATAATGATATGATATGATGATATGATATGATGACATGATATGATGACATGATATGATGATATGATATGATGATATGATATGATGATATGATATGATATGATGAAACGATATGATGATATGATATGGTGATATGATATAGTGACATGATATGATGACATGATATGATGATATGATATGATGATACGATATGATGACATGATATGATGACATGATATGATGAAACGATATGATGATATGATATGATGACATGATATGATGACATGATATGATGAAACGATATGATGATAAGATATGATTATACGATATGATTACATGATATGATGATACGATATGATGATATGATATGATGATATGATATGATGATATGATATGATGATATGATATGATGATATGATATGATGACATGATATGATGACATGATTCGATGATATGATATGATATATGATGATATGATGAAACGATATGATGAAACGATATGATGATATGATATGATGATATGATATGATGACATGACATGATGACATGATTCGATGATACGATATGATGATATGATATGATATATGATGATATGATGAAACGATATGATGAAACGATATGATGATATGATATGATGATATGATATGATGACATGATTCGATGATACGATATGATGATATGATATGATATATGATGATATGATATGATATATCATGAAATGATATCATATGATATGATACGATGACATGGAATGTCAAGAAACGATATGATATGATATGAAATGATATGTCATGAAATGAAATGATATGATATGATATGAAATAGTACGATATGATATGATAGTTCATAAATAGCATTTAGATGTAACCAAACTGTCATTGTTACATATTAAGTACTATTTTAGTGAACATGCATTATTCACACATAGATTACTGGCTTAACATAAACGCACTCCTTAGTCACAATCCGGGTTCACACTGCCCACAACCAAACACTCTCCATACACAATGACCAAGTGTGGCTCTTAGAAAGCCAACAGCCTACGCTTCATTTGAGTTATTAATGTAAGGGAAATAAGAAGTATAAACATTCAGAATTAATCGACTTTTGTATTGTTCGAGTGACCTCCCTTGTCACTCTTTCTTTTTTAATTTTAAATGACTCAATGGAAGTAAAAGATAATTTCGTTTTGTTACTTTTTTGTTTCAATTGAAAACTTGATTTCTATTTTTACAAAGCTTTTATCAACTCCCTCAGTCTGTCTGTCTGTCTGTCTGTCTGGTACAACATTTGTACACGTTATTTCTACCACTTCCCTTTCTCAGATAAGGTTGAAACTTTGCAAAATTATTCATTATCTTATCTTAAAAATAAAATATAGACGTTACTTCCAAAACGAAGATAATTACGTCTTAAGCGCTCTTAGGTCAATCTAGTAGTGCATGTTAATCAATGACTTAAATTCTGACTAGTCATTGGTTTTCATGATTAGCTCATTGCACTTGAATAAAACGTAAATAAATTTGTTTTTTTTTTAATTGACTTAATAATTAGGCTAATTAGGGTTATGAATAAATGTATGCACATAGAAAAAAAGAGTTTAAATAGTGCTTAAAAACGGAATACTTTGAATAAACATATTGGGTCTTATTTGCAAATAAAGAATCAATTTTGGTAAATTTAACCTTTTGTGGTTTTGATCTTAAAAGGTGTAAGTAGTTCTAGACACAAGGAATGTAATAACTGGTTAAATAATTTCTACAGCATTAAAACCTTAAGGATATTAATGCACTATTTATAGAAAATAATACACAATTTAAACTTAGACCACATTATTAAAAAAAAAAAGACTGAGCAACATACTAGATCTATTTTTAACTGACTGACCTGGATTAGGCGGTAAATTATGAAACAATCCCTAGACTATCAGACCATGATATCATTAAAATAGACAGATAAATGCAGTAGCCAATATAAAACCCAAAAGAGAAATCTTACTCTGGAACAAATGCAACCAAACACAACTACACCAAGCTGCATTAAACTTTCAACAAACATTCTTATCAGAAAAAGACATGAACTAACCGGTTGCTGACCTCTGGAATTTCATTAAAAACTATCTTAAAAACATTATTTAAAAAATCATATACGAACTAGACAGTCATCAAACAAAATAAATAAATGCCGGCTTTTTAAACAACAGAAACTTTGCGGACAGGAAAAGAACCTATTTTTTTTTTAAATTAAAGAAATTAAGGCAGAAGGAGTCCATAAAAAGTACATTCAAATCAAAGACCAAACCGAAAAAAAAAGGTAGCAGACAGCATCAGAGCGAATACATAAATACAAATAAAGTACTATCAGAAGACAACAATAAAAACTTTTTTGGTCATACATTAGATCTAAGAAAGATGGAAACGACTGTAATGACACAATAGGAAGACGCGTAGAAGTTTGGGTTTAATTGGGTTTTTTTTTCCGGAGTGACGTGACGAATAATTAAAAAGTAAGAACAGAAATAGAAGAGTAACGGATAAGGACGAAAGACGATCAAGATAGAGGACGACAAGGACTGTGCCCTTTCTTATTCATTAAAATTTTTTTTTTTTTGAAGTTCTCAGCCGGAGTTATTCAATTTATTTATTAACTGTTCTGTTGATTCCATCTAAAACGAACTCGCAAACAACATCTGTATTCATCAACACATCGACCATCAACACAACATTAAAGTTATCCTATAACAAGAATGAAACTAAAGATAATAATTGCACTCAACTGTCACCGTCAGCCACAAGAGACAAAGACATATTAATACATTTAAACCCAGTAGAAAACATAAGGGATATAAAAACTATTAACAAGTATAAACCAACGCCCTGTGAAAATTCGAATTTCTTCACCAAGATTCGAACCCATTAACCCAAGTTCGGAAGCCAAGCGCTTTACCGCTCAGCCACCGCGCCTCCTCCCAACTAATGATCTGTGATAGTACACGTCTTGTTGAAAGGTTTAGAACAGAGCTCAGAAAACAAGGAATTGTCATTCATTACAAAGAATGTATTGATATAAGAAGTCAAAAAAAAATCTTATGCCACGAGTTCATTAATAAAAGTCTAATACCAGAACAGGAACTGAAAGTTTGTAATGTAATTTTAGAAATAGGAAATTTCCACTGCTGCTGACCAAGAAAAGCAGAGAGACGATTACTCCAGCATTTACCGCGGCCAAGTGCAAACTGCAAAAAGGGCCGGATTTTGAATTGAAAAGGCCCTAAGCTTATTTTTTTTTATGTCATTAATTTCAATTCGTTTTGGAAATGGTTTTAAACAACATATTTTGTCATCTAATGCCTGCGTTGACTTAAAGATTTAGGAAAAGGCTTTCTATTATATATTTTTATTTAAAAATTAAAATGCAATCGCAGACAAATTATTCCTGGCAGTACCTGTAACAACCATGTTAATTATGCACAACCTCGCGACAACGAATTTTACAAAATCAAAACATTGTGAAAAAAAAAATAACTGCGGTATAAATATTTGTCTTTTATCTCGGTATAAATAACTAGCTGATACTCATGCTACGCTACGGTTTAAATAGTTAGTATACATCTCTATTTAGAAATGAACACTTTTAAGCCCCTCAATAAAACGGCCCGTATTACAACGCTATCCAACAGATGACATAATTTTCTAGCCCTCAAATCCTGTAGGTCCCTTTTCGTTTTTTTTTCTCTTTCATCCTACAACTTTAGGCCCCCCAGTTGTAGCCTTCCATCTCCCTGCAGTATAATGCCCCCAACATATACACACTTTTTTTTTCTCTTTCATCCTACAATGGAGTATGCACAAACACTTTAGCCCCCCCCCCAGTTGTAGCCTTCCATCTCCCTGCAGTTTAATGCCCCCAACATATACACACAACATTTTCAAATGAAAGAACAAACAACATTATTCTCAACTTATTATAGAACATTCTCTACATATTTATTTGTATTTTGTCGGTTAGGAAAAGGAGCATGATACAGTTTGGTGTCAGCGGCACTTCCAAGGTGTAGGACTGTGTGTCAACATTCAATTCATGATGCAAATGCACTGTGAATGTAAATACTAAATAAAAGGTCAGAAATAGTGCCTCGTCTGCTGGCTAACTCGAGGGCACGAAGGCTGAGTGGTTAGTCGCTTGGCTTTCGAACCTGGAGTCCTGGATTCGAATCTGGGTGAAGATTGGGATTTAGAATTTCGGGATTTTAGGGTGCCCCTGAGTCCACCTAACTCTAATGGTACTGAATTTAGTTATGGAAAGTAAAGGTGGTTGGTTGTTGTGTTGTACACATAACACCCTGCTCGTTAACCGTTGGTCAAAGAAACAGATGACCTTCAAAGAAAACTCCGATGGTTTTGACACTTTTGATAGAATATGTGTTTTAACTTACAGATACGGAATGCATTATTCTTTTCATTTCAGTAATAACTAATTGATGTTTTTCTGACGTAATTTTTCTGCGCATTCAGAAAAGGTTAGATTTTAAATTGTTTCTATATGACGTCAGAATAGCCCAAATGCGTAACCTACATATATCTGACCAGGTTGTTAACACCAGTGGACTCGCAGCCTATTCACCTTTTCGGCAATGAGGGGTATGGATGAAAACGCCCCCCCCCAAGAGTTAGTTATTATAATGCCTTGAGCTCTAAGTGATTGTAGATGTAGACCTAGATCTCAGTAGTAGGGCCTACTGGTATGATGGTATCTAGTATACGTCTTGGCACCATGTATCCACGAAAGATGTGTGCTACTAACATTTGTTGCACTGAAAATGGTGTACTTATATATGTTTATTTTTGCCCCCCTTCGATTTAAATCTTTAGAAAAAAAAATGTGTCATAATTTTATAAAACTTTATTGACTTTAACGAAAAGACATACAGTGAAGTTTACAAAAAGAAACAGATCTAGGTCTTAGCAGATCAAGATTTTGTAAGCTAAGAATAATATACGTGTTAAGAGTAGATCTACATGCTTGACTAATCATGTCAGTGTGTCTCGCCTGACTACTAAACATACATCGCGTGATCGTCATGTCATGACAGTCTACACATAGCCTACTAAAGTTCTAGCCTTACACTGACCACTACTGACCAGTTTGTTAGAATCACCCGGACACACGATCTATTTACTTATTGGGACAGAGAGTAAATGAAAATGTTCCTTTTTTTTTTTTATCGATTTATTTATCGTAATGCTTCTAGATCTATATAACTGTGCCAGAGACTATCATATTGCCATAGACTAGGCCGTCACTAAGCATAACATCCACAGTAGGAATGAAGCAATACAATTGGTTAGATCTAGATTCGCTTGTAGTAGTGCTCTGTGCAGTGACGTATGCCGAGGCCCCCAAAAAACTAAACCAAAAAAAAAACGTTTTTTTTTTAGATGTCAAAAATTTAATAATTTATTAAATATAAATATAGCTAAGCATTTCAATTTTAAAATTTTAAATGTTTACTAATACAACATTTTACACAGAAATCTGTAAATAAATCAAATGTGAAAATAAAAACATCGGAGATTCCCTTCAACGTCAACTGCCATAAAGATAGCAATGTCAGAAAGGGAAACTTTACCCTTTTTTTTTTTTACTCCCTGCCAAATCACAATGGTCCTGTCACAGTCCTGTGCATGCTTGCTAAAGTGTAGCAGAGCGAGACAGTGGAATATATGGGGAATCCCCGCGTTTATACTTTTAAAAAAATAATTAGATATTACACGCTCTGTTTCAATTATAAAATAATAAAAAAGATATTCATTGTTATCGATCGATAGTACATTTAAGCATGTGACAATCTGATCATTAAAACACAGAAACACATAGACACCTAAATATCTTATCTTATATAATACAGATGTTACTTCAAAAAAGAAGATGATTACGTCCTACGCGTCATGCATTTAGTCATGCATATTAACCAATGACTTAAATTCTGCCAAGTCACTGGTTTTCCTGGCTAGCTCAGGTAACCCATTCCATGCTCTAATAGCACTAGGGAAGAAGGAGCATTTGTATAGATTTGTCCTAGCATATGGGACGAGAAATGTGCCTTTATCTTTATGTCTTTCAGAGTATTTTATTAGGTTTTTGTTTAGTATTTGAAGAATATGTTTCAATGTTTTATGTATAATTGCTATTTACTTTTGAGACTTCTGTCCTGAAGGCTTTCTAAATTTAGTGATTTTACTAAAGGTGTTACTCTAGTCCAGTAATGCCCAACCTAATTCGACCCGCGGGCCATTTTAATTTCCAACACTCGTCTCGCGGGCCATATGACCTAAAAGCTACAAAAACTAAATGAAATTGTTCGGAAACTATTTTGGTGAAACCTGTGAATTTAATACTTAATTAATAGATTATTTGACAATTATATTTTTGTACGATTCAAATAAATAGCTTCATTTCCCTACTTAAAATGTAAGCAACGACTCACTTTATGGTCTCTTTCCAATGTATCTTCCAATCTCTAGTCGAGGTTTAACAATCTTTTATTCGTGACTCAAACTCAAACAAAGAATACAGCCATATTTATTTTATAATGCCCTTTTTATGTTGTTGTTTTATTAGACAGCCACACTTTCTTTATAAAATAAATATGTTGGCTTATTATCATGTTCAACAAAAAAAAAAAAAGTAAAGATATGTTCACTTTTCCTGGTAGATTCTACATTCAGCGTCCCATTTCATAAACACACAAATGTTAAAGGTTATGGTATCAATCCATCAGAGAAAAAGTGAGGGCCCAAACGTAGGTAAAGAGACATTTTTTCAACCTTTTTTTTTTGTTTGGAAGGGGGATTTCTACACTTTGTGCCGGGTGAAACCACACCGCGGGCCGGATCTGGCCCGCGGGCCGTAATTTGGGCATCACTGCTCTAGTCCAATGTGAATATTTAAATTATGGATTAACATGCCTGACTAGGTGCATGCCGCGTAGGACGTAATCATCATCTTTGTTTCAAGTAATGTATGTATTTGATAAGATATGATAAATAATAATTAAAATCGTTTACTAAGAAGGATTTAGGACGTTCAATTCTCGCTCATAGGTCCTGTATAACCCAACACTACTGTAATTCAGTTTAGAAGGTAAAGAACCGCTATGGACATGTCCGGTGCCTGACCCTAAACAGTGTACTTTGGCCCCGCTGCTTCCTGGACATGTATTAGTTGTGTAAGTCATCTGAGTTTGATCAAATTTGATGTTGTGCTCCCTCACCCTGAAGCTTTCCTCCAACTGACCGACACTGACCTGCTTAGAGCATCCGTGAGGATGTGATACTATGAACGTCAACTTCGATTTGTCCCTATAAGTGTCCCTTACCCTTTCCCAAAGGAAATAATATTGCTCCATCATTTTATAAAGCTTCGTCCCCAGTGTCGCGTCACAGGTCACGTGTTTCAACAGACACACGTCTCGCTTGATGTTTACAATATAAATACTGACTTTATCAAGAATGACCACTGGGCTATTTTGGTCATCATAAAATAGTCTACATGTCGTGTGGCCGGCCTCTATGTCATCAAAAACCACATGTGTGGCTGTGCTGATAAGTATTTCCCACCAGACCTTGCTGGGGTTGTCTGAATGTCGACATTTTTCACAAGGACATTTTTTGTAGTTTCTCGAAAGCTGATGTCCACTAACAACACTCAATTCACTACCAAGTCCATTATATCCACGTCCATCAATATATTTATTCACAGCCATCTGTCCACTCCCTGTCCTCGGTAGACAACTATCTCTCCTTTCATAGAATGGATATTTAAGCCTTTTGCCAGGCCAAAACTGTGGTCTGCGCGGACTGACCTTCGCAACACTAATTCTAACAGTCAGGTCAGCTGTAGATTTAATCAGTTTTAACAAATCATTGTCATGATAATCTTCAGGCAGGTGTGTTAGGTTTAAGTTGGCTATAGGAATGAACTGAGAATGACCTGGGTTTTTAATACAGTTTGCATAGTGTGAATGTAAATCAACTTCTCCACCTTCAGATACTTGAATCTCATGGTCACCTGTAGAATATACAATAAAAAATTGCTATGTTAACTACTTATGTTGGTAAATTAAATTTAGTGTAAGCTTGAATATATTACCTTTATAACCTTAAACCTAGTGTAAATCTCATAACATACTATTTCTCAGTTCAATTTGTCGAAATTTGTATTAAAATTTTCTCGTTTGGGCAGGGTTTAAATCCACGAAGGTGGATTGGGGAAGGATACCTTTTTTTTTAACCACCAGTTTAGAGCCCGGAAATTTAATGGCTTGACCCTTCACTAGTCTCCAGGGCTGATCAGTTCAGCATAAGCTGTAGACGCCGACAGACACAGTCTCTACACCAGACGAGCGTGCAGGGTCTATGTCTATCAGAGCTAGCATTTTCCCATAACCGCACCAGCAGAGCCCTGCACCAGGAGAGCGTGAGTTTTTGCTAGGACCGCACTTCCCCGTGGTGGAGGCTGTCCAGACCTAAGCAAGCAGTGCAGGACATGAGCCACTGTTTTGTTGGCTCATATTTCTCACGACTATGACCAAATTTTGATTCACGGTGCCCCCCGCTGCGGGGAAGAAGAGGAAACCGTGCCTCATATTCTGTTTGACTGCCCCAGACTTGTTGATCTCGACAGGTCTGGGAAACCCAAAAATTCTCGACCTGTATGGCGACATTTATGCACTACGCAAGACAGCTGGGTTTCTGTCCAGGGCTTTTGCAAGAGAGAATTTGAGCCTCTCAAATGGAGTTTGATGATGTTGATTAAACACTTCTTGAGGGTGGGGGCTGGCTGGTCGTGTGGTATGCGCTCTAGCCTATAGTCTCGGTGATCCCGGGTTAGAATTCAGCCCTCTGCCATTCTTCGCCCCGTCCTGCGGGAGGTTGGACTATGATGATGTAATTATCACCTCTGAAGGTAAGGTACAATCAAAACAGGTCAACGAAAGGACAACGCTTAGTTAAACTTGTGGAAGAAAATAGATGGATTAATGTTGTGCTATCGTTACAACAAGGCAAAAGGTTCATTACTTACCACATATTATTAAACAATCATTTGCCACTCTAGTCGACTGATTCTCACTGTCTTCTAGTTGCTAAATGATGGAAAAGAAATAATGTAGCAAGCAAAATTATTTTAAAAAGCTTATCTAAAATACTATATCTACCAATAATGTACAAGTTATCTTATCTTATCTTATATAATACAGACGTTACTTCAAAAAAGAAGATGATTACGTCCTACGCGTCATGCATTTAGTCATGCATATTAATCAATGACTTAAATTCTGCCAAGTCACTGGTTTTCCTGTGACGTAAATCAAGGGTGATGATACTCCAATAAAATGTTTCAATGCGCTCTAATGTACACCTTCTTTTGAACACAAATTTACATTTTTTTCTGCTCTGCTTCTAGGTGCCCATCCTTATGATGATGGATAAAGTTTTTACACTTTAATATAATATTAACACTGTAGCAATCCAGAGAAATAATTGAACTTACCATCTTAAATGTATTCCTTGATTGTTGATTCACTAAGAAGTCTTATCAAGCAACCACTTTGAGCCAATATATCTTTTATTTATAGTGCTCCAATCTGAACCACAATTGTTAGGGGATTCTTTTACTAGCTGACGAAATTCTGGTCAGGATCCAAGTGAATAAATGGGCCAACAAAAGCTGAATGGGTTAACCCTGTTCTATTTTAACTGCCTGCTGACGTAATATTCTAATTACATGGCAAAAAAAAAATCAATTAGAAATATTTACATTAAAAAGAAACGCAATGAAGAATACTATTATAACCCCGCCCTCGCGTTGATGGTGCGCAACAGCACACCGTTCAACTCGAGGGACAGACGACATATTGATTCGGGAGGTCGAACTGTTTTAGATCTGGTGGAAGCGATCTCAAGGTTTGGGAGTCTGAGCTGTCCGGGACCAAACGTGATACCTGCGAATTGCATAGAGGATCTGGCGCGGGACTGTGAAGTGTGTCGGTGGTCTGTACCGATATGGTCACGGAGGTCACGTCTGTACCGATATGGTCACGGAGGTCACGTCTGTAACGATATGGTCACGGAGGTCACGTCTGTACCGATATGGTCACGGAGGTCACGTCTGTAACGATATGGTCACGAAGGTCACGTCTGTAACGATATGGTCACGGAGGTCACGTCTGTACCGATATGGTCACGGAGGTCACGTCTGTACCGATACGGTCACGGAGGTCACGTCTGTACCGACTGCATGGTCTTGCGGTATGCGTGCTAAACTGCTGTTCGGTCGTCTCGATGGTTCCGGGTTCAAACCCTGCCCGCTGCCATCTCCCTTCTTCCTGCGGGATGTTTGGACTACGAAGTAGATTATCTTCAACTGATGAAGATACGAAACTTGTAAAATATTTACAAAACAAATTTTTTTTTACAAATACCATAGGAGGGTTTCGAGTCAAGCAAGTATCTTTATACTAGAATAGACCTGCATTTATTGACAGTAGATTGTTAATTGACTAGATTTTTTTCTTTAGAAAAGCCAAAACCTTAACCGAGATCACTATTTCCCAATGTAATAAAAATTGAAAGTAAAACAAACGAACAAAATATGAAAACATTAGAGATTTAATGACTATGGAAGTTATCTAAAATATAATATTCCCTGTAGCTATATCAACCGAACTGACACTGAAGATACATTAGAGGAGATAGTGACAACTGACATTATTATTATTATTATAGCTCTTATATAGCGCTACTTTCATGCTTATAGCATGCTCAGAGCGCTTTTGGTCCAATCTCATTTGTGGACCAGTGGGTGGGAGGGGGTATCTAGGAATTGGTTTTCCGTTTTGTAAACGGATATGGCCGGGATGCCAAAGGAAGGACCTTTGACCTATTTTTCAGGAACCAAATTTATGAGAAATTACAGAACTTGCCCTTGTGAAAAAATGGCAACAATTAGACACACCAAACAGTGTCTGGTGGGAAATAATAGTCCAAACAGCCACACATTTGGTTTTTGATGACATAGAGTCCAGACACACTAGCTGTAGACTATTTTATGATGGCCAAGATAGCCCAGTGGTCATTTTTGATAAGCCTATATTTTATTTTTTTTTTATATAGAAAAAGATGTTTTGTTTGTTTTACATGTTTCGGAGTTGAAGATAGTTTACTTCCTAGTCCAAACCTCCCGCAGGACGACGGGGGATGGGAGCGGGCAGGATTTGAACCCTCGACCATCGATAAATCCGAACGACAGTCCAGTGCGCAAACCGCACGACCAGGCAGCCACCCCATGATGAATGTGAGTTATGTTACGTCAAGTGTAATGCTTCATTAGGAGATAAACTTTTCCAAACAGAGAAGTCATTTCACTATATCTGGATGAAAGCCACAACAATAAAGTACTGGAATTGGTCAAAGCTAGTTTTTATAGTTTCTTATCCTCACGGATGCTACCGACAGGTCAGTCTAGGTCAGTTGCTGGACAATGAGAAGGTTAGTGAAGTGAATAACTCTTTTGATATGACCAAGTTGACTTACACCACAGTTACATGTCCAGGGAGTAGTGGCGCCATTGTCCACTATTTGGGATTTAATACTGGACATGTACACAGTGGATCGATACATTCTAAAAAAAACAAACTTCAGTGCTGTTGGTTTACAGATGAAGTTACCAATAGAGCAAAATTAGACTAATAGTATTACTTCGAACTAGAATTTATTACAATATTTGTGTAAAGGTTTTGACAGTGTTCACTCCATTTCAGTTTGTTGTCGATGATTGTACCAAGGTATTTATATTCTTGTACTTGTTCTACGGTTTGGTTGTTTATCTGAATTTCTGCAAGATGGCCGCCTTTATGTTTCCTAAAATCTATTATAATTTCTTTAGTTTTCTGAACATTTAAAATTATCTTATGTTATCTATACACCATTGGTAAAAAATGTTCATTGTTGAATGGTACAGATTTTCGTCACCTGCAATAAGGCCGATGATTGCTGTGTCGTCAGCAAATTTTAAGATGGGAGTGTCAGCTGATAGGCTCTGAATGTCATTTGTGTATGTGGTATGCACTACTGGTGACAGGACGCACCCCTGCGACGTTCCAGTGCTAAGCTCTCTCATGCCGGACACATGCCCGTTCACTTTTACATATTGTGGGCGTTTGATAAGAAAGTTTAGAATCCAAGCTTGTATGTTTTTGCTAACGTTCAATTCAGAAAGTTTTTGTATCATGCGAGGTGGTTGGATGGTGTTGAATGCGGATGAAGAATCTACGAATAATACTCTGGCGTAGTGTCTCTGAGTATCAAGATGATGGTATAGACAATTCAGCATGAATAGTATGGCATCTTCTGTACTTCTTGACGGTTTGTAAGCAAACTGGTGCGGGTCAAGACGTGTTTCGACTTCTTTCAATAGATGTTTTAAAATCATTTTCTCCAGGCACTTCATTGGAATTGATGTAAGTGCTACGGGACGTAGATCGTTGTTGGAAGCAATGATCTTCTTTTGGGTACTGGAATTATTTCAGACGTCTTCCAAATGGAAAGTATTTTGTGCGTTTGCCAGGACTTGTTGAATATAGCACAAAAGATATAAGCCAGTTGATATGTGTAGCCTACTGGGCCAGTGGGTCTAAAACCGATCCTTGGGGTAATCCGTGATTGAAGATTAAGCTTGCTGAGACTTAACCACGATATATTGGGTGCATTAAGTCAATTTGGATCCGAGTCAGTTCACAACGAGATGCCAAAAGTAGCTGAGAATCCTTCCATTGAGTGTCTGTAGTGTAACGGAATTGTACATTTTCTGCGTGTGTCCAGCGTGCCAGAAGGTCATGTCCATTGTGTGTCTTATCTTATATGATACAGACGTTACTTCAAAAAAAAAAAAAAAAAGAAAATGATTAGGCCTATGTCCTACGCGTCATGCATTCAGTCATGCATATTAACCAATGACTTAAATTCTGCCAAGTCAGTGGTTTTCCTGGTTAGCTCAGGCAACCCATTCCATGCTCTAATAGCACTAGGGAAGAAAGAGCACGTGAGATGTGTTTATGTTTGTGTGTCATGAGAGATGTGTTTATGTTTGTGTGTCATGAGAGATGTGTTTATGTTTGTGTGTCATGAGAGATGTGTTTATGTTTGTGCGTCACGTGAGATGTGTTTATGTTTGTGTGTCACGTGAGATGTGTTTATGTTTGCAATGTTATCACAGCGCCTTGGGCCAACATTTTGTTTGTAAACAGCGCTCTATAAATGAAATTATTGTTATTATGTGAATGTGGGACCGTGCGGAACAAAGCCAAGTATTTGGAAATTCCCGGAAAGTTGTGCTAGTCCTACTACACTCGAACGTAGTCAGATTTCAAGCTAATGAACTTTGTAGCTGTTGGGACCAAAAAAAAAAAGGAATAAGATCAAAGTCATGTGACTTATTGTGCATCTTTAAAATAAGACTCGGGGTTGGCAGTCTTCTTTGACACACTGAGACTGTCAGAAAGAACTTTGAAAGATGACAGAGTGGTCAAGCTGTGAGGGATGGCATGTCATTTCTGATCTGCTCGACTTTGCAAATGAAAAAAATTATTAAGAGTCAGGAATAGATGGAGGCGCGATGGCTGAGCGGTAAAGCGCTTGGCTTCCGAACTGGGTACCTGGTGAAGACTGGGATTTTAATTTCGGGATCTTCGAGCGCCTCTGAGTCCACCCAGCTCTAATGGGTACCTGACATTAATTAAGGAAAATAAAGGCGGTTGGTCGTTGTGCTTGCCACTTGACCCCCTAGTTAACCGTAGGCCACAGAAACAGATGACCTTTACATCATCTGCCCTATGGAGCACAAGGTCTGAAAGGGGAACTTTACTTTTTTCGGAATAGATGGCGGTAATAATTCTTTATTTGCGATCTGTTAGGCGCTTCCGCCGTGTCGAATGCAGATAAACATAGACATAAATAAATATAGACTGGCCAATTAAAGAGTTTTATGAAATGAAAATTTGTGACTTGCAATTTTGTGTACTTTATTATAAAGCATTTATGAGCAGTATAAAAGTGCTTTTTTAACTTTGATACACACCTATATATATTGTATATAAGGAGGAAGTGTAGATTTGTTTAATCTCTAAGAATGAAGATCATGCAACTTTTCAGAATTCGGAAATCCGAATACAATAGATATACATGTTTTCAAGTTACATGAAGTTACTTCCTTTTTCCAGTCTATGTTTATTTATCTCTATGCAGATAAACCAAACGGAGGTAACTCTCAACGAAATCCAATAACACCGGCGAAAGACCGAACAATCACTATAAGTTAGTCGACGCTGATACTGAATGTCGGACGAGAAGTTTGATAGTAACGAAGGGATACGTCGAATCCGTCTAGGTTCATAACAAGCTTCCTATCTCTAAGGCGTCCTAAAGTCGTCTGTTTACATCGGCTGATATTTCGCTATCTCTCCCTAAAACCTAGTCTTGTTTTTACTAGTCACGTCATTGTCTGCAAGTCAAAACTTTCCCTATTTCCAAAACAACTAATTCCTAAATCGTGCCATAACAGATCTATAGGGCAGACGATATAACATTTCGGCAGTGATACTAAAAAAGGCTCCTTGAATAAAATGTCAGAGGTTTCGATATTATGAATAAATGTGTATACAATCAGTTAATAAGTTTGAAGCTTCGTGTTAAATACTTCATTACTTGAGTGAATCTAGTATTTAAATTAAGTTATATTGTAAGTTGATAGAATGTGTTCATTCTTTTCATACTGGGGATTTCCAATGTCTGTATTTTTAGAATGCCCTTGAGCCCACCCAACACTATTGGCTGCCTGGTCGTGCGGTTTGCACTCTGGACCGTCATTCAGATTTATCGACGGTCGAGGGTTCAAACCCTGCCCGCTCCCATCCCCCGTCGTCCTGCGGGAGGTTTGGACTAGGAAGTAAACTATCTTCAACTCTGGAGGAACATCCGAAACATGTAACACATTAATTACTTAACACTGTACAGTAAAAGCAGCTAACCGTTGGCATAGAAACGGCCCATAAATCATTTTACCCTAAGGACAGCAAGATCTGAAAGAGATGCTTTACTTACTTTATTGTGAGATCCACATCTAGTAATTCCAAAAACGTGAGAAACATGCTATTTTTTTATATTTTATTGTTTTAAACACATGTATTGTTTTTGTAATTTAAATTATATGTCCATAGCTTTGTAACATCGCAGCACATCGTTGAGAAGCGTCAAGCAGAAAAAAAACAATTCACGTCTCCTGATAAATTAAGGCCATGACCTTGACCTTGTATCTACCATTTGTGTATACAAAGAAGCTTGAGGCCAACAAAACTGGATCGAAATTATTTAGAAAAAAAAGCAAAAAAAAAAAAAAAAGCTCTCAGATTAAAAATCAACAAATTTATTTAGATAAAACTCTAAATAAAAGTCAACAAAAAGTAGGTCAGTTTTCTGACTGCGACTCTCTTCCTAAGGTGTAGAACTCCTCGTTTGGCATCATGTTGGCCAGGAAGGCCATTCTGTTGGACAGGGAGCAGAAACTGACCAGGGCCCCAATGTCCCAGGCATCTTCTCTATCTAGGCCATAGTTCTGTAGGTTCCCAAAGTCTCGTTCTGTCAACTGCTCACATTTGGTCAGTTTCATGGCAAACTGAAGGATAGATTTTTGTCTGTCATCAAGGTCTGCTGTCTCCCAGTTGGCAGCGATCTGCGAAAAGCAAAAGTAGAAATCTATTTCCCGGAACAAGAAGAAAACTTGTCAAGACAAACTAACAATACATTTGTAGATAAAATGTCAAGTATTCTTGTTTTCATTAATTCTGTTCATGGTATTCAGCCATATAGAGGCACAGTGGCAGACCGGTAAAGCGCTTGGTTTCTGAGCCGGGGGTTTGAATCCTGGTCTAGACTGGGATTTTTTATTTCGAGATCACTGGGCACCTCTGAGTCCACCCATCTCTAATGGGTACCTGACATCAGTTGGGGAAAAGTAAAGGTGATTGGTCGTTGTGCTGGCCACATGACACCATTGTTAACCGAAGGCCAAAAGGTCTGAAAGAGGAACTTTACTTTTTTATTCAGCCATATAGCAGAAGCTTTTTTGCCCCCTTTCTCTGATGTCCGTTTGAAGTAAAACAGATATTTAATTCTTTTTATCAGATTATTATGTTAAGTTTATCACTTTTTTTATTTCCACAATTGTATACTAAAGGTATACCTAACCCTAACCTGAAGCGTCAGTGCATAAAATGTTTGTCTAAAAAGTTGTCTTCGTGGTAAAGCACTTGGCTTCTGAAATGAGAGATCCTGGGTTCGAATATCAGTAAAGATTGGGATTTCTAATTTTGGGACTTTTAGAGCACCCTTGAGTCTACCCAATTCTAACGGGTACCTGACATTAGTTGGGGAAAGTAAAGTGGTTGCTGGCCACATAACATCCTTGTTAATCATCAGCCATATAAACATATGACCTTTACATCATCTGCCCTATAGATCACAAGGTCTGAATGGGATACTTTAAACACTTTCTCAATACTTCCAACTTTTTTTCTTGGTGACTGACTATCTTGCTGAACTGTTAGTGTTAGTCTTTCAAGTTCTTGGTAACCAGAATGATCATTTGATTGACTGATCATTCAGTGTGTGAATTACAATAGTACTTTTATCATCATCTTTCTCCATACAACAGTTGTTTACAAAATGGGATGGCATCATGTTGTTTACTAAATGGGATGGCATCATGTTGTTTACTAAATGGGATGGCATCATGTTTACTAAATGGGATGGCATCATGTTGTTTACTAAATGGGATGGCATCATGTTGTTTACTAAATGGGATAGCATCATGTTTACTAAATGGGATGGCATCATGTTGTTTACTAAATGGGATGGCATCATGTTTACTAAATGGGATGGCATCATGTTGTTTACTAAATGGGATGGCATCATGTTTACTAAATGGGATGGCATCATGTTGTTTACTAAATGGGATGGCATCATCATGTTTACTAAATGGGATGGCGTCATAATGTTTACTAAATGGGATGGCATCATGTTTACAAAATGGGATGGCATCATGATGTTTACTAAATGGGATGGCATCATGTTGTTTACTAAATGGGATGGCGTCATGTTGTTTACTAAATGGGATGGCGTCATGTTGTTTACTAAATGGGATGGCGTCATGTTGTTTACTAAATGGGATGGCATCATGTTTACAAAATGGGATGGCATCATGATGTTTACTAAATGGGATGGCATCATGATGTTTACTAAATGGGATGGCATCATGTTGTTTACAAAATGGGATGGCATCATGTTGTTTACTAAATGGGATGGCGTCATGTTGTTTACTAAATGGGATGGCGTCATAATGTTTACTAAATGGGATGGCATCATGTTGTTTACTAAATGGGATGGCATCATGTTGTTTACTAAATGGGATGGCATCATGTTGTTTACTAAATGGGATAGCATCATGTTTACTAAATGGGATGGCATCATGTTTACTAAATGGGATGGCATCATGTTTACTAAATGGGATGGCATCATGTTGTTTACTAAATGGGATGGCATCATGTTTACTAAATGGGATGGCATCATGTTGTTTACTAAATGGGATGGCATCATGTTGTTTACTAAATGGGATGGCATCATGTTTACTAAATGGGATGGCATCATGTTGTTTACTAAATGGGATGGCATCATGTTTACTAAATGGGATGGCATCATGTTGTTTACTAAATGGGATGGCATCATGTTGTTTACTAAATGGGATGGCATCATGTTGTTTACTAAATGGGATGGCATCATGTTGTTTACTAAATGGGATGGCATCATGTTGTTTACTAAATGGGATGGCATCATGTTTACTAAATGGGATGGCATCATGTTTACAAAATGGGATGGCATCATGATGTTTACTAAATGGGATGGCATCATGATGTTTACTAAATGGGATGGAATCATGTTGTTTACTGAATGGGATGGAATCATGTTTACTAAATGGGATGGCATCATGTTGTTTACTAAATGGGATGGCGTCATGTTGTTTACTAAATGGGATGGCATCATGTTTACAAAATGGGATGGCATCATGATGTTTACTAAATGGGATGGCATCATGTTGTTTACTAAATGGGATGGCGTCATGTTGTTTACTAAATGGGATGGCGTCATGTTGTTTACTAAATGGGATGGCGTCATGTTGTTTACTAAATGGGATGGCATCATGATGTTTACTAAATGGGATGGCATCATGATGTTTACTAAATGGGATGGCATCATGTTGTTTACTAAATGGGATGGCGTCATGTTGTTTACTAAATGGGATGGCGTCATAATGTTTACTAAATGGGATGGCATCATGTTGTTTACTAAATGGGATGGCATCATGTTGTTTACAAAATGGGATGGCATCATGTTGTTTACTAAATGGGTTGGTATCATGTTTACTAAATGGGATGGCATCATCATGTTTACTAAATGGGATGGCATCATGTTGTTTACTAAATGGGTTGGTATCATGTTTACTAAATGGGATGGTGTCATGATGTTTACAAAATGGGATGGCATCATGTTGTTAACTAAATGGGATGGCATCATGGTTAGAAAGACCTTTCATCATCCAATCACAACTTGGATTGGTTGCTCTTTATATAGGGTCCCTGCTGGCCTTCTAGAACCAGACGGAAAATCGCTCGACCATTCTTGTTATCATGTGACTACATCCCTCGTGACGCTCCTGAGCTCTACTCACAACACAGATTCTTCTGAACTGTCTTGGCTGACCATTGTAACTTGTCACGGTTGACCACTCAAGCACTGGCCTGGGGCGATTTGCGTCAGCTGTATACACACATACCACTACCCCCATCTGTGCCACCACCAGGTTTATTACAATATCCAAATTAATCTAGGCTTATCTGATAAGATAGTCTAGGCTTACTTGGACAGCTAATATAGGCTTACCTGGTCAGCTAATATCCTATTATGAGAACAAAGACGGAAGTAGGCGCTGTGTGCTATAATGAAGTAGGTACACTTGTTTGCAGCACTGACCGCTATACTAATCATCTCTTTGTCACTTTGACTGAGGTGGCCTAGGGGATTGTATACAATGCATATTTAGAACACCGAACAACCACTAAAGAATTTCAAAGTTATATTTTTATTTGCAACACATATTAACAAATATGTCACAATTGAATAAACACAATTTAAAAAAAAAAACAGGTACCAAAAACATGTTTTAAATATACTTACTGCCCATTCTTTCTTCCATAAGAGTTTCATAATATGTAACATAGGCTCGCATTTCATTCGGTCTGTGGGATAGTGCTTGATAGACATTGGGAACAAACCCTAACTGATGTAAACAAAAAAATACATAATTTACATGTTGGATATTTTTGTATTATAAATTTGTAGACAGTCAAAGATGAAATGTATGTTTAAAGGCAGGCCTACCTAAAGATTGTTACTTTTTTTTGAAATATTAAAAGTAGCTCCAAACTTTAACTTTGTCTTTCGATATTATAAATAGCTTTTAAGTGAACTTTCACCTTCTCTCGTGTTTCCTCCATTAATCGCAGCATATCTTGTGGCATTTGAGACTCTTCTGTGACTGAAAAGTAAGAAATGGAGCTTTTTGAAACCCTGTCAAATCTTGGCCTCGTTATTGGTCTTAGTGTTTTTCTCCTGAAAGAGAATATTCGGATTTTGCAATTTAAAGTAAAAAAAACAAACAAATAAGCTTAATAACAGCAACTTAAAAAACGATTAAAAAAAAAAAAAAGAACAAAATACTGCTTAATATACAAAAGGTCAAGAGTCAAGTGTTCTTATTCTCATTGGAAGTTTGTTCTGTAATTAACCAACAGGAGAAATGTTAAATATTTGAAAAGCTGATTTTGTAAAAATTATTTAAAACTTTACAGAATCAATTCAATTTTTTTCAATCTATTTATAGTCTGCTAAAACCATAGAAAGCCAGCCTAGATTCATTCATTAAGATTTGTGGCAAAAAAAAATATGATAAACCTCCAACTAATAATGTAACCAATACTTCTTAACAGTTTTTATATTTTTCACTAACAGAATAATATAAACATTCATAACCTTTCAATTTCTTCTGCCTGAAGACTAAAGTGAACTCCAGGGTGCTTCAACCGGACATGTCTTTTCAAATTGCTAGTATTTCCATTTGGCAAAGCTAAAACTTTATTGCAGTAACTACACAACACTTTCCCGCTGTCGAGCTTTTTGAATATGGACCAGCACAAGCTCCGCTTTCGTAAATGTCTGACATTCTCAGTTTGCTGGGGAAATGAAATATAAAAGGTCATGAAATCAAAGTGAAAATTGCTGTTTGAAGGGGGGATGAAATTTAAATGATCATGAAATCTTAGTGAAAGTCTCTGATAGCTGGAGAAATGAAATGTTTTGTTAAATGTTCCTTCTGAGTTGAAGATAATGTACTTTCTAGTCCAAACTTTCCACAGGAATGGCGTATGAACCCAGGACAGTCGAGACAACAGCATGACAGTCCATCACAAATACTGCACGACCAAGATCGTGAAATCAAAGTGTTAATCTAAACTTGCTGGGTATATAGAAATGAAATATCTTGAAATCAAAAGTGATAGTTTCAGCTGGCTCGGAAAGATTCAGGAAATGGAGACTTTTGATAGTTTAGAAGCTTAGAACAAGTAGTGTATCACATGGTTATTGATGCAGATCTTGGTTTTTGAGTATTCTTAATGAAGCTCTTTTGTTTGATATATATAATGGTCCTGGGTTTGAAACTCTATTGAAGACTAGGATATAAAATTTCAGAATTTTTAGGGCCCCTTTGAGTCCACCCAACTCTAATAGGTATCTGAATTTAGTTGGGGGAAAGTAAAGGCAGTTGGTTGTTGTGCTGGTCACATGACACCCTGCTCATTAACCATTGGCCAAAGAAAAAGGTGATTTTAACATCAACTGCCCTATAGATCACAACTTTAGTGTACTTTCGTTTTTTTTTTTAAACATTTACTATTTACTATGACAGAAGGAGGCCAACTATGCAGTTCTGTTTCACGGTTTAAAAAATTTTTCTTTTTGCAACATTTAAGGCAGTAGTTTCACTGCTTCTCCTCTAGAAGAACAATAGTGCATTTCTTTGTATTTATCTCATTTTCATTCGAAAGTACTGCACAGCTCATTCCTAATCATCAATTTATAGCTTCTTCAATGTTTAGAAACCATGTCAAATTATTCAAATGACATTTACGTTAAAGAGTTTAAGACATTTAAATGAACATTTCAGTCCAAGTTTTTTTTTAAATATACATGTGCAGTATGATAAGAATTATGAATGGGTATGGGAAGATTTATGCATAACAGAGTGGAGAGGGTTTATGTAGACTAAACATTCACCAAATTATTTAAATAAGTATCGCATCCTTACAAAGAAGAGTGAAACTGCAACAGCGTCTGCTGATTGTAGATGCCCAACCAGTGACCGCAGATGTGTGGTCAAGGATTGGCCACTTTACAAAGAAGAGTGAAACTGCAACAGCGTCTGCTGATTGTAGATGCCCAACCAGTGACCGCAGATGTGTGGTCAAGGATTGGCCACTTTACAAAGAAGAGTGAAACTGTAACAGCGTCTGCTGATTGTAGATGCCCAACCAGTGACCGCAGATGTGTGGTCAAGGATTGGCCACTTTAGTCACATGAAACGTTGCAAAGGGAATAGGTCATACCGCAAGACATAAAATGCCACAGATAGCATCCTTACAAATAAGAAATTCCCTTGTCTCAGGTATAAGCCCAGGAAAAGTGAGAGAACATTGTATTGAAGAGTAACTGAGAAAATATGGACTATACATGCAGGAAAGTTGTACTTACACTTTGATCTTGGTCTTCAAGGGAACTTATTCTCTGATCACTGTCCTCAAGATGCACATGGTTATCTGCCAGACCTTCTTCTTTCACGACTTCTTCAATGGAACTTATTCTCTGATCACCGTCATCATAGTCTGTGTGATTATCTGCTAGACATTCTTCTTTTACGACTTCCTTAGGTATGATATTAAACGGCTCAATGGTAGCTATACATTCCCCATCACTAGATGTCTGGGTAGTAATTATTATTGTTGCTGCCTGGCTGCAATCAAATAAAAAAAAAAAATTACAAAAAAAAAAAAAAAACAAGAAAAACACAAGAGAAAAAAATTTTTTGACTTAAAACTTCTTTCCTAAGACATGGCCGGAATTATACTACTAGGCTTGTGACATCATGGGAAAAAAATAGCAAGAACTAACATGTTATGCACTCAGGAGGTCTAAAATAAAATCTTATGGTGGAACTATAATCCATAAATTTCTTTATGGTTTTCTATTGCATTTACAGGTCAAGGTTGTTGTTCGCCTCCTTTCATCAAATAATGCCTATGGTTCGTCTTGCAGACCACTTTTTATGTGCAGCCGTATTCTTGAGAGACATTCCCATCCACATATTTTTTCTGATAGAGGAGCTCTGGTAAAAAAGCTTGCCAAAGCAGGCTTTTCTAGTTGAGGTAAACATACGAGGATGCACTTTAGAAAATCGGTTTGTTTAATTAATACTATTATGTTTGTCGGATGTGAGGCTAGGCTATATAAACTGCTTGTTTCCTATCAATAGGGCTTGCGTTTGAATCCTAAGTCAAGAAGAATTGTGTTTGTGGCAGCACTGAAATCTTCTCCTAGATATTTCCTCCCTCAGATGTCCACAAAAGATATTGGATCACAGTGCTCTGAACATGCATATACCATGAAAAATGCACTACACAAAAGCAATTTTTTTTAAGTTTGGATTAGACATAATTTTGTGATTCTAAATAGTAATTTGAATTTGTGCATTTATTATAATTAGATTTATTAATTAAAGTGTTCTGAATTTTTATTCTTGGGTTTATCTGTGTTTTGTCTTATAAATTAATATGTTCTTTTAAAGAAGAAGATGACTCATTTCTTTTGAAGTTATTTAAGACAAGGACAAGAAATCTGCATGAATAGATATAATCACAACAGAGAATATACAGAATCATAATAATAACATCAAATTGACATTTCCATTATTAGGTGAATGCAGAAGAAAATGAATGTCCGTATCTTTTTTTAAAAGCCTCACCTTTCCTGGTACCGGTATTCAGATTGAGAATTTAGGTTTATTTCTGGGTGTTTTGTTCTCAGGTGCCTTGCCAGATTACTTGTTGAGCCACCAGCATAAGAGAATTCTAAGTAACAAACGTTACATTTGGCTCGATTAGGCTCAGTTGGCGAGAAGTACGACCAAAACAAACTTTTAAATTTCTCATTGACCATCCTTGTTTTGTCTAAAAAGTTGTGATAAAAAAAGTAAAAATAATTTTATAGGGAATATAAGCAACCCTCCTTTTTTTTTTTAATCTTTAATAATCCATAACTTTATTTAATTTATATTAAGTGCAGTAGGATCTCAATTTATTTTCTATTGCTTCTGGGTCTATTAATTTGGTCAATATGAGAAGACTTGTTAGATTTCAATTTTCGACACAAAAAAGTCAATTTGCTCCACATAGATGAAGTTTTCAAAAACATGGTAGATTTTATGCGTAACATTAAAATTGTTCTTTTTCATTAACATTTTTGGCCTAAATAGAAATCCTGGGATTGAAAGCGGGGATAAGTTTCCTATTTCCAAGAAATTCTCCCAAAATCTGCATCTTTAAATGTCTTATTTGATACTCTCAATAAATCTGGAGGAGCCTGCTCTTACAAACTGACAGAATAAGGGATTAAAGGCGGACAACTGCATGATGCCTCAAAACCAGTTTGCTTTGAGATAATTACTCATTACTGTCATTTATCTCAAGATGGCAGGGTCTATAAATAGCCCTCGTTTAATATATTATATATATATATATAAAACTAATGCCAGTAATGGTTTTTATCAAATTTATATTACAAAAATGTATCACTGTAATGATTGTCTGTCCACACAGTGCACACTACCACCGGACATAACTAGAATGTCTAGATCTAGTCAGCCAACCTAGTGACCATACTACCCTCAAGATCTAGCGTCTAGACTAGAATCTAAATCTTATGAATCTATTTAAAAAAAAAAAGAGTCAAATCAACCAAAGTAATCACTGAATGATTCTTGCATACAGTGAACTAATCAGAGTTGTGACTACATGCGTGCGCTATTTTTACATCAATCAACGGAAGTGGTATATCAGTGTGGTTGAATCAAAGGAGTAAGTATCTGCGATAAAGATTGAATCAATCATTGAATAAAATATTTTTTTTTTAAAGAAGTCAAGTCATTTAGACGTTGATGAAACCTTATAAATTTTTAAGCCAGACTCGATATTTTTAGACTACATCGTTTTGATTTAGATCAAGGTAGTTTTAAATATTAAGTATTTTTAGTGTTAAATAATTCAAAGATAGACCCTGAAAGAACAAATTAACTTTGCATAGGCCAGTGACAGAGACAGGCCTGTATAACTGAAGACCATTAAATTTGAGAGTAGTACCCCTTGATAAAGATCGATAATCTAGAGAATCTAGCCTTTCTAGGATAGGAAAGTCTAGATCTAGTCTCTATACTGACTATACATAGATCTATAGAACCTAGACTGCTTTGTTATAGATATCTTGAATAAATGTAGACTAGATCTGTAGAATCTAAATCGTTGGGTGACACTGCAGAATAACTCAGGAGTCAGTATGATAATGAATGTTGAGTCTGAGTATAATTTTAATTAAATCAAATCAATTTATCATGATTGAGTGACAAATCAGTATCAGCATCAGTGTATCAGTCATAAATATCATATAATTTTATAATAAATTAATAAATATTTGATATTATAGATCATTAGATGATAATAATCATCATAATAATATTGATATGAAATTTAATAATTCAAATATATAATAATAATAATACAGACTCTTAGATCTAGTTTTGATCTATCTAATTAAAATTAAATCTAATATTAATTTAAAAAAAATAATATAACAAGTCAAGTATATATATATATATATATATCTAGACCTAGGCTAGATCTAGAAATCTAGAGTTTTAATAATAAAGACAAGACCATACAACTATAAAAAATTATAAAAATTAAATCACTGTAAGTGTTTAAATTTTATTGAAATTTTCTAGTACAACTAGATTCTACTAGTTACTAGATTCTAGATCTATAAAATCTATATGTAGACTGTATAATACTATAGATCTATATACTTATATAGATTCTTAGTGATTCTAGATCTATCTATTGAAATCTATTATAATTATGAGATTTACTTTAGTATCTAGACTATAAAAATAGTAGACTATAAATTGTGTGTTTATTCTTTTATCGAGTCCAGAAATTGAGAGAGTGCTCAGCGAGTCTTAGGAGGAGGTGTGTTTTTTATATTTTGTTTTACATCTATACTTTAGATTAGTTTCAACTTAAGCGTCTGCTAATTTAGACTATTATATCTTGATCTAGACCCAGTAGTCTAGACTAGTAGGCCTAAGATCTCTAAGACTGTCACTGAGACAGTAGCGATTCTATATATATAGATTTAGATATATTTAATTTATTTTTATACAGACTAATGAGACACATGTATGTCACATACAAAATAATCATAAACAACTTATTTGTCTGGGATTATATTTGAGGAGAATCATTAGATAAATATAATATTAACTCTTTTAGTGCATATTATTTGGATAGAATAATAGAGTTTTCTAAGACAAACAAAATTCAAGTTTTAACAGTATTTGGTATCTCGCAATTGCTTTTAAAAGATAGATTCTTAAGTAATCCTCCATGAATATAGAAGCTGTTAACCTGATTTGACTTAAAGCCAAAACAAATTGTAACACATTTTACTGTTTTACATTTACCAATTCCTATTTTTTTTTAAAGTTCTCATAGACAGAGACGTTAAATATTCATCACAAATCTATATTCAAATTCAAAAAATATATTTTAAAATGTATGGGCCTGTCTCATTATAGAATAACTTTTCAGCTGGATTTCACAGTAGTATATCAATATAGCAATGCCGCGTCAATTGTCTCACTAACGTTTACAATATAAACTCAATGGAACTCAAACGCTAGTAATTGTAGCAAAACTGGGAATGACACTGGCTTAAAGATACATAGACATCTTCTTCTAAATAATGACACCAACAATCCAGTACTCATAAACTAGCATCAATACTCCTAAGCTGGCATCCTATAAAAAAAACAGCAGAATTCTAGCATCTAGACTTAAACTAAAAATTACAAATTGATTCCACCTAGAAAATAACTACTTATCAATGCCACTGAACAATGACTTCAATGGTTAGTTTTGCTTTGCTTTATAGTTTTCTAATAAGATTTTTCTGGGAAGTTACATAACTATTGACCCTTTCTGACCTTCTATCTTACTAAAGGAAGCTTTTTTTAAATTCTGCCAACTTGGTTCTAAAGATCAATATCTTTTCAAGGTCTTAAAGACTTTTCAGCCAAACAATAAACTCATATCTTGACCCCTATTTCCTTTCATGTTTTTAACACATACTGGTAAACGATGTGATTATTTTCCTGGTCAGTTCTCATTTGCTGATATAGTTGCTATGTGTGGGATTAAGCATGACATCACAATGAATTATATCTCTGCTGATTGAATAACTGTTTGTTAATATGTATTTATAAATTTTATATAGCGCTACTTTCATGCTTATAGCATGCTCAGAGCGCTTTTGGTCCAATTTCATTTGTGGACCGGTGGGGGGTATCTAGGAGTTGGTTTTCCATGCTGCCTTTAGGCGCTCAGTAAACACAACTCTGCCCGAGTCGGGTGTCGAACCCCGAGCACCCTTCTAGGTAGCCAAACCAAGTTCAAGCGCACTTAGCCTCTCGACCACGCTTCCCACTAATAATAGTAGAATAGAGTCAAGATCTGGAATCTTTTCTGTTATATTCTTTCCATCATGATTTTCCTATCATGTTTTTCCTCACCATTGTAAATTTACATGCACATAAGTTGTGTCATTTTGTTTTGGGGGTTTCTTCCTTTTTTAGCTGATTCTTGAAGCGGACTTGCCTTAATTCTCATTTTCTCTCCTCCCTTTTTTTGTTTCGTAAAAAAATAATTCGGCTGGGTTAACACTTTTCTAGCCTGATTTTCTTTTAAATATTTCACTGACCACAAAGGATGTTTTTTTTTAATTGACATAATAAAAATGTGGAATTCTTTACCTTACACCCCGTATCTCTTTTCGAGTCAGCGTGTAACACTAACATCAACTCACATGTTTCTTCTTCTAGTCAGATGATCTTTGTTCACCATTCTTGGCTTCGTTCATTCACCTCTTGTGCACCTAATTAAAAAATTCACAATAAAGAAAAAAATGTTTCTAATGTGATGGTCATTGCATCATCTGTAAAAGTGATCATTACCCCCCCCCCCCCATCTGTTTTAATTTAGTAAGTAAATTTTAGGTCTAACTCCCATTCAATCTTCTCCCAGTAAGGTAGAAAAGGATGTTGTCTTCTTTATACCTGGCCCTACTTGAATAATTTTTATTTAGTATGTTGCAGGTTCCTGCACAGACAATGTGCAGCTTCAAGACTTTATTCAGAACTTTATTAGAGAGAAAGTGAGTCTCTCAATCCTTAATTCAAAGAAAGTTTAAGCATCACGATGATTTCAAATATTTTGTTTTTTTAAGTTTTCGGTTGTGGTGCGGTAGGTTCAACATCTAACCTTTCCGGTCGAAACAGTCTATCCATGTTTAGAATCAATACCACACCTCATAGATTCAGTGTAATAAAGCTTTAGATGCTTGTGGTGCGGTAGGTTCAAAGTGTTGTAGACAGAAAATTGTGCTATCTTCTCTGCTAATTCATCCATTCTTGGCATGGGATAGGCGTCTAACAGCATAAATCTGTTGATTGTCTGGTTATAGTCAATGACCATACTTCTTTTTTGCCTCTCATTGGCTGTTATTAAAACCTGTGCCCTCCAGGGGGGATTTTGAAGGTTCTATTACTTACAAACACTAGGGCCGACAATCGAAAAAACAAATTCTCGTCACCAGTTTTCTTGTCTTTTAATGAATTGTTAGGAACAGTTAGAATACATCAAATATTTTTAGCTGATTTTTAAGATAACAGCAGCATTATATAATAGGACCCTGCCCTCCAAAAATAAAGTTTTTTTACCATCAAAAACAATATACACACAATGATTTTGCAGAGTTTAAAGTAAGTCGTTAATTATCTAGCATGATTAGATCAACACATAAATACAATTCATTTCTTCATTTTTGAAGGAGCATAGATAGATCTGTAATTTATAAATCCAGTGTTTTCTATTAGGGAAGAGGAAGGGGTGTGGTATATGTAATAACTTAAAAATTTAAGTGTAATGAAACAACAAATACTAGTATGCCAATAACATGGCTTTATTCGACAAAATTAGACTACAGTAAACAGTGAATGAAACCAGCACGTCTGGCATAACACTGATGCAGTACTATACACACACACACTGGACAACAAACACACACACTGGACATGACCTTCTGACACGCTAGACCAGGGGTTCTCAACCTGTGGGTCGCGACCCCCTTGTGGGTCGATTGACCATTTGCCAGGGGTCGCCTAAGACCATCGAAAATATGGATTGCTATTGCCTACTTTTCTATTGCTGTGTGTGTGGAGAGGGGGGTCGTGGCAGAGTAGGGGATTGTAAAAAGGGGTCGCCGAGCTTAAAAGGTTGAGAACCGCTGCGCTAGACGCACGCAGAAAATCAACTCAGTTACACTACATTAAGTCAACTTTCATTTCACATTGCCTTTTTTCTTTCCTCTCTTTTTTTTTGTTTTTGGACTTGTCATAAGCACTGGTACCACAATTCACAATTGGTATTACTGTCAATGTTGCACTAGATCTCATTAGACTCTGGTCTATGTTGTGTGACACTGTTTGTCCATTTGCATCATTACTAATAATGTTCACTACACTTTGACATCATGTAACTGAATTATTTGAAAGATTAACTGTTTTAGTCTGAGCTCTATAAGTAATTGTTTTCTTTTTTTTTTTTTTTTTTTTTTTTTTTTTTTTTTTTTTTTTTTTTTTTACTCATTTCTCTGTGAGCCTTTCATTTTATACAATACAAGCTGTAGTTAGATCTCTATCAAGCTTAGACATTTTGTGTTGTACATCTTTTAGTAGTAATTAAAATGAGTGTCATGGAGAAGTAAGAATTTAAAATCAGTTCACTTGATTGTTTTTAATCTTTTCGATTGACTACTGTATCTGTATCTTGATTGTTTTTGTCTACTCTGATTGATTATTTCATCAGGTATGCCAGGCTCAAACAATGTCATTCTTCAGGAAGAAAAAGGGTATCAACCAAAGAAAGAGAATTCTCTCTTTTGTTTTTACATACAATTTATCTAACATTTTTTCATTTTTTTTTTCTCAACAATTTTTTTTGTATGTTTTCTCTGTCCTAATACAGTTGACCTTTAGAATGTGATAATTATAAAGCTTTATTCTTATTAATTAAAAAAAACACAACTTTTGTATGACGCATTTATCTTGCTATAGCATACTCATTTAGTTATATTCCAATCTGTTGTGGGGCTGGGGGGTAATAAGGTCTCATTGTGGCCTTTAGGGCGTCAGCTAACACAACTCACCTTGAGTTGGGGTTTGAACTTGAGCCACCTTGTTAGGTAGCCAAGCAGTTTATGACACTCAGCCACACATTGTAGAAATTCATTCAGAATTCTGAAGGTCAATTAGATTAAAATTCAACTGGACTGCATTTTGTTGTGTTTAAAACATGTCTGACTTCTCCTGTAAACATATTGAAAATAAATCTTCTTTGGGCTTACATTAAGCTTGACTAACCCATCCATGTTCTAGCATTTTTACTATGCAGTAAAAAAAAATAAATCGTTATAAAATATTTAATGTATTGAATGGCTTTCATTATGTTGGCCATGATTTCAAATTTAACTGAATATTGCAATGAAAATATTAAATAAAAAACTATAGTTTGTGTGTGTGTCATAGTCATCAGACTGTGGTATAAGTATATCTTCTTTTAAAAATATCTGAGATTATCTCACATTTACCAAAGTTAGTATCACACTTGTTGTACAAATGCCTTTAATGCAAATTAAAGATCATTCGAAATTTACTAATGTCAATCTATTATATAATGTACACATCCAGAGTAAACTTGTAATGTTCGTGAATGTAACATACAGTCATCAGTCAGTCTTATTCTAGAATGACAATAATTTTTCTTCCTTAAATTTTTCTGTTACAGAGAATCATCGGTCATTACAGCGCTGGAGTTTATCACGCCACAATTTTATATATATGTATTTTTTAATAGTAAATAGATTTTCCATGTATATTTTTATCTGGGTACTCACTAGACTCTACTATGTGATAACTGGAATATTTTAAATTAAGACTTTTATGTAAATTACAAAAACTAAAAACTATTCTCTCCTTGGTGTCTAAATAAGAATCCTTTT
Organism: Biomphalaria glabrata; assembly: GCF_947242115.1. Taxonomy (NCBI): domain Eukaryota; kingdom Metazoa; phylum Mollusca; class Gastropoda; family Planorbidae; genus Biomphalaria; species Biomphalaria glabrata. The sequence goes on from NC_074719.1 coordinate 1,968,770, forward strand.
TTTCTTTTTTTTTGTTGCAATGTTTGCATGCAAACTCATTGATCCAACTCTTATTTGGCATGCTAGTATTGGCTTGATATCTCATCTGGCATGCTAGTTATGGCTTGATATCTTATTTGACATGCTAGTTATGGTTTGAAAGGAATATTTTGATAAAATAAGTCTATACTCGGAGGTCTGACTCTAATGTAATTTTAAGACGCATCCAGAATGCAAACTGGGACAATTAAAAACCTGTACAAAGGGGCCAGATTTTTATATTAAAATGACAAGTATTAAGATTAAACTGTGGTATCGGAGTAAGGCGCAGTAAACTATGACTAATGATGTACTCAAAACACTGAAACTAAAATATTTTTTTTTCAAATTTTAGAAATTTATTTTTGTAATAATCTCTTTTATTAATAGCAATTTAGAGAAACATTTTTCTTAATGTTTGCTCTGTAACCAGAAACAGGATCTTGTATGATGGCTGTAACATAAACCATATTGTGAACTTGCAAATTTACTTATATAACTACCATTTTCTTTGTGGGAGATTTTAAAAAACTAATAATTCTACTGTCATGTTGTGGTTGTTAAATGCTTGTGCTTTATTTAATGAGTATATAATATCAAACCTAATACGCTCATAATACATAAACAAATGCTTCATTTCATAGGCCTAATTATTTTTTTATTTATTTTAAACAAGTGTCTTTCAAGTTTTAATTATAGTTTTAATTAGAATTTTATATTCAAACTCCCCCACACCACACAAAAAAACTAAATGTACATACCATTCTTACAACAAATTATTTTATTATAAACAATATAACTTTTAACTACTCACATTTATTACTTCTTAGGTGGATCCACCAAGGACAGCAGTAGAAAAACTGATTCAAAAAATAAAATGCCGCTGTTTCGCAGACAGAGTGAGAAGTGCCGTAAACGTCAGCAGGATCAGGAACTACTGGTAACCCAGTTTTATGATTTAGTTGACAAATTATTGTTTTTCCAAATTCTGCTCTAGAGTATATCAGGTGGAAAATGTTCTTTACAAATACAGTAATAATAATAATGATAATAATAATTACACCAACAAAACATTATAACTATAGAAAACCAAAATATACATTCACACCAGTCTCACTCATAATTTACATGCAAAATGTTTATACCTGATAGTTTCTATTTAATAATTTGATTGCCAGTGGAACAAAAGAGTTATTTTGTGTCTGTTTGTGTTGCTATCGGTGTCTTGTATCTCTTTTGTGATGGTAAAATCACAAAATCCTGACCCAATGGGTGACTTTTTTATTTCTAGAATCTTTTTAGCCTTTTTATGAATGTTTGTCTCAAACAGCTGCCCAAATGTGGTTTGTTTTTTTTGCCAATGACTTTACCAGCAGCATTTAGGATTTTCTGGAGTTTATTTTTATTTTTAATGTTCAGTTTGCCGTACCAGGCAGTGATATTAAAACTTAAAATATTGCAGATGTGAGCGTGATAAAACATAGCCAAGGCCTTTCAGCTAACATTAAATGAGGACATTTTTCTAAGTAATCGTAATCTTTGCTGCAAATTTTTGCTCATATATTCAGTATTTGCAGTAAAATTTAATTTATTGTCTAAGATAGTACCAAGGTGTTTAAAAGTTTTCACTGTTTCAATGGTCTCTCCGGTGACAGTAACAATATCCTTTTCCTTCTTTTCCCTACGAAAATCTATTATCATTTCTTTGTTTTTTTTGGTTTAAGTTGTATACATCACTAACCACTTAGATGTTCTCTGTCTGCTAAGTCATATGTGAAATTTTCACTTTGTTTAAAACGTTTGTTTAAACTTATGCTTTTATATAGTTTTGAAAGGTCAAAGTGCAATGGGATAATGGCGTCTCCATATTTTTTGTAACCCTACATTTTCTCGTAATAAGAAATGGATTTACAATTAGTAGATTTTAGTTCTCTTTTAAAATAGTATCTCAGTACACTGTTTAAGTAAATTAAACTATTTTAAAGTTTTATTATTATTTAATGTTATGTAAGTAAAGGTCCCCCATTTCAGACCTTGCAATCTATAGGGCAGATGTTAAGGCCATCTGTTTCTATGGTCAACAGTTAACAAGCAGGGAGTCATTTGGCCAGCACAACGACCAAACCGCCTTTACTTTCCCCAACTAAAGTTAGGTACCCATTAAGGCATTAGAGCATGGTGGACTCAAGGGTGCCCTAAAAATCCCGAAATTCAAAATCCCAGTCTTCACCGAGATTCAAACCGAGGACCACAGGTTCAGAAACCAAGTGCTTAACCACTCAGCCACCATGCCCCCTATGTAATGCTATATAAAACATTTGTTGAAATGATTGATCAAGACATTGTTGTTATTCACCCCAGGCTCAACAAGATCCTGAACCCAGATTTGATTTATCCTCTTGTGAACTAGTTGAGGTTAGTATGAGGAGGTATTTGTTTTAAGTTAAGAAAATAACCTTTGAAAAAGAATATAATTTTTAAGTGTGCATTTTCTTATTTGTATATCAATGTAAATGTTGTCAATAATGTCTTATGTTTATGTTGATTTTCTTGTAGTCTAGTTTTGCTTATGTGGATTAGGGCTTTATAGCAAAGTCTTCAATAGTCAAGCTAAATTGAATTGTGTTTCAGTCAAAGGTGGTTGTCTGGTTGTATGCTATACCCTCTAGACCAATGACTTGGCAGAATTTAAATCATTGGTTAACATGCATAACTAGATATGTGACATGTATGACGTAATCATTTTCTTTTTTGAAGTGACGTCTATATTTTATAAGACAAGATCATCACAAGTCTTGAGTTTAAACACTGCATAACACCATCCCCTGAAAGAGGTTGGGCTAGGACGTAATCATCTTCATTTCTGAAGGAATGATGGGAACTTAAACTCAAGTCAAGGAAATGAGTAATGTCATTGCCTAGTTCAGAATCTAATTAAACCATTTCATTCTCTATAAGGAATGACTCAGACACAAAGATAGGAATTTAGGATGCTAGTTTGAAAAAACAGTGTTACCTTGTTTGCGATGCTTAGATAAAAGTACACTTGACTATAATTAAAAAAACAATATAAAATATAACCTGCCATTGGTAATTATTAACATGCCATTGGTAATTATTAACATGCTAATGGTAATTATTAACATGCTAATGGTAATTATTAACATGCTATTGGTAATTATTAACATTCTATTGGTAATTATTAACATGCTATGGGTAATTATTAACATGCTATGGGTAATTATTAACATGCTATGGGTAATTATTAACATGCTATTGGTAATTATTAACATGCTATGGGTAATTATTAACATGCCATGGGTAATTATTATCATGTATGTTTCAGGTGCCCTCAGGCGTCTATGCTATCTGCAAGGTCTTACAGAAACAGGTGAGTGACAAGTCAATGAATGACTTTAAAAAAATATTCCCATAGTGATAAACTTTATTAGGAATACAATATCTATACTTGGTGTATCCAAATCACTCACCTCTTCGAACCTCCTACTCTACCATATCACTAGTAGTAATAGTATTATTATCTTCCTTTAGTAGGCTTGGTGGGCTTTAGTCTTTTTTTTTTTTTTAGATATGAGGGGGGAAGGTATTTAGGAAGATTTCCGTGCTGCTTTTAGATGCTTAGCAAGAGTCAAAGCTAAAACTACACAGAGAATAAAAAGTTTCTTGTATGCATTAAGATTTTAAATTGAGCCCATTCAATTAGCCGGCCACACAGCGTCTGCCACTTAATCTAAGTGTTGTATTAGTGTGTTTTTTTTTCTAAAAACTGTTCCATTGGTTGACTAGCTTGAAATTATGTAAGCCCTCTAAATGCTACTTTATTCAAGTGTTGTATTAGTGTGTTTTTTTTTCTAAAAACTGTTCCATTGGTTGACTAGCTTGAAATTATGTAAGCCCTCTAAATGCTACTTTATTCAAGTGTTGTATTAGTGTGTTTTTTTTTCTAAAAACTGTTCCATTGGTTGACTAGCTTGAAATTATGTAAGCCCTCTAAATGCTACTTTATTCAAGTGTTGTATTAGTGTGTTTTTTTTTCTAAAAACTGTTCCATTGGTTGACTAGCTTGAAATTATGTAAGCCCTCTAAATGCTACTTTATTCAAGTGTTGTATTAGTGTGTTTTTTTTTCTAAAAACTGTTCCATTGGTTGACTAACTTGAAATTATGTAAGCCCTCTAAATGCTACTTTATTCAAGTGTTGTATTAGTGTGTTTTTTTTTCTAAAAACTGTTCCATTGGTTGACTAACTTGAAATTATGTAAGCCCTCTAAATGCTACTTTATTCAAGTGTTGTATTAGTGTGTTTTTTTTTCTAAAAACTGTTCCATTGGTTGACTAACTTGAAATTATGTAAGCCCTCTAAATGCTACTTTATTCAAGTGTTGTATTAGTTTATATTTTTTTTTTTTCTAAAAACTGTTCCATTGGTTGACTAACTTGAAATTACGCTAGCACTCTAAATGCTAGTTGATTGTAGTTTTCTATTTTCCACTTGAAATAAAATATTTGCCTCTGTTCATCTCTTCAGGTTCTCTTACTTCATGACAATTGGTTGCATGGATTATCTGGTGGCGGAGACATCACAGACCTGAGTCTTCTTACTGTAAGTCAACCTTCATGAATTGGACACAAATATAAAGATTGACTTTCAAATAGGGTTAAAAAGAAAACTGAACACAGAAATGAACTAAATAGCCCATTATGTTCATTTTTGTTTCTGTAGTTGAATACATAATAAACTGGAAAGAAGAGCCTTTAAAAAGGGATTAAAAAAAAGAGATTTAATTAATACTTGTGTTGTCCGTCCATCCCAGTGGCACTAAAGCCCATGAAACACCCTGCGCTGCTAGGATGGTTGCCTGGTTTTGTGGCATGCACTATGAACTATTAAGTTGGGTTGCCTGAGTCAGCCAGGAAAACCAGTGACTTGGCAGAATTTAAGTCATTAGTTAACATGCATGACTAGATGCATGACGCGTAGGACATAATCATCTTCTTTTTTGAAGTAACGCCTGTATTTTATTAGATAAGAAAAGGAGAACTTGATGGTACCAGGTTTCAAAACTGCTGTCTTGTAGAATTTTAGGGCTAGGATCTACAATTCTGAAGGAACATTTAAAATATGTCAATAAAAACAAAAACAACTTCTGTCTCTTCCAATCTCTTCCAATCTCACCGGAACTTTGTTATTTCCATGCTCATACTTTAAGTTGTAGGGCTGATTATACGTTAAGCCTTCCTCTTTGTGGTGTCTTGTTTTTCTCCTATATACATGTGTACTATTTCACCTTTCTATTCTCTGACATTCTTTCAAGGTGACCTGCCAGATGTAATGTGTTTTCTGTTTTCTGGGTTTGTAAATTGTCATTCATGTATTCAATATATATCTTCTTCTTAGTAAAAGCCCTTTATAGTTATGTTTAAAATTTTTTGTTGGAGATTGATTTAGTTTCATTAGCAACTTTGTGTACTTGTGTATTTAGTGTCCAAGTAAATGACAAACTGAAATCACAGTACCCAACTTAGTCAAAGTACTCAAAGTACCTTCTAGTGACCCAACTTCGTCAACGTACTCAAAGTACCTTCTAGTGACTTCTTAACTTGGTGTACCAAAAACCAGTCCTTTAATTCTAACATTATGGCAGCTGTATCTTAAAATTGAATAAAAGAATTATTATAATAGCTTTTTATATAGCGCTACTTTCATGCTTATAGCATGCTCAGAGTGCTTTTGGTCCAATCTCATTTGTGGACCAGTGGGGGGAGGGGGTATCTAGGAGTTGGTTTTCCGTGCTGCCTTTAGGCGCTCAGTAAACGCAACTCTGCCCGAGTCGGGTGTCAAACCTCGGGCCCCCTTCTAGGTAGCCAAGCCAAGTTCAAGCGTACTTAGCCTCTCAACCACGCTTCCCACTAAATACATACATAATTTAAATACATACACCCACAAAGAAATAAAAGCACTGAAAATTATACTTTCGTGGCCTGCATATTTTCTTGGTCGTATTTACTCATACAACTTTTTGTAACTCCCAGAAACTTTGTTACCGTTAATATAAAAAGGGCTGTGTTTCTTTTCCCTGTGGATTTAGTTGCTCTTTCAGTACTGATCTAGCTACTAACTAGCTACTACTTTGACTCAATTACCAAACACTCATTCTGACTAGCACCACAGTTTGTTTTGGATTGAGTTTATCTGGATATTTTTGTTTTCCAGGTTCTAGATTTACACAGCAATGAACTGAAAGTGTTACCAGAAGAGATGGGAGCCTTAGTCAACTTAAAGGTGAGGACAAATTAGTTCTTTTCTGCTATTTCTGAACCAAATTGCATTGATTGATTGACTGATTGAAATGCTGTCAACAAGTATAAATAAAACAGAGAAAACAGGTTATGTTATGGTTATTTAACACATAAATTTTTTTATGATTACTGATTTCATATGGAAGTTAACACAACTTTTTTTCGGTCTATAAACCAAATAATTCTCAATAGTTTGTTCTTTTGTAAGACAGTGAAGTGTCTAATTCTTTAAATTAACAACTCTGTATCTTCATTTTTAATTGGACAAAATCTGAACAAAATCTGACATAAAAACCACAGCCTGATTTGACCTCAACTCTTGAGTTTCATTAGAGATGAAGGAAATAGTGCTTCAATATTTGAATTTGTAAAAATGTTTTAAGCATTTAGTGCCAGCTATTGTCCTATTTTCTTTTTTAACTTAAATTTTAGGATTGGTAAAAGGTTTATAAAAGTTTGAATTTTAGATGAATTTGTGGATACTTTTCTGTGACTGTGATGGGCCACTGTATTCACAACATTGCACCACACTAGTGTCAAGCATATCAGTTTTGTCTATGTCAAGTCTTGTTTCAGAATCAATTGGATTAAATGCTTAATTTCTCAATCTTAAGTACTGGGACTGATCGGACACAAAAGTTTGGAGAATGCTGATAAAATGCCTCCTTGTCTTATAAGCGTGGTCGAGAGGCCAAGTGCGCTTGAACTTGGCTTGGCTTGACTACCTAGAAGGGGGCTCGAGGTTCGATACTCGACTCGGGCAGAGTTGTGTTTACTGAGCACCTAAAGGCAGCGCGGAAAACCAACTCCTAGATACCCCCTCCCCCCCCCAACTGGTCCACAAATGAGATTGGACCAAAAGCGCTCTGAGCATGCTATAAGCATGAAAGTAGCGCTATATAAAAGCTATAATAATAATAATAATTGTTGGATTGACTTCTAACATTGAGTTATGAACAAACTGATCTGATTCCTTTTGTTTAGATATTAGATGTTTCTGACAACAATTTAAAAGATCTGCCCAAGTCTTTGTCTGAGATTCCATTTTTACAGACTTTAAATTTAAGAAGTAAGTCTAGCCTCAATATATTATGCATAGTTTAAAGTGATTAATAATAATAATAATAATGTCAATGTCTGCGATTCCAAAGATTAGGGATGAGTTAAGTGTTTCACATGACTATGCGTATCCATATGAGATTTTTTTTGGGGGGGGGGGGGGGGGTTTGATTAACTAATAATGCTTACCATATAACTTCTGTTGACTAAGAAATTAGTGGATGGTTCTTATACAGTGGGGTAGCTAGGGTGGGGGGGGGGGGGAGCGGGGAGAACCTGACCCTTACTTAAGAGGTCCCCAAAATGAGTGTTTTTTTTACATTAAAATTAAATATTATGCAAAATGCATGGGCCCCTAAAGAGGTCAAGTCCCTCGGGCCTCCAAACAATGGAAAATTCCTAGCTATGCCCCTGTTCTTATGTACATATGTCTTGATATAGAGTGATATGGAGTGGAGAGAATTTGAAAATCCTCCTGTACCCCTACTTAAGAGGTCCCCAAAATGAGTGTTTTTTACATTAAAATTAAATATTATGCAAAATGCATGGGCCCCCAAAGAGGCCAAGCCTCCCCCTGGGGCCCAGAACAATGGAAAATTCCTAGCTATGCCCCTGTTCTTATGTTCATATGTCTTGATATAGAGTGATATGGAGTGGAGAGAATTTGAAAATCCTCCTGTACCCCTACTTAAGAGGTCCCCAAAATGAGTGTTTTTTACATTAAAATTAAATATTATGCAAAATGCATGGGCCCCTAAAGAGGTCAAGCCCCTCGGGCCTCCAAACAATGGAAAATTCCTAGCTATGCCCCTGTTCTTATGTTCATATGTCTTGATATAGAGTGATATGGAGTGGAGAGAATTTGAAAATCCTCCTGTACCCCTACTTAAGAGGTCCCCAAAATGAGTGTTGTGTTTTTTACATTAAAATTAAATATTATGCAAAATGCATGGGCCCCTAAAGAGGTCAAGCCCCTCGGGCCTCCAAACAATGGAAAATTCCTAGCTATGCCCCTGTTCTTATGTTCATATGTCTTGATATAGAGTGATATGGAGTGGAGAGAATTTGAAAATCCTCCTGTACCCCTACTTAAGAGGTCCCCAAAATGAGTGTTTTTTACATTAAAATTAAATATTATGCAAAATGCATGGGCCCCTAAAGAGGTCAAGCCCCTCGGGCCTCCAAACAATGGAAAATTCCTAGCTATGCCCCTGTTCTTATGTTCATATGTCTTGATATAGAGTGATATGGAGTGGAGAGAATTTGAAAATCCTCCTGTACCCCTACTTAAGAGGTCCCCAAAATGAGTGTTGTGTTTTTTACATTAAAATTAAATATTATGCAAAATGCATGGGCCCCTAAAGAGGTCAAGCCCCTCGGGCCTCCAAACAATGGAAAATTCCTAGCTATGCCCCTGTTCTTATGTTCATATGTCTTGATATAGAGTGATATGGAGTGGAGAGAATTTGAAAATCCTCCTGTACCCCTACTTAAGAGGTCCCCAAAATGAGTGTTTTTTACATTAAAATTAAATATTATGCAAAATGCATGGGCCCCTAAAGAGGTCAAGCCCCTCGGGCCTCCAAACAATGGAAAATTCCTAGCTATGCCCCTGTTCTTATGTTCATATGTCTTGATATAGAGTGATATGGAGTGGAGAGAATTTGAAAATCCTCCTGTACCCCTACTTAAGAGGTCCCCAAAATGAGTGTTTTTTACATTAAAATTAAATATTATGCAAAATGCATGGGCCCCTAAAGAGGTCAAGCCCCTCGGGCCTCCAAACAATGGAAAATTCCTAGCTATGCCCCTGTTCTTATGTTCATATGTCTTGATATAGAGTGATATGGAGTGGAGAGAATTTGAAAATCCTCCTGTACCCCTACTTAAGAGGTCCCCAAAATGAGTGTTGTGTTTTTTACATTAAAATTAAATATTATGCAAAATGCATGGGCCCCTAAAGAGGTCAAGCCCCTCGGGCCTCCAAACAATGGAAAATTCCTAGCTATGCCCCTGTTCTTATGTTCATATGTCTTGATATAGAGTGATATGGAGTGGAGAGAATTTGAAAATCCTCCTGTACCCCTACTTAAGAGGTCCCCAAAATGAGTGTTTTTTACATTAAAATTAAATATTATGCAAAATGCATGGGCCCCTAAAGAGGTCAAGCCCCTCGGGCCTCCAAACAATGGAAAATTCCTAGCTATGCCCCTGTTCTTATGTTCATATGTCTTGATATAGAGTGATATGGAGTGGAGAGAATTTGAAAATCCTCCTGTACCCCTACTTAAGAGGTCCCCAAAATGAGTGTTGTGTTTTTTACATTAAAATTAAATATTATGCAAAATGCATGGGCCCCTAAAGAGGTCAAGCCCCTCGGGCCTCCAAACAATGGAAAATTCCTAGCTATGCCCCTGTTCTTATGTTCATATGTCTTGATATAGAGTGATATGGAGTGGAGAGAATTTGAAAATCCTCCTGTACCCCTACCTAAGAGGTCCCCAAAATGAGTGTTTTTTACATTAAAATTAAATATTATGCAAAATGCATGGGCCCCTAAAGAGGTCAAGCCCCTCGGGCCTCCAAACAATGGAAAATTCCTAGCTATGCCCCTGTTCTTATATTCATATGTCTTGATGTAGAGTCATATGGAGTGGAGAGAATTTGAAAATCCTCCTGTACCCCTACCTAAGAGGTCCCCAAAATGAGTGTTGTGTTTTTTACATTAAAATTAAATATTATGCAAAATGCATGGGCCCCTAAAGAGGTCAAGCCCCTCGGGCCTCCAAACAATGGAAAATTCCTAGCTATGCCCCTGTTCTTATGTTCATATGTCTTGATATAGAGTGATATGGAGTGGAGAGAATTTGAAAATCCTCCTGTACCCCTACTTAAGAGGTCCCCAAAATGAGTGTTTTTTACATTAAAATTAAATATTATGCAAAATGCATGGGCCCCTAAAGAGGTCAAGCCCCTCGGGCCTCCAAACAATGGAAAATTCCTAGCTATGCCCCTGTTCTTATGTTCATATGTCTTGATATAGAGTGATATGGAGTGGAGAGAATTTGAAAATCCTCCTGTACCCCTACTTAAGAGGTCCCCAAAATGAGTGTTGTGTTTTTTACATTAAAATTAAATATTATGCAAAATGCATGGGCCCCTAAAGAGGTCAAGCCCCTCGGGCCTCCAAACAATGGAAAATTCCTAGCTATGCCCCTGTTCTTATGTTCATATGTCTTGATATAGAGTGATATGGAGTGGAGAGAATTTGAAAATCCTCCTGTACCCCTACTTAAGAGGTCCCCAAAATGAGTGTTTTTTACATTAAAATTAAATATTATGCAAAATGCATGGGCCCCTAAAGAGGTCAAGCCCCTCGGGCCTCCAAACAATGGAAAATTCCTAGCTATGCCCCTGTTCTTATGTTCATATGTCTTGATATAGAGTGATATGGAGTGGAGAGAATTTGAAAATCCTCCTGTACCCCTACTTAAGAGGTCCCCAAAATGAGTGTTGTGTTTTTTACATTAAAATTAAATATTATGCAAAATGCATGGGCCCCTAAAGAGGTCAAGCCCCTCGGGCCTCCAAACAATGGAAAATTCCTAGCTATGCCCCTGTTCTTATGTTCATATGTCTTGATATAGAGTGATATGGAGTGGAGAGAATTTGAAAATCCTCCTGTACCCCTACTTAAGAGGTCCCCAAAATGAGTGTTTTTTACATTAAAATTAAATATTATGCAAAATGCATGGGCCCCTAAAGAGGTCAAGCCCCTCGGGCCTCCAAACAATGGAAAATTCCTAGCTATGCCCCTGTTCTTATGTTCATATGTCTTGATATAGAGTGATATGGAGTGGAGAGAATTTGAAAATCCTCCTGTACCCCTACTTAAGAGGTCCCCAAAATGAGTGTTTTTTACATTAAAATTAAATATTATGCAAAATGCATGGGCCCCTAAAGAGGTCAAGCCCCTCGGGCCTCCAAACAATGGAAAATTCCTAGCTATGCCCCTGTTCTTATGTTCATATGTCTTGATATAGAGTGATATGGAGTGGAGAGAATTTGAAAATCCTCCTGTACCCCTACTTAAGAGGTCCCCAAAATGAGTGTTTTTTACATTAAAATTAAATATTATGCAAAATGCATGGGCCCCTAAAGAGGTCAAGCCCCTCGGGCCTCCAAACAATGGAAAATTCCTAGCTATGCCCCTGTTCTTATGTTCATATGTCTTGATATAGAGTGATATGGAGTGGAGAGAATTTGAAAATCCTCCTGTACCCCTACTTAAGAGGTCCCCAAAATGAGTGTTTTTTACATTAAAATTAAATATTATGCAAAATGCATGGGCCCCTAAAGAGGTCAAGCCCCTCGGGCCTCCAAACAATGGAAAATTCCTAGCTATGCCCCTGTTCTTATGTTCATATGTCTTGATATAGAGTGATATGGAGTGGAGAGAATTTGAAAATCCTCCTGTACCCCTACTTAAGAGGTCCCCAAAATGAGTGTTTTTTACATTAAAATTAAATATTATGCAAAATGCATGGGCCCCTAAAGAGGTCAAGCCCCTCGGGCCTCCAAACAATGGAAAATTCCTAGCTATGCCCCTGTTCTTATGTTCATATGTCTTGATATAGAGTGATATGGAGTGGAGAGAATTTGAAAATCCTCCTGTACCCCTACTTAAGAGGTCCCCAAAATGAGTGTTTTTTACATTAAAATTAAATATTATGCAAAATGCATGGGCCCCTAAAGAGGTCAAGCCCCTCGGGCCTCCAAACAATGGAAAATTCCTAGCTATGCCCCTGTTCTTATGTTCATATGTCTTGATATAGAGTGATATGGAGTGGAGAGAATTTGAAAATCCTCCTGTACCCCTACTTAAGAGGTCCCCAAAATGAGTGTTGTGTTTTTTACATTAAAATTAAATATTATGCAAAATGCATGGGCCCCTAAAGAGGTCAAGCCCCTCGGGCCTCCAAACAATGGAAAATTCCTAGCTATGCCCCTGTTCTTATGTTCATATGTCTTGATATAGAGTGATATGGAGTGGAGAGAATTTGAAAATCCTCCTGTACCCCTACCTAAGAGGTCCCCAAAATGAGTGTTTTTTACATTAAAATTAAATATTATGCAAAATGCATGGGCCCCTAAAGAGGTCAAGCCCCTCGGGCCTCCAAACAATGGAAAATTCCTAGCTATGCCCCTGTTCTTATATTCATATGTCTTGATGTAGAGTGATATGGAGTGGAGAGAATTTGAAAATCCTCCTGTACCCCTACCTAAGAGGTCCCCAAAATGAGTGTTGTGTTTTTTACATTAAAATTAAATATTATGCAAAATGCATGGGCCCCTAAAGAGGTCAAGCCCCTCGGGCCTCCAAACAATGGAAAATTCCTAGCTATGCCCCTGTTCTTATGTTCATATGTCTTGATATAGAGTGATATGGAGTGGAGAGAATTTGAAAATCCTCCTGTACCCCTACTTAAGAGGTCCCCAAAATGAGTGTTTTTTACATTAAAATTAAATATTATGCAAAATGCATGGGCCCCTAAAGAGGTCAAGCCCCTCGGGCCTCCAAACAATGGAAAATTCCTAGCTATGCCCCTGTTCTTATGTTCATATGTCTTGATATAGAGTGATATGGAGTGGAGAGAATTTGAAAATCCTCCTGTACCCCTACTTAAGAGGTCCCCAAAATGAGTGTTGTGTTTTTTACATTAAAATTAAATATTATGCAAAATGCATGGGCCCCTAAAGAGGTCAAGCCCCTCGGGCCTCCAAACAATGGAAAATTCCTAGCTATGCCCCTGTTCTTATGTTCATATGTCTTGATATAGAGTGATATGGAGTGGAGAGAATTTGAAAATCCTCCTGTACCCCTACTTAAGAGGTCCCCAAAATGAGTGTTTTTTACATTACAATTAAATATTATGCAAAATGCATGGGCCCCTAAAGAGGTCAAGCCCCTCGGGCCTCCAAACAATGGAAAATTCCTAGCTATGCCCCTGTTCTTATGTTCATATGTCTTGATATAGAGTGATATGGAGTGGAGAGAATTTGAAAATCCTCCTGTACCCCTACTTAAGAGGTCCCCAAAATGAGTGTTGTGTTTTTTACATTAAAATTAAATATTATGCAAAATGCATGGGCCCCTAAAGAGGTCAAGCCCCTCGGGCCTCCAAACAATGGAAAATTCCTAGCTATGCCCCTGTTCTTATGTTCATATGTCTTGATATAGAGTGATATGGAGTGGAGAGAATTTGAAAATCCTCCTGTACCCCTACTTAAGAGGTCCCCAAAATGAGTGTTTTTTACATTAAAATTAAATATTATGCAAAATGCATGGGCCCCTAAAGAGGTCAAGCCCCTCGGGCCTCCAAACAATGGAAAATTCCTAGCTATGCCCCTGTTCTTATGTTCATATGTCTTGATATAGAGTGATATGGAGTGGAGAGAATTTGAAAATCCTCCTGTACCCCTACTTAAGAGGTCCCCAAAATGAGTGTTTTTTACATTAAAATTAAATATTATGCAAAATGCATGGGCCCCTAAAGAGGTCAAGCCCCTCGGGCCTCCAAACAATGGAAAATTCCTAGCTATGCCCCTGTTCTTATGTTCATATGTCTTGATATAGAGTGATATGGAGTGGAGAGAATTTGAAAATCCTCCTGTACCCCTACTTAAGAGGTCCCCAAAATGAGTGTTGTGTTTTTTACATTAAAATTAAATATTATGCAAAATGCATGGGCCCCTAAAGAGGTCAAGCCCCTCGGGCCTCCAAACAATGGAAAATTCCTAGCTATGCCCCTGTTCTTATGTTCATATGTCTTGATATAGAGTGATATGGAGTGGAGAGAATTTGAAAATCCTCCTGTACCCCTACCTAAGAGGTCCCCAAAATGAGTGTTTTTTACATTAAAATTAAATATTATGCAAAATGCATGGGCCCCTAAAGAGGTCAAGCCCCTCGGGCCTCCAAACAATGGAAAATTCCTAGCTATGCCCCTGTTCTTATATTCATATGTCTTGATATAGAGTGATATGGAGTGGAGAGAATTTGAAAATCCTCCTGTACCCCTACTTAAGAGGTCCCCAAAATGAGTGTTTTTTTACATTAAAATTAAATATTATGCAAAATGCATGGGCCCCTAAAGAGGTCAAGCCCCTCGGGCCTCCAAACAATGGAAAATTCCTAGCTATGCCCCTGTTCTTATGTTCATATGTCTTGATATAGAGTGATATGGAGTGGAGAGAATTTGAAAATCCTCCTGTACCCCTACTTAAGAGGTCCCCAAAATGAGTGTTGTGTTTTTTACATTAAAATTAAATATTATGCAAAATGCATGGGCCCCTAAAGAGGTCAAGCCCCTCGGGCCTCCAAACAATGGAAAATTCCTAACTATGCCCCTGTTCTTATATTCATATGTCTTGATGTAGAGTGATATGGAGTGGAGAGAATTTGAAAATCCTCCTGTACCCCTACCTAAGAGGTCCCCAAAATGAGTGTTGTGTTTTTTACATTAAAATTAAATATTATGCAAAATGCATGGGCCCCTAAAGAGGTCAAGCCCCTCGGGCCTCCAAACAATGGAAAATTCCTAGCTATGCCCCTGTTCTTATATTCATATGTCTTGATGTAGAGTGATATGGAGTGGAGAGAATTTGAAAATCCTCCTGTACCCCTACTTAAGAGGTCCCCAAAATGAGTGTTTTTTTACATTAAAATTAAATATTATGCAAAATGCATGGGCCCCTAAAGAGGTCAAGCCCCTCGGGCCTCCAAACAATGGAAAATTCCTAGCTATGCCCCTGTTCTTATATTCATATGTCTTGATGTAGAGTGATATGGAGTGGAGAGAATTTGAAAATCCTCCTGTACCCCTACTTAAGAGGTCCCCAAAATGAGTGTTGTGTTTTTTACATTAAAATTAAATATTATGCAAAATGCATGGGCCCCTAAAGAGGTCAAGCCCCTCGGGCCTCCAAACAATGGAAAATTCCTAGCTATGCCCCTGTTCTTATGTTCATATGTCTTGATATAGAGTGATATGGAGTGGAGAGAATTTGAAAATCCTCCTGTACCCCTACCTAAGAGGTCCCCAAAATGAGTGTTTTTTACATTAAAATTAAATATTATGCAAAATGCATGGGCCCCTAAAGAGGTCAAGCCCCTCGGGCCTCCAAACAATGGAAAATTCCTAGCTATGCCCCTGTTCTTATATTCATATGTCTTGATATAGAGTGATATGGAGTGGAGAGAATTTGAAAATCCTCCTGTACCCCTACTTAAGAGGTCCCCAAAATGAGTGTTTTTTTACATTAAAATTAAATATTATGCAAAATGCATGGGCCCCTAAAGAGGTCAAGCCCCTCGGGCCTCCAAACAATGGAAAATTCCTAGCTATGCCCCTGTTCTTATGTTCATATGTCTTGATATAGAGTGATATGGAGTGGAGAGAATTTGAAAATCCTCCTGTACCCCTACTTAAGAGGTCCCCAAAATGAGTGTTGTGTTTTTTACATTAAAATTAAATATTATGCAAAATGCATGGGCCCCTAAAGAGGTCAAGCCCCTCGGGCCTCCAAACAATGGAAAATTCCTAACTATGCCCCTGTTCTTATATTCATATGTCTTGATGTAGAGTGATATGGAGTGGAGAGAATTTGAAAATCCTCCTGTACCCCTACCTAAGAGGTCCCCAAAATGAGTGTTGTGTTTTTTACATTAAAATTAAATATTATGCAAAATGCATGGGCCCCTAAAGAGGTCAAGCCCCTCGGGCCTCCAAACAATGGAAAATTCCTAGCTATGCCCCTGTTCTTATATTCATATGTCTTGATGTAGAGTGATATGGAGTGGAGAGAATTTGAAAATCCTCCTGTACCCCTACTTAAGAGGTCCCCAAAATGAGTGTTTTTTTACATTAAAATTAAATATTATGCAAAATGCATGGGCCCCTAAAGAGGTCAAGCCCCTCGGGCCTCCAAACAATGGAAAATTCCTAGCTATGCCCCTGTTCTTATATTCATATGTCTTGATGTAGAGTGATATGGAGTGGAGAGAATTTGAAAATCCTCCTGTACCCCTACTTAAGAGGTCCCCAAAATGAGTGTTTTTTACATTAAAATTAAATATTATGCAAAATGCATGGGCCCCCAAAGAGGCCAAGCCTCCCCCTGGGGCCCAGAACAATGGAAAATTCCTAGCTATGCCCCTGTTCTTATGTTCATATGTCTTGATATAGAGTGATATGGAGTGGAGAGAATTTGAAAATCCTCCTGTACCCCTACTTAAGAGGTCCCCAAAATGAGTGTTGTGTTTTTTACATTAAAATTAAATATTATGCAAAATGCATGGGCCCCTAAAGAGGTCAAGCCCCTCGGGCCTCCAAACAATGGAAAATTCCTAGCTATGCCCCTGTTCTTATATTCATATGTCTTGATGTAGAGTGATATGGAGTGGAGAGAATTTGAAAATCCTCCTGTACCCCTACTTAAGAGGTCCCCAAAATGAGTGTTGTGTTTTTTACATTAAAATTAAATATTATGCAAAATGCATGGGCCCCTAAAGAGGTCAAGCCCCTCGGGCCTCCAAACAATGGAAAATTCCTAGCTATGCCCCTGTTCTTATGTTCATATGTCTTGATATAGAGTGATATGGAGTGGAGAGAATTTGAAAATCCTCCTGTACCCCTACTTAAGAGGTCCCCAAAATGAGTGTTGTGTTTTTTACATTAAAATTAAATATTATGCAAAATGCATGGGCCCCTAAAGAGGTCAAGCCCCTCGGGCCTCCAAACAATGGAAAATTCCTAGCTATGCCCCTGTTCTTATGTACATATGTCTTGATATAGAGTGATATGGAGTGGAAAGAATTTGAAAATCCTCCTGTACCCCTACTTAAGAGGTCCCCAAAATGAGTGTTTTTTACATTAAAATTAAATATTATGCAAAATGCATGGGCCCCCAAAGAGGCCAAGCCTCCCCCTGGGGCCCAGAACAATGGAAAATTCCTAGCTATGCCCCTGTTCTTATGTTCATATGTCTTGATATAGAGTGATATGGAGTGGAGAGAATTTGAAAATCCTCCTGTACCCCTAATTAAGAGGTCCCCAAAATGAGTGTTTTTTTACATTAAAATTAAATATTATGCAAAATGCATGGGACCCCTAAAGAGGTCAAGCCCCTCGGGCCTCCAAACAATGGAAAATTCCTAGCTATGCCCCTGTTCTTATGTTCATATGTCTTGATATAGAGTGATATGGAGTGGAGAGAATTTGAAAATCCTCCTGTACCCCTACTTAAGAGGTCCCCAAAATGAGTGTTGTGTTTTTTACATTAAAATTAAATATTATGCAAAATGCATGGGCCCCTAAAGAGGTCAAGCCCCTCGGGCCTCCAAACAATGGAAAATTCCTAGCTATGCCCCTGTTCTTATGTTCATATGTCTTGATATAGAGTGATATGGAGTGGAGAGAATTTGAAAATCCTCCTGTACCCCTACTTAAGAGGTCCCCAAAATGAGTGTTTTTTTACATTAAAATTAAATATTATGCAAAATGCATGGGCCCCCAAAGAGGCCAAGCCTCCCCCTGGGGCCCAGAACAATGGAAAATTCCTAGCTATGCCCCTGTTCTTATGTTCATATGTCTTGATATAGAGTGATATGGAGTGGAGAGAATTTGAAAATCCTCCTGTACCCCTACTTAAGAGGTCCCCAAAATGAGTGTTGTGTTTTTTACATTAAAATTAAATATTATGCAAAATGCATGGGCCCCTAAAGAGGTCAAGCCCCTCGGGCCTCCAAACAATGGAAAATTCCTAGCTATGCCCCTGTTCTTATGTTCATATGTCTTGATATAGAGTGATATGGAGTGGAGAGAATTTGAAAATCCTCCTGTACCCCTACTTAAGAGGTCCCCAAAATGAGTGTTTTTTTACATTAAAATTAAATATTATGCAAAATGCATGGGCCCCCAAAGAGGCCAAGCCTCCCCCTGGGGCCCAGAACAATGGAAAATTCCTAGCTATGCCCCTGTTCTTATGTTCATATGTCTTGATATAGAGTGATATGGAGTGGAGAGAATTTGAAAATCCTCCTGTACCCCTACTTAAGAGGTCCCCAAAATGAGTGTTGTGTTTTTTACATTAAAATTAAATATTATGCAAAATGCATGGGCCCCTAAAGAGGTCAAGCCCCTCGGGCCTCCAAACAATGGAAAATTCCTAGCTATGCCCCTGTTCTTATGTTCATATGTCTTGATGTAGAGTGATATGGAGTGGAGAGAATTTGAAAATCCTCCTGTACCCCTACTTAAGAGGTCCCCAAAATGAGTGTTGTGTTTTTTACATTAAAATTAAATATTATGCAAAATGCATGGGCCCCCAAAGAGGCCAAGCCTCCCCCTGGGGCCCAGAACAATGGAAAATTCCTAGCTATGCCCCTGTTCTTATGTTCATATGTCTTGATGTAGAGCAAGACTTTTGGTCACTCACTATGTTGTTATGTCTTGATTCACAGTAAAGTTTTTGCACTCAATATCTTTTGTCTGCCAGAGAATAAATTCAAAGTGTTCCCAGAGCCAGTGTTGAGACTGAAATGTTTGAGAACCCTGGACATATCATTGAATGAGGTAGACACCCTGCCAGTCAAACTGTGTTATGTCAAGGCTCTGGAGATGCTTGTGTTAGATGCAGAGAATATGAAGTTTCCAACACAAGGTTAGTTGCCTGTGACACATTTTTTTTTTTTTTTTGCTTGATTAGCAGTAGAGTTTAGAACTGACCAACATTGAACAAACAATAAAGGGAATAGAAAAACACATAATAGAAAATCCCATTTCTAAAAACTTAGTATTTGTTTCTGCAATACCAGAAGATCATAATCTTTACCTTTCACACACTTGGTCCTCACTTCCCCCTTTTTTATTCATTAGTATTGTAGGTCTGCACACATCTTCTCACTTGTCCACACATCTTCTCACTTGTCCACACATCTTCTCACTTGTCTACACATCTTCTCATGTCTACACATCTTCTCATGTCTACACATCTTCTCACTTGTCTACACATCTTCTCATGTCTACACATCTTCTCATGTCAACACATCTTCTCATGTCTACACATCTTCTCATGTCTACACATATTTTCACTTTTCAACACATCTTCTCATGTCTACACATCTTCTCATGTCTACACATCTTCTCATTTCAACACATCTTCTAATGTCTACACATCTTCTCATTTCAACACATCTTCTAATGTCTACACATCTTCTCATGTCTACACATATTTTCACTTTTCAACACATCTTCTCATGTCTACACATCTTCTCATGTCTACACATCTTCTCATTTCAACACATCTTCTAATGTCTACACATCTTCTCATTTCAACACATCTTCTAATGTCTACACATCTTCTCATGTCAACACATCTTCTCATGTCTACACATCTTCTCATGTCTACACATCTTCTCATGTCTACACATCTTCTCACTTGTCTACACATCTTCTCATGTCTACACATATTTTCACTTTTCAACACATCTTCTCATGTCTACACATCTTCTCATGTCTACACATCTTCTCATTTCAACACATCTTCTAATGTCTACACATCTTCTCATGTCAACATATCTTCTCATGTCAACACATCTTCTCATGTCTACACATCTTCTCATGTCTACACATCTTCTCATGTCTACACATCTTCTCACTTATCTACACATCTTCTCATGTCAACACATCTTCTCATGTCTACACATCTTCTCATGTCTACACATCTTCTCATGTCTACACATATTTTCACTTTTCAACACATCTTCTCATGTCAACACATCTTCTCATGTCAACACATCTTCTCATGTCAACACATCTTCTCACTTGTCCACACATTGCCGTGACCCAATTTGTTTCATGGCTTAAATTTCTCTAGCCTTTTTTTTTATGGCTCAACCTCCATAATTATAGCATGCTCAGTCTGCTTTGGTCCAATATCTTTTGTGGGGCCATTATCAGTGTCATGATAGCTAGGGTGAGTTTCTTTCCAGGATAGTGTAGTTGTTACATTATAGGAAAATGAAAAAATTCCCAGTGGTTAGCACTAATTTTAACCACTTTTAGCAGACCTGAGACCAGAATGGGGTGTGCACATACATAGTACAACACAACCCAGTAATAGTCCATACTATAGTGAAACCTTTTGACAGGACCTAAGTTGAAGACCTGGCGCACCTCTGATTGTTGGGTAAATTCCTTTCAAATAGCAACTGGAAAAATGGCATTAAGGTGCCGATTCCCTGCTGGACTTTTTTACTTTTTTTACTTTTAACAGTTGGGATTCAAACTCATGTCCCCTTGATAGGTGGCCAAGCGTTTTTTTTTGGCCACTCAGCTTTGCTATATATAAGAGCTTTAAAAAATACAAGAAGCCTATTGGAAGATGTTTTTTACAGACTTTATTTTATAGCTGAAGGAATAGACATTCATTTAAAGTTGTTTTTGAATGAGGTGGTTGTCTGTGTTTTTATTTATCAGTCCACATATAGACAGTCTGTTTTAACCTATTGATGTATCAATTTTTAGTTTTATGTTGTAATTGCATTGAGTTTTTGTGATATTCTTTTAATTTGCTAACATTCTGTCTGTGTGATCATACATTTCTTTATATTCATGTCTTCTATCGCCCAGTATTCAATTTTTGTTCTCTTCTTGTGCACAGAGATTTGCAAGAAAAGTACAGCAGCCATCATGATGTATCTATGTGGCCGTAAGTCAATAATTTTGTTTCACACATCAATGTGCACAGACATGCTAATAGGGTAGGTTTCCTTCTTCTGCTATGTACCATTGGACATCAGTTTTATTCTTCCACAACCCACACCAACCGTCTGGCCGTCTAGTGTTTTGAGTGAATCTGTGAAATGTATGTAGGTCATCTCTGCCTACTTCTTTGGTGTCTTTTCTGCTAATCCATGTAGCACTGTTCATTGTAGCACTGTTCATTGTAGCACTGTTCACTGTAGCACTGTTCACTGTAGGATTTGCTAGTGAAAGGATATAAGACATTTTGTAATATCATCTAAGTTTTATTAAATCCAAATAAAATAGTTGTCCATTGATTGGTATATTATAGAATGCGATGCTAGAGTTGAAATCAGCAAAACCTGATTTATTCACTGAGAACCTTAAGAGTAAACAGAATCATGTCCCAAAGGGAAAGACATGATGCTAAAGACACAACGCCAAAGATATGACCCCAAAGACATGATGCTAAAGACATGATGCTAAAGACATGACCCAAAGACAAGAGCCAAAGACATGATGCTAAAGACATGACCCCAAAGACGTGACACCAAAGATATGACCCCAAAGACATGACACCAAAGACATGATGCTAAAGACATGACACCAAAGATATGACCCCAAAGACATGATGCTAAAGACATGACACCAAAGACATGATGCTAAAGACATGACACCAAAGATATGACCCCAAAGACATGATGCTAAAGACATGACACCAAAGACATGATGCTAAAGACATGACACCAAAGACATGATGCTAAAGACATGACACCAAAGATATGACCCCAAAGACATGATGCTAAAGACATGACACCAAAGACATGATGCTAAAGACATGACACCAAAGATATGACCCCAAAGACATGATGCTAAAGACATGACACCAAAGACATGATGCTAAAGACATGACACCAAAGATATGACCCCAAAGACATGATGCTAAAGACATGACACCAAAGACATGATGCTAAAGACATGACACCAAAGATATGACCCCAAAGACATGATGCTAAAGACATGACACCAAAGACATGATGCTAAAGACATCTTCATAAACACTGAAATTTAGCTTGTGCTCATCTTTGATGACAATGGACAAGCTTCAGTAACTCAGCCTCACATTTCCCTGTATAGATTAGCATCTCTTGAACACCATTTCATGTGGTGACAAAATGTCAAGTCTGGTAGTTATAAACTGATAAAGCCAATGACCATTTTTGAGCTTTTTCCTGTGTGCATCTAATTCCAAATACAAATGGAATCCAGATAATTCTAGCTGACATAAGTGTTAACTTCAGCGTATTTAGATTCTCTTCATTGCTTTCAGTTTTGTCTGCATTGAAAAGAGGGCTCTATCAAACTCAATCTTGGTGCAGTCTATTTGAATAAGTATGAAATACCATCACCATTGAACAGTTGACTCTTAAGGGAATCCATATTATTTAGTGATTTCCAATGCTGAGGTGTCATTCAAACTCTTAATGTGAAGTCTTTTTATGAAGTGTTTTCTCAGAGAACACATGACTTCAAGGAAGTTGGTAGGGGCATTTTAATAGGGAATAAGCTGATTATCAAACAACTCCTGTCTCTGTTTATTCACTTTGATAGAAATGTCAATCCCCAGGAATTCTAAATATTTAGCTCTTATATTCTTTCATTTCTTGGTAGTGGATTGTAAAATTTATTTTATTATGATTCAAAATGGTTGCAATATATTTGTGTCTTATAGAAGCAGGAATAGAATTTGAGCATCCATCTAAATATTGGCTGAAAATAGAAGCTGCCAACAAGGGACTTAAGTCATCCACTAGTGATAACTATCTGAATGTAGCAGAAATAGAAGCTCAAATGATGGTGAGTCTTGCCCAATTTATTCCCCATAGTTTGTGAAACATCAGATCTTTTTGTGAAACATCACATCTTAAGTGAAACATCACATCTTTTTGTGAAACATCACATCTATTTGTGAAACATCAGATCTTTTTGTGAAACATCAGATCTATTTGTGAAACATCAGATCTATTTGTGAAACATCACATCTATTTGTGAAACATCAGATCTATTTGTGAAACATCACATCTATTTGTGAAACATCAGATCTTTTTGTGAAACATCACATCTATTTGTGAAACATCAGATCTTTTTGTGAAACATCACATCTATTTGTGAAACATCAGATCTTTTTGTGAAACATCACATCTATTAGTGAAACATCAGATCTTTTTGTGAAACATCACATCTATTTGTGAAACATCAGATCTATTTGTGAAACATCACATCTTTTTGTGAAACATCACATCTATTTGTGAAACATCACATCTATTTGTGAAACATCACATCTATTTGTGAAACATCACATATATTTGTGAAACATCAGATCTTTTTGTGAAACATCACATCTATTTGTGAAACATCAGATCTTTTTGTGAAACATCACATCTATTTGTGAAACATCACATCTATTTGTGAAACATCACATCTATTTGTGAAACATCACATCTATTTGTGAAACATCACATCTATTTGTGAAACATCACATCTATTTGTGAAACATCACATCTATTTGTGAAACATCAGATCTATTTGTGAAACATCAGATCTTTTTGTGAAACATCACATCTATTTGTGAAACATCAGATCTTTTTGTGAAACATCACATCTATTTGTGAAACATCAGATCTATTTGTGAAACATCACATCTTTTGTTAGATCTATCGATTTACTTTTACATAAATTTTCATATGACATACCAGAAACTTGAGCCACTAGCAATTTTGTCTCAACGTACTCCGATGGTTTATTTGAAATTGGACATGGGGTCTGTTTGTTTATTTTACATGTTTCGGATGTTCCTTCAGAGTTGAAGATAATCTACTTCCTAGTTGAAACCTCCCGCAGGATGACAGGGGATGGCAGTGGGCAGGGTATGAATGATTCAACGACAGACCTGCACACATATTGCATGACCAGGTAGCCATCCTGCAGTCGAAACTGGAACAGACACAAAATAGAGCAGTGAGATTCATAACAAACGAATATTCACATTTGACTAGAGTAACACCTTTAGTAAAATCACTAAATTTAGAAAGCTTTCAGATAGAAGACTCTAAAGTGCAATTATACATAAAACACTGAACCATAATCTTCAAATACAAAAACAAAATTTAATAAAATATTCTGAAAGACACAAAGATAAAAGCACATTCCTCAGACAAGTGCTCCTTCTTCTCTTCCCTAGTGCTATTAGAGCTTGGAATGGGTTGCCTGAGCTAGCCAGGAAAACCAAGTGACTTGGCAGAATTTAAGTCATTGGTTAATATGCATGACTGAATGCATGACGCATAGGAGGTATTCATCTTTTTTGAAGTAACATCTGTATTATATAAGATGAGATAAAAATGCTCTACTAGTGAGCTGTCATTTGATTTATGGTATGCAGGTGTTGAACCATAATATATTTTCCTGAAATATTGTTTGAACAAAAATTAACCAATTCAAATAATGTTTGTTTCACATCTAATAACTTGGCAGTCAAAAATGAGTCTGACTCCTCTAACTATATAGATTTAATTTCTGGGAAATTTTTGTTTGTATTAATGTTGTTAATTCTGCTTCGAACATTAGAATTACAGTATGTCTATTTTCTCTATTCTCCAGGAAGGTGTTAAGGCATATCAAAATGCACAGGTACATACACTTTTTTTTAAAAAACTGAAAAATTGCTTTTTTGTGTGTGATTACAACAGATAAAACGAATAGATATTTAGCATAATACTACACTACTATTAAACTAATGTTTATTGACGAGCTAATGAAATAGTACACCAATATTTGACTAGTACTTAATGGGTCGGTGAACAAAATGCAACAAAAATATTTCTTTTCCAGGATCAGAAAAGGAAAGATGTCGAGCGTTTGGAGAAATTTCTTCAATCCGAGAATGAGGCTCAGGCGGAGCTAGCAGCGAAGGCAGCCTTTGAACAGCGTTTACTTTTGTCATCTATAACACAGGTTGGTCTTTAAACAGGCTGCGCTACCTTGTCTCTTGTCTCTTTCGATAGTTCACGTCGAGATCATCACAGGCTTCTAGCTTAGTTCACTCATGCTAAACTGAATAGATATTGAACAAGGCTGCTATCTTGTGAAGAG
Organism: Biomphalaria glabrata; assembly: GCF_947242115.1. Lineage (NCBI taxonomy): Eukaryota > Metazoa > Mollusca > Gastropoda > Planorbidae > Biomphalaria > Biomphalaria glabrata. Next base: position 1,994,127 of record NC_074719.1, read on the forward strand.
TTTTATTGTAGTACTTGGCACTGACTGGAGGCGCGGTGGCTGAGCGGTAAAGCGCTTGACTCCCGAACCGAAGGTCCCAGGGTTCGAATCCCGGTGAAGACTGGGGTTTTCGTTTCGGGATCGTTGGGCGCCACTGAGTCCACCCAGCTCTAAATAGGTACCTGACATTAGTTGGGGAAAAGTAAAGGCGGTTGGTCGTTGTGCTGGCCACATGACACCCTCGTTAACCGTAGGCCATAGAAACAGATGACCTTTACATCATCTACCCTATAGACCAGAAGATCTGAAAGGGGAACTTTACTTTTTATTTTTTTTTTACAATTATAAACATCATCATCATCATTGGCCTCCTTCAGTCGTAGGATGACTATGGTTCATCTCAGAGCTAAGTGAGATGAAAGCCTGGGCATTGTTTATGGTCGGAACGATGTTGCCCACACAGCAGTTCCCCCCTCTCCGCGCAGCTGATGTGACTAAAGGAATGGAATATCCAATACAGTTTGGGATCAGTAGTGCTGCAGGATCTGCCAGGCTGTAGCACGGTGTGCCACAGTTTGCCTAAGGGTCACCAGCTCCTGATTTTTCCTCAGGGTTGTCTCCCGAAGCCTTTCCCGTGTTTGGGTAAAGCCGCAGGGCAGCGGAGGTTTGGATATAGAGTTTTCCTTCTCCTATATGGGTAGCCAACCAAGGCTAACGAGCCCCTCCTGCCCGAAGCTTACTGGTTTAGGCGCCAGTTGCTCCCCTTTGCCCCTTCTCCTGTCTGTGGTAACGGTTCCGCCAGGCTCAGATACTGAGCCACACGTGAAGACCAGGAGTTGGACAGGTTGTCAGAGGCTATTTGAGACGCATGCCATTGGAAGCACTTTATAGGTAATGATGGGCTTAAGACCATTACCACTTCCAGCGTTAACAACCTTGCGGAACCTTAACAACCTTGCGGAATTATTAACATACATAGACTATATATATTATATCACAGGATCACTATCTAGTTTCTTTGTTAAGAAAAGTCCTGTATGCTGGAGTAGGGTACATATTTCTGGGCATAAATTCAAAATATTTGTATACAATCTTTGACATAATATTCTTGCCCCCTGACATCAATAACCGCCAGACATGTTCTTTGACTTAATGTCTTTTGGTATTAATAAGTTTTTCTGGGTTTTTGTGAGACTGCCAAGACTTGGGTATTTATGTTGTTTACTTGTTGAATTTCAGTTCTCAGATCAAGACTGCCAAGACTTGGTGGATTTGAACAGCAGAAAGGAAATGGAGAAGGAAGAGTTTGTGCAATATTTAAATGAAAGTAGGTCAATGGTTGAATAGTACCTACAATAAGACTTTAATCTTCGTTATATTCACACTTCTGTAGTCATTTGTGGTAGTTTTTTATATATTTTTAGAGTTACCCCTCTTTGCTAGGGTATGTTCATGATTTTTCCAAGTTGGAAATAGGAACTGTTGGTTTAAATTTCTACTTATACGCTGGCCATATGTTCTAAGTGAGGTTTCTATCTGTTTGAATAATGTATGAAATTGTGTGTGTGTGAACTACATCTTATATGTTAGCAATGCTTTAATAAGCATACATTCTGTTTCGTTAATAAGCCATTCAAGTTTTTATATCCACTTGTCTGAAATGAATTTTCCAGTTGAACATGGTGCCAGTACTCTATTGTCTAAGATACTAGACTACAACAAGAAAACCAAGGAAACAGAGAAACTGATGCAACAGATGGAAGAAGAACGGTAACAATTTTTTTTTTTTTTTCTGTGTCTGTAGTTTGGATAAAATATTTTCATCTTTGAAAGTCTTTGTTCATCTACAAATGTTCTAGGCTGCTGGATTCTGTTAATGAAGAACCATGAACAAGAACAAACTAAAGAGACATTTAAAGAGACAATTATTTCAGAACTCTGCCAACTTAACAACGAGCAACATCGCTTTTCCCCTCTATCCCTAAAGAGTTAACAAATATCTTCCGTGAAAACACCCCTTTCCCCTCAGCTGTCATCATGTCATAAAAACCCATCCCGTTGTTCTAACAATACTTGTAAAACACTAAAAATAGCATCACTGAAGCTCTCCAAGATCAGAGTTAGTAAAGGATAATATAAGCATTCCCAAACATGCATTGCACTGTGTTGCAGACTTGTTTGAGACTCACTGTGACATGAAGTGATTTTGTAGTCACTTGATTATCTTGTGCCTTTAGCATGGAAAAAGTTATCCGTTTGTAACTGAATATGAAGTGAAAACCTCAGTAACTTCTTGGCCTTTGTAGAGTAAGGATGTAAATGTAGTTCTCAGCTGCAAGATGTATTTTGTAAAGTTTAGTTTATTCTGGACATGGAATAATAATTGTATCTTATGATGTTGATATTTGTGCCTTTGTGGCTAGATTAGCCAAGATATATTTACTTAATAAATTTGTCATCTGCTACCACCTGCCTTTATTCAGTGTATTTAGTGAGTTATGTCTAATGTGCAAGTAGTAAGTTCTTCGCGCTAGCAGAAGTCAACAAGTACAAGAAGTGAGACCAGGTCCATTAATACAACATAATGTTGAGAAACTACACACTCATAAAACCCAGCAGATGTGTTACACACTTGCTACAAAACAACCTGAAATTGAAACTTCTGACTGTTATAGTCAAGTAATAGTTAGTCACTTCTGTTGACTACAGAGGGAAAATAGTTACGAAGAGGAAATTTAAATAAAATTTTAACTAGATAAGAAATCTAAGAATTTGTGCTTTCAATCATTGAAGGCTTAGTAACTTGCAAATGTTAGGTGTTGACAATGTAACATTTAGACGAACAACAAAAATACAAGTACTCTTCACTTTGCTTGACTATTCCTACTCCAGTTCCAGGTGTTCCTACTCTGGCACTAGATGTTTCTCCTCCAGCATTCAACCTATACCATTAAATGTGTATGTTCTATTTGTCAGCTTTAAAAACTTCCAAAGCTCAGACCTGTCATTTATTTCAGAATGAGAGAAGAAGATTGGCTGAAAGTTCGGTGGGAGGAGCTACAGAATATTAGAAAGAATGAAATTTTGAGTAAGTGTTTTTATTGGTCTAAAGAGTTAAAGTGTATCTTGACATTATTATAGATTCTTCTTCTTCTTATTGAAACTGTCAGGTAGAGCCTTCGGCTCTTGGAACTCTAAGCCAGCAAAATTGAACAAGAGCTCCCTTTCACGACCTGAATGAGAACAGTGTACACTGTTCTGTCTGGTGGGTGTCAGACTCACGGCCAGAGATAGTGTGCACCAAACCCCTGCCATTTTCCTTTTCTATACCAGGCTAACTGAGCAGGACACGCCATTTATTATGCTCCTTGAGGAACGGCGCCTGGATTGTGACAAGGTTGTGGGAGCTTTTTTACAACTCCACACATTGCAATGAGGATGCTCTCGCAGACCCTTAGGCACCCCCACGGGAGTCTTGTTTTACTACCCTTTAGCCTAATCGTTTCCTCCTAAGATCATTTCCACATGGGCGCCACTGTTAGGCAGGGTAGCATGCCCGGGTAGCCATAGATAAAAGCCAATTACCCAGATACCCAAAACATAAAATCTAATAGTAGGCTTTCACTTTTGATATTTAAGTAATGGTTTCTAAAATCTGAGAGTCTCCTAAACCAGGAAGTATCTGTAAACTGTGCATCACAATCTTGTTCATTTCTTTCATGTTACTTATGAACTTTGAACTCAGGTGAAAGTTTCCTTCACGTCTGATCCATTAAATTTCTTGCATGTTTCTGTTCAGATGACATGAAGACAATGTTGATGGAGTTCGCTCTGATGGAGTCGACAAGGCAAGATGTGGAGCTGATGAAAGGCGTGACTATCAGAGAAGCCTTAGATCAGTAAGTTTTAAGTTTTAGATCTTCCAGATCCTTTTTTTAGGCTTGAGTTTTTCTCTTTTTTTTTAAATAGAAGGGAAGGAACTTTTGATTTTCTCTTGAATGACGAGATGGCTGGAGTTATGTCAAGGGAAATAATAGCTTGAATGATTTGTTTTATGGCATTTATTCATGTTCTAGTTTTACACTTTTCTTACTAATATATTGAGTCTTTCCTATAATGTCATCTAAACACCATAGGAAATACTGCACTTTTTTCAACTAGCCACTCTGAAACAGTGACACTTTATTATTATTATGTTAGAAACGAACGAGTGTTCATTCTCGGCACTGCCAGGGTTGGGTTTTGTTATAGAGAAACAAAATTCATGGCAGTCCCTTTATCAGTATCCACTGAAGAATTTTTTGCTGATGTGGCAGGTCTGCAGCAGTACTGCCCTCTGACAGGCAATGTGAATCTTCTTAGGAATGTTAAAGGCTTATTATTATTATTATCATTATTATTATTATAAACTAAGTCGAGGTTTGAATGACAACTGGTGATCTATTTATTTAATTTTGTATACTTTTTATTTAAAATACTAAATGTTTAGCATTTATTTTGTAAATAAAGTCCTTATTGATCTTCATGCCATCAAATAAATAAAATATTGGCTACAACTTGCAGTGGAATCTGGCCAGATTGAGATTCTTGCTGTAGCTCACACCCAATGTTCATTTTTAAATATATTTATTTCATTTTAGTTAAATTACACATTTGTACTGATGAATAAAAACAGAATTATAAAGGTTTCCCTAATCTAATTTTTGGCCCCTAAAATAATTTTAAGTGTACCACAAGACAACTAAATAATTTATTTTAATTAATGCTTGGTCAGGCTCCAGTTTGTGTAACATTTTTTTTTGTCTAGGGAAAACTTTGAAGTTGGCCAGATGCACAGTCTAATTCACTACAAGGATCTAGAGAACAAGAAAATGGTGGCCAAACTGGCAGAGGAAGTATGCATTACATTAACTTCAATTTATACATTTTTATGAAAGCAAAGGATTAACAATTGGAATGATCTTTAACTACACAGGAATTATAGTTAGCAACTTTGTCATTTTTGAATTTTAAATTGTAGCATAATTAACAGTTAAGGCTCGATGTTTTATTTCTTTGAGATGCTTAAAACCTGGTCTGTTTACTTGCATAATTAATGGAGAAATGTTTCCTCTCGTTCATGTAGGAGGAACTCCAAAAGGCAGCGTTTGAAGCCTTGTTGATATCCCAAGATATGGTTCATGCTCGAATCAGGTCTCAGATTGTTTTGATTGAATCTGAGTTGGCACAACTGACTGCGGTAGAGATGGACAACAGAGCGAAACGCATGCAGCATGAAATTGTAAGAACCGAAATATTTCTTTTTAACTTGTTTTTCCACATTTTATTTGGGAATCCATATAGAAAGGTCAAGCCTCATTTAAAAAAAAAATCACTTTAAAACTTTTCATGGCAATGAAATCTTTAATAACATACTTCTCTAGGCTTGCATTGTGAGTTGATACTGAGACTAAGAAGTTAAGTAAAGTAAAAGTACCCCTTGCAATCTATGCAGGCAGATGATATTGTTATAAACCTGGTGGTAGCACAGATGGGGGTAGTGGTGTGAGTGTAGTCAGCCGACGCAAATCGCCCCAGGCCAGCGCTAGACGAGCGGTCAACCGTGACGAGCTACGACGGTCAGCCGAGACGAGTGTCAACACGGCGGTTCGGGAAGGATCGACGGCGGTCCGGGAAGGATCGACGTCGTGAACAGAGCTCAGGAGCGTCACGAGAGTTGTAGTCATCTGACCACCTAGAAACGTCGAGCGGCGTTCTGTCCGGTTCGAGAAGGCCAGTAGGGACCCTATATAAGAGCGGAGGTGTCGCAGTCAAGACGGTTCAGAAAGCGGGTTCACGACAGGAGTTCAGAACACGGTCGACTACAGCACAGTTCAAGGGTGTGGTTCTGTACGGAGCATTACGACGGTTCAGTGCGGAGTACTGTCAAGTACAGTTGAGACGAACGGCGTCTTGATCTTGGTCTGTGATCGAGTCCGACACAACGAGCCCAAGTGTGTGAAGTCTGTCCCGAACTGTTGAACCCAGTGCAAGCCCGGAACGAGACGGATCGGCCAGTGCAAGACTTGATACGGTGGAACGGTGTTATCGGAGAGATATTTGTTATCGCAGAGCTATTTGTACTGTTCTACGTGCTGCCAATTGTACAGTATTGGCTGTTATTTATGGACATTAAACCTTTACGTTATTTTGGAGCCCTGACTTGTCAAGTTCTTTAAGTTGGTGGTGTATGGTGCAGTTTGCAGAGAGCCTGGATAGTGAGATTCGTAACAATATGTTTCTATGGCCAACTGTTAAGACTGGTGTCATGTTGCCATAATGTACGGCCAATCGCCTTTGCTTCCTCAAGTCAGGTGCCTGTCAGAGTGGGTGGAGTTAGGGGCATTTAAAATTCCAGAAACAGTCAAATATTTAAACTTGAGACCTTTGCTTTGGAAGCAAATCTCTTTAGCACTCTGCTCTCATGAGCTGACCTATATCTCTTTAGCACTCTGCTCTCATGAGCTGACCTATAATAGTCTCTTTACCACTCTGCTCTCATGAGCTGACCATATCTCTTTACCACTCTGCTCTCATGAGCTGACCTATATCTCTTTACCACTCTGCTCTCATGAGCTGACCTATATCTGTAGATCTAAATTTCATTCAAAATATGTGGGACGAAATGAGTCAAATAAAAAAATAAGCAAAGATTAACTGTGACAATCTAGTCCAGTGTTCCATTAAGGTAAACACTGGACTAGAGATAAAGTTAAATGCCAAGTGCCGCAGTTGTTGGGGTCACCAGGGCAAGCCAGTTCGCAAACCCAGTTGTAGACAATCTCTTACATGTGGTCAAAGCCTGTGTCTCATCGTTGTGTTTTGATTGGTTAATCTTAGATCGCAATGTGCCTGGACTTAAAAAAATTATTTTTTTTAATAAACAGAATGTAGTGGCAGAGCAAAGAATCGCATTGTCAGCCATGCTGTCCCAGTTATTGGAAGAATCAGAGAAAAGAAAAGCCGAACTGAAGAAGCGATTGGTGAGTGGTTTATATTCTTTGTTAGTATATATGGATTTTGTCAGTTTTATATAAAACCAGTTTAATATTCAGTTTGTTTAGTATGCATTGATTTTTTAATTTTAGTTTTCCATTGTCAAGCCTTGCTAAGGAGTTAGAGTTATTTTGTTCTATTTACTGTGTCTATATGAGATTTAAACAGAAAACATTTGGTTCTGCCATTCTGTGGAAACAATCAGATGATTGTCAGACAAAATAATATGTGGGATAATACTGTGCATGAAATGTTTAAACTCTATGCCCTGTGTCCTGATTTGCTGAAGTTGTACACATTTAATGGTTTTGGTTTTCTAATATTTGAATGCATGCAATGTTATATCCATCCATCCCTCCATCCCAGTGGCGCTACAGCCCATGGAGGGCTCTGGCTTGCTTTAACACATCCCTCCATTCAGATGGCTGCCTGGTCGTGCGGTTAGCGCTCAGGACTGTCATTCAGACTTACCGATGGTCCCGGGTTCAAACCCTGCCCGCTTCCATCCCCCCGTCGTCCTGCGTGAGGTTTGGACTTGGAAGTAAATTATCTTCAACTCTGAAGGGACAACAGAAGCATGTAAAACATTGTACAAACAAACATTTTACAAACAAACATTTTACAAACAAAGGGCCTTTCACCTCCATGCCCTAACCCCAAGCTGTCGTAGATCTGCTTCCACATTCATCGCATTCAGGGTCTGCCTTTGGGTTGCCTTTTGTTTTTTTGCCTGTGAGTTGGGCTAGCGCATTATATCAGATTCTGAACAAACACTTGTTATGCTTTATAAATGAGAATGTCTTTGATTCCAAAGATTAAGGATAAGTGCAGTGTTTCACATTATTACACAAACCCAGTTGTGATCCGCATATTTTTCGCATCTCATTTAGACAGAGCCATTGTCTACCCATGGTCTATTTTAGTTTTCTTTATAAAGGTAAATTTTTTAAAGAAAAATTGTCAATGGTTCAAATTTGATTTATGACAAAAAACAACCAAAGAGTACACTTGCAGTTTCATTTTTGTTTGTGTGTAGGATATAGTTTACTTATAGGATATAGTTTACTTATAGGATATAGTTTACTTATAGGATATAGTTTACTTATAGGGATATAGTTTACTTATAGGATATAGTTTACTTATAGGATATAGTTTTCTTATAGGATATAGTTTACTTATAGGATATAGTTTACTTATAGGATATAGTTTACTTATAGGATATAGTTTTCTTATAGGATATAGTTTTCTTATAGGATATAGTTTACTTATAGGATATAGTTTTCTTATAGGATATAGTTTTCTTATAGTTTTCTTATAGCACTTGTTGATTCAACTTAGATTGAACATAGATTGTTTAGTTTTATCATGGCAATGAATGATTGTTCATTGTTTAGTTTTATCATGGCAATGATTGATTGTTCATTGTTTAGTTTTAACATGTCATTGATTGATTGTTTATTGTTTAGTTTTAACATGGCTTTGATTGATTGTTCATCTCGATTAAATTTATTATTTATTAGCTACATCTGTAATGAGATATAATGTCATTTCGTTGTGCTATAAAATACTATCTATGAATATACATAATCATCTTCGTTTTTGAAGTTGCGTCTGTATTGTATGAAATAGTATCTGTGAATACACATAATCATCTTCTTCATTGAAGTCACGTCTGTACTGTATGAGATAGTATCTGTGAATACACTTAATCATTTTCTTCATTGAAGTCACGTCTGTACTGTATGAGATAGTATCTGTGAATACACATAACATCTTCTTCATTGAAGTCACGTCTGTACTGTATGAGATAGTATCTGTGAATACACTTAATCATTTTCTTCATTGAAGTCACGTCTGTACTGTATGAGATAGTATCTGTGAATACACTTAATCATTTTCTTCATTGAAGTCACGTCTGTATAAGAAATCTGCCCTGTTTCTCTTTCTGTGTTTAGATTGAAATGGAAGAGCAGAGGGAAGATGGTCAACAAGATTATTGGCTGGCTCAGTTCCAGAGGCTGCTAGATTGGAAGCCTCAGTCCCTCATTGACAAAGTAAGTAATTAACATGTTGATGAATGTGGCAGTGCTAAAGATGCTACCTCTCCCCAGTAGCACTAACAAGTTGATGAATATGGCAGTGCTAAAGATGCTAGCTCTCCCCAGCAGCACTGACAAGTTGATGAATGTGACAGTGCTAAAGATGCTAGCTCTCCCCAGCAGCACTGACAAGTTGATGAATGTGACAGTGCTAAAGATGCTAGCTCTCCCCAGTAGCACTAACAAGTGGATGAATGTGGCAGTGCTAAAGATGCTACCTCTCCCCAGTAGCACTAACAAGTGGATGAATGTGGCAGTGCTAAAGATGCTACCTCTCCCCAGTAGCACTAACAAGTGGATGAATGTGGCAGTGCTAAAGATGCTACCTCTTCCCAATAGCACTAACAAGTGGATGAATGTGGCAGTGCTAAAGATGCTACCTCTCCCCAGTAGCACTAACAAGAGGATGAATGTGGCAGTGCTAAAGATGCTACCTCTACCCAGCAGCACTAACAAGTGGATGAATGTGGCAGTGCTAAAGATGCTAGCTCTCCCCAGCAGCACTGACAAGTTGATGAATGTGGCAGTGCTAAAGATGCTACCTATCCCCAGTTGCACTAACAAGTGGATGAATGTGGCAGTGCTAAAGATGCTACCTCTCCCCACTAGCACTAACAAGTTGATGAATGTGGTAGTGCTAAAGATGCTACCTCTCCCCAGTAGCACTAACAAGTGGATGAATTTGGCAGTGCTAAAGATGCTACCTCTCCCCAGTAGCACTAACAAGTGGATGAATGTGGCAGTGCTAAAGATGCTACCTCTCCCCAGTAGCACTAACAAGTGGATGAATGTGGCAGTGCTAAAGATGCTACCTCTTCCAAATAGCACTAACAAGTGGATGAATGTGGCAGTGCTAAAGATGCTACCTCTCCCCAGTAGCACTAACAAGTGGATGAATGTGGCAGTGCTAAAGATGCTACCTATCCCCAGCAGCACTAACAAGTGGATGAATGTGGCAGTGCTAAAGATGCTAGCTCTCCCCAGCAGCACTGACAAGTTGATGAATGTGGCAGTGCTAAAGATGCTACCTCTCCCCAGTAGCACTAACAAGTGGATGAATGTGGCAGTGCTAAAGATGCTACCTCTCCCCAGTAGCACTAACAAGTGGATGAATGTGGCAGTGCTAAAGATGCTACCTCTCCCCACTAGCACTAACAAGTTGATGAATGTGGTAGTGCTAAAGATGCTACCTCTCCCCAGTAGCACTAACAAGTGGATGAATTTGGCAGTGCTAAAGATGCCATCTCTCCCCAGCAGCACTAACAAGTGGATGAATGTGGCAGTGCTAAAGATGCTACCTCTCCCTAGCAGCACTAACAAGTGGATGAATTTGGCAGTGCTAAAGATGCCACCTCTCCCCAGCAGCACTAACAAGTGGATGAATGTGGCAGTGCTAAAGATGACACCTCTCCCCAGCAGCACTAACAAGTGGATGAATTTGGCAGTGCTAAAGATGCCACCTCTTCCCAGTAGCACTAACAAGTGGATGAATGTGGCAGTGCTAAAGATGCTACCTCTCCCCAGTAGCACTAACAAGTGGATGAATGTGGCAGCGCTAAAGATGCTACCTCTCCCCAGTAGCACTAACAAGTGGATGAATGTGGCAGTGCTAAAGATGCTACCTCTCCCCACTAGTTAAGCATTAAAGACTCTTCCTTGTAAACTTGTACCTACCACTGTGAAAAGATTGTAAAATTTGTCAATTAAAGCACAATATTTTATGCGTTCTTCAGTGTACTGAAATTCTAGTCTAGTTTTCAATCTACTATTTTCTACAAAGATTTGTTTCTGTATGTTTGAAAGTTTTTCTATATTTTTTTTTTATAGTGAACCAATTTTTTTTAGGAATTGAGACTTATTGAATTCTTTCAAACAGGAGAGTCAGCTAGAGTTTGCTGTCAAGGACATACTGATTACCTCTGGGGCAGAAGATTACATTCCTCTATTTGCTCGACACCGCATCACCATAGAGACTATGATGACCCTGTCAGAGGATGACCTCAAACAGATGGGTGTTCACGAGCTGGGTCTGAGAAAGGCTGTCCTGAAGAACATTGCCTGCCAGCAGACGGGAGAGAAAACAGCCTTGGAGAAGGTTAGGGAGAAAACCAGAGTAAGTTTGAGACATTTATCAGCTTCTAATTCCAGGCTTCGTCACTTCTAGTCGGATAGTCATTCCGAGGGCAAACATGTTCTTTATCTTATCTTATCTTAAATGATACGTTACTTCAAAAAAAAGATGATTACGTCCTATGCGCCATGCATTTAGTCATGCATACTATTAACCTTTGACCTAAATTCTGCCAAGTCATTGGTTTTCCTGGCTAGATCAGGCAACCCATTCCGTGCTCTAATAGCACTAGGGAAGAAGGAGCTTTTTGTACAAATTTGTCCTAGCATATGGGATGAGGGAATGTGCCTTTATCTTTGTGTCTTTCAGAGTATTTTATTAAATTTTGTTTTTGTATTTGAAGATTATGGTTCAGTGTTTTATGTATAATTGCTACTTTACTTTTGAGTCTTCTGTCCTGAAGGCTTTCTTTACCAGAGGACAGACAATAGGGGGCCTGTTTTCTGTAAGAAACAAGGAATTGAACTCTCGCTCTGTCCATCTATTATTATGTTCATCTTGTAGATAAAACATCACAAAAAATGGCTTCTATAAATCAGTTTAAAATTTAGATAATTTTTTTTTCAGTTTGTACAGATATTTAGCTGAGTACTTTAAAAATAAATTTGATTCTCTGATTTGTCTTACTGCTTTGACCTGTTTTATGACTGTAAATATTATTCTCTTTGACACGCTAGGAGATGTTTGTACCAGTTCGCCCAGGTCTGCCTTCAGCTTCAACAGCAATCCAACCATCGGCTCCGATAGCTTCTCCTGATGGATTGCCCTCTCTGCCAGACTCCCTACTGCAAAGGCAGTTGTCCGTCACGGCTAGAGGATTGCATTCTGAGTGTTCTATTTGCCTTGATAACCAGGTATGAGTAGAGATTGTATTTTATGCTAATTAGTTCATCAACTGTCATGGGATGTGCATTGTAGGAATTGTATTATATCAAGGTCCAGTAAAATTTACCAATATCATTAAACAGTTATATGATGACTCATCATGTCAAGTAACACACAATGGTAAGCTGACCAACCCTTTTCAAGTAAAAACAGGAGTACGACAGGGATGTATGCTTGCGCCCTTGATATTTTTGCTGGTGATTGATTGGGTCATGAGACAGACAGTCTTAGATAACAAAAGCGGCATACAATGGACACTAACACAACATTTAGAGGACCTGGATTTCGCCGATGACATCTGCCTCCTCTCCCATACACAACAAAATGCTCAGACCAAACTGACCAGACTCTCAGAAATAGCGAAAAAGACTGGACTTCTAATCAACAAAAAGAAAACAGTTATGAGGATCAACAACAACAGACAGGAGAACCCAATCATGCTACAGGGAGACAACATCCTTGATACGGGCCACGCCACTTATCTGAGAAGTAGAGTTGGTAAAGACGGCGGAGCTGATGATGATATACTAATTCGGATCAATAAAGCTAGGTCTGCCTTTTCAACTCTTCAAACAATCTGGCGCTCTAAGGCACTATCTCTACATAACTAAATACGAATCTATAATACAAACGTTAAGTCTGTCCTTCTATACGGTTCAGAAAGTCACTAAAACAAATATGGAAAAGCTCCAGACCTTTGTTAACAGATGCCTTAAGTTAAGTCTGTCCTTCTATACGGTTCAGAAACTTGGAGAGTCACTAAAACAAATATGGAAAAGCTCCAGACCTTTGTTAACAGATGCCTACGCCGGATATTAGGAATTATGTGGCCAGAAAAGATAACTACAATCGATTTGTGGGAGAGAACTAGACAAAAGCCCATAGCCCAAGACATCACAAAACGAAAATGGAGCTGGATAGGACACACCCTGCAAAAACCAGCTACTAATGTTGCAAGGCAGGCACTTGACTGGAACCCACAAGGAAAGAGGAAAGTGGGCAGACCCAAGCAAACCTGGAAGAGGTCAGTCATCAGTGAAGCTGAGGGTACTGGAATGACATGGGAGCAGATGAAGAAAGCTGCTCAGAACTGAGTTTGATGGAGAGGTGTGGTTGTGGCCCTATGCTCCCCTGAGAGTACACAGGATTAAGTAAGTAAGGTCCAGTAATATACTTGATACTAGTTTGTAGAATGTCCATCTTTTAAACGGTAGGAATGCTTCAATACATCACATCAACAAAAGATCTGTTTTAGACACATTTGGAGACTTCATTCTTAAGATGAGCTCTTTGGCCAAGATTTTCCTTAAACAGCAATGCTCAATGTAAGCCCACAGGGCATAACCAGTCCTTGAGCCCCTCCAGATTAGTGCAGGAAGTAAGGATGCTCCAGAAGAATATAGGGAAGAAAAAGTAAGGTTGGGCCTTCACTGACATCTAACATTCGGTTGAGGCAACTCTATCTGATAGACCTCTAACATTTGATTGAGGCAACTCTATCTGATAGACCTCTAACATTCGATTGAGGCAACTCTATCTGATAGACCTCTAACATTCGGTTGAGGCAACTCTTATCTGATAGACCTCTAACATTCGATTGAGGCAACTGTATCTTATAGACCTCTAACATTCGATTGAGGCAACTCTATCTGATAGACCTCTAACATTCGATTGAGGCAACTCTATCTGATAGACCTCTAACATTCGGTTGAGGCAACTCTATCTGATAGAACTGACAAAAGCATATTTTAAAAAAAAAAATAATCCTGGGGTAAAATGTAGTGACCACAACCTAAACACAGGAACAAATGTGAACAAAAATGTGAAATATGACGCTTATAAAAGATATTTCCCTCTTGTATGTTTAATCTATTTAAATATTTGTCTCCCTACAGTCCAACATTATATTCCTGACTTGCGGTCATGTATGTTGCTGTGCCACCTGTGCGACGCCGGTCAAGGAGTGTCCACTCTGCCGAGCACAGATTTCAGCCAAGATTCGAATCAGTCTGCCTTCTACATGAGTTTCAGCCAAAGTTGAGTTGACCTACTTGCCTACCGTTGTAATTTTATACTTGTAGCATTTCACCTGACCTTTGACCTCCACTCATATGAGCTTGTCAGATATTGTAATCATCTTACGAATAGATTTAGATGTCCTACTGGTTGATTTATTAACAAATTGTAAAACTTGTAATGTATTTTAAGTATATTTTGGCTATTCTGCTAACAGGTGCACCAATTTAATTAGGCTGCCTTGGTTTTTTTTAAAGCATTGATTTATTGATCAGCATAAACTTACTCTGCATGGACTGATTATCAATCAGATGAAACCAAATGTGTACAATCACATACATAGCACCCTAAACCTGGCTGTATTTTTAGAGATTTCATGAATTTTGAAATACTAAAGCGCCAGTTTTTTTTCATACAAATCTAAAAAGTATTTTAAAAAGATATTGAGTGCAAAGTAGTGGATTGGTAGTGTGTAGACTACAATAGCATGCTGCTAGTTACTGATTAGATTATTTAGAATGAATTGTAACCATTTGCTTGATTAAGGATAAGCTTTTTAAACAAACAAATGCGTATGTTTAATCTTACCATAGGTTAATTGAAACTTTGACCAGATCAAAAGATTTTTCTTTTTTTCAAAGTCTCAGCTCATTATCACTAGAAGACTGCGCATTCACTTGAGTTCATATTGACAAGAGTTGATTTGTTTTAACTTGGTTTGAGACGATGACATCATTCCAGCTGAAAAAAAGGTCTTTTAGCTTCATTCCATGTCACCCTCAAGTTTTACTCCTATTTCCTTCGGTTCATTGGTCCAACAGTTTTTTTTTTATTTATTTAGCTAGATACAACTTGACACATGAATTGAAAATAGAATTAAAAGCCTTACTATATTGACTGGAAGCCATTTGTGTATAATTAAAACATCTACTTTGATTATATAACTTTGTAGTCTGTCATTTGAGTTTGAAAACATACCGAATGAAAAGGGTTATATCTTTCTTTAAGCCTTATCTATTTTCTGTGTTCTAATTAAATTGTTCGTTACGTTGGACTTTGTTACAGAGTCTAGAGATTTTTGTGTTTTATTTATTCTTATTTTATGATTTTAGTTAAGCCAAATTTTGTTTTGAATTTCCTTTTAATTGTAGTACACTTTAAGTGATTGTTTACCAAATTGAGGGTTTATAGACAGCAGCAACTTTGGATGTATAGAAATTTATACTGCGGACACTTTGTAAGGTTTGACTTTATGTATTGATTGTTGGATCTAGGTTCCGCTGTGTTCCAATGGTCGACAAACAATTTGGTACTGAAACCGTTAAGTTATATCTTTTTTTTAGTTTTCTGATGTGAAGAGGTTCATTCTGGTACCAGTACTTAAAAAAATGATTTGGTTATGATTCGGTTGAATTCATTATGTGTTGACATTGACTTTTGAGATTAATATTATTTGTTATATTAATATTATTTGTAAAAAATGTACTATTGGTCGTCATAAGTTATTCAAATGTTTTTTATGTATTCTGCAATAATCTGGGTTTTACTAAGTTTTTAATGTTTTCATGGATTTCATTCAAACTTGTCTCAGTCAAACAAAGTTCATTGTGCTCATAAAGTTAAGATCCCCTTTCAGACCCTGGTAGATGATGTTAAGGTCATTTGTTTTCGTTGGACAATGGTTAACGAGCTGGGTATAATGCAGCCAACACTACGACCAACCACCTTTACTTTTCTCATTTAAAGTCAGGTACCCAATAGAGCTGGGTGGACTCTGGGGTGCCCTAAAGATCCTGAAATTCCAAATCCCAGTCTTCACTGAGAATCCAACTTAGGACCCCTGGTTCAGAAGCTAAGCGCTTAACCACTCAGCCAACATACCTCCATACATTGTGACCATTGTTGAAAACAAAAAATATTAGTTTGTATTCATTGCTCGTACATGCAACATAAACTATTGACTAAACAGATACAAAGATAACAAGTTAAATGCTTAGAGATACAAGAGTCTAAGAAAACATCTATCAGTGGTTTTCAATTAGCATCACCAGTATTGAGAAAACATTTACAGATTATAGGTCACATTATTGTTTTTTTTTCTTCCTAATTGAGATGACTGTGATGTGGAATTTTGCCCTTAAAACAATGCTTATGTTGTATGATCTTATTCCCAACTATCTAGGTTCTAGAAGTTTTATCTTCTATTTGTAAAATGAACTTTTATCTTTGAACTTGTTTGAATTAAAATTTATCCATCAAATTCATTAGACAACTTGAATAGGTTTTTCTTTCTTTCTTTAAATCAATAAGATTTATCTTTAGATCAACAGTAGTCTTTCTTTAGATCAACAGTAGTCATTCTTTAGATCCGAAGTATCTATCTTGAAATTAATAGTATCTAGTGACATTTTTGGTTACTTGATAAGTAAGAGCTTTCCTGGCCACCTAGTGCTTACTTAGAGACAGGTTGTCCCTGTTTTCGCTTTCCTCTTTTCGACTTCCTATGGCTGACTTTGGTAAATGTGTTTCGTCTTGTCTAAGGATATGTCCTGCGAATCTCATACAACGTTCGGTTGCCACTTCACTTAGAGGGCGACTGCCTGTGCAGGAAAGGCTTTCTTAATTGGTGACATGAAGTTGGTATGTTATTCCAAGGATCTTTCTCAGCCATCGCTGATGAGCCAAGTGCAGCCTCTTTTCGACCTTTGTGGATGACTTTCGTGTCTCTAAAGCATAGGTGGATCTATGATGTCGAAGGATCAGGACAAATAGTCGCGGGATGACATATTTTCTTGCCATTTTCCAGAGTGACGCTATAGAATGCTCTTTTTTTAAATCCACAAAACTGATCATCATCTTTGGTTTGTATTCCAGGCTTTGCTCGAGGATGTTTTACAGGAAGCAGCAGAGCTTGATCTACAGGTACCTCTGTGGAAGCCTGCTTGCTTGATTTTCTCTTAGTTTTTAATCTGTGACCTGTTGTTGTCATGCAAATGAGGCTAACTTTTAAAAAAAAAGCTAAATTAGCTATTTTTTAAGTTTCTCTTTTCTAAGTGATTGTTTTTGGATATTTTATTCATCACTAAAAAAAAATGTTGTTTTCTAAACATTAAGAATGGACTTAGCAAAATTTTGCTCTGAATTTAAGAGAAATTGTTTACTCTGCCACTTCAATGTCTCTTGTTAAATAAACATTTTCTCAATAGATTTATATATCCTCGATGTACTATTTTATTTATTTTGCTCTGAATTTAAGAGAAATTGTTTACTCTGCCACTTCAATGTCTCTTGTTAAATAAACATTTTCTCAATAGATTTATATATCCTCGATGTACTATTTTATTTATTTTGCTCTGAATTTAAGAGAAATTGTTTACTCTGCCACTTCAATGTCTCTTGTTAAATAAACATTTTCTCAATAGATTTATATATCCTCGATGTACTATTTTATTTATTTTGCTCTGAATTTAAGAGAAATTGTTTACTCTGCCACTTCAATGTCTCTTGTTAAATAAACATTTTCTCAATAGATTTATATATCCTCGATGTACTATTTTATTTATTTTGCTCTGAATTTAAGAGAAATTGTTTACTCTGCCACTTCAATGTCTCTTGTTAAATAAACATTTTCTCAATAGATTTATATATCCTCGATGTACTATTTTATTTATTTTGCTCTGAATTTAAGAGAAATTGTTTACTCTGCCACTTCAATGTCTCTTGTTAAATAAACATTTTCTCAATAGATTTATATATCCTCGATGTACTATTTTATTTATTTTGCTCTGAATTTAAGAGAAATTGTTTACTCTGCCACTTCAATGTCTCTTGTTAAATAAACATTTTCTCAATAGATTTATATATCCTCGATGTACTATTTTATTTATTTTGCTCTGAATTTAAGAGAAATTGTTTACTCTGCCACTTCAATGTCTCTTGTTAAATAAACATTTTCTCAATAGATTTATATATCCTCGATGTACTATTTTATTTATTTTGCTCTGAATTTAAGAGAAATTGTTTACTCTGCCACTTCAATGTCTCTTGTTAAATAAACATTTTCTCAATAGATTTATATATCCTCGATGTACTATTTTATTTATTTTGCTCTGAATTTAAGAGAAATTGTTTACTCTGCCACTTCAATGTCTCTTGTTAAATAAACATTTTCTCAATAGATTTATATATCCTCGATGTACTATTTTATTTATTTTGCTCTGAATTTAAGAGAAATTGTTTACTCTGCCACTTCAATGTCTCTTGTTAAATAAACATTTTCTCAATAGATTTATATATCCTCGATGTACTATTTTATTTATTTTGCTCTGAATTTAAGAGAAATTGTTTACTCTGCCACTTCAATGTCTCTTGTTAAATAAACATTTTCTCAATAGATTTATATATCCTCGATGTACTATTTTATTTATTTTGCTCTGAATTTAAGAGAAATTGTTTACTCTGCCACTTCAATGTCTCTTGTTAAATAAACATTTTCTCAATAGATTTATATATCCTCGATGTACTATTTTATTTATTTTGCTCTGAATTTAAGAGAAATTGTTTACTCTGCCACTTCAATGTCTCTTGTTAAATAAACATTTTCTCAATAGATTTATATATCCTCGATGTACTATTTTATTTATTTTGCTCTGAATTTAAGAGAAATTGTTTACTCTGCCACTTCAATGTCTCTTGTTAAATAAACATTTTCTCAATAGATTTATATATCCTCGATGTACTATTTTATTTATTTTGCTCTGAATTTAAGAGAAATTGTTTACTCTGCCACTTCAATGTCTCTTGTTAAATAAACATTTTCTCAATAGATTTATATATCCTCGATGTACTATTTTATTTATTTTGCTCTGAATTTAAGAGAAATTGTTTACTCTGCCACTTCAATGTCTCTTGTTAAATAAACATTTTCTCAATAGATTTATATATCCTCGATGTACTATTTTATTTAGCCTGGCCAAGTTTATATTAGCTCTAAAGTACCCATTATAGAAAAACTTTGTCTCTCATATCACAAGGGTGAAATGAAAACTTTCTGAACAGTATTATTTATAACATATATCATTGAATCTTAATTAATATGCAAACCAAAACAAACCCAGACACTTCAGTTTCTGAACATACTATCATATTAAACATTATCCACATATTTATTGTCAAGAAAAAAAATTAAACATGGATTTGACTGTTTCTTATGTTAATCACTCAGTTTGGCTGTGATTTTGTATTGTCTCCCTTTATTTATCTATTTGTATACAATTATTCCCCTTGACAACTGACTTTCATTTGACTTGGGGCTCACATTTCACATGTATATTATTTATCAAACTTGTTATCCTGTAGTTTTAGTAGATTTTTTCTTTACAACAGCTCATAACTTGTAAATTAATTATCATGTTTGTGTAGAGAGAAATTATTCTTTTTAACGACACAGGTAATGTCTAAATCCAAGTTGTAAATTTAGTTTGCCGTTTATGAATATAAAAGAATATATTTGTCTCCTAGCTCAAGCTCAAACAATAAGAATTCCATTCATCATCTTTAACTTGAACCTAACTAAAGGAATTTGTAGTCATTAATTAGCATATGGTGTTAGCCACCATTGTTTCAATCTCTCAGTGTAGGGTTAGAATTTAAATTTATAATTGTAAAATGTGGGTAGGAAATCTAAAACAGGTGATGAGTGCTGGATGGGTGAGTGCTGGATGGGGATGGGTAAGTGCTGGATGGGTGAGTGCTGGATGGATGAGTGCTGGTTGGATGAGTGTTGCTGGATGGATGACTGCTGGATGGGTGAGTGCTGGATGGATGAGTGCTGGATGGATGATTGCTGGATGGGTGAGTGCTGGAGGATGGGTGAGTGCTGGAGGATGGGTGAGTGCTGGATGGGTGAGTGCTGGATGGATGAGTGCTGGATGGATGATTGCTGGATGGGTGAGTGCTGGAGGATGGGTGAGTGCTGGAGGATGGGTGAGTGCTGGAGGATGGGTGAGTGCTGGATGGATGAGTGCTGGATGGGTGAGTGCTGGATGGGTGAGTGCTGGATGGGTGAGTGCTGGATGGGTGAGTGCTGAATGGATGAGTGCTGGATGGGTGATTGCTGGATGGATGAGTGATGGATGGGTGAGTGCTGGATGGATGAGTGATGGATGAGTGCTGGATGGGTGAGTGCTGGATGGGTGAGTGCTGGATGGATGAGTGATGGATGGGTGAGTGCTGGATGGATGAGTGATGGATGGGTGCTGGATGGATGAGTGATGGATGGATGAGTGATGGATGTCCTTTTCATGGAAACAAGTTACACTTCTTATAACATGGCAGTAAGTTTGTGTCCATGGGTTCATGGCATTGGAATAGGTTCAGCTGGTAGGTGCCCTGACATGGCTTTTGGTTCAAGGCATTGTAATAGGTTCAGCTTATTCTAGCTCTGACATGGCATTGGGTTAATTGCATTGTAATATGAATGTTATCTGCCATCAAAAGTCTGAAGAGATCAAAACTTCTTTGAAATTTTCCTTGACATTAGCGGGGTACACTGTAAGAAGCAACCTGTACAAAATCAATGTGTTCTCTTGCCAGAGTCAATCAAAATATAAAGAAGTTTTTTTTGTTTCTGTTTGTAGAGAGTGTATGTACTTCTATCTTATTAGTGTCTGCCTTTAATTGAAACTTTTTATTAAAGGAGGATTGTCACCCCTGTTGTCTTAGTTGTGCACCAAATACAAGTGCAATATTGCCTAAGCACAAAGACAGAACGATCTCTTCCCCAAATGTTGTTCTCATTGCTGTGTACAGTTCAATGATTCACAGACATTCACATTAGAAATACTTTGTATGTACAAGCAGCTCAAACTGATACAGGGGTAATTAAAAGATTTATGCGAATCTACAAACAGTTGTTCTAATTCAGTTCAGAGAACACTTTTATTCATGATTGATTATAAAAAGGTGTACATGTCCTTGCATATGGAACATCAATGAATTTTTCACTTCATTTGTTAGCATTAGTATTTAGTGCAGAACTCTTTGTTAATGCACAAGTCTTGGAGGTACTATCTAGATTCTCTGAGACTGATCCCACAGTAAAATTAAAAGTACTCCAACTCAAGATTCAATAAGGTAATTAGAATAGGAAATAATCCTCCAATCAGATGGGTCAATGTATACAAAGATATATTGAAACGTAATTTCTGTTTGAACAGTTTGTCCAACTATTTATTATATCTCAATGTTTCTGTTTGTTTTGAAAGTGTTTTGATTCTATTTCCTGTTCCAATGTTTTCTTTTGTAACAGCACTTTGATGTCTCACTTGTTTTTGTTTTTTTTTTACTTTGTACACAAGAAATAAATAAAAAATGAAAATTTTATTTTTTTTGAGTTGTTTTCTTTGCTAACATTTGAGAATGGAAGGCTGCACTCTGAGCTGTCTCAATGGTCCCATGTTGGAACATTGCCTGACCCCGGCATATGGGCTGGGATGTGATAATGTTAACTCTTCTGAAGGAAAATCTTAATGCATGAATGGTGTATAAAAGAAACAGTAAATATACATTCCCTCTAGTTGCAGTATGTGTCTGTACTAAGGCATTGGTGTCACTATGGGGCTAACACCAGCCCTAATGAGCCCACTGTGCTAAGGTAGTGCTAAGGTAGTGTTGTCACTATGGGACTAACACCAGCCCTAATGAGCCCACTGTGCTAATGTAATCATTAGCAAACAACTAAAGAATAGTTTAATAAGTCTAGAGATTCAAAAAGTGTATTTCTGATTATGTTACCAGTCCAACAACTATTTGACATTTTTAGCAAAACATGACTATGTGTAGTTCAAATCAAGTAACGAGAAGCGGATAAATGCTTTGTACAAAATAAAACAAAACTCATTTCAATCGGTTGTAAATAAGTTCAGAAATCTGATTGGTACAACTGACATCTCTTAAAAATCTTTGAACTTGCCGTGTATCAGACAAAAAACTGGCATCTAACATTCAGACAATAAAAAGGTAACAGAAATGTCTCAATCGCTTCAATTCCAAGTGTCATTTCAAAGTAGGGTGGGGGTTGGGGGGTGACGCAATCTGCCGTTGTTACAGAAACATTTCCTCGGCACATGACCTGACTGTGAAGAGACAAAAGCTGAGCTGGTTTGGTCGTTTTGTGAAACACGACTCACTGTCAAAAGTCATCTTTCAAGGTCCAGTGGAGCGAGCATGAAGAAAGGGTCGTCCAAAGAAAAGCTGGCTGGACAATGTAAAAGAATGGCCTCTCTCTCTCGATACAGGAACAGCTGCGGACAGGAAAAAATGGAGGGAGCATCCCTATGACAAAAGGGAAAGATGAGACGATGAGTGACATCTGGAGCAAGTAAGTTTGAAACAGTCGACACACTTATTCATTTCTTGGCCAATCTGCACTAGAACTGAGGTCACACCATAAGGCCAGAGCCTCCCCATTTTGTTCCTTAGTTTATAAAAACATTAGCATTTAGGTCAAGTCAGTGCCTTGCAATTCTTACGTTCTAATGTTTATGGCACATTCTTACGTTCTAATGTTTATGGCACATCTGCACAATCTGGGCAATGTCGTGACTAGTTCACTGAACCCTCCAAGATCATTTTACTGACCACATTGTTAACTTCTTAAAGATCTCAAAATGATTTTAACTTTCTTCATTGACACCAGAAAAAAATAACCAGACTTCCTTACAGGAACAAATTTAACACAAAAAAAAACTTGTACAAAAAAAATTCATATCTTCATACATCAAATTAACTTAATATGGTTATTAAAAATAATTTCTGTTAAAAAAAAACACAACAACATTCGTGTAAAAAGTTAAGAATATCAAAATATAACATGTCGAAAATGTTGGGATAACAATTTTGGAAAGCACCATCAATAACCATCATCATTGCACCATCACTAACGATCGTCCAATTACCAATCTACCTGAGTAGCTAACACAGTCTGAGTACAAGTAGCTAGCAGCCTGGTTGGTGTCAATCATTCCAGTGTTTGAGTATTTGTGCAGCTTGTTGCAGTGTACTGTCCTTCTGTGAACAGCAATAATACAGCAAAAGCTTTACATTGGGTAACACTGCATGCAGCTATTGTGAATGACTCCATGTTTAGCCCTCGTCATAAAATGTTTATTATTACATATTAAATATTATTACATATTACCTTAAGTAGCTGTAAGACTAAAGTAACTCTCAAGACTAAAGTAACTATTGGAAGATTCACAATTTAGTCTATTGACAGATGAAACAGAAACTGGACTAATAAATCTAGTACCCTAATGCCATGCTAGTTTTAGAAACAAGATCTTGACTAGCAGTGTTTTCATTACAAAGAGAAGATAACTTACCTTTATAAAACAAAACCTGACATAGTTATCTACCATGTGCTCATGTTCCTTACTGTAGAATGCAGTTGGTGGAATGACAGTCAGTTTCTGGGGAAAACCAAGCCAAGAGTTAATTTCTAATGTTTCATTCCATATGCAGATCTTTGTTTTTAACTGCCAATACTAATAGTGATATAAATGTGATGAGAGAAATTCTTGGGGAATAAAGTTCAGTTCAACAAAACTGTATCAAGGGTATCCGTTGGAGACAGACTTGTGTTTAACTTTTTTTTTAAGCTTCATTTTTGTAAAGATAAAATGAAGTATTTCTGGTCTGTACTAGAGGTTCTCAATCTTTGAAATCACTTTGAGCATGGTGGCAGAGCAGTGAAGCACTTGTCTTCTGAGCTGAGAGGGGGTCCTGAAATTGATTTGGAATTTCTAGAATGCCCAAGAAACCACCCAACTTTTAATGACTTACGTTATGAAAGTAAAGGTCATTGTGCAGGCCACATGATACCCTCATCGGCCATAGAAAAAGATGAGCTTTACGTTGTATTTCCCTATTTATTTAGTTGTATTCCCCTATTAATCGCAAGGTTGAAAAGTATACCATTATTTGTTTTTACAAATCAAAAAAAAAAAAGGTGCCAGTGAAATCTTTGACTTGCAGACTACCTGGAAGAAAGGTTGAAAAATGCAATTCTACTCTATACTATGCACATAGTTCTCTTGATGGATAAAATCAATTTTAAAAAGAATCTGTTATATACAAGAAAGAATTCACCAGCGCAAACATAGCAGTGACATTATTTGTCATTTACCTTATTGATAGTCATCCATTTGACAAATCTGAAATCTTTGGCTTCATCACTCTCTGGTAAGTCAGACACTGAAACAAATAGAACATTTGGCATTGCTCAACTACTACTAACATTACAGAATGGTATGTCCTCTGGACTGTTGCCCCAGTAGTCCAGGGTTCAAATCCTAACCGCTGCCCTCCCCATCGTCCTGCAGGAGAATGAAAATCCCAAAAGACAGAACATCCCAAAGAATGTAAAACAAAAACAAACACTCGAGTAACCTGTTGAACTGAATGAATAGGGAAAGCTTATCAGCAACAACTTTAATCAATTGTTAACATCTTTGAAGCAGTCATATTCCTGACAGCCCAATCTTAGAAAAACAACTATCTGTAAAAATGAGTGGCCATGACACCATCACATGTTTGTTCAATGTTTAGCCTTAATCCTAGATGACAAATTTTCTTCTGAAAGCCAGAAGCGATTCTTTAAAACTAATTTCCAAGTGAGTCCCCTGCTTGCAGACCAGCACTCCTCATAGCAGCCAATTTTATGCAATGCTGTTGCCTTTTCAACATGAATCCTAAACTAGTGAGAACTCTAAAGTTTACATATGCCATACTAGCAATTTTGAACTGACCCAGATTTGAATAATCTGCCATCATGAAGTATCCACCTTGAGGGACCACAGGTTTCATGCCAACCTCGGCAAGAACACTGGCCAAGTAATCTCTCTTGGGTTGGAGCTCTTTAGCCAGCGAAGTGAGATAACTTTCTGGAGTACCGAGACGAGATATTTCCACCTCTAGGCCCCTTGCTACAGCTTCCTGTAACCAACATAAACAACAAAGACATGAACAAGCCAAAGTGATGCTGATTTAACAAGCTAAATTGATGCTGATTTAACAAGCCAAACTGATGCTGATTTAACAAGCTAAATTGATGCTGATTTAACAAGACAAATTGATGCTGATTTAACAAGACAAATTGATGCTGATTTAACAAGACAAATTGATGCTGATTTAACAAGACAAATTGATGCTGATTTAACAAGACAAATTGATGCTGATTTAACAAGACAAATTGATGCTGATTTAACAAGACAAATTGATGCTGATTTAACAAGACAAATTGATGCTGATTTAACAAGACAAATTGATGCTGATTTAACAAGACAAATTGATGCTGATTTAACAAGACAAATTGATGCTGATTTAACAAGACAAATTGATGCTGATTTAACAAGACAAATTGATGCTGATTTAACAAGACAAATTGATGCTGATTTAACAAGACAAATTGATGCTGATTATGAATGAAAAAGCAAAATGACAACTAACTTCAACAGCACCTCTATTGAAACATAAGTAAACAAAAACCAAAATAAATAATCTGAAGATGTTTAGATATAAAAGATCAACACTATAAGCCCTTCTCAACATAAGGGATGATTGTGGTCTAAGAATAAGTGGAGGAAGACAAGACTAGTCTGGAAGAATGAAATTTTATTTCAAGACTTTGGTCAATCTATCAATTGTTTAAAGTAAAGAACTATAAACAAACTTGTAGAGAGCTGGGTCATAACCTTTGCTAGCAGTAAATTATTCATACTTTGTAGACTCTATTTAGAACCACATTCTATGAGGTAAGTAATGGACAGAAGAAAGAGAAGCATGCAAAACAGATTGCGAGATGAAGCTGTTGCTGAGCCAATCAGCTTTTTGTGAGCCTTTAAGATAAGATAAGATAAGATAACTTTTATCGATCCAATCAAATGGAAATTCGGTTTGACTACTACTTTACCTAAAACAGAGAACTAAAACAGATGGTAGAAAGTTGTGAAGATCAACAAAAAGGTTACTTGATTATCACCCACTCCTTTCCTTCTAAATATCTATTCTGTGTTCTTAGGTACTTTTAATCAATGACGAAAAGTAAATATATCCTCTCTTTCTTCTTTACTACAATGTTAGACATTCCATCTGAATGTTAAGTTAAATATACCCCACAGAGACTGCAATGACATTAATAAAGGCAAAAGTTAGAAAACAAACTGACCTGCATTGGTGTTGGGCAGGTGTATGAATAAAGCCTAAAGTTAGAAAACAAACTGACCTGCATTGGTGTTGGGCAGGTGTATGCGCAATTTTGGTGCATGATCTGTGCACAGTGCACCAAGTGTTTTGGCCCAATGGTCCATCCTAGCTTCCAGCCAGTCACACTGAAGGTCTTACCAGCGCTACCAATAGTCACTGTACGCTCCCACATGTCCGGTAAAGTGGCTAAAAACAATCAAATCAACAAAAACAATATAGTCATTAAACAATGAGTAAATGAGTTAACTTCTGTAAGCAAGAGAATGAGTGTTTTAAACGTACAAAGGAACTTTATATGTTTATCATATCACAGCAATAATGTCATTAAAATAATATTTGGCAAACAGTATTAGACCTTTTTTTTCACAAAAGAAGCCTACTGTAATTCAGGGTAAGGAATAGACTTTCACACAAAAGCTGGAAGATCAAGAATTTGCTGATGACATAGCCTTATTATCACACAGACTACAGGATATGCAAGAAAAGGTCACAGCTTTAAGTGAAGTAGGAAAAAGGATAGGCCTCGAAATAAACCACCAAAAATACAAATCGGAGCCATAGAACTGGATTCTCAGACTATAGACCAAACAGATAGTTTTATATACCTTGGGTGTGTAGTCAGTGTATCAGGTGGAACAGATGAAGACATTAAATGTCCTATAAGTCTAGTGCATAAGACATTTACACAGGTAAAACCAACCTGGAAATCTCTTCACATCTCAAACAAGACTAAACTAAGAATCTTTAACTCTAACGTCAAGACGGTCCTACTGTATGGTTCTGAAACATGAACAACTGAAGCAACAACAAAAAAAAGTACGGACCTTCATCAACAGATGTCTGAGAAATATCTTCAAAATACACGGGTACGACAAAATAGAAAACATCAAAATGTGGGAGGTGAATGGAAAGAAAAATATAGAGGTGCAGATCTTAGAGAGGAAGTGGAGATGGATTGGTCACACCCTTAGAAAATATACTAACAACAGAGCTAGACAGGCCATAGAATGGAACCCCCAGGGAACAAGATGTAGAGGAAGACCAAAAAGAACATGGCGACGCAGTGTACTAGATGAAGCCGAGAAGACCAGGAAGAGCTGGGAAGCCATTAAAAAACTAGCAAGAGACCCCGGAGAGTGGCGTGTTTTTACTGAGGCTCTATGTTTCATGATGATGATGATTAGATCTCTTTCTCTTGTCTTGAGATCAATCAGCTGATAGTGAGCCTGGTATGAGCTAAGGAAATAAATACCAGTTGCTTAGTGCTGGTTACCATAACAGATTAGAAGTTAACACTTGGAATGAATTCATAAGAACTACAGGGTCTCAAAGGAACCTTATAAGTTTTTCATATCACTGCAATTCAGTTCAGTTAAGAATGTAATGTCATCAAAATACTAAACAGTATGGGACTTTTTTCTATTGTCTTCGCAATGTCCAGTCCAATGCCTCACCTATTCTGACATGTCTGTTGTCATCATATGTCATCCACTCATACACTTCATCAGCTATGCACACAACATCATGTTTCTTACATAGGTCAGATATGACTTGTAACTCTTCTTTTTTGAAAACCTTAAAAAGAAAAACAACATTTATTAGATTAAAAGCTGCTTATTTTAAGTTTGTTTTGAAATTATTATCTTACGACAAAACCAAAATGAGAATATCTTTTACGCAGAAAACTTGATGCTAGCAAAAAAAAAAAAAAAAAAAAAAGAGACCAATCATTATAGACACCCTAACCTGCAATGTCACAACTTATGAATAGTGGAGACCAATAGCTCTAGCCACATCACAGGACTGCATAGTGTACAATGCAGCAATGAGCTATTGGTCCCCACTGCCCACAAGTTGCAAAGTCACAGTTCAAGTGTTGAAGTCTTCTCTACTGAATGGTCTCGGCAAGAAGAGATAAATACAAGGTATCAGAATAAAACATTTTAATTACTTGCGTATTTATTTTCACCACATGCTTATTTTTTTTTTTTTTGTAGTTTGAATTCAACAACAAACTTGGGATTTGTGATGTTAATGTTAAAATAGTCAGGGTTGTGGTAAACATTTCTTATTATGAAGATATCCTAACATTTAAAACTACAGTTAGTAGACAAATTTGATTTATCTTTCTATTAATTGACCAATATCTTGAAATAAACTCTGAAGGTGATTTTATGTGACAGACTTAAATTTGAGCTTAATTTGTGTTTACCTTGTCCAGCAGATTATTACGAGAGTCAAAATTTGTGTTTACCTTGCCCAGGGGATTGTTAGGAGTGTTGAGAATGATTAATTTAGTTTTGCTGTTAAACTTGCTGCTCAGTTCACTCTCATCCAGCTTCCAGTCTGCGCTGGACGTCACTTGACCAGCTGCTGTCTGTAAACACATTAAATATTGGTCCGATAAGCATGACTAGTTCTATCTTGCTCAGCTTAGAAGAAGACGAGAAGGAATAAAAAATGATTTGGTGTGTCAAAAATGAAGAAAGTGAAACTGTCTTTTACTACCACAAATAACAAAGACAAAGCAAATACTTTATAATGATTTAAAACGTAAATTTATGTATTTATATATATATATATATATATATATTCTGTTGTATAATTAAAATAAGATTATTTTAAATTTATAATTTAAAAACTATTTTTGTATATGCTGAACAAGTCAAAGTGTTCTGTAACTCAAAAATTCCTGTCATTAAGTGTCGCAGTTATCTATGTAACTGTATAGTAGAATTATTTCTCTAATTGATAGTGCGGCGTTGATCACTATATTGATGACGTCATTACACTTTTAATATTTTCTGTGTAGACTAGAGGACTGAGTTTTTGTTGCTTGTCACAACTTCTAGTGACGTAAATTTAGTGTGTGTGTGATTTGCGTCATTTATCGTCTAGTACAGTCTCTCCATTGTTTTGTACGTTGGTACAGATAGACGTGTTTTGAGAGCTCTGGAATTTCTCCTTGGTTTTTGTTATTGGATAGCCTTAGCATTTGCCTTGGACATTTTCTTGTTGGATTATCTTGACCCCTGTTTAGGGTGAGTTTTATTTTTCATTGTATAGTTTTTCTATTTGAATTCGTTCGTATTTGTAAGTCTATAATTAGACTAGATATAGATGATTAGAAGAATCCTTTCTTTTATCTTCTATAGGGTTTTAGCGTCAAGACTAAGTTTTAGTCGTAGTCTCAGTTGAAGACTCTATTTCAAGTATTAGTGTCAAGTCTATATGTTAGACTCTGTGTCAAGTCTCAGTGTCAAGACTTGTTTATTCAGTCTCAGTTCTATATTGAGAGTACAACTTTAGGTCTACAGTACTACAGTCTACAGGACTGAGGTCTTTCTCTCAGTTGGTCGTCTGGTGTGCACGTTGATTTGTACATGAGTCTGAGGTTCAAGATTCCAGACTGCGGGTTGCAGTGGTCAGACCTGATGGTGTAGTGTCAACTATGAACTTCTACTTTTTGGAATTGTCGTCAGTGGACAGTACCTGATCTAGAGGCTAGATCTACATATATTACCAGTTGTTGTTTTTGAGATTGAAGGACTATGTGATCCATTGAATTACTTATTATAGTTAAGGTAATATACTATGTGTTTCATAATTATATGAATGTTCTGTATCTAATGAGACTAACTGGATCATTGTAGATTACATATTTTTACATATTGATATTTCATACTATTATTATCAGTCATCATGAATCAGTCATTTGTAAATATATCACAAGAATAAATTTTATTGTTATTTACATCATACACTTAGTTTATTAGTTTATCTACAACTATATGTGTATGATGTGCTTGTCAGGCTGAACTTGAGCCAAAATATTATAAGTTCAGAAAATAATAACAATAATACAAATTGAAATAATATTTAATATTAATAAATATTTGCATTGGAAATATATAATAATAATTTGATAAATACAAGAATACAAGAACCTGACATTAAGTTTAACTTATCTTCTTATCTTATAAAATACAGATGTGACTTCAAAAAAGGTCAATCTAGTCATGCATGTTAACCAATGACTTAAATTCTGCTAAGTCATTGGTTTTCATGACTGGCTCAGGCAGTCCATTCCATGCTCTAATAGCACTAGGGAAGAACTGACATTATTGAATCATGTCCACTTTATGAATATTGGCAGATTTTTATTGATGCAGAGATTTAGTCTGACGACTTTCGACGATTCCCTTCATTAAGCATTAAACGTCTTGATCGACATCGTTTTATCCGCGTCGATTACCTTTATATTGTTGGCCTTTCGCCTGCGTTGTTTCGGTATTTAAGTATAAACTCCGTTTGACTTATCTGGCAAAGAGTTGGCGCGGATGTGCCCAACAATATTAATAGAAATATAGGTACTACGGTGTAGTTTTTTCTATTCAGCCGAAGCCGAATATAGCAGAATAGTGAAAAATTGCAGAATATTCGTCTGAAGCCGGAGCGACTATCCCCCAGTGCACCCCTAGTAAAGACACATACAGTATTATTATTGCTTAACTTACAGGCCTGAGTGGTACAAAGACAGGTACTCCACAAGCTGCTTTCACCATTGGCATATAACAGTCGAAAAATGGCTCAATAATTATCACCTGCAATTTCAAGCAAAATGAGAAAATTAAAAGCTAGAAGTTTTGAAAAAAAGAAAGATTTTAAATAAGTTCAAAGAAAAAATAAATAAATAAAAATAAGATTTATTCAAAACAATGCCTTCATCAAAATATAAAATAGATTTCTCTTTTTCTTCATCCTAGATGTAAGGTTAGTGGGTAGGAGCTAGTATTTATACTAAAAATAAACTTTATAAAAATGGTATGTCATTATAAATTCTGTCATTATAAATCCTATCCTTATAATCTTAAGCTGATGTTCATTTGCTGGCCCTATCAGGATAGAGATACTATAAATAGAGACAAAAAGTCATTCTCGTCTCATTAACAATGTCCACTGAGTAATGGAGACTTATTACATAGCGGTGCTAACAATGTCCACTGAGTAATGCAGACTTATTACTTAGCAGTGCTAACAATGTCCACTGAGTAATGGAGACTTATTACATAGCAGTGCTAACAATGTCCACTGAGTAATGGAGACTTATTACATAGCAGTGCTAACAATGTCCAGTGAGTAATGGAGACTTATTACTTAGCAGTGCTAACAATGTCCACTGAGTAATGGAGACTTATTACATAGCAGTGCTAACAATGTCCACTGAGTAATGGAGACTTATTACATAGTGGTGCTAACAATGTCCAGTGAGTAATGGAGACTTATTACATAGCGGTGCTAACAATGTCCACTGAGTAATGGAGACTTATTACATAGCAGTGCTAACAATGTCCACTGAGTAATGGAGACTTATTACATAGCAGTGCTAACAATGTCCACTGAGTAATGGAGACTTATTATGTAGCAGTGCTAACAATGTCCACTGAGTAATGGAGACTTATTATGTAGCAGTGCTAACAATGTCCACTGAGTAATGGAGACTTATTACATAGCAGTGCTAACAATGTCCAGTGAGTAATGGAGACTTATTACTTAGCAGTGCTAACAATGTCCACTGAGTAATGGAGACTTATTACATAGCAGTGCTAACAATGTCCAGTGAGTAATGGAGACTTATTACATAGCAGTGCTAACAATGTCCAGTGAGTAATGGAGACTTATTACATAGCGGTGCTAACAATGTCCAGTGAGTAATGGAGACTTATTACATAGCAGTGCTAACAATGTCCAGTGAGTAATGGAGACTTATTACATAGCAGTGCTAACAATGTCCACTGAGTAATGGAGACTTATTATGTAGCAGTGCTAACAATGTCCACTGAGTAATGGAGACTTATTACATAGCAGTGCTAACAATGTCCAGTGAGTAATGGAGACTTATTACATAGCGGTGCTAACAATGTCCACTGAGTAATGGAGACTTATTACATAGCAGTGCTAACAATGTCCAGTGAGTAATGGAGACTTATTACATAGCGGTGCTAACAATGTCCACTGAGTAATGGAGACTTATTACATAGCAGTGCTAACAATGTCCACTGAGTAATGGAGACTTATTACATAGCAGTGCTAACAATGTCCACTGAGTAATGGAGACTTATTATGTAGCAGTGCTAACAATGTCCACTGAGTAATGGAGACTTATTATGTAGCGGTGCTAACAATGTCCACTGAGTAATGGAGACTTATTACATAGCAGGTCTGAAGCAGCACTGTCCTTGGATTGGTTACAAAAATCTTATTAGGTATATATATATGTCAGTACCACTTTGGCTGCTCTCATAAAAGGGAATAGTATTCATTTCTTCACTGTCCATATTCTCGGAGTTCTCACATATTTTGTTCCCTTGATTTGGTTTCAGTTTTTAAATATTAAATAATGTTACTGCAATGTCAATGATTAATGTTCATTTCTCTTATAAGTCAATGAGGAGAAGATATGGTTGGTTAAAAAAAAAAATCTAATATCTTGTATGTCAACAACAGCCTGTCAAGTAAAGACAGTAGTTGAAAGCTTCAAGTATCTCCTGGAGCAAGTCCTGTAGGCTGGAGGTGTATTTGTATCAATTAGGTCTTGGGTTCAGGCAAGATAATTTTTTAAAATTATTTGTGGAATTTTCAAATCCCTTTAATAGACATTTAGGTTATCCCTTTTATAGACATGTAGGTTATCTGGAAGCAGGTTTACTTTATTTGGATTGAAATTCGCGCCTTTTAGTTTAGCTGCCAAGGAAAGATAATCCTAGACTATAATTACCTCATCACCGGGGTTCACTAAGCCTTGGATAATACTAAACAAAGATCCATAGCCTCCAATTGAGATCAATATTTCTGTCATTGGATCAATCTGTCGGCCAAATATAGGCTCATAGAGCTGGGCTAGTGCACTGACCAGCCTTGGATGACCCTGGTGAGGAAAAATGTTTACAAAAATGAGTTTTGCATATTTGACTGCTCATATGTAAATGTGAGGAACAACAATTAATTAACTGATTGGTTAATTTTTTTTAATTGATTCATGTCTTGTAAGGTTCAATGAATGCCAAGTTTTAACTTGGTCAGAGAATGGGAAATAGGAGAAAAAAAACATGTTCAAACTTTTCACCAAACAGACTGAGTGAGTTGATAAGAAAAAAAAAAAAAAAAGTAAAGTTCCCCCCTTTCAGACCTTGTGGTCTAATAGGGCAGTTGATGTAAAGGTCATCTGAATCTGTGGCCTACGGTTAACGAGGGTGTCATGTGGCCAGCACAACGACCAACCGCCTTTACTTTTCCCCAACTAATGTCAGGTACCCATTAGAGCTGGGTGGACTCAGAGGAGCCCAAGGATCCCGAAATAAAAATCCCATTCTTCAGCAGGATTTGAACCCGGGACCCCCGGTTCAGAAGCCAAGCGCTTTACCGCTCATCCACCGCGCCTCAGAGTTGATATAAGCTTTGTAAAAATAGTCTGTGCTCTAAATCTATAGCTTTGGTGAGATGCTCAGATCTCTTGAGAAAATCTGTTAGACAACATTTATTAGAATGTCAGCCAAGAAAACCAACGACTTAGCAGAGTTCAAGTTCCTAATTAATACGCATGACTAGATTGACAAATGAAACATGCAGTGCATAATTATCTTCTCCTTTGAAGTACAGTCAAAATTTATAAGATAAGAAGATTAGTGATGCTGTCTTTGTAGGTGATACCTAACAATGCTTCTTGGAGTCAAAGGTTAATGAGGAATTCAGTATTTCCTGTGGTGACACCTAGTATCCCACTAAAGCATCTATTTCCATTAGTGTCCAGGATTTGCAAGCATACAAAATACGGCCATGACAAAGGAGCACATCAATCTGATTTTATTACAACGTAACATAGTCTATACAAAGTTAGACACATCTCCCTGAAAGTATTAATAAACTTCCCAATGAATGTCAAGGTCAGTGGTAAAAGACAGCTGTTAAATGTACAATGAAACACTCAAGGTTAGCTGCCTAGTCATGACATATCTGCTCTGGACTGTCATCTGGATGGTCCCAGGTTTGAACCCTGCCCTGCCACCATCCTCTAGTAACCTACAGGTGGTTTGAGCTAGGATGTAATAATCTACAATTCTGAAGGAACATCCAAAACATGAAAAAAAAAACCCAAAAAAAAACCCCAATAATACAACAAAGTTTCCCCACAAAGAATGTGGGATTGACACTTGTATTTGTGAGCTCAAAACTGATTCTTTTGACACGAAGATATGAGTGTTGGAATTAAAGAAAATAGTAAGACGAAAAAACAGACAAAGACATCAGAATGTGATCAGTTTTTTTAAGACCGAAATTAAATCTACAATACTCTACATGTTGATTGAAAATGAGCTTTCTCAACATCATTAGCTCCCCACATAATACTCAAAACAGGTTTTTGACAAAGTTATTTGAACTGTATTTATTTATTTACTTCAGTAGAGAAACATGAATGGTATAAATATTAATTTGTTTTATTTAAAAGGTTTTGTTTTTTAACTTTTATCTTCCATAAACATGACTTAATTTGACATTGAAGATTCTGTAGAATGCTAGCAAATATATTTAGTTATGGAACTTAATACTTTTCTGGGTTTTTTTTATCAGCACACGTCACTAACAAACGATAAAGTGGAAAAACAAAAAAGAAAGTACAACTTACAAAGCTTCGAGTGTATTGGTGCACTCCAGGAGTGTCACTGCAGACTGCGTCTTTTAAACATTGTACAACATGTTCAGGGGCCATGAAATCTGGAAAACCTTGACCTAGATTCACTGACTTCTGCTGCACTGCCAGCTTGGAAATGTCAACCCTAAACAAACAAACAATTAAAATAGAACTCTTTTTTTTTTTTAACCTACAGTACTAGAAACTTAAAACAATCTTTAAAAAAAAACCCAGAAGATTCTGAAAGTTTATCACTGCATTTAGTAGAATAGACAGGTTGTTGCATTGAAAATTTCAAACTAGATGCAACCTAAAATCTAATGGTCAGGATATATAATAATTTAATCTGGAATAGTTCTACAGCAAATAAGACCAAACAAAAAAAGTAAGTTACTTCTGAATGTTCAAGAGATAAGTTTAGAATCTAAATCATCTGGCATTTATGACAGATACTTTTTTATTAAACAGAAACTTCAGGACCAATGCAATTAAATGTGAATTGTGATTTACATAATTACGAGTAAAGGGTGAATTCACTGAAGCCTGGGTGTTAAATAAAGAGTTAGTCAGTTGAACTTAAATACCAGTAATTGGCAATCTCAGTAGGAGATCAAAAGTGTGTGACAGGCCTAGATCTTGTAGTTGTATGATGGCTGTCTGACTTTGACAGATTACTCAGAAGATGTTTGATTTTCTTGAATCAGTGTATGAGATGTCTTTCAACTACTTATGAACAAGGCCTACACATTAACTAGATGTTAGTCCAGATGTTAGATACTTGAATAAAGTTAATGCATAAAGGCCACAGTTAAGTCTCTGTCTGTAATAAAATGTCGTCAACTTAGATTCCTTACACCAACTGACTAATAATAACATAAATAAACTAAAACTCAGTAATCCATGATGCCACTAAATGTCATGTTCAAAGTTTGCCAATTATGGTGGGTCCCCTGTACTAAGTGTCTAATAGTGCTTAGTGAAATAGTTTAGTCTACTAGCCTGTGGTACATCACATCAATTACTGTCTGAAGTTTCACACAAATCATTCCTACTATGGAGCTACTATGTGAATATTTCTTACAATACTCCATTATAACGTTAATAAATATATGCTTCAGAAGAATTTTTAGTTCATTTTAAGTAAGCTGTTGTTCAATTGTAATTCCCCATATTTTCATAACTATTAAATTATCTACCAATCAATCATATACAAAAAGACAGACACCAATTAAATAATATCAGGTGACATATCTCATGTCTGTACATTACACCCAGACAAGGTGAAACTGCAATATTTGGGTTTCACATAAACCCAGATTCAAATCAGATTAACAAAACTTGAAGATGAATGAACGCTTTTGATATAGTGGCATCATTTCTTAAGATTCTTTTTACAACTTTTCTTTGCTCTGCAATAAAACTAATATGTAATTACTCTCTATCGCATTGTACTACGCCTACAAAAAAAAAAAATAATTTTACTATAAAGTAAAAAAAAAAATCTCTTTCACGGCTAAACAGATTTTTTTTTCCCCTTACCAGACATTTTTCTCAGTGCCCTGAATCCTTTTTGCAATTTCAAACTTTTTGGACGTCATCTTCTGTAGACACACAAATAAAATGAGATTAAAGTGAAATAGTGCACGTGATCAACTTATCTTCTTATCTTATATAATACAGAGGTTACTTCAAAAAAGAAGATGATTACGTCCTACGTAACTAGTGAAACCAACAATAAACTAGTGAGACCAATAAACTAAAGAGACCAAAATGTGCTGAATTTTAGCTTTCCTCTAGCAGCACTTCACTTTGTTACGTTTCACTGGGTAGTAACATCTGTGTAACAAGAATGAGAAGATTGTTTCATGCAGTCAAAGCCTGACCTAATTAACAAGACACACACCCAGCACACAATGAAACAGACAAGAGTTGCTAGATGTGTACCAAGGGCAACACATTGGATCCATTGTTGAAGCACAATAGAAAATAATTCAATAAGGTTCATCACAAACTGCGGCCATAAGGTGCAACTCATAACTGTGGTGGCAATAGGATGAGAATAAACAGAATGAGTCAATAAAGAGAATAGGTCAATAAACAGAATGAGTCAATAAAGTGAATAAATCAATAAACAGAATGAGTCAATAAACAGAATGAGTCAATAAAGAGAATAAGTCAATAAACACAACAAGTCAATAAACAGAATGAGTCAATAAAGAGAATAAGTCAATAAAGAGAATAAGTCAATAAAGAGAATAAGTCAATAAAGAGAATAAGTCAATAAAGAGAATGAGTCAATAAAGAGAATGAGTCAATAAAGAGAATAAGTCAATAAAGAGAATGAGTCAATAAACAGAATAAGTCAATAAACACAACAAGTCAATAAAGAGAATTTATAAGTCAATAAACAGAATGAATCAATAAAGAGAATTTATAAGTCAATAAACAGAATGAGTCAATAAAGAGAATGAGCCAATAAACAGAATGATTTAAAGAGCTTGCATTGTAATTAGTGTTGAACAAAATATTCCAACTAGATTATCATTTAAAATTTCCAAGGTTCCTCAACCTTGTTTGAACCATTTAAAGTATCCTTAGCCTTAATCAACTACCATTTCATAGATATACATATAGAAATAAAATTTTTATTTTAATAGCCCTCTAGCAGTAAAGCTCTTTTTTTCAAACACCTTAAGATTAGATTAAGAAATACTGTTCTAAAGAATTCCTTGAGAATACATAGGGAGACATTATATATATATATATATATATATAGGGTGTGTCAAAAAAATGTATACACACTAAACTGTCATAGACAATTTATTTTCAGTTCTACAATGCTAAATTTTTGGACATGGAAAGCTTAATGTCCAATACTGTATATATTTGAAAGTAAATAGCTTGTAAAGTTTGCTTTAAAGATAACTTCTTTTCTCATCTTATTAATCAAAGATGCAGCATTTTAATAATTAAATGATTTAACATTGCTTATAAGTAAATTAAAGTTGGTCTTTTATTTTCTTTTTAAGTAGCTTTCAAATCATTTTCTTTCCTTGCACTGGAACTCATTAGCAGAAACATTAATTGTGAAACAAAAATCTACAACTTACATTAAGCAGAGTCTAGTTCTACAACTTACACTTGGCAGAGATTCTAGTTCTACAACTTACACTAAGCAGAGAGTCTAGTTCTTAAACTTACACTAGGCAGAGAGTCTAGTTCTAAAACTTACACTAAGCAGAGAGTCTAGTTCTACAACTTACACTAAGCAGAGAGTCTAGTTCTACAACTTACACTAAGCAGAGAGTCTAGTTCTACAACTTACACTAAGCAGAGAGTCTAGTTCTACAACTTACACTAGGCAGAGAGTCTAGTTCTACAACTTACACTAAGCAGAGAGTCTAGTTCTACAACTTACACTAAGCAGAGAGTCTAGTTCTACAACTGACACTAAGCAGAGAGTCTAGTTCTACAACTTACACTAGGCAGAGAGTCTAGTTCTACACTTACACTAGGCAGAGAGTCTAGTTCTACAACTTACACTAGGCAGAGAGTCTAGTTCTACAACTTACACTAAGCAGAGAGTCTAGTTCTACAACTTACACTAAGCAGAGAGTCTAGTTCTACAACTTACACTAGGCAGAGAGTCTAGTTCTACAACTTACACTAAGCAGAGAGTCTAGTTCTACAACTTACACTAAGCAGAGAGTCTAGTTCTACAACTTACACTAAGCAGAGAGTCTAGTTCTACAACTTACACTAGGCAGAGAGTCTAGTTCTACAACTTACACTAAGCAGAGAGTCCAGTTCTACAACTTACACTAAGCAGAGAGTCTAGTTCTACAACTTACACTAGGCAGAGAGTCTAGTTCTACAACTTACACTAAGCAGAGAGTCTAGTTCTACAACTTACACTAAGCAGAGAGTCTAGTTCTACAACTTACACTAAGCAGAGAGTCTAGTTCTACAACTTACACTAAGCAGAGAGTCTAGTTCTACAACTTACACTAAGCAGAGAGTCTAGTTCTACAACTTACACTAAGCAGAGAGTCTAGTTCTTTAATTAAGTCATTAATTTATCATCAAGAAATTTATTTTTAAATACAAGTTTCAAATTCCTACCATCAACATGAATTTGTAAATATTTTATTGGAATAAAAAGAGACACAAATAAGGAGATAAAGATGATGACCTGATTCTGTTAGATTTAAGATCCAGTCCATTCTATTAGTACCTGACACAAGTTTCAGGGAACATTAAGCAACTATGTAAATAGGTCAATAGGTCATGAACTCTGGTCAACAGGTGTCCAGTGATAACATAGCCTATATGCTGGCTCATTAGTTAATTACAGTAATTTTAATGAACTTAGTGGGGTAGGCATAACAACATAAACCAAACATAGGCTTTAACAGTAATTGGCATGTGCCAGCACATCTAGATTAGGTTTAACATTTGCCAGCACATCTAGATTTGGTTTAACATGTGCCCCTGTGACATTTAACCAGGTTATCAATAAGAGATAATTTAATAAGGTAAACATTAGAGATGTGACAGCAGTAAAGAAGTTCACGTCTAGATAAACAATGTCAACTAATGCTATCTAAAGTGGTTCTCAAATTTTGGCTGTTGATGCCCCGCTAGTTTAAAGTAAGACAAACTATTGTAACTAACTATATCTATTTAGTTAAATTAGGACTTCTGTTATACTTCCCTAGTTCATGGGGACCATTGTTTACAATAGCAGTTGCTATTTTTTTTTAGGTCTAACATGTAGGAATTAAGGTTAAGCATTAGATGTTAAAAGCTTTTTTTTTATAGGAACATTTATATACAAGATAAGATATAGTGCTTTATTTTACTTATAACTTATTACTAAGACTAAGACTGCTTTATTGATCCCTATGGGAATTAGTTGTGATTACAAGGACTCGTTTCTCATATAAAGACAACACAACAGAAACATTCACATAAATAGAACAGACACAACCTAAAGAGTTCATTGAGTGACTGCATACAGGCTTGAGTTACAAAGAGACTTGAAAGCTGAGTGGTAAAGAGGATTCTGAACCAAAGATTCACAGCCTGAAGAATGTTGAAGATTAGGATTTTCAACTTCATGATTTTTTAAAATGTCAACACAAGGGTAATGGGTCAAATGTTTTGTTTAATGTTTTACATGCATCGGATGTTCCTTCAGAGCTGAAGATAATTACTTCCTAGTCCAAACCTCACGCAGGACGATGGGAGCGGGCAGGGTTTGAACCCGGGACTATCGATAAGTCCGAGCGACAGTCCAACGCGCAAACCGCACAACCAGGCAGCCATCCTTGAATGTACCGTGACATTAGTTGGGGAAAATAAAGGTGATTAAAACTTTTGCTGGCATGGACCACGTGGTCTTAGAGGGTTACTTTACTACAAACACATGAATGAAATATACATGGTTCCTTTTTGTCTTGAAAGAGAATTGATGCGTCCAGATACATCACTGGTTTTAGTTTCTCCTTGAGTCAAGGCAAATCTAGAGTGACTAAACAAGCAGAAAAGTTGGCCACAGTTTCACATTTCATGCCCATAGCCCAAGACATCACAAAACGAAAATGGAGCTGGATAGGACACACCCTGCGAAAACCAGCTACCAATGTTGCGAGGCAGGCACTTGGCTGGAACCCAAAAGGAAAGTGGGCAGACCCAAGAAAACCTGGAAGAGGTCAGTCATCAGTGAAGCTGAGGGTACTGGAATGACATGCGAGCAGATGAAGAAAGCTGCTCAGAACCGAGTTCGGCGGAGAGGTGTGGTTGCGGCCCTATGCTCCCCTGGGAGTACACAAGATTTAGTCAAGTAAGTCACATTTCATGCACATGTTAGGGCTATCTGATAGGGCAGCTTTCTTTTTCTTTCTCTTGTCTAAGTCTGCTTTCTTTCTATTGATCTTGGAGAGGTTCGTACCAGCACACACAGTCTGTCTCCATTTGTTCCAATCTTGTGCCAATTCATCCCACATGCTTTCATTGATCTATTCAGTTCTCAGATATTGCAGAATCTATGTAGGTTAGTCTTGGGAAGCCCTTAGGTCTGCCTTCTTCAGCAAGTCGGATACATTTTTTTTATTGATTCATGTGTTGTCAGCGAAAATTTCAACTTGATCTGAGAATGGGAACTGGTAAAAATAACAAGTCAAAGATTTAGACCAGACAGAGAGAGAGAGAGAGAGAGAGAGAGTATCCTACAATGAGAGACAAACATAGACAGAAAAAAAAACACAGATTCTATAACTTCACTAAGAGTCTATGTCTCTCTATATATAGTCTAGTTTGTGGACTTTTTGTTGACATAGTGCCTTGAAGAGTTCATTTGCTGGATCACTCAACAGGTTTGTGGTTCTCAAGTATTGAGAGCTGGGTCTATCATAACATGAGCTGCTACTGAGAAGCATTACAATATATGTGAAAGTTGAAAGCATTATTTTGTTATTCTAATTGGAATGAATATATTTATCAAAACTAAGTTTCATAAGTAAATCTACTTTAAGTAATACTTTAGGACTTCATTCTAATTGGAATGAATACATTTACCCAAACTAATTTTTAAAAGTAAATCTACTTTAAGTAATACTTCAGGACTAGGCTTTTATTTTTTGCTCAGAGTCCTTGAACTTGCAATGTTTTTAAATTAATTTAATGAATCAATACAGAAAATAAAGTTGAATATGGAATCGACACATTTTAAAAGACAGAAAAATATGTCACTAATATCTTATTCTCTAAAAATGGATGGCTGTTTAGTCAAGTGGTATGAGTTTTGGGCTGCTGTCATGATGGCCCTAAGTTTGAGCCATAGCAGCTTCCATCCCCTGCCGTCCTGCAGGAGGTTTATGAATATAACATTAGAAAAATAAAAAAAACAAGAACAAAAGGAGGAAGAACTCCACATTTACAACTATATCTCAACAATGTATATGATGTTTTTTTTCCTGTTTTTTATATCATACACAATGATTAATTACCAAAATTAATTGACTATATGGTAAATTTTAATGTCGATTCATGTTTTGTTAGGTAAAATAAATAATTGTTTAAAGTTTCAACTTGATCTGAGAATGAGTGTGAAAGAAATAATGTGTACAATTTTCTGATGTGACAAAACCCCAAATATTTAGCCATATCTCTGAATAACGAAGAACTAATTACCCTTATTGGTATCAAACGAAATAATTAATTACCATTAACTAATTGACTGATAATTATCTTACTGATTCATGTATTATCCTTGACAATGAATAACTGTGCTAAGTTTTAACTTGATCAGAGAATGGGTGCGGGAGAAATAACGTGCTCAAACGTTTTACTAGACAGACAGAGTGAGTTGATATAAGATTTGTAAAAATTAAACAAGAATGATTTTATGTGGCTTATAGTTTAAACACCAAGCATGACATTGACAATACAATCTTCATTCTTGCATTTTTTAGAAAAAATTTATTTTATTTTAGATCTAATCAATACTGAAAATTAAATTCTCTGTTGAGCTTTTGTATTACTGTCATCATGTCTCTTGATGTTTAGTGCGTAATTTAAACTTTATGTTTTTGAAACGAGTCGGCTGCCTGATAATGTTGATTGCCTTTTGGACTGTCATTAAGTGGTCCCCGCCTGCCATCATTCCGTCAAATGTTTGGGCTAGGGTATAGCCATCTTAAATTTCAGATTAAAGATTTAAAGATTCAGATTTAAAACATATAAAACAAGACAAGCAAACAATTTATTTAAACTTTATGTTTTTGAAACGAGTCGGCTGCCTGATAATGTTAATTGCCTTTTGGACTGTCATCAAGTGATCCCCACCTGCCATCATTCCGTCAAATGTTTGGGCTAGGGTATAGTCATCTTAAATTTCAGATTAAAGATTTAAAGATTCAGATTTAAAACATATAAAACAAGACAAGCAAACAAATACTGACAAAATGTTAACATGTCACAATTTTTTTTTTTCAATGTCAACATGTCGAAAATCTTTTTACCAAGCCCCAGAAAAACTTCTTCTCTGTTATTACATGTTACAGATGTTCCTTCAGATTTGAAGATAATAAACATCCTAGCCCAAACCTGATAGCAGGCAGGGTTTGAACCCTGGAACATCAAGACCACTGAATGACAGTCCAGAGTGCATACCACATGACCATGCACATGCAGCTTAACAATATCTAGATCAAGTTCTAATATCTTTTTCATTTTTAAAATAACAAAAAAAATCTAGAACTAGACTCCACAGTACTTAAGTACTCCATAAAAAAAATATTGAGAATCACTGATTTCGAGATCTAGATTACATAATTGTAACATGTTCAGGCTCTGACATGTAAGTCAGGGCAGTCAGTCACAGTCAATATCTAGCTTATATATTATGTTCTTTTCAAAGTGATTCAAACATTGAAGAAAATTTTTTTAACAAGAGCACTACTTAGATATATGATATAAGTAAGTTTATTAGTATTAGATCTATTAATTAGTTAGAAATAACAGCATACTAGATCTAAGTATTAACTTAGATTTTTAGATCTAGTCTAGATCTACTTATCAGACTCATCTAGACTAGAAGATATAGAATTATAGATCTAATAGATTGTCTAGAATAAATAGATCATGAATGTAATGAAGTAATGTAGATAGTATAGATAAATCATTTAATGTCATAATTATTTAATATTACTTATAAATACTAAGTCACCTTTTCCCGCACAGTACTGGTAGAAAAGAAACTGGAGCAAATACGCTGAACCAAGCCATCAAAGGTTTGTTTCCTTAGCCTTAACCCAGTTAAACTTGTTAAGGGTAACAATTTACTGGCAGTGCCAGTACAAAACCTCCCCAGTCTTGTAGACACGTTACACACTGACACTGCGTGCATCCAAAACTGTAAATAGATCTAGATGTAGATCTATATTTTAATTTATTTCTAAGTAAAGATCTAGATTCTATAAATATTAGTATATAATCTAGATTTTAAGTCTAAAGGGCGATTTCAGCATAGCTTATTACTATACTTATACTATAGTCTATGATAGTTGACTTATACTTATAGATCTAGCTAGAGTCTAGTAATAGATCTAGCATCGATATTTTCCAAGATATGATTAAATCTAGATTCAAAAGATCTATAACAATAATGAATAATAACATCAAGGATCTAGATCTAGGACTAATCCATGTATAATCTAGTCTACATCTACTCTACTGACTGATAACACTAGTCCAGAGTTTCGATGATTTGTTGACATAATTATAGTATGATAATGATAAAAGGTCAAGTTTTTACAAAAAAATTATATAGGTTAGTGAATAATTGATCAGTGATGTCGAATTTAATAATTTTCAACCAGATCTTGGGATTTTAGTCTAATCTATCAGTCTTTTGCTTTACTGATGTAGATCTATATTTCTATATGATTATATCTCAAAATTCTAGATATAGTGTTTAGCGTGTGTTAAATGGGAACATGAAATACTCATATTTGATGACATGAGAAGAAGCAATCTAAACAAAATGGTGCATTTTCTGCACTAACTAGATCAAATTGCCGTGTATGAAATAAATTAATTGGATTCACTAGTTTGAGGTTTAGGCCTACATCTGAACTAGACAAATCGTTCACCTGACAATTATCTTATCTTATATAATACAGACGTTACTTCAAAAAAGAAGATGATTACGTCCTACGCGTCATGCATTTAGTCATGCATATTAACCAATGACTTAAATTCTGCCAAGTCACTGGTTTTCCTGGCTAGCTCAGGCTTTGTTCAATTTGTTCATGACACCCACCGGTCCGTCTAAGCCAGTGTTTCCCAAACTTTTTCCTTAACGGAACACTTCGT
This sequence comes from Biomphalaria glabrata, assembly GCF_947242115.1. Lineage (NCBI taxonomy): Eukaryota > Metazoa > Mollusca > Gastropoda > Planorbidae > Biomphalaria > Biomphalaria glabrata. The sequence goes on from NC_074719.1 coordinate 2,039,104, forward strand.
ACATTCGGAGTATTTAGCGGAACACTTTGCTTATTTTTTAGGTTGGAATTATTGTTGAAATAAAAAAAAATAGCCTAATAAAACCATATTATAAATTAAGCATTTTTTTTCAAGTAGAAAACTAAAATATATACTAAAATATATACATATATGATATAATGATATATCAGGGGCGTATTGGGTGACAAAATCGGCCCATAAAATATATACTGTGTATGTGGCATCCAATTGGATGGCTGCCTGGTCGTGCGGTTTGCGCGCTGGACTATCGTTCAGATTTATCGATGGTCTCGGGTTCAAACCTTGCCCGCTCCCATCTCCCGTCGTCCTGAGGGAGGTTTGGACTAGGAAGAAATTATCTTCAACTCTGAAGGAACATCCGAAACATGTAGAACATTCCGGGAATGTATTACCGATTATACCTTTCCTCAAGAGCATTATGTAAAGTTTAGTAATGTAACTATAGAAGGTGATTAGCTATATGAATAATAAGAATGAATATTAGATGATTTTGAAACTATCTGATAAGCTATATTACTAAATGAATAAAGTATAACACTTGGATTGGGGAATCTCTTAATATAAACACTTTACTTATTTTTTAGGTTGGAATTGTTAAAATTAAAAAAAAAAAACATATTATAAATTAAGCTTTTTTTTTTTAAAGTATAAAACTAAAAAAAAATATAGATATGATGTATTCCTGCTACCATATTATCCATATACATTAACATATAGGTCTACACGTACATGAAGATCCTCCATCATTGAACATATTATTTATGATTCAGTTTCACTCCTCGTCAGTTTCTCAGGCCTATGGACTTCTTTAAACAAATACAATTCTTCATCCTCCATTAGTTAGCCTCCCATCTCACAAGGTCATGTGGGCGGGCGTGGTGGCTGAGTGATTAAGCGCTTGGCCTCCGAACCTGGGGTTTTGGGTTCAGATCTTGATGAAGACTGGGATTAAGATTTTCGGGAATTTTTAGGGCGCCCCTGAGTCCGCCCAACTCTAATAGGTACCTGACTTTAGTTGAGGAAATAAAGGCGGTTGGTCGTTGTGGTGGGTAACATGACACCATGCTTGTTAAACGTTGGCCATAGAAACTGATGACCTTAGCACCATCTGCCCTGTAGAACGCAAAATCTGAAAATGCAACTTTACTCACAAGGTCGTATATTGCTTTCTCAATAATGTAAACCTAGTTTGACTGAATGCAACTTAGACAGCACACACAACAGAACATGTCCACTTGTTTGAAGGTAATTAAATATCCTTACGTTCAGTAAAACAAATGCTGTCAAAATTGTTTCTTATTTCAGCAGGGCTTCTTTGTATTTCGATTTCAGTCTATATTTTTGTCGTCTTAGTACTAGTGTTTCTTTTGGCTTTGAGCATGTTCATTCATAAATGCTGTCACCATAATGCTGGTGAATATCTAGTACTTAAAATAAAACGTGAATAGTTTTGCTACATTTTAGTCACACTTCCTTCCTTCCTTCCTTTTCCTTTCCTTTCCTTTCTTTCTTTCTTTCTTTTCTTTCCTTCTTTTCTTTCTTTCTTTCTTTCTTTTCTTTCTTTCCCTTCTTTCTTTTCTTTCTTTCTTTCTTCCTTCCTTCCTTTTCCTTTCCTTTCTTTCTTTCTTTTCTTTCCTTGTTTCTTTCCTTCTTTTCTTTCTTTCTTTCTTTCCTTTCTTTCTTTTCTTTCTTTCCTTTCTTTCTTTTCTTTCTTTCTTTCTTTCTTCCTTCCTTTTCCTTTCCTTTCTTTCTTTCTTTTCTTTCCTTGTTTCTTTCCTTCTTTTCTTTCTTTCCTTTCTTTTCTTTCTTTTCTTTCTTTCTTCCTTCCTTTCTTCCTTTCTTTTCCTTCCTTCCTGCCTTCCTTTCTTTTTCCTTTTCCTTTCCTTTCTTTCTTTCTTTCTTTTCTTTCCTTGTTTCTTTCTTTTCTTTCTTTCCTTTCTTTCTTTCCTTTCTTTCTTTCCTTTCTTTCTTTTCTTTCTTTTCTTTCTTTCTTTTCTTTCTTCCTTTCTTTTCCTTCCTTCCTTTCTTTTCCTTTCCTTTCCTTTCTTTCTTTTCTTTCCTTGTTTCTTTCCTTCTTTCCTTTCTTTCTTTCTTTTCTTTCCTTGTTTCTTTCCTTCTTTCCTTTCTTTCTTTCTTTCCTTTCTTTCTTTTCTTTCTTTCCTTCTTTCCTTTCTTTCTTTCTTTCCTTTCTTTCTTTTCTTTCTTTCTTTCTTTCCTTCCTTTCTTTCTTTCCTTTCTTTCCTTACTTTCTTTTCTTTCTTTCTTTTCTTTCTTTCTTTCTTTCTTTCTTTTCTTTCTTTCTTTTCTTTCTTTCTTTCTTTCTTTCTTTCTTTCTTTCTTTCACAGGATTCCAGCAATAGTTGTTTTTGTTTTGTCTTACTTATTTTCTTCTCTTTTTTTTTTCGATTCTTTTGCATTTTGATTCCAACCAACGCATTGCCACACTGTTCAAGATAATAGTTGTGATTTGTGAATGACTTCGTAGCGTGGCCATGTCGAGATCATGCGACAACTCCACCAAACCAATAAGAATTCGTATGTGACTGATTGGAATCCGCAAGGAAAGAGGAAAGTGGGCAGATTCAACTCATTCAAGCAAACCTGGAAGAGGTCAGTCCTCAGTGAAGCTGAGGATACTGGAATCCAAAAAAACAGGGGAGCAAACTGCTCAGAACTGAGTTCGGTGGAGAGTTGTGGTTAAGGCCCTTTGCTCCCCTGGGAGTGCACGGGAAAAACCATGCGACTTAGGCATGTTATCTATAGCACTTGGGACGTTGTTGTTGGTTCCTTTATAGATTTATCCGAATATATTCACACTAACGTCAATTTCTACAAGAATTAAAGGTTTATTCTTTAGTATGTAAAGGAATTGACGTCTACTAGAAGAACTATACACAGATGTTGGATATTTACGACAATGCTTTAGATAAGTAGCAGACTTTAGAGTGTAAAATAATTTGTTTTGTTTTTTTAAATCAAGACGCTCAAAGTGTTGCTTTTAAAGAGAATATTATAAAATCTAGCACTCAAGTTACATATGCTAGTGGCGGCTACACACAATCAAAATAACATTCACATGAAATAAAAACAAAAGGCAGCCATAACAACAGCCTTAACCCTTAAAACGCGTGGGGTAGTTTAGCCTCTAAACATCAGACTAGTGTTTGCACTCATTGTAAAACAGTTCAGCACTTTAAGGGTTAACACATCTTAGATCAATGATCTTGCTTTTCAAAATGTGCCCACTTTACGCGCCACACTATGGAACTCTGGTTAAATCGCAGTGTAAATGTGAAGTTTGAATGGCTCTTTTTATGGTGGATGACTATCTGAATGAAGTTAAACCCTATTCATGATTATTTCCCTTTTCTTTGCAGATGAGCTGCTACGTATTGACGTCTAAACTATTCTAGATCCAAGTTTTAATTTTTTTGACGTATCAAAACTTTAAAAGTCAACATTGTTTCATAGTTTTGTGATGGCTTTACTCAGCACTGAAGAAGCCAAATATTTTATTCAAAATATTCTGCAACTAAAAAATGTCCCAGAACTGCCAATACAAAATCTATCAAATGACGACAAGTTGAACTTCATCCACTCCATACTTTCACGATATCTCGAGACTGAGCCATTTCAAAGCATCACTCTGATGGCAGTTGATCTCGACAAACGCAGGAGGCCAACCTGGCAGGAAATAAAGACGGCCATGTTTGCTTGTCGTGGAGGTCTGTGCTACTCTCAAAACGCGTTCATGTTTGCGTTGTTGACAGCGATTGGCTTAGACGTCTCCATGACGCGCGGGACGTGTGTGAATCCTACAAATCAACACAATAATCACCTTTGTCTACTGCTACACGGGCTGTTTTCTCCAAACGACACTTTTCTCGCAGACGTGGCCATGGGCTACGCTATGCCGCGAGTTATCTCCCTTGATTTTGAAACCGAGTCACCGGAATATACTGACTCGTTTCAGACGTACAAATTTGTGAAAGATGGCGACACTGTTGTTTTCAAAGGAAAAACAAAGAAGTCTATACGTGCGGGGGATATTCAAACTGCCGACGTGCAATTGGAAGGTGATGAAAATGCAGATGCTGATGACAAGTTGTCTTCTGCTAGAGAATGGAAAACTCGTTATCACTTTACGCTTTCAGACCTTCATAAAGAACTTGAAACTCTAGATTCAGATTTTGACATGATTTACACAGATGTGACCAAACTGGTGTTCCATAGTAGCCCTAGAAGCATGCATTGGCCGGGAGGTCGATTTTTTGCCATTATCGAACTAGAATTTATTACAGAGAACAGCACGCGCACGTTAGTTAAAACTAACATTAGTCAAAATTTACCGGGCGACGTCAAACCAAGAGTTCATTCCGTTGACTTCGCTTGTCCCGCAGAAACAGGAAATGACGTAGATAATCTTATGGAACGCCTCGTTGCTATGTACGCCAAATATTTCCCACAGTTTGAATCATGGGAAGTAAGAGCTGCCGTTGAGAACTGGAAAAAAATTCGCAATTTTTCCGGAACAAATCTACACGATTTAGATCAGTTGTTAACTGTCCACGTCTATAAAAACATTGCTACAGAAAACTGAGACCTCGATTTATCTTTTTTTTATAAAGCTAGAAAAAAAAAAACAAATAAAAAAAAAAACACTTAAATTTGGATCTAGCTTTAAACAAGAAACAAGCAAAAATATTACAAATAATTTTTGAAAAAAAGGCTTATATAAGAACAGCTTTATATCTAAAACTGTATCTCTCAATAATGTAGAATTTATTTCTCCTTTTCGATAGTAAAGTACCCCTTTCAGACCTTGCGATCTATGGGGCAGATGATGTAAAGGACATGTTTTGAAATCAAACATAACTAATTACTAATTTGACTAAAATTGACTAATTGTTTTTTTTTTTTTTTTTTTGATTGACTCATGTTTTTCATATAGGCCTATATTTCAATTTTAAAGTCTACCATTCTTCCACATGATTAAGCAGCTAGCAGATACTCAACATGGAGTGGTTTCTTTAAGCAGATAATTTGTAAATTTAGAAAATGGCTTAGTTTTCGATTGCCAGGACTCCTGATTAGTCCAGTATTTCAAGTGACCACATTATAGTGGCAGGCGTTAGTAAGCGGAGACCTTGATAAGGAATTTTTGTGAAGACCACCCTAACCTTTTTCAGACTTCACTATGAATTCACTTGAAAATATTTTTTTTAAAATCTAAAAGAACTTTATGCTGGAGAACAAAATGAATAGAGTATTTATACATTTAATACCGTTTACCGTATTGTCTTATATTTATTATGCATATTTAGTTGTGTTGTTTTCTTTTTGTATGTATGTTATGTCTAGGTTGTTTTCCACTATACATACACTACCACTCTAGTATTGCTGAGGTGGACAAATGTAGTCAAACTAAATTTCCATTTTTTTAGAACAATAAAAGTATTTAATTTTATCTAATGATCTGTGTAGCTTTGTTTGGCGTGACAGTTAATTTTTTTATTTATTTTTTTTTTTTGAAATAGAAATATTTAGTTTCACCTCGTAAGAGAGAGAGAGAAAGATAGAGGGAAAGAGAGAGAGAGAGAGAGAGAAAGAGAGAGAAAAAAAGAGAAAGAGAGAGAGAGAGAGAGAGAGGGGGAGAAAGAAAGAGAGAAAGCGAGAGAGAGAGAGAGAGAATACGCGCAAAGAAGAGATTGAAGTAAAGAATCTCAGATGGCTTGCCTAGGCACCGAGTCCATTGCACTGGCGGGGATGTAAAAAAGCTCCAGCAAAAATGTTTCCCCATGTGCTTGGCCTTTAGTCACGCCCCTAACCCGAGCATCTAGTGGTCGAGCTATCGGTAATAATGATCTAAACAAAAAATGTACACCTGCTTGGATCCTGCACAGAACAGTTAGTTCAGAAAGGCCGATGGAGGTCAACTTCCGCGGGCCTAGATTTCCAAGAGTGTTCGTCTCCAGTCTTAGGACTATTTCAGTTTCCTTTTAATTAAAGATTATAATGTCTATTAATTTTAATTATTAAAGATTATCATGTCTATTATTTTCATTATTAAAGATAATCACGTCTATTAGTTTCATTATTATCTTCTTATCTTATATAATATAGACGTTACTTCAAAAATGAAGATGATTACGTCCTACGCGTCATGCATTTAGTCATGCATATTAACCAATGACTTAAATTCTGCCAAGTCACTGGTTTTCCTGGCTAGCTCAGGCAACCCATTCCATGCTCTAATAGCACTAGGGAAGAAGGAGTATTTGTACAAATTTGTCCTAGCATATGGGACGAGGAATGTGCCTTTATCTTTGTGTCTTTCAGAGTATTTTATTAAATTTTGTTTTTGTATTTGAAGATTATGGTTCAGTGTTTTATGTATGATTGCTACTTTACTTTTGAGCCTTCTGTCCTGAAGGCTTTCTAAATTTAGTGATTTTACTAAAGGTGTTACTCTAGTCAAATGTGAATATTCGTTTGTTATGAATCTCACTGCTCTATTTTGTGTCTGTTCCAGTTTCTTAATGTTTTCTTGAGTTGAGGAGTCCCAAACGATTATTAAGTATATTAGTTTCATTATTAAAGATTATTAAGTCTATTAGTTTCATTATTAAAGATTATTATGTCTATTATTTTCATAATTAAAGATTATTGCGTCTATTATTTTCATTATTAAAAATGATCACGTCTATTATTTTCATTATTACAGAAAGCTCCTGGCAACTTCAATAGTGTCATTGGCTTAAAGAAATCGACTATTACTAGATCCACTAATAATTCATCACTTGTAACTCCCAAGACCTGCATAACAAAATGTCTTTACTGACCAAGGAAGAAGCACTATATTTTATAGAAAATGTTTTACAAGTAAAAGATATTCCTAAGTCAACAATAAAAGATTTACCAACTGAAGAGAAATTCAATTTTCTACATACCATACTTTCACGATTTCTCGAGACTGAACCATTTCAAAGCATCACTCTGATGGCAGTTGATCTCGACAAACGCAGGAGGCCAACCTGGCAGGAAATAAAGACGGCCATGTTTGCTTGTCGTGGAGGACTGTGCTATTCTCAAAACGCGTTCATGTTTGCGTTGTTGACAGCGATTGGCTTAGACGTCTCCATGACCCGAGCTACCTGGCCATGTGCTGAAAACCAACCCAACAATCACCTTTGTTTTCTGCTACATGGGCTGGCCTTTCCCGATGTGGATCACCTTGTGGACATAGGGGCTGGCTACTCTCTACCTAGAGTTATCTCCCTTGGATTTGAAAAGGAGTCACCGGAATTCACCGACTCTTTTCAGACTTACAAAATCGCGAAAGAAAGCGAAAGTAAATGTGTTTTTAACTTAAAAAACAAAAGATCTCGTTCGAATAACACAGAACCAGCAGACGATCAAGATGTTGAGATTAAAGAAGGATCTTCATTTAGAATATTGTCAGATGAAGTCGACGAGTGGTCGGTATGCTATTACTTTAACCCATTAGAGCGTTATCAAGATCTCGAGCCTTTGTATCCAGATTTTGATAATGTATTTACAGATCCAACCAAATTATTATTTCACAGAAGCCCGAGGTGCATGCACTGGCCAGGAGGTGAATTTTTGGGAATTGTGGAATTAGAATTTATTACCGAGGATGAGGAACACACACTGATTAAAAAACATGTTAGTCAGATGGTAAGGTCAGACGACAAAGCAAATGACACTGACATTGAGCGGGCTCCTCTTGGAGAATGCAATAACAAAAGAAATGTTATGGACGCTTTGGTTGCCATGTACGCCACCTACTTCCCTCAGTTCCTCTCAGGGGAAGTAAGAGCTGCCATTGAAAACTGGAAAGCGATTACTAACGATATAGGGAGAGAACTTAATAAAGTTGAACATTTATGTCAAGAACACTTGAGTAATCTTTCATGTGAGGATAAACACCAGGCTTCGTTATAAAAATATGTAATGGACTAGGTTTCTCTCTAATAGAGCATTTTAATACTCAAAACCTTTTCTCTTTCTTAATATAGCTGTCTTCATTTCCGAAGACAATAATTGCAATACAATTTCACAGATGATATTTGCAATAAAAATCTAATGGATTTCCACGTTTATATGCTAAGCTATGTATAATTAAAAAAATACAACCTTTCAATATCATGTTTTTAATTTATATATGCATCTTATCTTATAACACACAGACGTCACTTCAGAAAGAAGATGATTACGTCCTACGCGTGTTCCTATTTCATTCTTGTCTTATATTTTAACCAGTGACATAAATTCCGCCAAGTAATTGGCTTTCGTGGCTAGCACTAGGGAAGAAGGAGTATTTGTATAAATTTTTCCTAGCATCTAGAATGAGGGATGTGCCTTTATCTTTGCGTCCTTCTGAGTATTTTTATTAGATTTTGTTTTTGTATTTGAAGATTATGGTTCAGTGTTTTATGTATAATTGCTAGTTTACTTTTAAGTCTTCTATCCTGAAGTAAAAGGGGCCAGTGTAAAAGAGAGTTTTAACTTTTTAAATATGTAAATGCATTCCATCTATTTATTGTTATTGACCACATTTCTGATATGTCACCTACTACAAAAGGACCAGTGTAAATTATCGTTTTGTATTCGAGATTAAATGTGACACACAGACGGACTGACTGACTCCTTACACCAAACAGTGTAATCTTACCTGGAAGGAGAGTCTCTAAATAGCATTGATGTATTTATAAAATTATAAAATAAATTTTTTCGGTACAGTTTTTACTCAAATTTTTGCCGTGTTTAAGAGATACGTTGTCAGAGTAATGCATGATGAAGTCTGAAGGGCTTAGCTTTCAATGTCTCTCAATCACTTACTCTGTTTGCCTCTTTTTCTTTTCTCTGGTACAGTTCCCTGCAGAAAGGTCTTTGCGAGCTCTGAGAATCTCCTGATATGGTCTTACAGTTTTAGTTTGCGTTTTATTAAAACAGTGTCAAGTCACCAGAGGCGGCCTTAGCGGGTGTCATATCACAACGAGACCACTGGCAGGGGCGGACTGGGTGTTAAAATCGGCCCAGGCATTTCTATACATTCGGCCCACAAATTGTATATCGTATGATTGACATCCATTTCTAAGTCTACCTGTCCTCAAAAATTGTTCTGTTAAGTTTGATAATGTATCGAAAACTGAACGCATGATACAATGAAATTTTTTAAAGAAATACAGTAGGCCTTATGTTGCTTTTTAATCGCTTAAAGTGTGGGCCCAAAAAAGGATGAAGCCTACTAGTAGCACTGTCTACGGATGTAGACTATTACATTATTTGGGAAAATGTATTAGATTAAATTAGCGTTACACCGTAGAGTCTGTAAAATGTTTCTTTTTTTTAAACACGACGCTCAGAAGGCTTTTTATAAGAGAATATTATACAACTTTATAAGAGAATATTATACAACTTTATAAGAGAATATTATACAACTTTATAAGAGAATATTATACAACTTTATAAGAGAATATTATACAACTTTATAAGAGAATATTATACAACTTTATAAGAGAATATTATACAACTTTATAAGAGAATATTATACAACTTTATAAGAGAATATTATACAACTTTATAAGAGAATATTATACAACTTTATAAGAGAATATTATACAACTTTATAAGAGAATATTATACAACTTTATAAGAGAATATTATACAACTTTATAAGAGAATATTATACAACTTTATAAGAGAATATTATACAACTTTATAAGAGAATATTATACAACTTTATAAGAGAATATTATACAACTTTATAAGAGAATATTATACAACTTTATAAGAGAATATTATACAACTTTATAAGAGAATATTATACAACTTTATAAGAGAATATTATACAACTTTATAAGAGAATATTATACAACTTTATAAGAGAATATTATACAACTTTTACAATTCAATGCGTTATATAGTGGCATTTACGAGACCCTTCAGGTGACCTTAAGGGCCCATTTGGGTACCGGCCCACCGGGCATTTGCCCGAATGCCCATATAGCCAGTCCGCCCCTGGTCACTGGAGGCATGCACACTGACCAACGACATCGCAGCCTGAGGACAGTTTTTTTTTAGACCACTAGCTCGTTGCTACGTCTCAGGTCGTTCCCTCATGCGCCACCGCCTAAAGCCGCCTCTGAAGTCATCGTGGGGGGCCCCAGAGAACCTGTTTCCGATTTCCTCTTTTGTGATAGGGTCTTTGTTTGGGAATCCTCGGTTAGGATTCAAGATTTGTAAACATGCCAGATTGTCTCCATGACCAAAGAGCTTATGATAAGGGTTTCCCCAAACTGTGGTTGGTCGTTGTGCTGGTCACATGACACACTGATCGTTAACTGAGGCCAAAGAAACAGACGACTTTTTACATCATTTAGTCCATAGATTATCATATTATCTTCTTATCTTATCAAATACAGACGTTAATACAGAAGATGGAAGAAAAGAAAGATATATTATCAAGATTATCATATTATCTTCTTATCTTATCAAATACAGACATTAATACAGAAGAAAAGAAATATATATTATCAAGATTATCATATTATCTTCTTATCTTATCAAATACAGACGTTAATACAGAAGAAAAAAAAGATATATAATCAAGATTATCATATTATCTTCTTATCTTATCAAATACAGACGTAACTTCAAAAAAAAAAGATGATTACATCCTACGCGTCATGCATCTAGTCATGCATGTTAACCAATGACTTAAAGGCTGTCACGCTTAAGTTTGTAGGTCAAGGCAAGTTGCAAGAATGTGTCGTCGCATGATCTGGTAATCATGAGTGCAGCTCCCACGTGTATGAGTTTGGCTAGGGGACAAAAAAAGGGCGGCAAAAGGGAAGGTGAAGGCTGAAGATAGCGAGAGCGTGGGAGGAGTGTTATAGAGGCTTTGGGAGGAATAGAGTTAAAGTTTTGTGAGCTATAGGTTAGTTTAAAGTAAATAAATGGCAGTGGCGTAGCTAGGAAAACGCCATCATTTGGGGGCCGGGGTGAGTCTTGGTCTCTTTGGGGGACCCCTAAAGTGAGACCCGGGGGGATTCTCAAATACTTCCCCCTCCCCTCACCCCAGCTACGATACTGATAGTTGGCTAGATTTATTTGATCATTACTAATATTACAGTATGCTGTATCTGAATCATATTTACTGTGTATATATTTTTCGTTTGAAGTTTGAGTTTCAAAGAATTAAACGAAATAAAATAAATACAGTGTTATTTATTATATCTTAGTGGTGCTCGTCTCTCTTTCTCTCTCTCTCCCTCCCTCCCTCCCTAGCTCGCGATATCATGGCAACTATTTGTGCAGTAAACGATTTCTATTTATGTACAGAAAATATTTAAAGAAATTTTGGTTTCAAACATAAATATACTATATTTTAATAAATATTATTAATATAAATGCAAAATCCCTTTTTTTTTTGGTTGTAGAATTTTTATGATAATAAGTTTAAAAAACGTTTTTATTTGAGTTTTTGGTCCTCTTCTAGAAAAGTTGGCCCATCACAGGTCAAGGTCATACTAGAAGTATTATACAAAGTTAGGGTTAGGGTTATTTAATAACGCTGACTTAATGTATTCACCTAAGTTCACCAACTCTTCGTACCATCGCCTCTCTGCAATCAATGACCGGTGGTCAAGGCTACACCCGATGCAATAACACTACCAAGTGCCCAGCATACTTTCGAGATCCCTAAGAACCACAATCTGCTGTGCCGTTTGAAATGTCATCAATGTTCATTTTGTAACAAGTAACGACAGAAATGAATATTATTTTCTAAAATAATTTGACAGATTTGTTTGTAATGTTATGTCATTACCATAAACTTATTCAAGATAAAACCAAAAAAAAAAAAAAAAACACAAATTTCGCACATGACCATTTCCTGCGGACTTGGGGCAAGCATTTGTACTCTCATCGCGAGCTGGCTGAAAATGGCCGGCCATTTCGTGCATTGGCTGGTCAATGGCAAACAATAATGGCCAGTTGCCATCCGATTGTGAATTAGCGAATGTCGCATTCTGACTGTAATATTTATATTAAAATTGAAATTTCAACCTTGATTTCAATTTCTGATACATTCACACGCATTTTTTTTTTCATCTAAAATTTTTTTTTCAACCAACTAAAAATTATGCAAATTTTAACACGTCACGCTTGACTGCACAAGATACCAAACAAAATAATTGATTACCAATAGTTTTATTTTTATTGATATTGTGTGTTGTCAGGTAAAAGAAATAATTGTGTCTAATTTCAGCTTGATCCAAGATTGGGTGATAACGTGTAGAAACTTTGACCAGACAGACTGACAGAGTGACTGACGGAGTGAGTTGATATAAGCTTTGTAAAAACAACGTCACAGTTAATATACGGGAAAAAAAGAAATGAAACAATGTGCAGAATTTATTTTTTTAATTAAATTTTGATCATCGTCTAGCAATCGTCTTCATCTTCTGGGATTTCGCACAGAAAACGGGTTGGATAATCTGGAATAGTGTAATAACAGAGATCATCCACAGCCAACCACCCTGGATCGTTGAACAGGTAGAGACAGTTTCGTTCGGTTCCCCATTTCCTACTTTTGATTAAAAATGATGGCACCAGTTCGTTGGTGGTTCTATATCTCCAAACCTCTTCTTCAGCATTGTCCGTTGCTCCGATCAGAACCAACCGGAATCCGCTAAACTTTTTGATAAATGCTGCGATGAAATTAAATTCGTCAAGGTCTTGAATCTCTGCCAGGTATCCTCCGTACAGGGCGCAAGTCGCCATGGCTTCCTCAGATCTAGAGATCGGATCTTGTTGGGAGAGATAATAACGCCTTCCTTTATAGACATCAGATCTTTGAAACAGCCAACGTTTTGATGACTCCAGCCTTGACCTTAACCTCTCAAGGCTTCGGCACCTTGAGTCGTCACAGAGAGATCGTTCAGTTCTTTTGCTCCCAGTTATAGCACGTGATTCCAAGCCGTGCGCCCAATCTGGAGACATTTATACAATATTAATTAAGCTACTGATATTTTACTTTAATTGTTTTTTCAAATGGCAATTATTACTCTTAATTAGATTATTATACCGTTAGATCGTCTAAGAGCTGAGTTGAAGACTCTTCGAGCTCTAAGTTTGAAAAAAAAACAACCTATTTGAGCGTCAAACAGTAAAAAAAAAAAAAAAAAAACCTGTCCGAACGACCGTTCTGTCTGGAAGAGACCCAAGTCAATGCCTATATAAAGCATAACTGGCCTCTGGACGCATGGGCTAGACATGGCCAAAGGACCGAGTTTACAGGGAGCCTCCGCCATTTTCCTATGTTATACCAAGCTAACTGTGGGGGAACTCGCCATTAATGTAACGGTCCCTTGAGAACGGCGCATGGATTATCGACAGGGCCGTGGGAGCTCTCTTTCAACTCCGTCCGTGCAATGGGTCCACTCCCGCCTACCCGTGGGCATCCCCACGGGAGTTGTGTTTCGCCATTCATTTAGCCTAGCTACCCCCTCAAGTAGCCGTTTCCACCCAGGTGCCACGATGAGGCAGAACAGCGTACCCGGGGATTATTATACCAACATTTGTTATAGAACATTCAGAAGAATCAACTCAAACGCAATAGGCGCCAGTGGGTTAATTAAAGTTCCGTCACTCGTACGCTAGGCATACACTAAATATATATTAACCATAGACATAAATAAATATTGACTGGCCGAAGGAAGTAACTTCGTGTAACTTGAAAACATGTATATCGAACACACCTATATATATTGTACATAAGGAGGTAGTGTAGTTTTATTTATCTAAGAATGAAGATCATGCAATTTTTCGTACTTCGGAAATCCGAATACAATAAATATACATGTTTTCAAGTTACATGAAGTTACTTCCTTCGGCCAGTCTATATTTATTTATGTCTATGACAAAACTACACTGCCTCCTTATTTACAATATATATATAGGTGTTTGGCTGAAATAGATATGAATACTTAACTTTTATACTGCTCATAAATGCTGTATAATAAAGTACACAAAATTGCAAGTCACAAATTTTTCGTTTCATAAAACTCTTTAATCGGCCAGTCTATATTTTATTTATGTCTATGAGTTTTGTTTAATCTCTAAGAATGAAGATCATGCAATTTTTGATAATATCGGAAATCCGACTACAATAGATATACATGTGTTCAAGTTACATGAAGTGACTTCCTTCGGCCAGTCTATATTTATTGATGTCTATGAAATTAACACTCTAAGTTATATACGTCTTTAAAAGCCTGTGACAAGAGCAGTGACTGATAATAATAGGCCTCATGATAAGGCTTGTCTTCGAGTCTGAAGATTAATAAGGAATGCAGTATTTCCCGTGGCTGCGCAGCCCCAGCTGTGACCTATATATTTTGCCACATCCAGGACAAGCATAACCATTGTCCGCCGGTGGTCGATTAAGATTTTCTTTTCGCCGTCTGTGTCTGTCCTCGGCAGCAGATTATTGGGGGGGGGGGTTGCAAATGTGTATCCCGCCGTGATTGATAGTGATTCGCTCAATGTAAATCGCGGGACCCAAGCCAGGCGCAGGGCCCAATCGGAGCAAACCGTCAAATCGGCCTAGGGCCGGCCCTGTATATAAGTATGTGTTGTAAAATGTTTGTAAAATGTTTTACATGTTTCGGATGTTCCTTCAAAGTTGAAGATAATTACTTCCTAGTCCAAACCTCCCGCAGGACGACGGGGGATGGGAGCGGGCAGGGTTTGAACCCTGGACCATCGATATATCTGAACGACAGTCCAGCGCGCAAACCGCACGACCAGGCAGCGACTTGAGCACCGAGCATTCACGTGTTAAATGTTTATTATACAAGTATTATACTTACGTGTCAAGAACAATGCTCCCATAACAACACAGATCAACATAGCTTGTACTGACGGATGCATAGTTACGACTATCCCAAGTCTTCTTCTTTGTAGAAATGAATGCGATCGCTTTGCAATAGAATTGAATTTTCCTAAAAATAGAACAAAGAAAAATATCAACGACATAAATCTAGATAAACAAGAACAATACAAAATATTTTACAAATCTTAAAGTCATTCTCTTTTTAACGCATTGCTGTCCAAATGACAAAGTAAATCTTTTAGCTAAATGATACTCAAATGACAAAGTAAATCATTTAGCTAAATGATACTCAAATGACAAAGTAAATAATTTAGCTAAATGCTGTCCAAATGACAAAGTAAATAATTTAGCTAAATGCTGTCCAAATGACAAAGTAAATCATTTAGCTAAATGCTGTCCAAATGACAAAGTAAATCATTTAGCTAAATGCTGTCCAAATAACAAAGTAAATCATTTAGCTAAATGCTGTCCAAATGACAAAGTAAATCATTTAGCTAAATGCTGTCCAAATAACAAAGTAAATCATTTAGCTAAATGATACTCAAATGACAAAGTAAATAATTTAGCTAAATGTTACTCAAATGACAAAGTAAATCTTTTAGCTAAATGATACTCAAATGACAAAGTAAATAATTTAGCTAAATGTTACTCAAATAACAAAGTAAATAATTTAGCTAAATGATACTCAAATGACAAAGTAAATAATTTAGCTAAATGATACTCAAATGACAAAGTAAATAATTTAGCTAAATGCTGTCCAAATGACAAAGTAAATAATTTAGCTAAATGCTGTCCAAATGACAAAGTAAATCATTTAGCTAAATGATACTCAAATGACAAAGTAAATAATTTAGCTAAATGCTGTCCAAATGACAAAGTAAATCATTCAGCTAAATGCTGTCCAAATGACAAAGTAAATAATTTAGCTAAATGCTGTCCAAATGACAAAGTAAATCATTTAGCTAAATGATACTCAAATGACAAAGAAAATCATTTAGCTAAATGCTGTCCAAATGACAAAGTAAATCTTTTAGCTAAATGATACTCAAATGACAAAGTAAATAATTTAGCTAAATGTTACTCAAATGCCAAAGTAAATAATTTAGCTAAATGATACTCAAATGACAAAGTAAATAATTTAGCTAAATGCTGTCCAAATGACAAAGTAAATCATTCAGCTAAATGCTGTCCAAATGACAAAGTAAATAATTTAGCTAAATGCTGTCCAAATGACAAAGTAAATCATTTAGCTAAATGATACTCAAATGACAAAGAAAATCATTTAGCTAAATGCTGTCCAAATGACAAAGTAAATAATTTAGCTAAATGCTGTCCAAATGACAAAGTAAATCTTTTAGCTAAATGATACTCAAATGACAAAGTAAATAATTTAGCTAAATGTTACTCAAATAACAAAGTAAATAATTTAGCTAAATGATACTCAAATGACAAAGTAAATAATTTAGCTAAATGATACTCAAATGACAAAGTAAATAATTTAGCTAAATGCTGTCCAAATGACAAAATAAATCATTCAGCTAAATGATACTCAAATGACAAAGTAAATCATTCAGCTAAATGATACTCAAATGAAAAAGTAAATAATTTAGCTAAATGCTGTCCAAAAGTCAAAGTAAATCATTAGTTAGATAATTCAAAATAATAATTTCACTGAAAAATATTTTAGAGCAAAGACAATATTTAACACCGTTTGGACATGTCGATAATAACCTCAGGATACATTTTATTGTACGAAAAACAACTCAAAGAGAATGCTCAATGAAATTTATAATAGAAAAGGATTAGACTAGAACATTCTTACCCTCTCAAACTATGTTGTGAGTGACAGAGACACGAATAGGGTAGAATATATAACCCTAGCTTTGAAATAATGACTTGTGGTAAGTTTTGAATGATTTCATTTGATTCTCTCCCGAGTGTACAATCTGTTGTATCAGTTCAATTAATTTCAACTTTAGAAATTCAGAATTAAAAACTTTACAATTTTGCTGACTAGATTGGACTTGTTAGAGCATCGGTTCTCAACTTTATAAATTCGGCGATCCCTTTTTACAATTCACCACTATAGGGCGACACCTCCCCCCCCCCCCAGCTATGATATAATTTTGTTTTCTTAAAACTAAGTAACTTTTCTTTTGATAATGTGATACAATTGTGGTCATAGCGTAAATATATGCTATAAATTAACAAAGATTTAGGTGACTCCAGTATGTCACTATACTTAATCTTACGTATATTTTTGCTTACAAATAAATACAATGTTATTTTTATGACTAGCACTTATTTACTTTTCTATTGCATACCCACCATAGTCAACACATTCACCACATTCACCATATTCACAACGTTCACCTGACTAGCTCAGGCAACCCACTCCATGCTCTAATAGCACTTGGGAAGAAGGAGTATTTGTACAAATTTTGTCCTAGCATATGGAACGAGGAATGTGTCTTTATCTTTATAAGTATTTTATTTTTATTTTACTAAAGGTGTTACTCTAGTCAATTGTGCTTATTGCGTTTGTTATGAATCTCACTGCTCTATTCTGTGTCTGTTCCATGTATTCGTGGCAGCGTTATTAATGAGTTTAAATTTCTATGATGTCTCCATCTGTTTGTATCTTCTAATAAGTGCAAATTGGATTTCAAAAAGCTCTGGGAAGTACGATGTAATTTAGCCCAAAAGCTTTGCGCATATTTTCTTCCACAGATATTTTTTTTCCTTCTATCCGTTTGTTGGGTCAATTTCTTTATATAGGCAAGTTGGCGAGATGTACATCCGTCCAATTGTGTGTGCTAAGTCTGGGAATATATTGGGTAGGATCGGGTTTCGTTTCCGACCAACCGAGACATTATTTATCTTATCTTATATAATACAGACGTTACGTCAAAAAAGAAGATGATTACGTCCTACGCGTCATGCATTCAGTCGTGCATATTAACCAATGACTTAAATTCTGCCAAGTCACTGGTTTTCCTGGCTATCTCAGGCAACCCATTCCATGCTCTAATAGCACTAGGGAAGAAGGAGTATTTGTACAAATTTGTCCTAGCATATGGGATGAGAAATGTGCCTTTATCTTTGTGTCTTTCTGAGTATTTTATTAAATTTTGTTTTTGTATTTGAAGATTATGGTTCAGCGATTTATGTATAATTGCAACTTTACTTTTGAGTCTTATGACCTGAAGGCTTACTAAATTTAGTGATTTTACTAAAGGTGTTACTCTAGTCAAATGTGAATATTCGTTTGTTATGAATCTCACTGCTCTATTTTGTGTCTGTTCCAGTTTCTTAATGTTTTCTTGAGTTGAGGGGTCCCAAACAGAGGATGCATATTCTATTATTGGCCTAACCAAGGTTAAATAACATTTTAGTTTTATGTTCTTATTTGATTTATAGAAATTTCTTTTAATAAATCCTAATGCTTTGTTTGATTTTTTGATAGTTTCATCAATATGTGGATTCCATGACAGTTTTTCATTTATTATAACACCTAGGTATTTTGTGTTTTTAGTCTGTGTTACTGGTTTGCCATGAATAAGATAAGTGGAATTAATTTGTTTTAGTTTTTTTGTTACTCTTAACAACTGACATTTTTCTGGGTGGAAAGGCATGCTCCAATTTGATTCCCATTTCTGTAATTCATCTAATTCTCTTTGTAAAATATCTGTATCTTGTGTTGTTTTTATTGTTCTATATATTATGAAATCGTCTGCGAATAATCTGACTTTTGTTCCTGAAGTAATGCAATTTGGTAAATCATTTATGAAAATTAAAAATAATAGTGGACCTAAGACTGTTCCTTCAGGTATGCCTGAGTTTACTGTTATTGGTGTTGATTTAGAGCCATTTATTATTACAGTTTGTTCTCTCCCTATCAGAAAATCTTTAATCCACTGATGCAATGGACCATCAATGCCAAAATATTTTAATTTTTAAAGCAAACTATGGTGGTGAACTTTATCAAAAGCTTTGGAAAAATCTTTAAGATAGCATTTATTTTTTCATTTTACTAACAGATCAAACAGAATCATTTTCCCAAATCTGGTCAAACTGAATCATTTTCTCAAGTCTGGTCAAACTAAATCATTTTTCTAAGGTCACCTCGTTAAAATAGATGTTTCCAGTACTTCCTCGTTTGGGTATTTTACACAAAATCTGGAAACTTTTTTGTGTACGTGACATAATTATCACTTGTCTCGCGTAATCAAATCCTTCACTTTTCCCGGTCAGCAGATGTTCTTTACAAGATTTAAGAGAGAGTCCATTCTTTTGCGTTGTCCAGTCAGTTTTCTTTGGACAACTCCCATTTTTTTGTGTGTTTCCTCTTTCTACCTCTACATCTCTCTACCCTATCTCTTTCTCCTTATTCCTCTCTAGGTGGGCTAGTAAAAAATAACAACAACCTCTCTAGGTGGGCTAGTAAAAATAACAACAACCTCTCTAGGTGGGCTAGTAAAAATAACAACTACCTCTCTAGGTGGGCTAGTAAAAATAACAACTACCTCTCTAGGTGGGCTAGTAAAAATAACAACCACCTCTCTAGGTGGGCTAGTAAAAATAACAACTACCTCTCTAGGTGGGCTAGTGAAAATAACAACTACCTAATCTAATTTGTAACACAAATTTTGAACTGATGTGTATCGGCGTAAGTCACTCGTAGTGTAATTTATCAAGCCCTAACAGATGCTGTCAACCCTATAAAGTTTCTATCCATGTATTCGATTCCATTTGAATTAAATATTTATATTGTTGCAAATAAATGGATTTTAATTCACCAAGACCTTCATTAATAATTAAATAGACGCCTACCTTAGAAGCTTGAACTTTTAAAAGTAATTATTTATTCTATTGAACAAGCAGACATTAGTACAAGTTTGTCTGTTCATACAGTTGAAATCTTCAGTAGCGACACTAGAAAACGAATACTTGTCAACTCTACATTTGTGGGTTAGAATTGTGTTTTGTTTTAACTTTTAAGGTTTTTGTTTTCTTTTAAACATTTCGGACGTTTCTACAGAAATGATTATGACGGCTTAGTCCAGACGTTTAGCAGGACGCCAGGGGATGGCAGCTGGCGGTGTTTGAACTCGAGATAACTGAGATGACAGTCAGCGTGTTATACACGACCAAGTAGCCGCATAGGAGGCTTACAGGTGACAAGACACTTTGATTAAAGACAGATGGCATGACACATTGAGGACATACAGGTAACAAGACACTTTGATTAAAGACAGATGGCAGGACACATTGAGGACATACAGGTGACAAGACACTTAAACGAAATTCAGGTGACAAGACACTTTGAAGACAGGGGGGGGGGAAACTGCTGTATGGGCGACATCGTTCCGACCATCGACAATGCCCAGGCTTTCATCTCGCTTGTTCAAGATTAACCATAGTCGCTCTACAACTGAGGAGGGCAATCTATAAGCGGCCATATGACTAGTACTAACGGATTACTACATTAATCATTAATAGTATTGAACAAATGCTATTTTATGCATAGAACTAAGCGTAAGTTGTCTTTATTAGGCAGTGTTTTCTTTTATTTAGCAGTGAATGTAATTGGAATGACAGGTATAGTTGACATCAGCACAAGGCGATATCGAGGCTCGTGTCATGTCTTGCGAATTAAGCGTAGTGCTTGAAACTGTGTAAAAAGAGTTAAATAGATCTGACAGAAGCCAGTAATAATTAAAATACTCAAAAAAAAAAAATCATTATCACCATTACCCTCCCCCCCCTCTTCCTGGTCTATACACCTTACCCATCATCCTTGCCTACATCCTTCCTTTCGTTCTCCTAGCCCAGTGATGCCCAAAACCTAATTCGACCTGCGGGCCATTTTAATTTCCGACACTCGTGTCGTGGGCCACATGAACGAAAAGGTACAAAAAACGAATTGAAAATGACTTGAATCTGAAACAATTTGATTTGAAACCCGTGGATCTAGCACTTACATTAATGAATTGGACATTTGAATCTTATCTCCCTTTTTCACGCTCCAGAAAATGACTTGATTTCTGTCCTTAAAATATGAGCAACGATGTAGCTAGCAACAACTCATTTTCTATTTCAGTAAATATTCCCATCGATTCTCTAATCTGTAGGTGTAGTTAAACTATCATTTATTTGCGGCTTAAATCAAGAATGTCGCCATATTTGTTTTAAAATGCCGTTTAGGGCCTACATGTTTTTTCCTTGTAAAACAGTCTTTCTTTACAAATCAAAGATGTTGGCTTATTATCATGTTCCACAAAAAGTAAAGATCTGTTCAGTTTTTTTTCTGGTAGATTCTACATTCAGAGTCCAATTTAATAAGCTTACAAATATTAAAGGTCATGGTACAAATACATAAAAGAAAAATTGAGGGCCCTAACATAGGTAAAGATACATTTGACAAGATTTTTTTTTTTTGTGGATGGGGGATTTTCTTCAATTTGTGCCAAAATTTCCGTGGGCCGGATGAAACCACGTCGCGGGCCGGATCTGGCCCGCGGGCCGTATTTTAAGCATCACTGTCCTAGCCTAGCCCGCTCCCATCCCCCGTCGTCCTGCGGGAGGTTTGGACTAGGAAGTAATTATCTTCAACTCTGAAGGAACATCCGAAATAAGTAAAACATTTTACATTTTCACAAAATATGAAGGTCGCAACTGGTCTGAGTAATTTCTATGACAAGCATAATACCTTGAGCCTTCATTTTGTTTGTTGACAAACAACGCTCTATATATTAAAGTATTATTGTTATTATTAATACGGCCTACAACGATACTTCAAAAAAAATACCAAATTATGTCAAAGATAAAACTTTAAAACTTGATCATGTTAATTGTAATTGTATTTCCCCCTTTTCCCATAAGTTTCAGTACAATTAAGTTTCTCTGTATAGATAAAAGTCTTCCAAAATAAAAAATGGGGTAATTGATATGCTATAGTCATTTTTAATCAACAATAAGAAAAAAACAAAAACTTCTGGAAACAGAAAAATGGTTCCTGGTCGAGTTTGTCAAAGCGACAACATTTTATTTATTTATATTCAAAAAATCCTGGCCATTGTAGTACTGGTGCTCTCTATGCATGCATCTATCTGATAAAAAGAAAACATTCGCATGACTGTTTGGATCACTTCTGGTCTCAGTTGGCCCACTTGTTGAAAGATGGCCTGGTGCGAATGTCACGTGGGAATATCCGGCCCACGTTGGCCAGGTAGTGGCCTTGCGCAAATTTGTGGAAAATGGTGTTGCTGACGCCAGTGCACTGGTCGATCTGGCGTTGTATCTGGTCCAGTAGTTGGCGCCTTCTGGCCTGGCCCACTGCGTTCCTGTGGTCAAAGTTTAAGGTGTTCAACACCTGGGGAGGAAAAAGATTGTCTAATAACAGAAAAGAATGATATTACAAACTCATGTATCGAACCAGTGTTGTCCAACCTCTTTCAGACTGAGGGCCCTATAAGCCTACACTTCGGACTGAGGGCCCTATAAGCCTACACTTCGGACTGAGGGCCCTATAAGCCTACACTTCGGACTGATGGCCCTATAAGCCTAAACTTCGGACTGAGGGCCATATAAGCCTACACTTCGGACTGAGGGCCCTATAAGCCTACACTTCGGACTGAGGGCCCTATAAGCCTACACTTCGGACTGAGGGCCCTATAAGCCTACACTTCGGCTGAGGGCCCTATAAGCCCACACTTCGGACTAAGGCAAAGAAAAGTTCGTTCTATATTTAACACAGTTGTAATGCACTATATTGGTCTGCTTTAGTCGTGAAGAGTCTATGGATCATTTCGAAGAAATGAGATGAATGCCTGGGGGGGGGGGCATTAGCTATGATCAGAAGATGTTGCCCACACAGCAATATCCCTCTCCACGCAACTGATGTTTCCAAAGGAATTGCAAGTGAAGATACAGTGTGATCGACATCGTCTTATTATTTCTCTGCGATGATCCAAAGTCGATTTGACGCCATAACAGGAAAAGGAATATCGAAAGACTTAACGTAACACATCTACAATGCCATATCCCTATCCTATCAAACTGAACCTGAATTTGTTCCAGGAAAGTACACTTCAGGGTTTCAAACTTTTCTTTCAAAGTGTTAAACGCCATGGTTTGGTTGTTGCCGTCCACAAAACCTTCATTGATCTGTTGACAGAATGAACAGCAGCCGTTATAAATACAGAAGTGAAACAGTTGAAACCTTTATCTCATACTAACATTTTAATTTCAGATATGCCTTCAAAACTAACATGTCAACAAACTACCCCCCCCACACACACACACACAAAGCCAACAGTTTTAACAAACTACCCAATTTTTTTAATCAACTATTCAACCAACTACTCCCCCAAAACCAACAGTTCAACCAACTATTTCCCCAAAACCAACAGTTCAACCAACTATTTCCCCAAAATAAACAGTTTAACTAACTATTTCCCCAAAACCAACAGTTAAACCAACTATTTCCCCACAATCAACAGTTCAACCAACTATTCCCCCAAAATCAACAGTTCAACCAAATACTCCCCCAAAATCAACAGTTCAACCAAATACTCCCCCAAAACCAACAGTTCAACCAACTACTCCCCCAAAATCAACAGTTCAACCAAATACTCCCCCAAAATCAACAGTTCAACCAACTATTTCCCCCAAACCAACAGTTCAACCAACTACTCCCCCAAAAACAACAATTCAACCAACTATTTCCCCAAAACCAACAGTTCAACCAACTATTTCCCCAAAACCAACAGTTCAACGAACTACCCCCCAAAAACCAACAGTTCAACGAACTACCCCCCAAAAACCAACAGTTCAACCAACTACCCCCCAAAACCCAACAGTTCAACGAACTACTCCCCCAAAATCAACAGTTCAACCAAATACTCCCCCAAAATCAACAGTTCAACCAAATACTCCCCCAAAATCAACAGTTCAACCAACTATTTCCCCCAAACCAACAGTTCAACGAACTATTTCCCCCAAACCAACAGTTCAACCAACTACTCCCCCAAAAACAACAATTCAACCAACTATTTCCCAACAGTTCAACCAACTATTCCCCCAAAATCAACAGTTCAACCAAATACTCCCCCAAAATCAACAGTTCAACCAAATACTCCCCCAAAACCAACAGTTCAACCAACTACTCCCCCAAAATCAACAGTTCAACCAAATACTCCCCCAAAATCAACAGTTCAACCAACTACTCCCCCAAAATCAACAGTTCAACCAAATACTCCCCCAAAATCAACAGTTCAACCAAATACTCCCCCAAAACCAACAGTTCAACCAAATACTCCCCCAAAACCAACAGTTCAACCAAATACTCCCCCAAAATCAACAGTTCAACCAAATACTCCCCCAAAATCAACAGTTCAACCAACTGTTTCCCCCAAACCAACAGTTCAACCAACTACTCCCCCAAAAACAACAATTCAACCAACTATTTCCCCAAAACCAACAGTTCATCCAACTATTTCCCCAAAACCAACAGTTCAACGAACTACACCCCAAAAACCAACAGTCCAACGAACTACCCCCCAAAAACCAACAGTTCAACCAACTACCCCCCAAAACCCAACAGTTCAACGAACTGCTCCCCCAAAATCAACAGTTCAACCAAATACTCCCCCAAAATCAACAGTTCAACCAAATACTCCCCCAAAATCAACAGTTCAACCAACTATTTCCCCCAAACCAACAGTTCA
Source organism: Biomphalaria glabrata (assembly GCF_947242115.1). NCBI lineage: Eukaryota > Metazoa > Mollusca > Gastropoda > Planorbidae > Biomphalaria > Biomphalaria glabrata. The sequence goes on from NC_074719.1 coordinate 2,063,779, forward strand.
ACGAACTATTTCCCCCAAACCAACAGTTCAACCAACTACTCCCCCAAAAACAACAATTCAACCAACTATTTCCCCAAAACCAACAGTTCAACCAACTATTTCCCCACAATCAACAGTTCAACCAACTATTCCCCCAAAATCAACAGTTCAACCAAATACTCCCCCAAAATCAACAGTTCAACCAAATACTCCCCCAAAACCAACAGTTCAACCAACTACTCCCCCAAAATCAACAGTTCAACCAACTACTCCCCCCAAATCAACAGTTCAACCAAATACTCCCCCAAAACCAACAGTTCAACCAACTACTCCCCCAAAATCAACAGTTCAACCAAATACTCCCCCAAAATCAACAGTTCAACCAACTACTCCCCCAAAATCAACAGTTCAACCAAATACTCCCCCAAAATCAACAGTTCAACCAAATACTCCCCCAAAATCAACAGTTCAACCAACTATTTCCCCCAAACCAACAGTTCAACGAACTACCCCCCAAAACCCAACAGTTCAACGAACTACCCCCCAAAACCCAACAGTTCAACGAACTACCCCCCAAAACCCAACAGTTCAACCAACTACTCCCCCAAAACCAACAGTTCAACCAACTACTCCCCCAAAATCAACAGTTCAACCAAATACTCCCCCAAAATCAACAGTTCAACCAACTATTTCCCCAAAACCAACAGTTCAACCAACTACTCCCCCAAAAACAACAATTCAACCAACTATTTCCCCAAAACCAACAGTTCAACCAACTATTTCCCCAAAACCAACAGTTCAACCAACTACTCCCCCAAAAACAACAATTCAACCAACTACTCCCCCAAAACCAACAGTTCAACGAACTACCCCCCCCCCCCAAAAAAAAAAAAAAAAAAAAAAAAAACAGTTCAAAGAAGTGCCAGCCAAAAAAGTGTCTAAAGGGCAAATAGATACTTAAGTGTTAAGAGAGCTAAGGTAATCAATACAATATTAAACAACTTTACAAAGTCTTCTCTCCTATTGTATATCTTCTCCAAATGATTGCTTTATCAACCAATTGGCCCCGTACTTCCAATCAAAGTACAATTAAAAAGAAATAGGTAGCATCAATGGTGACGTTGAAATCAGGGCATGTCGCACCAAGCCAAAGCTAGAACCACAGATTTTTTTCTCAATAAAATCATATTGATAGACATAGAGTAGAACAGGAATACTCAGAGAGAGGGAGAGAGAGAGAAGGGGGAGAGAGAGAGGGAGAGAGAGAGGGAGGGAGAGAGAGAGGGAGAGAGAGAGGGAGAAAGAGAGAGGGAGAGAGGGAGGGAGACAGAGGGAGGGAGAGAGAGACAGAGGGAGGGAGGGAGGGAGAGAGAGTGTGAGAGAGAGGGAGAAAAAGAGAGGGAGGGAGAGAGAGAGTGTGAGAAAGAGAGAGGGAGAAAGAGAGAGGGAGGGAGAGAGGGAGAGAGAGAGTGTGAGAAAGAGAGAGGGAGAAAGAGAGAGGGAGGGAGAGAGAGGGAGAAAGAGGGAGAGAGAGAGGGAGAAAGAGAGAGAGAGAAAGAAAGAGAGAGGGATGGAGAGAGAGAGGGAGAAAGAGAGAGGGAGAGAGAGAGGGAGGGAGAGAGAGAGGGAGAAAGAGAGAGAGAGAGAGGGAGAAAGAGGGAGGGAGAGAAAAAGAGGGAGAAAGAGAGAGAGAGAGAGAGAGAGAGAAAGAGAGATGGAGGGAGAGAGTGTGTGAAAAAGAGAGAGGGATGGAGAGAGAGAGTGAGAAAGAGGGAGGGAGGGAGAGAGAGAGAGAGGGAGAAAGAGAGAGGGAGGGAGAGAGAGAGTGTGAGAAAGAGAGAGGGAGGGAGACATAGAGGGAGAAAGAGAGGGAGAGAGAGGGGGGAGAGAGAGAGGGACAGAGAGAGAGGGAGAAAGAGAGAGAGGGAGGGAGAGCTGTCTTTCTTTCTGTACTGGAAACCACAGCGCAGTTCATCTCAGATATAAAGTTTAGGACTTATCAGAACTCTCCCACTTGATAACGAGAAAGAAGGACTACTCACGCCATGCAGCTTGTAGAAAAGCATGTGTAGTTCTTTAGTACAAGCAGCATTCTCTTTCACTATATCATCAAGTGTTGAGATCTCATGCCAATCACAGTAAGGCTTTTGGAAATTGACTAGATGAATCCTGCAAAATGAAGTCATTTAAATGCAATGGTACATGTCGTGCGCAGCTATGGTATTTTTTTAATTATTTGTGTGTGTGTGTGTACTTTGCACTTTTTTTTTCCGCGCACTTATTGACATTGAACACAGTCGTTGTGTGGACGTTATTCTTCGGGAGCCTTTGGTCATATCGATTTTATTTATATATAGTAGATCGTTTGTTTGTTATAGTTCTGTGAGTAGCGGTTATTGAGTTTATATATATTTGTCTTTTCTTAGGGACTTTTGATTTTTTGCTTTCTTCTAGACTAATTAAATCGTCGAATAACAACAAGTTACAAGAGTGATGGTGTGGCAAGTTAGTGCCTGCTCTGATTTTCCGGTGAGACGCCTAATGATCGGTTGTACCTGTTGGTTGTGAGGCGTTCTGTCCCCATTTCAATTTTTTAAATAATCCCATATTTCATTAATTAATTAAATTCGTTTCAGCGCTTAGCTTTGAAATATTACTTTGACTTCCCACTACTTTATGATCTCATAGAGTGTCATTACTTAACAGAAGTAGTGCTAATACATTGTGGCTTTAAACGCTAGAAATAGTTGGAGTTGATTTGACAAATATGACTTTATACTGAAATTTGATTTGTTTTGTAGGCGAGTTCTTTATAGGAGTGGTAAAGCGCTTGGCTTCCGGGTTTGAATCCTGGTAAAAACTGGGATTTTTAATTATGAGATCTTTATGGATCTTTCTGAGTTCTCCCAGCTCTAATGGATACCTGACATTAGTTGGGTTAAGTTACGGCGGTTGGTCATTGTGCTGGCCTAATGACACCCTCGTTAACCGTGGGTCACAGAAACAATATCACCAACCACTCTCATAAATCATGCTTACCGACAATTCTATTGGTCCAGACAGAGAGCTTATTAACACTGGTACTACATTTAAAGGTATTATTATCAACACACACATACACCAACACATCGACCAGCCTCGCTCCCTAAAATGACCAATGTTCGCTTTTAAACTTCTCTTCTCCTGACCAGAGGCGAACTGGGTCTCAAAATTGGTCCTTGGCAATACCATACATTGTTACAGTTTGATAATGCATCGAAAACTGAGCACATCTATTCATAATCTCGTGTCTGGATATTTAGGCACCCGGAAATTTAGGTACCGGATAATTAGGCACTTTTTGACAAAGCGGAAAATTAGGCACTTTTTTGGACCTTGAGTGTACATGGTTGAGTGAACAGCAGTGTGTCAGGACTGTGTGTAAAAGGAAGTCAGTTTTAGAGAACAAGTGGCTGGAGTAAAGAACAGAAATAGAGACTAATAAAATCATTGTGTTTATTGAAGCTCATGTTGGTTTAGTGTGTCTATTACAATTACAAAAGATTTGCTAGACAATCGCATGCATTACACTGTAATGTTTGACATCTTTTGTAAATGCAAATACATAACCAATCACAACGATAACTGGTGCTCCTTTTAAAAAAGATTATACTTAACATATTTTAATGCGTCTAAGGGGCCTTACTGTAATGTCAAGAGGTTCATTCAACTCGGGGCTATAAACTACTATAAAGCCAGTCCTACCCTGCTCATTCAGTCGTAACGACTATGTTTCATCTCGTAGAGCACCTCTTCATGTGACTGCTGAAAACTTAAAAACACCACAAAAAAAAAAAAAAAAAAAAAACTTACTTATCCCCATTCTTGATGCCCATATCTCTCAGGGCCGGTGACCAGGGGCCCATGTCCGGGTTCTCCCAGGTTAAATCCTTGTAGTAATACTTCTGGTCCCGAGGGCGGAGTCCAGTTTCACACGTGATCTTCTCCGCAAGGTGGCGCATGCTGATGCGGTCGCCATTCTCGTTCTCCGCCAACTTGAGGCAGACTGGAAACTGCCGCCTTCCATGGACGATGGTCAACTTCAGGGGCGGCTCATCGAGCACTAGTTTTCTGGGTCGAATGAACTAAACATACAAACAAAGGAACAACGGTCTAAGTCAAGTAGGGCCTTCTAGTTTACTGGGTTGACTGAACTAGCATACAAAAGATGGTCTAAGTCAGAAGAGTCTAAGTCAGGGGAGGTCTAAGTCAAGTAGGGCCTTCTAGTTTACTGGGTTGACAGAACTAGAATACAAAAGATGGTCTAAGTCAGGAGAGTCTAAGTCAGGGGAGGTCTAAGTCAAGTAGGGCCTTCTAGTTTACTGGGTTGACTGAACTAGAAAACAAAAGATGGTCTAAGTCAGGGGAGGTCTAAGTCAAGAAGGGCCTTCTAGTTTACTGGGTTGACTGAACTTGAATACAAACAATGGTCTAAGTCAGGGGAGGTCTAAGTCAAGTAGGGCCTTCTAGTTTACTGGGTTGACTGAACTAGAATACAAAAGATGGTCTAAGTCAGGGGAGGCTCGTCAAATAAGGCCAAGTAATTTTCTTGGTCGAATGAACAGACATAAGCAATCAATAAAGATTACTTTTTAAAAAAAGCTTACTGCTATTTATCTGAAAATGGCGGGGTTTAATAAGTACTAATAAACTAATTGATTAATTTTTGGATTGATTCGTGTATTGTCACCGACTCTGAATAATTCTGCAAAATTTCAACTTGATCCGAGAATAGGAAGTGGGTGAAGAGACGTGTCAAAGCGTAATAATGGTATTAAATCCATATATACATCCATTTCTCTCTGACTTATTCCCCTTATATCATTTTCAAACAAAATAATTAATTACCAATAATTAATGTACTGATTATGAATTCTTTTGATTGATTTATGCATTGCCGTGTTCAATAAATAATTATGCAAAGTTTCAACTTGATTCAAGAATGGGAAATGGGAGAAAAAAAAACATGTTCAAGCTTTTTACGAGACAGACAGACAGACGGACAAAAATCGTAGATCTACATAGTAACAGATGCTCATCAAGCAACAGTTTTTTTTAAGCAAATGGACTCTCCCTAAAACAAGATGGATGCCTGGTCGTGTGGCGTACGCTCATTTTTATTATAGTCTCGATGGTCGCGGGTTTGAACCCTGACAGCCATTCCCTCTCCCCCCCCCCCCGGGCCGTACCGAGGGAGATTTAGGCAAAGATGTGATAATCTTCTATCCTGAAGGAACATCCGAACCAAAAGTTAAACAAAAGAAACACGATGGTTTCAGCTTTAATGGCAGTTCGAAATGAAACATTTACAAAATGGAGAATTGAAATAATAAATAAAAAGAAACACTAATTGGTCAGCAGGTAAAGATTGTTTTCTTCTAAAGCCTACGTGATGGATGTTCCTTTAGAAAATAAAGGTCATCACATCCTTGCCCAAGCCTTCTTCAGCACGGCAGGATTTGAACTCTGGACCAACGTGACCACAGATCGAAGAGCCCCTAAAAAAGGTCAAGCCCCTCCCAGACCACCAAACCCCTCGCTACGCCACTGCTCAGTGTGCTATGGTCCAATCTCTTTTGTGGACCAGTGGGGGCTGGGGTGTCTGGGAAAAGGTTTTCCATGCTGTTCTAGGACCAACTGAAGAGTTGTTTTTTTGTTCGAAATTGAGATAGCGATTGATTTGGTTAGTTAACACAGCTCTCATCGAGTCGGGTGCCGAACTCAAGCCTCCAAGCGGTGTAAGCCTCTCGACCACTTTTAGGCTGTGTCTTCTGCAGGTAAATCTAAACGGAGGTGACACTCAAATAACCAAATCAATGAAAGGTGAAAGGTCAACAATGCAGAAAATACTCGACGCTGATGAACAATGTCGAATAAGAAGCTGAATATGACATGAAGGGAACCATCGAATGTCGCTAAGTTAAATATCTACTCCAGAAACTAAAACCGACCTCTCTCTAAAGCTGCCAAGAGTAGTCTGTGTTTACTTTCGTTACACTTTAAATCCCAGTCTTGTTTTTTTAATAGTCACATGTCGCTAACGTCAAAACTTTCCTTTTGATGAAACAAATAACTTTTCGCGCCAAATTCCCAATCGTGTCCTAACATCTAATAATTATTTATTTCATATACTAACTTGACCTGACAAAGAACCAGGCTTTTAAATATAGCAATGTCAGGATACATCTATAGCACTGATAATTGTTAATCGGTTATATGTGAAGCTATATTATCTATTCATCTATCATTCCGGGCTCACATAGGTCTCACCAGCCACATGAGGAGGCATAAAACCCCAGTGCAAAGCCCTCAGCCCCCTGGATGACAAAGTGGTCATCATCGAACCACGATGGACGAACTATATATCTGTCTGACACACAATTGAGACCAAATAAAAAATCCTCTGCCGAGGACAGACTAATTACGGACAATGGTTATGTCTGCGCTAGTAGTAGCAAAATATGTAGGTCGCAGATGGGGCTTCGTAGCCACGTGAAATACCGCAAATTATTCTTCGGGCTCGGAGACAAGCCTTAAAACTGTCTGACGAGAGAAAAAGACTTAATAAAGTTTAGACTAAACATTTATGTTTGTTTTACATCATTCTTTACAATTGAAGTTATATCAGAGACGTTACGTCAACAAAAAAAAAAGAAGATAATTACGTCATAAGCATTCATCTTCTTATCTTATATAATACAGACGTTACCTCAAAAAAGAAGATGATTACGTCCTACGCGCGTTTCTAGGTCAATATTGTCATGCATGTTAACCAATGACTTAAATTCTGCCAAGTCACTGGTTTTCCTGGCTAGCTCAGACAACCCATTCCATGCTCTAATAGCACTAGGGAAGAAGGAGCATTTGTACAAATTTGTCCTAGCATATGGGACGAGGAATGTGCCTTTATCTTTGTGTCTTTCTGGGTATTTTTATTAGGTTTTGTTTTTGTATTTAAAGATTATGATTCAGTGTTTTATGTATCTATCTAGATCTAGACTAAAAGAAGTCAATTAAAAAGCATACGATTATGAATACTGGATCTAGAATCTAGGTGATAATCATGATCAAATAAAATCTAATAGTTTTGTTCTGTTATGACTTATCCGGTCTAGTTTAACTGTAACAATAAAATGAAAGCGTGAGTATTCATTAATCTTGCCTACCTGAGTGTGCTCTGAAGTCAGGGACGGGAGTTTGATGATGCTACGGTTGACCGCATTGGCCATATTTGACAACATTTCTGCGACACTATTTTACAGCTGTTTTCAATGCTTTTTTTTTTTGGGCAGACTCACAAGCCGCATCAAAATACTTCCGTTCAAATGTAGCTCCATTTTTGATTGCGTTCTGTGTATAAAAAGTATGCCTTTGCACATCATTATAATCCAAAATGAGCCGGGCTAAATTCACAATTACCCGTCTGTTGGGGCAACACATATAATCTGACGACCCGTCTCTCCTTTCCTGCCTTTTTCTTAAAGCTTATCTTCTAGTCCGAAGATTAATGAGGAATGCAGTATTTTCCGTGGCTACGCAGTCCCAGCTGCGACCTACATTCTTAACCACATCCAGCGCAGACATAACCAGTGATCGATTTAGATTTTCTTTTCGCTGTCTGCGCCTGTCCTCGGCAGTTGCATTTCTTTTGGTCTCAAATGTGTTTTCCGCAGCCTTTGTACATGACTTTCAGCCGTCTTGTTCCGAGGCCGCAGTTGAGTATCTTTTGGTCTCAAATGTGTTTTCCGCAGCCTTTGTATGTGACTTTCAGCCGTCTTGTTCCGAGGGCGCAGTTGAGTATCTTTTGGTCTCAAATGTGTTTTCCGCAGCCTTTGTACACGACTTTCAGCCGTCTTGTTCCGACGCCGCAGTTGAGTTTCTTTTAGTCTCAAATGTGTTTTCCGCAGCCTTTGTATGTGACTTTCAGCCGTCTTGTTCCGAGGGCGCCTGCAGGCTGTTGCAGCCAGCCGCTCTCTTCTATGTCAGTTGAAGCAAGTTGGCGCCTAAGCTGGTCTTTAACTCTTTCTCTCCGTAATTATTTACCACATTCTGGTGGAATCAACGCTGGTATCGTCAGTTAGGAGAGGAGTTAAAGCGTTTTCCTGGGGCACCTCTGATACGTTGACCACCTTTCAGCTCACCGAAAAAGGACTTTTTGGAATACGTTCGTCCTCCACACGGGAAACGTGCGATGCCCAGCGTAGCTGTTAGACCATAAAAAGTCAGGATAAGAGTATCTTTCATAGACAGGCCCGTCCATTCCTTAATGTCGTTTACCCATCGCTTCCTCTTTCTGCCTCTCTTTCTTTACCCTGGTGCTGCTCGCTGCAGGAACGTTTTTGCTATCTCCGAGAATCTTGTTAGATGGCTGTACAGTCTTGCGATTTTTGAAGACATCAAAAAAAAAAAAAAAAAAGGGGGAAATAATTGAGAACTGTAGAGGGAGAGAGTAAACACAGTTGCTGGCCCTTAACTGTTCACCATCATGTCTCTGGTATTTGTGTGTTTTTTTTTTTTTTTCTAGAGAAATATGCCTGCTTCATTGATTACGTCTTTCGAGTATTCTTTGAAGTCAAATTGAACTCATTGTTTTTCTGCAGGACGCTGGCATGACGTCTGTATTTTATAAGCAGGGCCGGCCTTAAGCCACTGCAACCTATGCGACCGCAGTAAGCCCCGCACTTTCATAGGCCCCGCTCTAATAGTAGGTGTAAATTATTAAATTAAACAATTTTAATTTAAATATAATATTACAGGGTTTCCGCGGCCTCCTGATTTTTCAGGGCCTCCTCGAAATTTCCTGAAATTGCAAAGTATACACGAAAAAGTCCTTGAAATCTCCTGAAATTATTAAAATCTTCTGAAAAATAGACAAAATTGTCATTTTGGGGTGCCAATCGTACTAGCGATTAAAAAAAAAAAGCGGCATTGTCCGCTTTCATTTAATACTAATGTATTGCAAAGACGAATGTATTTTCTAATACAAAATCTAAATTTTGAAATTATCCTTATCCCTACCCAGACAGGGCCCCGCGCAATCCGTTTCGCATAGGGCCCCGCAATTGTTAGGACCGGCCCTGTTTATAAGATAAGATAAGATGACATGTAATGGATGATCCGTTCCGTACCACATCCAAGAGTTAATTATTCACACACTGGGAAATTAATTAAACATCAAATAAGCTTCCTATCACACTCAGGCCTTTAGAAGTGTAACACGCTGAATGTGTAATGCTGTAAAATGCGTGGGTTCGTGTGTCCACTTAGCACGCAACGAACATGAACAGTAAACAAAGTCGATCTTGAGCAGACAATAAGACGTTCATTCAATAATAATAATAATGTAGGCCTACTGCACTTCTAGTCGTTTCACCAAAATATCAAATTGCAATATAACTACTCTTGACAAGATGGCGGCTTTGTGTTTACAGATGATTTGTACAAATGCTCCTTTTTCCCTAGTGTTATTAGAGCATGGAATGGGTTGCCTAAGCTAGCCAGGAAAACCAGTGAATTGGCAGAATTTAAGTCATTGGTTAATATGCATGACTGAATGCATGACGCGTAGGACGTAATCATCTTCTTTTTTGAAGTAACGTCTGTATTATATAAGAAGACTAGCTCAAGTTTTATTTCAAACAATCCAAGGGCTATTTAAAAAGATGTCAATTCTAATTTATTGAATCATACTTTCTCCATCTTTAGTGTTTTTAAACAATAATTTTCCAGAACACTTTCTTGGACGTTCAGTCTTGCTACTTATTAGCAATACAATCTCCAGGTTAGTTGGTGGGTGGGGTAGAAGAAAACAACTAATAAATTCAATTTAGTTTTGGGAAGTTTCATTGCTACATAAACGTGTACATTTGTAGAGAACAAAGTTCTCTCTCGAGAAAGTTTTTTCCGGAAAATTAATTACATGTATGTATGAAAAAAAGAAATATTTTTTTGGGCTTAATATTTGTAACATTTTTGTTGTATATATAGTTTTTCAAAACTCTATATTTAAAGACGCATACATTTTTTAATGAAAATATTCCAAAACAAATGTGAAATAAACATTAATAAGACGTAATTATAAATAAACTAGACATATGTTACCCGCTACCCGCGGGTCTTTATTTGCGCATTACTGTCGATATAGTCACTGAGAGTGTACTGTAAACAATTAAACGAAATAATAATGTAATAAGTAAAGCGAATGTGTCAATGTAAAAATAGTGTGAATGAAGCTATCAAATCAGAATAGCTAATAGGCTTAAATCCATTTGTTCAAATTAAAACATTTGCTTGTAGGCCTACATATATTTGATTAAAATTTGAGATGAATAGACTTAATTTTGTATTTCATGTGTTACAGTATAAAGTAGATCTTTAGGTAGACATAGATCTAAATCTACACTAATCTAGAGTTAAAAATGGCTTTTATAGAGTTCATTCTGAGTTGCGAATGCGTGACCTTTTTTCATGAATGAATATAGGCCTATCTCAACACGGCTTCGCAGCTTTATTTAGCGAACAGCGAACGAATGTATTAAAAATGCTTTAGAAAAACAAATTTGAATGTTAATTTGATTAAAATATGAAATGAATGGACAATAATTAGTATGTTTATGTGTTAAAGCATAAAACTATCTTTGCGAAAAGAAGTTTTATTATCTTAGAGTTCAATAAGAGTTTTAGACCTAGGCCTAGGATTATAGACTCAGTAGAGAGATGTGTTAATGTGTAACCATTTGGTAATGTCTAATGAAAGGATGTTCGCCAGACATTACCCGCGGCCTGCGGATCTAAGTTTGTGTTTACTAATCTAGTGGATTGGATTTAGATGTATGTTAAACTTAACTAATGATCCGTTCAAGTTTTTTTCTCTTTCGCTACGAAAATAAAATTAGGTTTGCGAAAATGGGATTAACGAAATGAATGGACTTAAATTAATATGTTTATGTGTTAAAGTATAAAACTATCTGTGCGAAGAGAAGTTTTATCATCTTAGAGTTGAATTAGAGTTTTAGATCTAGGGATGGGATTATAAAGTAAACAATTAAACGAATTAATATTTAGTACGCGATTCATTACGGAATTGTCTAATGAAAGAATGTTCGTCAGGAAATCTGTAGTCACTGATATAAGGAACTAATTTATGTAAAAAATGCTTTTGAAACACAAAATTGAAGGTTAATTTTATTATATAATGAAATCAATGGATCTTCTTTTGTATTTTCATGTGTCAAAGTAAAAAACTATCTGCGCAAAGTGTATTTCTTAAAATTAGATCTAGGTCTAAATCCTTTCTATCTTTTCTAATGTCAACATTGTAGACATGGCCTAGATCCATAAAATACTATAGCTGTAATAGAGTCGGACAACATTATTTTTTTTTTAGGGTCTTACGTTTGTTTTAGGGCTACAATACATACACTAAGGTCTAAGTTGGTACCCAAGAAACATTCCTGCCAAGTTTTATCAAGATTGGTCAAGCGGTTTTGATGTCTATAAGTAACATACATACATACACCACACATTCTACTTTATAATATAGGTAACAGCAGTATCAACTATATCTAATATACTAAGTCCTCAGGAATATATATATATATATATATATATATATAACTTCTCTTATTTAATCACGTCCGCATCACAGAGGGTAATAATAAACCTTAATAATACGTATCCATCTCTAAGTACAGAAAACAACTATTAGAAATACGTGTACTGTCTCAAGTCCCACAAAGGAGTCTAAGTAATTCTCTCAACTCACTTACGGTTCCTACCGTCCGCAACGGACAAAAAGATACTACTCTCTTCAAGTGACCAAAAGATAATTCTGACCAAAAGTCAATTTAGTCATTCCTACTTCCTGTTTCTATATCAGGAGTTTCACGTGTCTTTTCACCCTCTTAACGCATCCACGTCCAGACCATATAATACTGTTGAGCAGTCAAGGTTGCTGAGAAGTTGTACATAGTTCATGATCAAATACACTGTTCATTGTAATATACCCGCTGGAGTTCATCAATTATAAAGCCATAGTCGCAGATATAGGAGCACTAGCGAGTGGCCCAAACAAGATCAGTTTTTCCTGTTCATTACAAAGAGCGAAGATCCAAAATTGTTCATAGTTAATGATTGTGTTGGACCTTTTTAGTTCGTGATCAAATGTTTTTTAGCGGCCCCAGAAAAGGGGAAAAGACGCCATTTGTTTTGTGTGGCCTGTCCGTCCGTCCCGTTTAGATCTCAGAAACTAGAAGAGAAATTGAAAATCTGACATCATGATATTTTAGATCATTCAAAGTTCTGATGCAACGGCTACTTTTTTCTTTTCTGAAAGCGAATAATCTAATTTTTAAAATCAATTATGCAAGCAGTTTTTTCATAAAAATACACCATTTTAACTACTATTCACTAATTATAGTAACAAACACTGGAGACTTTTTTAGTAAGGGAGATAGCTGTTTACCTTTTTTTAAAAAACACATTTATGTAAATGGTTTTAAATTTTTTTATCAAAAACTATATTTTTTTTACAATTGTATTGCTAAGTTATGTAAGTTCTGTCATACTAAATATTTACAGTTTAAAAAAAGTTAACTTTTAATTTTAAAGAGAAAAAATCTAATATGCATATAAGTGGAACATAATTTTAAACAACAATTAATAATTAGTTGTTTATATTATCGTGTGAATTGCAGTGCGGCACCATATATTCGAAACACTGAACTACAGAATGGGGAGAATTTTTTTTCTTGAGGCTTTGAATAAGAGAATAACTCTCTACAGAACAATTTGATCAATTAAATAATCAGTATATGGCATAAGTCAGGCCAGGTTCACGGCTAATTTCACATTCACCCTGGACCGTTGGGGTACCACACAGGATCTGTCAACCTTCTTTCTTCTCTGTCATTTCAAACTGATATTCTTTCTGAAAATATTGGAACCTGCCTTTTTACCTGCCTGGGTGGACCACTTCGAGGGGGCCCATTTTGAGTTTGTGTCTGTCTTTGTAACCTTGTTTTCTTTCCAAACTGAGACAAGTCCATTTCTTGAGCAATAAACTTTTAATTTCAAACTTGAAAGCTGATGTAGAGTTACATTATACAATTGGAACAACTGGCATGAGACAATAATAAACAAAGAGTAACAAGACGACATGAGTGAATAAAACATTGCAAGAGATTCACACAAAAATGGTAGTCAATGATTATAAGGCTTCACCAATGCTGATCCAGTAACACAGACAAGAATCCCTTGCAACCAAGTTGCACAGTACAACACAAAGCATCAAGACATCTTTCTATACATACATTTTTTTTTTAAAAACCAAACCTGTAAGGCCCTGCGGTGGCTAGTAGATAGAACACAGAGCGTACAACGGAAGGTCTGTGCTTCAGGTCAGAGGTAAATGAAACCCAGAATATTCTAATACAGAGGTCAACATTTGGCTTTGGGTTCAAAGGCCAAATGTATATAAATTAATTTTAAAAAAACCCAACTAAGTTCAAAAATAATAATAATTAAAAAAATAATAATAATTAAAAAAATAATAATAATTAAAAAAAATAATAATAATTTAAAAAAATAATAATTAAAAAAATAATAATAATTATAAAAAAAATAATAATTGAAAAAATAATAATTAAAAAAATAATAATAAGCATTAAACACTAAACTACATTCTAGATCTAATAATATTACCAATGTATTTGTCAATGACATTATGACCATTGACATGACCACAGTCCGTTTTGATTTGCTTAGCATACCATATTTATAGTTTCAATACACAAACAAACGAAAAATTACTTCATAGACCTGACTTTCAAACTGTGCTAGATGTCTCTGACAATCATATAACCAAGAAACCTGACAAACTAACATCTTAGAAATGGCATCACAGAACTAACATCTTAGAAATGACATCTGAGAATTAACATCTTAGAAATGACATCTCAGAACTAACATCTTAGAAATGGCATCTCAGAACTAACATCTTAGAAATGGCATCTCAGAACTAACATCTTAGAAATGAGATCTCAGAACTAACATCTTAGAAATGGCATCCCAGAACTACCATCTTAGAAATGGCATCTCAGAACTAACATCTTAGAAATAGCATCCCAGAACTACCATCTTAGAAATGGCATCTCAGAACTAACATCTAAGAAATGACATCCAAGAACTAACATCTTAGAAATGGCATCTCAGAACTAACATCTAAGTAATGACATCCCAGAACTAACATCTTAGAAATGACATCTCAGAACTAACATCTTAGAAATGACATCCCAGAACTAACATCTAAGAAATGACATCCCAGAACTAACATCTTAGAAATGACATCCCAGAACTAACATCTTGGAAATGAGATCTCAGAACTAACATCCTAGAAATGACATCCCAGAACTAACATCTTAGAAATGACATCCCAGAACTAACATCTTAGAAATGACATCCCAGAACTAACATCTTAGAAATGACATCCCAGAACTAACATCTAAGAAATGACATCCCAGAACTAACATCTTAGAAATGACATCCCAGAACTAACATCTTAGAAATGACATCCCAGAACTAACATCTTAGTAATGACATCCCAGAACTAACATGTTAGAAATGACATCTCAGAACTAACATCTTGGAAATGAGATCTCAGAACTAACATCTTAGAAATGACATCCCAGAACTAACATCTCAGTGAGTCTTTTTTTGTGTGGTGCCCATAATTATAAATCAGATTTAAAAATCACTGGAAATTATTTTCAAGCAAAAAAATAATGTGTTAAAGTCACTGGGACTTTTTGTTCTTCTTTTAATACATACAACATTAAAAAAGTGCCTTTTTAAAATAATAATTGTATGCATAAGTCTTGCATAAGTTTACCAGCATAAATACAATTATCACACATACACAATAAGAAATAGAATTTCAATGTATAAAAATGTGAATATTTTGATATTGACCGGACTTCGTATAAAAAAATAAATGTGTAGCAGGAAGACCAAACAAAGAAATAACATAACTTGTTTTGACGAGCCCTGAGCTGCATTCCGAGCAGAAAAAAATCTCTCTCTCCAAAAAAAGGGGGCACATTTAGAGTTAAACAAAATAAAGCACTTGAAGTAATCAGATCCAAAAAAAAAATAAATATGCAAGCTGCAGTTCTTTGAATAAGATGAAAACAAGAGTTCCGCATAACAATATTTCAGCCTATCCTCTTGTCTAGTGACCTGCTAATGTGTCAATGGCACAACACTCACTAGTGCTTAGAAATGGACATGGTGTAAGTCAACGTATGGCACCTCACTGTAGTGTTCAAAGGCTCAGAACAAGTGTCAATGGAAACATTTTAAAATCAATATTTAAAAACATACATCAAACAAAATGAAAAACCTAATCTTTAAATCAGAGAATGTTTTTATGTATAATTGCATTTTTCAAATAATAATCAGTAACCAAAAAAAAAAAAAAAAAAAGAAATTGGCATGGGTCACTGAGAGAATGACATTTTGTTAAGAGGTGAATCAATGGCAATGAATGGTTTACAACTCTTGAAATGCTTGCATCATGGAGGTAAATAAATGTGAGGATGTCAGAAGAGCTAGTAAAAGTAAAAGTCAAGTTGCCCTTGCAGACCTTTTGGTCTATAGGGCAGATCATGTAAAGGTCATCTGTTTCTATGGCCCATGGTTAACATTTACTTTTCCTTAACTAATGTCAGGTGCCCATTAGAGCTGGGTGGACTCAGAGGCGCCCAAAGATTCCGAAATTAAAATCCAAGTCTTAATCAGGATTTGAACCCAGGACCCCCGGTACAGTAGCTAACCGCCTAACCACTTAGCCACCGTGCCTCCTAGAAGAGCTACTAGACAGCATCAATTTTATTGAATTTGTAAAGTATTATAATATTACATATAACGTATATTCTACTATTCAACTGTCTTTGTCAGGAACATTTTAAAGTGTTAATAAAAACCAATTGGGCAAAAAATACACATGCCATGGAGTGTGTGTTTGCCTAGTAAGATTATCACATAGAGTGGACAGAAGACAGTAAAGGTCTGATTGTAGGCTAGTTGAGAACAGTAATTTTTAAGAGAGTTGTAAGCTTTGAAAAAAAAAAATCAACATCATGTAATTTAACTTGTGTTATAATATATTTTATATATATATATACATATATATATATACAATATATACAGTCATGTGAAACACTGCACTCATCCTTAATCCTTGAAATTGGGGACATTGCCTTTATTATTATATTTAATACTCTGAGATCGAAAGCTGTAAATTTTTGTTACTAAAAATCAAGTTTATTTTGTTTGTAAAGGAAGCTTTTCTGCTTTAGTAAAGTTAAGTAGAATGCCTTGGGCTAAGTTGGGCTAGTATGGAGCAACAACTAACCA
This sequence comes from Biomphalaria glabrata, assembly GCF_947242115.1. Taxonomy (NCBI): domain Eukaryota; kingdom Metazoa; phylum Mollusca; class Gastropoda; family Planorbidae; genus Biomphalaria; species Biomphalaria glabrata. Next base: position 2,080,210 of record NC_074719.1, read on the forward strand.
TGAAGGAAAACTGATCTTGTGCTAGATAACGGAAAAGAATATACATCACTGGTGTTTACATTTAAATTAGACACAAAATATACTGATGTTTGTGCTTGAATATACATCACAGATGTTTTTGTTCTAACTGGACACAGAGAATATACATCACAGATGTTTTAGACATATTTAGATGCTTGAAAATGACATGTAATAAATATACATCACTGATGCTTGTACTCAAACATAACACACAAAAAAATCTTTACATTCTTGAACAAATAATATTACCTTTCATCAGTTACATTATGACGGAGATAAAAATAGTGTTAAAAATGTTAGTTCTAAATAATCCCAAGCAATGAACCATAGAGTTAAAAATGATTCTCTATGTCAGCTGAAGTTTCTTCTTCATGTAATGAAAAGCTTAAGTATGGATGTATTTAAAATATCCGCTGTGTACACCGCAAGAAAACAACAGAGCAAGTCAAGACTACAAAACTTTTAACTGAACAGAGCTGACGATTCACCAGGTTTTCTGTTCCTCTCTCTTTATGATCTATAGATAACTTCTAGACCCTAACAAGGACGCCAGGGCTGCAGCTACAACAACGTAGAAAACAAAAGCTTTGACTCTGTTTTTCATCCCAGATTTTGATATGGTAATAAATCAAACAGCAACATTTTAAAACACCATTAAAGTAAAGTTAATTGCAGAGGTAAAAATCAGTTTTGACTGTTCTACATTTGATCAATCTAAGCATCCACTTTTGCTTATGGGGTATTTAGTTAAACTGTGAAGAAGAGCTACCAGCGAAACCTCTGAAAATTAACATACAAATGAGCCAAACATATTGTCTTCAAGCTGGATATGAAAGGACTTGTATGTTTTTGTTAAACAACATATACAAAACAAAGGGACAACCCAAAACCTAGGTTTACAGATCTATGGCCGATATTGAAAATACACTTTTCATTTTAATATTGAGCGATAGCATGATGATCAGCTGACTTCTTCACACGACTTGTTTAGTTGCTTTCCGATATTCCTTAGAATTGAAGATTATTAAATCTTAGGCCCAAAACTCCCACAGGACGGGGGTGGTAGGGTGGGCTTAAACCTGGAACCATCAAGATGACAACACATGCTATCCAACAAAGCAGCCATCTTTCATATAAATTATCCATTTAACTAAAAACAAACCAAAAAGAGAGAGGCGATACTTTCAGTGTACTAGACGAAGCCGAGAGGACACGAAAGAGCTGGGAAGCGATTAAAAAACTAGCAAGAGACCATGGAGAGTGGCATGTTTTTACTGAGGCCCTAAGTACCATGATGAATACAAAGGAAAGATGATGATGATTAATTATAAACATCGCAAGATTGGAGCTTCTAATACAGTACTAGTGCACTGATTTGATTTAAGCACTCATACAAAATAAATAAAAATCATGATCACTCTCTACCTAGATAAAAAAAAAACTTCCCCCATCAACAAGCTTTTTTAGAGACCAAAGTACCCAGAAATAAGCTTTGAGAAAAAAATAGTATTAAAAGATTCCTTCTCTAGCATCCGACGACTTTTAAATGGAGAAAAAAACTATTTTTGAACAGGATACTTAACTCTTTCTCTCCGTAATTATTTACCACATTCTGATGGAACCAACGTTTGTATCGTCGGTTAGGAGAGAAAGAGTTAAGGTTACATAACAGCTCTGCACTACTTGCTGTAATCAGTTCATAAAAGCAAGTACAAAATGTATATATATATATATATATATATATATATAACAATAGAACATTACTGAATTTTTACAATATATATATATATATGCAAGTTTATAATATATATATAATATAAATATTTATATATTATATATTTACATTATAGAGAAGACACAACAAATATATAAATGTAAAAAAAAAAATTAAGTAATAGGTGGCCTTGATTCACAAAACATCACCCACGCCACTGCAGCTAAGTCCAGAGCTCAAGGTGCCACTGTGCACATGCTGAGACCACCATCTCCCCCACCAGCTGTAGCCCAGGAAGTAGACTGGGGCCCCAGTGCAGCCTGGGCAGGTGCCAGCAGTGTAAGTGAACCTGTTTTTAAAATTGAACACACCCACCTGGTAGACATTCTTCCACTGGCCGATGCTCACTTGCTTGAGATATCCATGTGGGTGGGACACCACAAACGTGAGCTTGTCAACATCTCTGCTAGCCTTGTACCTGTCGTGAACGTCCCACATCAGCTCATCAAAGAGCTCCACCGTCTTCTCTAAGCGCTCCATTAGAGCCACATCGCAGGAGACGCAGATCAACAAACACCTGTCTTCCACAATATTTACATTATCTACCGTAATTTTGTCAAGGGAGACCACAGGGCTGTCAGGCGTATCGTAGAAAAGTCTGCAGGATGAGCTCCTGACTTCTTCGTCATCAAATACCAGGCTAGTAGCAGTCAGGAGCTCAGCTTCCCACCAAATCGTACAAGGCACGTCCGACTGTTGACATTTATGACATGTACACGCTGTGTGATCTTTCTTATGTTTGCCGTCAAACTTGTTATAACCATTGTCATATTTGATAACACTTCTGATTCTGCCACTTCCAGTTCTTATAATTTCTCTCTCTTTCAACCCAAAGCAGGGATAAGGCACTGTTGATTCAGGCCAAAACTCTGGCCGGTATGGACTAACTGTGTTGACTTGTATTCTCACAGTCAGTTCTGCAATAGCCTTGACCAGCTCATGCAATACATTTGTATCCCTATAACCTTCAGGCAGATGTTCTAAGCCGAACGTGTTTACAGGTATAAAGTTAGCGTGTCCTGGGTTTTTTGTGCAGCCTTCGAAAAGTTTTTCCAGAGCACTTTCACACCCATCATAAAACTGACTTTCATGTTCACCTGAAGAAAAAAAAATGTTTTGTTTAAACTAAATAAAATTAATGTGACAATAGGCATCTTTGACTGAACGAAAAAAAGGAAGACCTGTCAAAGTAGGTCAAAAATATAAGGAGCTTTGTTTTCATTACTTTTATCTCTAGAAATTTCTCAACACCGAAAGAGGCATAAGACAAGGGCGTATCTTATCCCCATTTCTCTTTTTTATACTAGCCATTGACGATGTAACAATTAGTTAAAAAAAAACAAAAAAACATGCTGCGTTAGGTATTCAGAGGCATAAAAAAAAAACTGATGCAGAGGATGTAGCATTACTAGATAATACAATAGAATGTATACAAGAGAATATATAGAAAAACTTAACAAGAGACACACCCCAAATCAGCCTCTGACTAAATCTTGATAAAACAAAGTTACACATATTGATTACAGGTCAACAAGTACCTTATCTTATCTTATATAATACAGACGTTACGTCAAAAAAGAAGATGATTACGTCCTACGCGTCATGCATTTAGTCATGCATATTAACCAATGACTTAAACTCTGCCAAGTCACTGGTTTTCCTGGCTAGCTCAGGCAACCCATTCCATGCTCTAATAGCACTAGGGAAGAAGGAGTATTTGTACAAATTTGTCCTAGCATATGGGACGAAGAATGTGCCTTTATCTTTGTGTCTTTCAGAGTATTTTATGAAATTTTGTTTTTGTATTTGAAGATTATGGTTCAGTGTTTTATGTATAATTGCTCTTTACTTTTGAGTCTTCTGTCCTGAAGGCTTTCTAAATTTAGTGATTTTACTAAAGATGTTATTCTAGTCAATTGTGAATATTCGTTTGTTATGAATCTCACTGCTCTATTTTGTGTCTGTTCCAGTTTCTTAATGTTTTCTTGAGTTGAGGGGTCCCAAACGGAGGATACCCACCGCCAACACAGGGCATACATAGCTTGAACAAATAGAGCCTCTATTTCGGCAGCCTTATCACAAGCGATGGAGATAGGGAAAGCAGGAGATGTCAAAACATGTTTACCACAGTCAGCCATGCTATTGAATTAAGATTATTACATCCTAGCAACCAAAGAGAGGAAAGTGAAAACAAGTTCATCCCACGCATAATCTAAGACATAAAATCCATGGGCACAAGCTGGCAAGAGACTGGAAAAAGTGGCCAGTGTCTGATTTCTATGGAGAGAGTTTGCTAGCCAGAAAAATGTCAGTTGTTAAGAGTAACAAAAAAACTAAAACAAATTAATTCCACTTATCTTATTCATGGCAAACCAGTAACACAGACTAAAAACGCAAAATACCTAGGTGTTATAATAAATGAAAAACTGTCATGGAATCCACATATTGATGAAACTACAAAAAAATCAAACAAAGCATTAGGATTTATTAAAAGAAATTTCTATAAATCAAATAAGAAAATAAAACTAAAATGTTATTTAACCTTGGTTAGGCCAATAATAGAATATGCATCCACTGTTTGGGACCCCTCAACTCAAGAAAACATTAAGAAACTAGAACAGACACAAAATAGAGCAGTGCGATTCATAACAAACCAATATTCACATTTGACTAGAGTAACACCTTTAGTAAAATCACTAAATTTAGAAAGCCTTCAGGACAGAAGGCTCAAAAGTAAAGTAGCAATAATACATAAAACACTGTACAAATACTCCTTCTTCCCTAGTGCTATTAGAGCATGGAATGGGTTGCCTGAGCTAGCCAGGAAAACCAGTGACTTGGCAGAATTTAAGTCATTGGTTAATATGCATGACTAAATGCATGACGCGTAGGACGTAATCATCTTCCTTTTTGAAGTAACGTCTGTATTATATAAGATAAGAAGATAAGATAAGAAATGCCAAATTCACAGGAGGACATATCTCTTTAACAGTGACACTTTTACATATATATATAGGACCTAAGTCTAAGTATCTCTTTAACAGTGACACTTTTGTGTATCAGAATATGAAAAACAAATATATACCTAATGTTCTTTCAAACAAATTATTTTGACAAAATTAGTTTCAATTTACTGTGACATACCAATGCAGGTAATTTCCATGCCCTGGTCTGTGGAAGTAGAATGGAACCTGTTTTCTTCTGATCTGGAAAAGAATATTTAACAATGAGAAATGTTTTGCAGGGGAGGCATTGTCAAGTAATAAGAAGTTTTAAATCCAACGGTTTTAGGTTTCTTTTAAAGTGGAAGTAACATCTGTATTTTACAAGATAAGATAATATAAGTGGTGCTTTCTTAATGCTGGATTTTAACTCAGTCACAAGTTTATTGTGCCACATAGAAATCCTAATAAAAGAAGGTACAATAATCAACTCACAATGGCTAAATGAGACATTTTTAGGGCAGGAAACTCAAGTCTTAGAATAAGTGAATATATGTTTAAATTAAGGTCTATAATCCTGACCTAAAAGTCCTGTGATGGATATTATTATCAAGATTGAACAAGCCTTTATAAATCTATTATATCTCAGTGAAAGCTATAGCCTCATTGATACATTTTTTTCTCACTGTAATAGCCCAACTAATTAATGTATATCTAGTAGTAGATCTAGATCTACTTTGTCTTTGACAAATTATAATTAATATAATTCAGAATATTTGTTTATTCAAATCACATTTCATGACATCCAGCAAAAGAATCGAAACTTGTATTTACTTATTTTATAAATTACAGGTAGATGCAAAAAAAAAAAACTGTGAGATTTAAAACTATAACAAATGAAAATATTCACTTTCGATTAGAGTTTACAAAACTAAAATCACTCAATTTAGGGACTCTTTATATATTAGGACAGAAGGCAAAAAAATAATTAGCAAAATTTTTTTTTTTTTAAATCCAGTCATTGATTAACATCATGCATAACTAGAATAGATCTAGAATTCTAGATCTGTATAGTAGGGAGGTGAAATTCCGGAACTTCCGGTGTCCAAAAATGACGTAAAATCTTGAGACAGACGTCGTACCGTGTTGATTTTTTCCCATCTAATAGTACATGTGTCGTCTGGCTATATTCCTACCAATTTTCTGATCGATCCATCGTCAAAATTGTGCAAACTTAAAGAAAAAAAAAACACTGACCTCAACGGACATTTTAGTTTTTAATTATTTTTTTTTAGAAGATATTGTATTTCACCAACATGTGAAATTGTAGTTTTAGAAACGATTATTTGTTTATTTCATCAATATTTACATTATAACCAAGTGAAGTTCATAAATATCAATGAAATCAGCTTTGTGAGCTAGAAATTTACTTCTAATACTAGATATACTATTAAATTTCATATTTAGTAAGTAGATCTATCGTCTACGAAACTCGATTCCAACTTTTTTCAAGCAGAGGAGGTTCTTATATTTTGAACACTTCATCAAATTCCCCTTCCTTGAACGCGTCACTTTTTTTGTTTGTAATTCATTTGTTTTTATGTTTGGAGCAAAAATCGATGATTCGGGACTGCGCATGTCCAATTTAAGATAAGTAAAAGTTCCTGTAATTTTGTTCCGTTGTTCCAAAGCAGATGGCAGTTTTTTTTAATTCTCGGTAACCATGTATGTAAAACTGTTGTTTTAACCTCCCCCGGCAATTCATACCCATATAAGGGATGAGGGCTATATTATGAGCTTGTTTAATCGTAGGCTGATGAGCATATCAAAATAAGCTTCCAAACATCTTTAGAAAGACATTCCAATCACATTTATACCATTAGCTGTTAAATAAAATTAATAAAGGGGGTTGTCCAAACAAATAATAATGAATTCAGCTCATTCTACTTCATTTGGACAAGCAAAATCATAATAAGAAATATTACTGGGATTAATAAATCTATGATTTTTTTACAATGAATAAACATGACCTAGATCGAGATATCTAGAATATATAATTTATGAATGAAAGAACATGTGTGGGTTGCTAATTTGAAGCCAGAGACCATGCCCACTGTAGGTGATCACGCCAGATGAGCTGGCAGTGAGGAGAGGTATACACTAAGCGTGTAGTGTCACAAACTATCCGACAGGCAGTGGAGGGAAGGGGGAGAGAGTCATGAAAAGACAAAGAAAAGCATGGGGATGTTAAGGTGTAACAAAACGAACATCCAAATTATGAAAACAAGAGGGTCCTTGGATGGGAATTAAAAGAAAGACAGAGAGAGAATACATGTAGCCTAGTTGAAAATATCATGTTTATTCAATTATAATAATTAATTTATAGAGATTTATTTCTGTCTGTTTCTACACATAGATTATATAAGTAGGCCTATATAAATAAATAAACTATAAACGATATATATATATATATTATATATATATATATATTATAGCACTAGTGAATGGTCCAAGTTGCAGTCCGCACTATGGTATGAACGGGTGTGGATGACACTTTTCAGATCCATCCTTCGGGTGATGCAGAGGTCAAGCTGGTGCCACCTTTTTGAGCGTGGGTGCTGCCAAGAGACTTTATGGCGTTCCTTGCCAGAGAAGAATGTATTTGTTACACACAGTTCATGAGAGCTACAGAACTCGAGTAGCCTTTGGCCATTGTCATTTATTTTGCCAACACCATGAGGTCCCAAGCATTTTGGCCATGCATCATTTCCATCACCAACACGGGCATTAAAGTCTTCATTTATATAGAGGTGCTCGGATTTTGGAATACTTTTAATTACGTCCTCTAGAGCTTGAAAGAATCTGTCTTTGTCCTCTTCTGGTGCAGCAAGGGTTGGTGAGTAAGCACAGATTATATTAACTTTGCCTTGCGGTGATGCAAATTTCATGTGCGCTACTCTTTCATTGCCAATGGGAAACATTGCAATGCAGGGGATGAGACTGTTTCTTATTGCGAAGCCGACGCCATGTATTCTAGGGCTTTGTTCTGGTTTTCCTTGCCAGTAGAATGTATAGTTGCTTCCTGTAAGAGATCCACTGTCTGCCAGTCTGGTTTCTTGCAGGCAGGCCACATCAATGTTTAGTCTGCTGAGTTCTCTGTCGATGATAGCTGTTTGTCGCATGTCGGTGACGAGTTCAGGGTCAGTATTGAAGCCGGGACACATTGTCCGTATGTTCCAGCTTGCTAAACGCATTAATGTTGAGGGTTTTCTTATGATTTTATTTGCAGGTGCGGGTGAGCAGCTTGCTTTTTGATTTTGTCTTAGCACCAAGCACCCAGTGGTGCGGCAAGCTGTGGTGGGATAGCACTTTATTGTCAGAGGGCTGCTCGGCTTAAGGCAGGCAGTAGCTATCCAGTGAGGCTAAAAAGCCCCTCCTACCGTCAAGAGTGGTCCCTGGCGTTCCAGCTTACGCCAATCAGCTAGGAACTTATCACCGGTAACTACCACTCTCCGTGTTTTTTCAAAGACATTACTGTCAGAGATGGAGTGACCTCTCCATTGCTGGGGGAAAGCCTGGGCGGTAAATTTGCGAGTGCTGGGCTGCCCACACGCCAGCACACGCCTCTCTTCCATACTGACCGGGTCCAAAGGGATGGCGAGCCATCACAATTTGGGGACAGGTGGCTGCAGGAGTTTGCCAGAGAGCAGTAGTCTTACTACTGTCCCCCGCCTACGGGGCTCCAGGACCGGATTTTCTGTTAGGGTTTACTCCCTTAGCCTTAGACCTTACAGGGACACACACACAAGGCAGTGCGGCTATTGACCTATAGCTAGGGGTTTGGTTTGTGGGCAACAGGGCGTGTCCGCACGCCGACGGGCCATGCCTGCCTCACATCTTGGGGCCAAACCTCCTCCGAGACCCTTGCAGTTTAGCCTGAGGCTTCGAAGCCTCAGTTTCCATCTGCCACCACGAGGAGGTACTGCATAGGACTTGCTGTGGAGAGGCTATGTACTGGCAAGAGAGACTTACAAAATTGCTCCCCTTTCACAGATGCTAGCCAGCGGTGGCAACAAGTTAAGCTACCACACTAGACGCTTCACACAGCCATTGGACAGATTCAAGCTACTTCTCAAGAAGGCTTACACTTCCACTCAACCCAGAACTAGGCGAATTAACGTCAACCATGTAAGTGACCCAGAGAAGTGTGCACTCTTTGGCGAGCTCCTGAACAGTTCAATCCCCTCGTTAAGTGATGAAGAAGACATCTCTATCAGATGGGAGAAATTAAGAGACGTAATCTACAGTTCGGCAATCACCGCCTTTGGGCCTCAAAAACACAAAAATGTAGACTGGTTTGAGGCGAATCTATCGCATATGGAAAATGCATCGAGAAAAAACGATCTGCACACCTCGCTCATAAGACAAAGCCTAATCCAAAATCTTTGAAGGCCTTCAAAAGTGCTAATAAAGAGGCGAAACAAATGGCTAGAAAATGTGCTAACAACTTTTGGAGGGATACCTGCAACAGAATCCAAGACAGTCTCCACTCAGGAAATAGCAAAGCTCTATTTGATGTCATTAAAGCGGCCCTGGGTCCAACAGTGTCTAAGCCTGCCCCCCTTCTATCCAAATCAGGAGAAAAAATTACAGATCAAACCAAGCAGCTAGAAAGATGGACAGAACACTACCTCGAAGTCTATGCCACGCGGAATACAGTAGATGATGTCGCCCTGGCTTCTCTACCAGATCTTGCAGTACTGGAATGCCTAGATGAGCTTCCGAGCCTTAGTGACCTCAAAAAAGCAATTAACTGCTTAAAAAATAGAAAATCTGGGAGCGATGGTATCCCAGTGGAAGTAGTGAAAGTCAATGAATCACTCCTGCTCCCTGAACTCTATATTCTCCTCTGCCGCTGTTGGGAAACAGGTCATGTCCCACAGGACATGCGTGACGCAACTATAGTCACAATATACAAGAACAAAGGGGATCGGAGTGACTGCAACAACTATAGGGGTATCTCTCTCCTCAGTATAGTGGGCAAAATCTTTGCTAGAGTGGCACTATCCAGGCTGCAAGTGATAGCTTCTAGAGTCTACCCAGAGTCTCAGTGTGGATTCAGGAGCGGTAGATCCACTATAGACATGATATCTTCTCTACGACTACTGCAGGAGAAATTCAGAGAGATAGACAGACCCCTTTACATTGTTTTTGTTGATCTGACTAAAGCCTTTGACATGGTCAGCAGAAGTGGCCTTTTCAAACTCCTGAGGAAAATAGGTTGCCCTCCCAAACTACTAAAGTTAATTGAGTGTTTTCATGAGGAAACTAAATGTACTGTCAAATTCAATGGAGCCCAATCAGCACCTTTTGAGGTTTGCAGTGGTGTCAAGCAGGGATGTGTGCTCGCACCTACTCTGTTTGGCATATTCTTCTCCTGTCTACTGCATTATGCGTACAACGACATAAACGAAGGTGTGTTTCTCCATACAAGATCCTCTGGAAAACTATTTAATGTTTCAAGGCTGCGGGCAAAAACCAAGGTTAGGAAGCTACTCGTCAGGGAACTCCTGTATGCTGATGATGCAGCTATTGTGGCTGTTTCTGATATTTAGCTACAGTCCATGGTTGACAAACTATCTGCTGCTTGCCAGAAGTTCGGCTTAAACATCAGTCAAAGCAAGACTAAGATACTTGTCCAAAACACAAACACTGCACCTCAAGTAAGCATTAGAAATTGTTGATCACTTTTGTTACCTTGGCTCCATCATATCCAACAACACTCTACTGGATAAAGACATAAACAACAGGATAGCTAAGGCAATGGCCACCATGTCACGGTTGCAGAAAAGAGTCTGGGACAACATATTGCTGACTAGCAGTACTAAAGCCCTAGTCTACCGGACCTGTGTGTTGAGCACCTTGCTGTACGGAAGTGAAACATGGTCAACCTACTCATGGCAGGAAAAAAAGCTGAATGTCTTTCACCTCCGATGCCTAAGGCGGATCTTTAAAATTAGGTGGCAAGATAAGATAACCAATGAGGAAGTGCTACATAGAGCAGGATGCCAGGACATCCGCTCTGTAATCAGCAGCTGACGCCTTGGCTGGCTTGGCCACGTTCGTAGAATGCCAGTAGGTCGACTTCCACAGGACATCCTGTATGGCGATCTAATAGAAGGCAGGAGAGCCGCTGGTCGCCCACTCTTACGTTAAACGGATGTATGCAAACGCGACATGAAGCTCTTCAAAATCGACACTGGCAACTGGGAAGAGGTGGCACTGGACAGATCCACATGGAGAGAGAGCATAAAGGAAGGGTCACAGATTGCAGATGTCATACACCACAGAAGCAGAAAGAAGGGTGAAAATGCAACGGCGCCTGGTGATTATATATGCCCAACCTGCCATCGCAGCTGTGTATCAAGGATTGGCCTCTTTAGTCACACAAGAAGTTGCAAAGGGAAAAGATCGTCTCTCGAGACATAAAATGCCACAGATATATATTATAATATATATATATATATATATATATTATAATATATATATATAGAATTAAATATAGATATAGTCTAGACTAGTCTAGAGAGAGAGAGATTAGAGAGAGGCAATATACTATAAATACATAATGCAAAAGTGAATCTTTTAATACTTTACAATCTAAATAATTTTTAATTAACACAGATATAATTTATTAGCAAAAACATAGTGGTGTTTACTGACGGTGCTCAGTGTGCGCTGAAGGAGAAAGCAAAAAAACTGCGTTCAGTATTAGTATAGGACAGTATAGAATAGTAGCATGAAGTGACCTAATATATTTTAAAATAAAACCTTGAATATGAGTGCTAATTTCAAACCAAAGAAACACAGCTATTTTTATAGCCGTTTAGTACTTTCGTTGCTGAATAAGAATTTGCTTTCAGTTTTTTAGTAAGTTAACACTTAAGTTAAACTGTCACCAAATAAAAAAATAAAATAAAAAATTGACCTAGTTCCCAAAAGTCGGTGTTCAGTTATAAGAATCTACCATAGTTCCCCAATTACCAATACGGTGTGCCTTAGCTTATATAAGAACCTACAATAATAGTATAGTGTATTATATAGTGTATGGTATACATCATACTTGTAACATGATTAGATTCCATCTATCTAGATTTAGGTAGTACTACACTGACTAGTACTACTAATAGTAGATCTAGTTATCTAGTCTAGTAGTACTAGACTGTAAATCAGTCGTCTCAGTGTAACTACTTACTACAATCTAGAATCTAGACCTAGAATAGAGAGCAAGGCTTCTGAACTGAGGATTCAAAAATTCGAATCCGTCCCTGTATGTGGTTAGCATCTGTATAGATCTAGTAATCACTGTAATTACTGTAATGATCATGGACATGATGTAATCATTGTAATGAGAAATGTCATTATCATTAGTAATGTATGTCTTATTCATGATGTAAATTGTAATGTTATTAGTAATGACTAATATATGTCTTATTGTTATTCATTCAATTATTCACTACAGTGAGTATATTAAGTGACTATAAACTTAATAAACTATATTTATTCAGTGACCAGTCTCGATAAATTTCAGCTTTCTATTACTTTACACAAGTGACAATCTAGAATCTAGGAGTAGGTACTCTCTAATCTATGGCCTCCTTAGACTAAAGTTAGATCTATAAAATGTAAACAATACCATTGCATAGTATAAGTAGTATAACTAACAGACATAAATCTACCTTAATACTTCCATCGCATGCCTGTTAAATGTTAGATCAAGATCTAGATCTAGATATCTAGTCTATATGTTTCTTTTACAACGTAACAACACGACATCAGAGGGCGCTACTAGGTATTGTGTTGTTGTTGTTGTTTTGTATTGCCGCATAGTACTTTTGTATAAAGTCTTTAAACTCTTACTGTAAATTTAGATACCTAATTTTTCTTTGTTTCCACATAGATCTAGATTTCGATCTAACATTCTTTTTCTAAAAACAGCATAAATAGAACTTAATAAGCAGCATTTTTAAAGGCATATTTTTTAAAAATTAAAATAGTCTGTGGGTTATAAGTTGTCTAAAAATGAATAGTTTAATTTTGACATTACATTTGCCTGACCAATAGATTTAGCTCATCAAAAATTCGCAAATTTGTTCTCACATTTTAAACGAACTTCGCAATATTAGACATATATTTGTGCTCATAAAAAATAATTAATAATGTTCTTTGTCTCTATCGACTGTCCGCGGCTGTGGATTGTTCTTTATCTCTAACGTCTGTCCTCGGCTGTGGATTGTTCTTTGTCTCTAACGTCTGTCCTCGGCTGTGGATTGTTCTTTGTCTCTAAGGTCTGTCCTCGGCTGTGGATTGTTCTTTGTCTCTAAGGTCTGTCCTCGGCTGTGGATTGTTCTTTGTCTCTATAGCCTGTCCGCGGCTGTGGATTGTTCTTTGTCTCTATAGCCTGTCCGCGGCTGTGGATTGTTCTTTGTCTCTAACGTCTGTCCTCGGCTGTGGATTGTTCTTTGTCTCTAAGGTCTGTCCTCGGCTGTGGATTGTTCTTTGTCTCTAAGGTCTGTCCTCGGCTGTGGATTGTTCTTTGTCTCTATAGCCTGTCCGCGGCTGTGGATTGTTCTTTGTCTCTATAGCCTGTCCGCGGCTGTGGATTGTTCTTTGTCTCTATAGCCTGTCCGCGGCTGTGGATTGTTCTTTGTCTCTATAGTCTGTCCGCGGCTGTGGATTGTTCTTTGTCTCTAACGTGTGTCCGCGGCTTACGAAATTATGACTCTTGCTAGACAACTCTCATAAAAAAAACTATATCTGTGTGTGTGTTTTATGTACTAAGTTTCTATTTGATTCATTTAGTTACAAATTAGTATAGCGATACGTTGATAGCAATAAACATTTTAAAAGTGAAAAAAAAACAACAAAAAAACTGAAAATGTAAAAATAGAAATGGGTGATAGAGAGCAAGGCTTCTGAACTGAGGATTCAAAAATTCGAATCCGTCCCTGTATGTGGTTAGCATCTGTATATATGGGCTGTCGTTAATAGTTACCTATGCACGCGCTAAATTGTACGTTATTAGGGGGGGCCTACTATACATCTAGATTAATCTGCACCAATAAATTTTGGACTAAATTAATCTGCACCTAAATATCTTGGCTTAAATTAAACTGTACCTATAAATCTTGGACTAACTTTATTTGTACCTATATATCTTGGACTACATTGATCCTTTAAGCGAAGATGAAGAATAAGCTGAGATCTTTTTTGTTATGTGAATTCAATTCGAAATTTCATTGCGCCCAGACAAGAAACGTCTGAACTTAAAGACACGCCTACATGTTGAATGGTATCATTGAGAAATTGACATTTTGGTAAGCAGAGATATAATAGATTGTCCCAGCACTCAAACCACTTTTCTATTTATCTCTTTTTTTTTATTGTAGCCAGAGCATGATGGAAACTTACAGCCTGCTCGGTGGGTGGTGTTTGGCCTGCCTGGTGGGCCAAGGAGTCTGCAACAGTGTAGCCAGTCACACCTATGTGACTTGGTACCCACTGCATTATTATAGGGTTAGGTTAACCAGTGCCGTAGCGTTGTTTTATGTTATGAGAAGCCATGATGACAGTGTCGATTTTGGGGGGCATGGTCCAGGGCTTGTGGTAAATTTTTTGAGTCAGTGACCACAACAGTCTGTGTTGCCCTCAAATGTCCCGAGTTGAGAGTCAATGGCTTTTAAGGCCTCACAGGCTGCCAGGGTCTCCGCATCAAAACTGCAAACACTACCACATGGTCCAAAGATTTAAACTGAGAGCCAAGAAAGTTAATGTAGGATCCCGTGTGGTAGCAGCTTTCACAATGTCTTCTCTTTCCAGTGTGGTAGCAGCTTTCACAAATGTCTTCTCTTTCCCGTGTGGTAACAGCTTTCACAATGTCTTCTCTTTCCCGTGTGGTAACAGCTTTCACAATGTCTTCTCTTTCCAGTGTGGTAGCAGCTTTCACAAATGTCTTCTCTTTCCCGTGTGGTAACAGCTTTCACAATGTCTTCTCTTTCCCGTGTCGTAGCAGCTTTCACAAATGTCTTCTCTTTCCCGTGTGGTAACAGCTTTCACAAATGTCTTCTCTTTCCCGTGTGGTAACAGCTTTCACAAATGTCTTCTCTTTCCCGTGTCGTAGCAGCTTTCACAAATGTCTTCTCTTTCCCGTGTGGTAGCAGCTTTCATATAGAACTTTTTTTTTTCTTCAGCTATTTCTACATTTTTAATTTTTTTTTTTGGGGGGGAGGGGGTTTCGAGTTTTATTGTAAATTGTAAGCAGTAATTACGAGTTGATTTAAAGTCAAGACATGGCTGTCTCAAGGCGTCCTGTCTCAAGGCGTCCTGTCTCAAGGCGTCGAACTGCCGTTTTGCCATCACTGTAAAATGTCCCATGTTCTTCATTTCTACAACCGCCTTTTCTTGGTTCAGTTCAAACCACTCTGTGTGAAAACAGCCTTAGTTTAAAGTTCGCACTACGCCCCACCGTTTGAGTTATTTGCAGAACAAGAGTTGATCCAAAACAATCAAATTACTAATCTTATCTTATCTTATATAATATAGACGTTACTTCAAAAAAAGAAGACGATTACGTCCTACGCGTCATGCATTCAGTCATGCATGACTTGAATTCTGCCAAGTCACTTGTTTTCCTGGCTAGCTCAGGCAACCCATTCCATGCTCTAATAGCACTAGGAAAGAAGGAGTATTTGTACAAATTTGTCCTAGCATATGGAACGTCAGTGCATAATTATCTTTGTGTCTTTCAGAGTATTTTATTAAATTTTGTTTTTGTATTTGAAAATTATGGTTCAGTGTTTTATGTATAATTGCTACTTTACTTTTAGGTCTTCTGTCCTGAAGGCTTTCTAAATTTAGAGATTTTACTAAAGGTATTACTCTAGTTAAGTGTGAATATTTGTTTGTTATGAATCTCACTGCTGTATTTTGTGTCTGTTCCAGTTTCTTAATGTTATCTTGAGTTGAGGGGTCCCAAAAGGAGGATGCATATTCTATTATTGGCCTAACTAAGGTTAAATAACATTTTAGTTTTATGTTCTTATTTGATTGATATAAATTTCTTCTAATAAACCCTAATGCTTTGTTTAATTTTTTGATAGCTTCATCAATATGGGGATTCCATGACAGTTTTTCATTTATTATAACACCTAGGTATTTTGCGTTTTTAGTCTGTGTTTCTGGTTTACCATGAATATGATAAGTGGAATTAATTTGTTTTAGTTTTTTTGTTACTCTTAATAACTGTAATTTTTCTGGGTGGAAAGACATGCTCCAGTTTGATTATCATTTCTGTAATTCATCTAATTCTCTTTGTAAAATTTCTGTATCTTGTGTTGTTTTTATTGTTCTATATATTATGCAATCGTCTGAGCGTGCGCAAGAGCGTAGTAGCAGAATCTCGTCTTGTTTTTCTAAGTACTATTCGTGCGCCGTTGTTCTGGATACGTTGCAGCTTGGCTATTTTGTCATCGGGTATACCTGCTAGCACGGCGTTGCAGTAGTCAAGGCGGGAGAGTATGAATGCCACAGCTAGCGTTTTTTTTTACTCCGTTGTTAGATACGGTCGGATCTGGCCTAATCTGCGAATCTGCAGATAAAGACCCTTGCAAAGCTGACTTATGTGTGGGTCGAAAGATAGTGTTGAGTCGAAGAAAACTCCAAGATTCCGCACTACATTAGGAACAATACATATAAAATGCTTCCCATGTAATAAGTCTCCATAGCGTCTGAGGAGTCAAACTCCTGGCTTTAAGATTTGCCTCTGTTAGCAATAACTGGTGCAAAGAGACACAGGCCAGTAAACACGCCTTAGAGGGGCTCGTTAACCTAGCCCACTTAGTAGAGGGAATATTTAGCACTGAACCTCTACTGCAGACTTACAGCTACACCCAAGCATGGGAAAGGTTTCGGAAGTCAACCCCGAGGAAAAATCAGGAGCCGATGACCCTAAGCAGCTTACAGCACACAGTTCTACGCTCTGGCAGATACTGCGACGTCGCTGTCCCTAAACTATACCGACACTTGCCGTTATTTTGGGCGGATCAGCTGCTTGTGGAGAGGAAGGAACTGATGTGTGGGCCACATCTTTCCAACCATGCCAGACATTCATCTCATTTCGATAAAATGTTCCGTTGTAACTTCGCTTCTGGCGGGCATAAATATCTGTATGTTTGAATGTTTTTAACTTTTTACAAAGCTTATATCAAGTCACTCTGTCTGTCTGTCTGTCTGGTAAAAAAAAATTGTACACGTTATTTCTCCCACACCCATTCTCGGATCAAATTGAAACTTTCCACAATTATTTATTGACACAGACAAGACATAATCAATAAAAAATGTACCGATTTGTCAATTAACTACTGGTACTTAATTATTTTGTTTGATTAAGATACCAACAAAGATAGGACTAAAGATGTCGGGTTTCATCCCCTTAGGTAATTGAACACGTTATTTCTTCCACACCCACATTCTCGGATCAAGTTGAAACTTTACACAATTGTTTATTGTACCTATCAAAACATGAATCAAATTAGTTAAATAATTATTGTTTTTCTTTTACTTGATAAAGTAAATCTACATTTTTGAAAGCTATAGTTGTAAGAGTTCTTTCCCTTTATCAACATTTAGTTATGACTTGTATGTGAACACCAAACACACATTAAGGAATACACAAGGGAAGTAAACAAGTTAGAAAGCAAACAATTGTTTCCAGGTGATCTATTTAGCCGTTGTTTATTTTACAATATCTTAATCTATCTCCATCTATTCTCATATATCCTCTCTTTATCCTGAAGTAAAGCTCAACCCTTAATGCATCACTAGGGGCGTATCCTCTGTGCTGCTGTTATCCAAACTTTCTTCAGAGCTGCGTTTATCCACACTTTCTTGAGATCTGCGTTTATCCACACTTTCTAAGTCTTCCACACTGACTGACTCCAGAGAGCGTGAATTAAAGTCTTCCACACTGACTGACTCCAGAGAGCGCGAGTCAAAGTTCTCCACACTCACTGACTCTTTGTTGCTTCTCTTGCCGGGGAAACCTGAGGATAAGATACTAAAGTATAAGTAACTGAATTTTAAAAAACTTGAATTTTTCACATACAGAGAGAGAGAGAGAGAGAGAGAGAGAGAGAGAGAGAGAGAGAGAGAGAGAGAGAGAGAGGGAGAGAAAGATAAATATATATACATATATTCTGCCCATCTGGTAGATTATTCCTAAAATGTATTTATTTCCTTTGCTACTGGTATATATATATATATATATATATATATATATATATATATATATATATATATATATATATATATATATATATATATATGGGAGAGAGAGAGAGAGAGAGAGAGAAAGATAAGGAAAGAGAATGAGAGAAAGAGAGAATAAAGAATTTTAAATTTCGATAAACAGAAATATTCGAAGTTAGATGTGATTACCTGACCCTTACGTAGTATGCTACGATAATTATAAGTTGTTCCCCTTTCAGACCTTGACATTTAAAACTCGTCTGCTTCTGTGGATCACGGTTAACAATGGTGTCGTGTGGTGTCGTGTGGCGTCGTGTGGTGTCGTGTGGTATCGTGTGGTGTCGTGTGGCGTCGTGTGGTATCGTGTGGTGTCGTGTGGTATCGTGTGGTGTCGTGTGGCGTCGTGTGGTATCGTGTGGTGTCGTGTGGTATCGTGTGGTATCGTGTGGTGTAGTGTGGCGTCGTGTGGTGTCGTGTGGTATCGTGTGGCGTCGTGTGGTGTCGTGTGGTGTCGTGTGGTGTCGCGTGGTCAATACAACGATTCCCCCACCCCCACCCCGACTAATGTCAAATACTCATTAGACTTGTTGTACTTTATATGCTAGATTGGAATTTATAAGACTAAGACTAAGACTGCTTTATTGATCCTTACGGAAATTTGTTGTGATTACAAGGACTCTTTTCTCATATAAAGATAACACAACAGAAAAATACACATAAATACAACAGACACAACATAAAGAGTTCATTCAGCGACTACACACAGGTATCTTGGTGCTTTTCATGTTCCCTGATCAATGAGTGGCGGTGATAGAGTCTGACCGAGTGAGGTACGAACGAGTTTTTGTACCGCTCCGTTCTTGTTTTGATTGACAGCAGTCGCCCACTTCGCGACGACCTGACGTAGTTCTGATGGAGCGGGTGGCCGTTGTCTTCCAAGATTTTTTCGATTTTTCTTAGGCATTTTTTTTTCAAAAAGTTCCTTTAAATGTGGTAATGTTGTGAGTGTAATTTTTGAATTTAGTGAATCAATATTTTTTTTTTTTACAAAGCTTGCATCAGCTAACTCTGTCTGTCTGTCTGGTAAAATAATTGTGTGCTATCTCTCCCAAGTACATTCTCGGATCAAGTTGAAACTTAAAACAATTATTTATCTTGCTAACAAAACATGAATTACATTTAAAAAAATAAAAAATTAGTCAATTAATTATTGATAAGAAATTATTTTGTGTTGATAACAAAAATATGGAAAGAGATAAAATTTACAAGAACTCTATTTCTATATTCTAAAATATGGCTTGCTTTTAGATATAAGTATCATTTCAAAGCTTACGTCTGCTTACTTCATCTGTCTGACTGACTGTTTGATACCAAATTTTTTAAACGTCATTTCTCTAAATTTCAATTCTAAAAATAAGTTGAAAATTTGCACTTTACATTGTCCTCAAGAAAACATGAATCAATAAATAAATTAACCAAATTAAATAACTGATTAGCGGTAATTGATTTAGTTTGATATAGAAAAAGGGTATCAAACAAGGGAAATAAATTGTACTTTACTGATGTAGTGGTATAATTTGATTAAGCCCCATTTACACTTAGTAGTTCGACGCTTTAAAGTTTGCAGCTACCAATAGATAACTATAAAGTCTTTTTTTTTCATAAGTGATTCACTGGCACAGCGGTTAGTGTGTTAGCATGAGGAGGCTTTAGCTCTTGAATTTGAATTCATGTCTTTCAACTTTTTAATATATATATATGTAAAGCGATCACGGTAACATTCACACAGATACCCTTCTTTCTATCCACCCACCCCCTGTTTTCTAACTAGTCCAGACAGATGATAGAATCATAGCGCATTGAGAAAGCTAAAAGCATGGAATCGCGCCAAACAAATACAATTGATAAAAATATCTCTAATCGCTCAGGTTTAATTATGTTCGTCTAGACCTATTACACATTTAATGACATGACTGATCAAAACTAACTGATACAACTACACATAATGTAAGATGTTTTTTTTTTATTTTATGCTCTTGTTTCTCTCCAAACAGAAAGACAGACGTCTATCTACTGGGCTACTTACCAGGCAGAGCGAGGGCCTGTACGGCCAGGCAGACGACAAGAACCAGAACTAGTGTCATCTTGAACAAGTCCAAAACGTCTGCTTTGATTGGGCGATGAAGAAAATCTCTTTGAAACAGAAATTTCATTATACAGTTTACATTTAAATGCAAAAAAGGTAAAGTTAAAAACAGTTGAAAATTGGCAACTCTTGGTATGCATAGTTAATTTAGTCGGAGGATACGGCCTGCGAACATCATAAGAGGCTCTGTCACAACCTGTCGACTCCAAGTTCGGCATAGGATTTCCTTGTTTGAAACCCGATCTATATAACTGACTCCTGAAATTCGTCGTAGCCATTTTAGTTGAGCCACAATTTTGACAGATGACTTTCATGTCTCACATGCGTATGTTGTAGCTGGAATGACGATTGTGTTGAGAAGGTGTATTTTTTTCTCGAGTCCAATGGCTTGGCTTGTCCAAATAGGCGGCAGCCTTTGGAAAATGCCCCTTGCCTTTCCTATTCGGCACGCTACATCTTGGTAGGCATCTTCATCATTTTTTATGATGCTGCCAAGGTACGTGAACTTGTCCAGCTCTTCAAGCTTTGACTCGCCTAAGTCTGACGGGGGCACCCTTTGCCTTATATCCCAGTCGCAAAATTGTACTCCTATCCAAGTTTATGCGGAGGCCAATTAGGGTGCCTCTCTAATTAGGGCGCCTCTCTAATTAGGGCTGTCCGTCATTTCTTGTATGCATTTATTTGTAGCAACGAGTAGTGCAACGTCATCGGCAAAGTTCAAGTCCGTCATTCGGTTTTGTTCACGCCATTGAGGCAGTCTGATTCATTGCTCTCCTCATTATGTTGTCGATGCCTAGAAGGAAAAGGAAGGGAGATAAGATGCACCCCTGTCTCACACCTGTCTGGATCCTAAAAAAAATCACCTTAACCTTTTTCGGAAATAACAAACGATAACAATTGAATATAACGTCTCTACTGCAAATATCAGAGCAACGCCCTACACAAAACATTTCATGATCGTATCGTATCGCATAAACTTCCCTGCGTATTGGAATGATAATTTATTTCGTTAAAATAATGCAAGGATTTCAGCCTGCGCTATTTTTTAAAATGATAATTAACTCGAGCTAACTAATAAACTTTTTATGCTAAATTTTGTCCACAGTGGCTCATACGTCAATTACATATACAAAATATTACGTTTGAAATATAGACTCAACACAGAAATATGAAATATAAGGAACACATGTACATAAGGATTAATATATTGGGACTAGATCTCAGACTATCAATGTGGTAGTTTATGGCTCTATCAACTTGTCTCAAAATCAAGTGAACATGTAAGACCTAACACAGGGAGTCCTAACAAAATCTGTGCAAGTTGATGATAAGTGTGTCACAGCCTCGTTTGAGACTCACTGTGCCATGAAGTGATTGTGTAGTCCCTTGATCATCTCGTGCCTTTTGCATGTAAAAGCTAACGGTCTGAGACTGACCACGAAGTGAAAACCTAAAGCTAACGGTCTGAGACTGACCACGAAGTGAAAACCTAAAGCTAACGGTCTGAGACTGACCAAGAAATGAAAACCTCAGTTGTTAATCTGTCCTTGTAGAGTATGGACATAAATATATGTTCAGCGGGAAGTATGTATATTGTGAAAAGCTAATTCTGAACATGAATTCTTTACTATGGTTGTGATTGTACATTGTTCCTTAACTTTTACTACCATATTAACAAAGTTATTTCTACTCAATAAATTTGTAGGCTGCTACCACCTGCCTTTATTCAGTGTATTTAGTGAGTTATGTCTAATATGCAAGTTTTAAGTTCATCGCATTAACATAAGTCAACAAGTACAAGAGTAAGAGAGACCACGCCCATTAATACAATATAATGTTGAGAAACTACACACTCATAAAACCCAGCAGATGTGTTACAAAGTTAACCAAAGAATAGTTTATTATAAGACAGGCCTTAAAGAAAGTAAAGGAGACATACACTCAATTCTACAGAGCAATACATCTACACACACAGTACACTACATCTAACATCTACATCTGCAGAGCACTACATCGACATTTACAGAGCACTAAATCTAACATCTACATCTGCAGAGCACTACATCTAACATCTGCAGAGCACTACATCTACATCTACAGAGCACTACATCTAACATCTACATCTGCAGAGCACAACATCTAACTTCTACATCTGCAGAGCACAACATCTAACATCTGCAGAGCACTACATCTAACATCTACATCTGCAGAGCACTACATCTAACACCTGCAGAGCACTACATCTAACATCTACATCTGCAGAGCACAACATCTAACACCTGTAGAGCACTACATCTAACATCTACATCTGCAGAGCACAACATCTAACATCTGCAGAGCACTACATCTAACATCTACATCTGCAGAGCACTACATCGACATTTACAGAGCACTACATCTAACCTCTACATCTGCAGAGCACTACATCTAACATCTACATCTGCAGAGCACTACATCGACATTTACAGAGCACTACATCTAACCTCTACATCTGCAGAGCACTACATCTAACATCTACATCTGCAGAGCACTATATCGACATCTACAGAGCACTACAGCTAACATCTATGTCTGCAGAGCACAACATCTAACATCTGCAGAGCACTACATCTAACATCTACATCTGCAGAGCACTACATCGACATTTACAGAGCACTACATCTAACCTCTACATCTGCAGAGCACTACATCTAACATCTACATCTGCAGAGCACTACATCGACATTTACAGAGCACTACATCTAACCTCTACATATGCAGAGCACTACATCGACATTTACAGAGCACTACATCTAACATCTACATCTGCAGAGCACTATATCGACATCTACAGAGCACTACAGCTAACATCTATGTCTACAGAGCACAACATCGACATTTACAGAGCACTACATCTAACATCTGCAGAGCACTACATCTAACATCTACATCTGCAGAGCACAACATCTAACATCTTCAGAGCACTACATCTAACATCTACATCTGCAGAGCACATATAACTTCTACATCTGTAGAGCACTACATATAACATCTACATCTGCAGAGCACAACATCTAACATCTACATCTGCAGAGCACAACATCTAACATCTGCAGAGCACTACATCTAACATTTACATCTGCAGAGCACTACATCTAACACCTGCAGAGCACTACATCTAACATCTACATCTGCAGAGCACTACATCTAACACCTGCAGAGCACTACATCTAACATCTACATCTGCAGAGCACAACATCTAACATCTACATCTGCAGAGCACAACATCTAACATCTGCAGAGCACTACATCTAACATCTACATCTGCAGAGCACTACATCGACATTTACAGAGCACTACATTTGACATCTATATCTGCAGAGCACTACATCGACATCTAAAGAGCACTACAGCTAACATCTACGTCTACAGAGCACAACATCGACATTTACAGAGCACTACATCTAACATCTGCAGAGCACTACATCTAACATCTACATCTGCAGAGCACAACATCTAACATCTTCAGAGCACTACATCTAACATCTACATCTGCAGAGCACATATAACTTCTACATCTGTAGAGCACTACATATAACATCTACATCTGCAGAGCACAACATCTAACATCTACATCTGCAGAGCACAACATCTAACATCTGCAGAGCACTACATCTAACATTTACATCTGCAGAGCACTACATCTAACACCTGCAGAGCACTACATCTAACATCTACATCTGCAGAGCACTACATCTACATCTGCAGAGCACTACATCTAACATCTGCAGAGCACTACATCTAACATCTACATCTGCAGAGCACTACATCGACATTTACAGAGCACTACATTTGACATCTGCAGAGCACTACATCTAACATCTACATCTGCAGAGCACAACATCTAACATCTTCAGAGCACTACATCTAACATCTACATCTGCAGAGCACATATAACTTCTACATCTGTAGAGCACTACATATAACATCTACATCTGCAGAGCACAACATCTAACATCTACATCTGCAGAGCACAACATCTAACATCTGCAGAGCACTACATCTAACATTTACATCTGCAGAGCACTACATCTAACACCTGCAGAGCACTACATCTAACATCTACATCTGCAGAGCACTACATCTACATCTGCAGAGCACTACATCTAATACCTGCAGAGCACTACATCTGACATCTACATCTGCAGAGCACTACATCTAACACCTGCAGAGCACTACATCTAACATCTACATCTGCAGAGCACAACATCTAACATCTGCAGAGCACTACATCTAAAATCTACATCTGCAGAGCACTACATCGACATTTACAGAGCACTACATCGACATCTACAGAGCACTACAGCTAACATCTACATTTGCAGAGCACTACATCTAACATCTACATTTGCAGAGCAAGCACTACATCTAACATTTACATCTTCAGAGCACTACATCTAACATCTACATCTACAGAGCACAACATCGACATTTACAGAGCACTACATCTAACATCTACATCTACAGAGCACTACATCTAACTTCTATATCTACAGAGCTTTACATCTAACTTCTACATCTACAGAGCACAACATCTACATCTGCAGAGCGCTACATTTAACACAGGCTTACCTTGTCAAACTGGAGATGGTGTAACTGGCATGCGAAGTATGTGCGTTATATAACTGAACTTTGAATTAATGAACAAGATAATGTAACGATATAAGCCATTCATCTCTCATTAGTGTTTGACATCTGTCTATTGACCAGGCTTGCAATATCCTTTCCACACAAACACAGACATACAGGGGCGTCATGGGCATATCTGGCGCCCGTTGCATGGCACTTTATTGGCGCCCCTTTTTCTAGAAACATCACATAGTATTATAGACTTATGTATAGCTTAACCTCCCTCAGGATGGCACGGGATGGCGGGGGGCAGGGTTCAAACCCTGGACCACTGAGACCACAGGAGAGGAGAATGTTAACATTATTTTTTCTTTTGGATTCTTAAAACCAACTAAGAACTAAACAGTTTGAGTCTAGTGTGTTTCAGCACGGTCAAATGTATTACAAGTGATGTTCAGTGGACGCTTTTTATGTAAACAATAAGGAACACAAGATGTCTTTCTGAACACAAGAGTCTTTCTGAACACAAGATGTCTCTCTGAACACAAGATGTTTTCTAAACACACGATGTATTTCTGAACACAGGTATTATCTTTCAGTCAAGCCCATCATAAACACACTTGCTCAACTTCCTGGAATGTATCCCAAGCTTTCTTAATTTAAATCTGACTTGCGCTTTTATTCCTAAGAGAAATAGTCTGGTAGCGACAGAGACCACAGGATGATGAATTCCCTAAGCTTAAAATACAGGCAAACTCTTGCCCCCCCCCCCCCCCCGCGGAGCTTACAGACCCACTAGCTGGATAACAGGGGGAGGCGCCTATATACTTTTTTAGGACTCAGAGGTAAGCCATTATTAAAAGTTTGAGAACCATTGTTTTAGGCCCGCGCTCTTTTTGTTACTGGAAGAGATAGGTCCTCAAATATTTATTCAAGAAATGTTACTGCGCTTGTTCGTAAGAGCGAACGTACCATGTAAAATGTTCAATGGTATAAATTGTATTAATTGGCATGATTGGAGCAATTATGTTTTAAAGTTTAATATCACCACTGTTATATTTAAACAAGGTTGCAAAGACAGTTTTGTGTGGAAACACAAACACACGGGAAGGTAAAAAGGGCAGCTTTCAATATTTTCAGAAATAATATCAGAATGAAATTCTATTCAGAAGTGGTCCACCCAGGCAAGTAAAAAGGCAGCTTTAAATAATTTCAGAAAGAATATGCAGAATCCAGCAGACCAAGGAATAGGTGAAAGTGAAGGGGAAGTAAGATGAGAACCTGGCCTAACTGATGTCATATATATAATGAATGGCTGCCTGGTCGTGCGGTTTGCGCGCTGGACTGTCGTTTGGATTTATCGACGGTCGAGGGTTCAAACCCTGCCCGCTCCCATCCCCCGTCGTCCTGTGCGAGGTTTGGACTAGGAAGTAAACTATCTTCAACTCTGAAGGAACATCCGAATTATGTAAAACATTTTACAAACGAAAATGAATATCTAATTGATCTCAATGTTTTGTAAAAGGTCAATCTCTTATTCAAAGCCTCAAAAAAAAAAAAATTACGTGTTCTGTGTCGACAGTGCACAATTGTAGTTCACGCGATAATATGAAAAACTACTTATTAATTATTGTTTAAAATTACGATCCACCTATATGCATACTAAATAGATTTTTTCGCTTTAAAAAGAGATTAAACATTTTTTTTTGGTAAATGCTGTAGTAATTATGACAGTAATTACTTAACTTAGCAATATAATTTTTAAAAAAATCTAAAGCCGTCTGCATAAATGTGTTACAAAATGGTAAATAGTTATCTCCGTTACAAAATAGCCTCCTGAGTTTGTTCCTATAATGAATAGTTCTAAGAAAAATGTTGTATTTTTATGAAAAAATTGCTTACATAATTGATTTTAAAAATTAGATTTTTCGCTTTCAGAAAAGAAAAAAGAAGCCGTTGCATCAGACTTTGGATGGTCTAAAATATTATGATGTCGGATTTTCACTATCTTTTCTAGTTTAAGAGATCTAAACTGACGGACTGACGGACGGACAGACAAACAAACAGAACAAATAGCTTCTTTTCTCCTTTAGGGGGCCGCTAATAAATCTAAATCTAGTTTTAAAAATCTAGATAAAGATAAAAAAATCTAGATCTAATGTAAAAATTCTAGATTACATCTAAATCTAGCTAGAATGTCTGTTTTTTAGTTAGTTAGAAGAGCAAACAAACATTCGTTGGCATTGATTAGTTTTTCACAAAAACATCCGGAACAATCAATTATAGATACTTAAAACTATTGCGATGTTTTGGAAGAAACTTTAAAGGTTAAATCAGATTTTCAAAAGCTTTTAGTGATTTTTTATATGTAAACGTAACGGACAGACCTACCGACAGATAAAAATAAGCAGTTTTAATCCTTATGGGGGCACTGAACAAAAAAATCTGATTATTAAAATATTTTGAGGAAATTAGTTTAGCAACATGTGTTGCCGCGGCCGTCACGCTACTGCACGAAATATGCTGCATAAAAAGTCCATTTTAAAAAATGTGCGTGATATTTACATACAAAGTTCATTCTTAGCTTTTATAAACAAACAAAAAAGTTTTCTTTTAATTTTAGCAGCTAAGTTGACCTGAAAATACACTTTGTAACATATTTTTAACATTATCTCCCTTACATTTATGTTTAGGAATTGGTGTATTTTTATGAGAAAAAAAAAAAACTCTTGCATAATTAATTTTATAAACTAAACGGTTTGCTTTTAGAAAACAAAAAGTAGTCGTTGCACCTAAACTTTTTGAGCCGCATCGCATGGTGAAATAATATTTCTCATTTCTCTTCTAGTTTTTGAGATCTGAGTGTGACAGACGGACAGTTTACACAAACCTAATAGCGGTTTTTCCCTTACGGGGGCCGCTAAAAGAATCCTGTATAAGATAAGCTAGAGAAAGAGCGCATCTAATTTCATAAATTAGAGAATGATAGTTTGACTATCTTGTTAGGGAGATAAGCTTCTATCCTCTCTTCTTGCCTTTCTCTCTTGCCTTCTCTTTCTCGACTCTTTTTTTTTCTCTTGCTCTGTAAGTCTCTCACTCTCTCTGTCTCTCCATCCCTATCTTTCTCACTTTTTGGACTTTTTTTTCTTTCTTTCTTTCTCTCTCTTTCACCCCCCCCCCGTTCTCATCCATTCCTCTCTTTTTCCTTTTTCTTTCTCTCTCTCCCCCCCCCCTCCCTTTACCCCACATTCCCCCCTCTCCTGACAGCTGGCAGTTCTTAAAACGAGGACCTTGTGTAATATGTTTTTAGTTTGCATCAAAAACGTTTCATTGACGTATCTCTATCTCAGACACATCGAGCTCTAAACGTTGTATTTCCCCAGCTCCCTGAAGATGAAGCCATCTGTCAAGTCGATCCGGTTTTATCTAGTCAGAAAAAAAAGCCCCCCAAAATATATATCACAGTGGCGCAGCCTTAAATCTCCAACGCGTCACTTATATCTTATCTTATATAATACAGACGTTACTTCAAAAAAGAAGATGATTCGTCCTACGCGTCATGCATTTAGTCATGCATATTAACCAATGACTTAAATTCTGCCAAGTCACTGGTTTTCCTGGCTAGCTCAGGCAACCCATTCCATGCTCTAATAGCACTAGGGAAGAAGGAGTATTTATACAAATTTGTCCTAGCATATGGGATGAGGAATGTGCCTTTATCTTTGTGTCTTTCAGAGTATTTTATTAAATTTTGTTTTTGTATTTGAAGATTATGGTTCAGTGTTTTATGTATTATTGCTACTTTACTTTTGAGCCTTCTGTCCTGAAGGCTTTCTAAATTTAGTGATTTTACTAAAGGTGTTACTCTAGTCAAATGTGAATATTGGTTTGTTATGAATCGCACTGCTCTATTTTGTGTCTGTTCTAGTTTCTTAATGTTTTCTTGAGTTGAGGGGTCCCAAACAGAGGATGCATATTCTATTATTGGCCTAACCAAGGTTAAATAACATTTTAGTTTTATTTTCTTATTTGATTTATAGAAATTTCTTTTAATAAATCCTAATGCTTACTGGCCTACAATGGCGCGTTGGCTGAGCGGTAAAGCACTTGACTTTCGAACCGAGGTGTCCCGGGTTCGAATCCTGGTAAAGAGAGGGATTCTTTTTTTTTATTTCGGGATTCCGCCCAGCTCTAATGGGTAGGTCAAATCTGATATCTTCTTAGTGTCACTGGCATGTCAAATCTGATATCTTCTTAGTGTCACTAGCATGTCAAATCTGATATCTTCTTAGTGTCACTGGCATGTCAAATCTGATATCTTCTTAGTGTCACTGGCATGTCAAATCTGATATCTTCTTAGTGTCACTGGCATGTCAAATCTGATATCTTCTTAGTGTCACTGGCATGTCAAATCTGATATCTTCTTAGTGTCACTGACATGTCATATATGATATCTTCTAAGTGTCAATAGCATCCTACTGACATTAGTTGGGTAAAAATAAGTTGAGTTAGTCGTTGTGCCACATGACACCCTCGTTATAGAACAGAGGTAAAATTACCCCTTTCAGACCTTGTAGGGCAGATGATCTGTTTCTGTGGCCTACGGTTAACGAGGGTGTCATGTAACCAGCACAACGAACAACCGCCTTTACCTTTCCCCATCTAATGTCAGCTACTCATTAGATTTGGGTGGACTCAGAGGCGGCCCAAAGATTCAGAACTAGATATTTGTAGATCTAACAGGATTGAGTCAAGTTTGGCTCTATATTTAAAAAGCTTTTATCAACACGCTAAATCTTCCACTTGCCACGCTTGTTGAAAATTTGAAAGTTGAAACTTTGCACAATTGTTCATTTCCTTAAACGAAGCGGGAAACAATCAGAAAAAAATAATCAATTAATTTTGTTTGATATTTAAAGGGGAAAAAAATCCAACAGTATTGAGACGCATGAGTTGTAAATGTGCAGTTCTTTCCCCTATATACGTATTGTCATTATTTTGCTTGTTTCTGTCATGTATTGGACGCTAATGTAAGAGCAGGACTTGAAAGTGTGGACGTACTTGGTGTGTCCATTCTGAACTTGCAATAAAACAAAAGAGTCAATAAAGTAGAAAATAGATTTCTTTGCAGTGAGGTATACGATTCAAATTGACGGTTGATGCATACAGGCAAAGTCAGCACTAGGGGCAAAGGTATTTTAAAAGAGAGAGAAAATTGAGAATTGGACTACACGGCCTAACAAATTTACAGGACCAGGGATGCCACTCAACCATTCAGATTCCATCGAAAAGAATACTTGTTTCAGCACGGAGTGTTACCTTTGGCTTTGATTAGGGTCTAGGTCTCTAGCCTCGCCACTGTCGTCCCTCGCCGTCCTGCAGGAGGTCTAGGCTAAGACTTAATCTTAGACATGGAGACATAGAGGCATAGAGACATAAATAGTTCGTCCATCGTTTTTCGATGATGACCATTTTTGTCATCCAGGGGGCTGAGGGTCTTGCACTGGGGGTTTTATGCCTCCTCGTGTGGCTGGTGAGACCTATGTGAGCCCGGAATGTTCGGCCGCACACTGGGCAGGTTATTCCAGCTGGAGCTAGTGTCGTTTGCCTTGCTTTTCTTCTCTGGCGTTTTTCTACTGCCAGCGTTGTATAGACCTAGAGACATAGACATAGAGACATAGAGACATAGAGACATAGAGACATAGAGACATAGAGACATAGAGACATAGACATAGACATAGAGACATAGACATAGAGACATAGACATAGAGACATAGACATAGACATATAGACATAGACATAGAGACATAGACATAGACATAGAGACATAGACATAGAGACACAGACATAGAGACTTAGACATAGAGACATAGACATAGAGACATAGACATAGATACATAGACATAGAGACATAGAGACATAGACATAGAGACATAGACATAGAGACATAGACATAGAGACACAGACATAGAGACATAGACATAGAGACATAGACATAGAGACATAGACATATAGACATAGACATAGAGACATAGACATAGAGACATAGACAAAGAGACATAGACATAGAGACATAGACATAGAGACATAGACATAGAGACATAGACATAGAGACATAGACATAGAGACATAGACATAGAGACATAGACATAGAGACATAGACATAGAGACATAGAGACATAGACATAGAGACATAGACATAGAGACATAGACATACTGACGGATCCAGGGTGGAAGGCAGGGATGACCACCGTACACACTCACACACACACACGATTGACCAACCTCCATCCCTTCCGGGGTGGGGGGTAAATTTAGTAGAGAAATCATACAATTTGTTTACAAATTCTTTACATATGAAAATAACATATTCTAATTATTTATATTTTAACCTATTTTTAGAATATGTCAACCTCCCCCCCTCCCATCTAGTATTTCGGCCGATTTGGTGGGGTGGAGAAGGTGATTATATCAATCCCGCCCCCCCCCCTCCAAACTTTCGAGTTATGGGGGCGGACCAATTTTTTTTTTTTAGAAATCACAGTTTGTGAAACAGAATAAATTAAATATCTATTTGATAAAAGCTTGTTATTGATATTTTAACCAATCTTTATAATATGTCGTTCCCCTTCTGATATGTTGGCCGACTTCGTGGCATGATTTGATTTAGGGGTGGAGGGGGGAAAACGCATGTACTGTGTGAGCCATAATGTGCACACTAGCGGAAATTCAATAAAATTGTAAAGTAGAAGAAGAATATTGTTTTAAATTTTGGTTAGAAGAATACGAATATAATTTTATTTTTTTTTAGTTTCTTTTTATTTCATGTAACATTTTATCAATTTGGAATGTATTGTTATAAACCTGCTGGTGGAACAGATGGGGGTAGTGGTGTGTGTGTAGTCAGCGCTAGACGAGCGGTCAACCGTGACGAGTTACGACGGTCAGCCGAGATGGGAAGGATTGTCGTCGTGAACAGAGCCCAGGAGCGTCAGGAGGGATGTAGTCGTCTGACGTAGAGGCCAGTGCAAGAGTTGATACGGCGGTACGGTATTGTATTATTTAACTATTAAAGTGTTACGTTACTTTGGAGCCCTGAGTTGTCAAGTTCTTTAAGTTGGTGGTGTATGGTGCAGTTTGCAGAGAGCCTGGATAGTGAGATTCGTAAAAGTATTGATAAGGTTAATAATTATTATTTTTAAATATATATATGTGTAGGCTAAATGAATATATGGAGTGGTAAAGCGCTTGGCTTCCGAACCGGGGGTCCCGGGTTCGAATGCTGGTGAAGCCTGTGACTTTTTACATTAGGGATCTTCAGGGCGCCTCTGAGTCCACCCACCTCTAATGGGTATTAGTTGGGGAAAAGTAAAGGTGGTTGGTCGTTATGCTGGCCACATGACGCCCTGCTAACCGTGGGTTATAGAAACAGATGACCTTTACATCATCTGCCCCATAGATCACTAGGTCTGAAAGGGGAACTTTACTTAATGAATATATATAAAAAAATTAAAAATGTGTAATTGAAAAGTACTTATGTCTGATAAAAATTCATTTTGAAATATTTAAACGTTTAAAGAGAATTTTTTTTTTATATTATTAGTATTATCTCAGTGCCCAATGATTTTTAAAATTGTATTACTTTCAACGATCGAAACAAAACTATGGCTTGAATATTACTGGTCCATTGCTGAATTTGATGGGGGCCGCCTTTGAGTTTGTGTGATAACACAAACTTTCTTTTTAATCTTGCTGTTTTTTCTTCTAATTTCTTATTTTACTCTTTATCCGTAATCCGAACCATCTGTTTTCCTTTTCTTTCTCTTTTTACTCTCCATTTCTTTCTAGTTCTTTTTTTCTCTTTCTCCCTCTCTTATAATTTTACTCTTTGTCTGTAATCCGAAGCCTACCTTTCTCTCTCTACTCTCTATTTCTTTATAGTTCTTTTTTCTCTATCTTTCTCTTTCTCCCTCTTTCTTTCTCGACCTTTCACTCTTTTTTTTTTTTCATTTCTTTCCCCTCCATTTTTCTCACAGCTGTGGTAATTAAAGCGATCACGACATTTGTGTAAGAGGTTGTAATAGGCTGTAATAGGTTGTAATAGGTTGTCATAGGCTGTAATAGGTTGTCATAGGTTGTAATAAGTTGTAATATGTTGTAATAGGCTGTAATAGGTTGTAATAGGTTGTAATAGGTTGTAATAGGCTGTAATAGGTTGTAATAGGTTGTAATAGGTTGTAATAGGCTGTAATAGGTTGTAAAAGGTTGTAATAAGTTGTAATATGTTGTAATAGGCTGTAATAGGTTGTAATAGGCTGTAATAGGTTGTAATAGGTTGTAATAGGCTGTAATAGGTTGTCATAGGTTGTAATAAGTTGTAATATGTTGTAATAGGCTGTAATAGGTTGTAATAGGTTGTAATAGGCTGTAATAGGTTGTAATAGGTTGTAATAGGTTGTAATAGGTTGTAATAGGCTGTAATAGGTTGTAAAAGGTTGTAATAAGTTGTAATATGTTGTAATAGGCTGTAATAGGTTGTAATAGGCTGTAATAGGTTGTAATAGGTTGTAATAGGCTGTAATAGGTTGTCATAGGTTGTAATAAGTTGTAATATGTTGTAATAGGCTGTAATAGGTTGTAATAGGTTGTAATAGGCTGTAATAGGTTGTAATAGGCTGTAATAGGTTGTAATAGGTTGTAATAGGCTGTAATAGGTTGTAAAAGGTTGTAATAGGCTGTAATAGTGTGTAATAGGTTGTAATATAGGTTGTAAAAGGCTGTAAGAGGTTGTAATAGGCTGTTGTCACATATCATTTGTCAGACATTTCAATTATTTTATTTCATTTAATTATTTAAAATATAGCTCGTGTCGAGGTCGAGTTGTAGACCCAGCAGACCTAATTAGCAGGGTTTTTCTCTGGGATTCCCGACCATGTACCCATTGTCTGATAGATAATTCCTGATTGGCTAGAGATGTGAGCTAGAGATCAAATGTGGTTTTGATTGCAAGGAGGACAGGAAGAGGAGTGGTGACGCTACGAGCTGAAAAGAATTTAAAATAATTGCCCAGTCTCGAGCCGATTTCTCAAACTGTGTAGATCGTTTAATATCCAGTAGAAAAATTGTTTTGAATATTTTATCTAAGTTACAGTTTATTCATGTAATTATTGTGTGCTGTTTCAAGTTTTATATTAAAAGTTTCTGTATTTGAATTGAGAAGGATTTTCACCTATTCATTTCTAGATTACATTTAGATCTAGATATAACTTAGGCCTTAGCAAGTCACAGTAATTCTTCTAGACAGCTGACATCTTCTAATCCTCGGCATCGCGGTTACAGGATCATTATCTAAGAGGTATCATTCAAGATCATTACTACTTCAATAACTTATTCATCGTGACATCTATGGCTGCCTGGTCGTGCGGTTTGCGCGCTGGACTGTCTTTCAGATTTATCGATGGTCCAGGGTTCAAACCCTGCCCGTTCCCATCCCCCGTCATCCTGCGGGAGGTTTGGACTAGGAAGTTAACTATCTTCAACTCTAAAGGAACATCCGAAACATGTAAAACATTTTACAAACATTTGTACAAAAACATCTATCACCATCAAAGATCTTCAGTGAAGGTGATAGAATGGCACCATTTGCTCAAGTATTAAAGATTTATTGACCGTGACAGTTGTAATGAGTTAAAACAAAACGTTTTATAGATGTTTCTCCCAACCCGCTATTTCTGTTTTAATGTTTTTTTTCCTTCCAAAAGTTTGAACTAATAATAGATGCGTTCTCGTTGAGTCATTTTTTTGTAAGACATTCACTTCACTTTATGTTGCCTTTAAGGCTGCAGAAGGGGGCGTTACTTCACTTTATTATCTTGGCTCTTTTCATCTAGCAGTGATTCTCATGTCTGTACTAGTAATTACTTTTGTTTAAATATTGAATACTACTTTGAATAATAAATCAGTACTTTAAAACATTACTTTGCAGTGTAGTAACTTATTCACAACATGAAATGACAACATATATATAAAACTCGTGAAGTCAACTCCTAATTAAAACGAATATTTAATTTTCTATTTTAGGATTTAATGGCCACATTAAAATGTAATAAGTGATTGATTAATTAATTACTCTATTGACAGGGGTTCTCAACCTGTGGGTCGATTGACGATTTTCCCGGGGTCGCCTAAGACCATTGAAAATATTGTTTGTTATTGTCCATTCTTCTATTACCGTATGTGTGTGGGGGGGGGGGGGGTCCGCCGAGCATAGAAGGTTGAGAGCCGCTGCTCTATGACATCACGTATGATAAATTATAAAATAATACAATATAAATACATGTAGAATGACTAGCATAGAACAGCAAGAGAAATAGTTTTTCACCCATGCTCAGCCAGACCAACCAGTTCACTCCTCAATGCACGCCCCTGTACCAAAATCACAAGACTACATGAGTTCAACATGTGTTGTCTGTCATTTGTGTAGACCAGGGGTGGGCAAATTACGGCCCGCGGGCCACATGCGGCCCACCGAGGTGTTTTATGCGGCTCGCCGACACCTACAGAAATAAGATGTGCCCACACTATATGGATATAAAAATGCAAATATTAAAAAAAAAATCTATATAAATTATTGAAACTGTCTCATTATAAAAAGTTTTAAGTAAACGAAGATTATGCTTATTGACTATACATTAATACACTCAATTTAAGACACAATGTCTGAGTGTTAGGTAGGCTTGGAACAAGATGGCAAGTGTAACAACTGATGGAGCACGATCTTTGACTGAGAACCATAAACTTGAAACAGGAAAGTTTGCACAAAGCTGCATATAATTTTATCATTTGATACAACACTGCACGGAAAAGAAACTTACTAGAGCTAGGGGAGTTAACCTCGGGTAGTTCTGATTTATGATTAATTATCCTATGTAACGCTAGCTTAGCATGGGCAAGGCAAAGGAGAAGAATATAAAATCTCAAGGGTGAAATTGCTATGTTACTTGAAGGACATTGACTGTGACTTTTTTACCAATATTTCTAATGAAGAGTGGAAGACAAAATTTCATGTTTTTATAACATTGCTATTGCAATTGATTGTTTGCATATGAAATGTAAATGCATGATAAATCTTTACAAACATGGCTTTCCCATTTATACAGGCAAGCAAAAAAAAAAATAATTTTTTTGTCATTTTCCTTTGCTGAAAGGTGAACCTATCTTCAGTGAAAAGATCAAAAGTACAAAAGTACAACACTTATTAAGAGAAGCCGATTCAGCTCCAGAGGACATAACTCAAACCCCCCCCCCCCCCCCCGGAGCTTTATGGGTGCCAGAAGCTGCATTTCCACACTTAAAAAACCCTTGCTGCTGTTCACACTATTTGGGTACACATACATCAGTTCTTCTTTTTCGTTCTCATTTTACATGTTGGAGGGTTCAGATCAGTGATCCCATAACTGGGATGAAAAGCGTAGTGGTTCTCAGATCAGGTAGTTCTCCGAATAGTCTTTGGAGAGTCCTGTTCGGGTCCCTTGATTTAGTATGCACCATTGAAGGACATGGTCAGCATTCTCTGGTGATGCTCCACAAAGGGAAGGCGTCGCTCGTCCCGACATTTAACTTCCGGAACATAAATTGTCTCATTCAGTGAGCAAGCATTTTTTTGTGGAAACTAAACAAGTATAATCACTGGTCAGTGTTGACTGACTGTAATTTGACAGAAGTCACACACAGGGGTAACAACTAGTAAGAAAGTTTCACAGTTAAGAAACATTATCCGAGTGTAAGAAGTAAAATACTGCACATTAAGTACAACTGTAGGTCTATATTTGTGGGGATATTGTGATATAAAAAGACAACAGCAATTTAATAAAATCATAATGCAGTGTATATATGAATTAAAAGACATTCTACACAGCAAGCTTATCTTTCTAAGATATATATATATATATATATATATATATATATATATATATATATATATATATATATATATATATATATATATATATGCGGTCCGCCATTACCAAACTTTTTTTTAATGCGGCCCTCGATACAACAATGTTGCCCACCCCTGTTCTAATGCAATAACTAATACAAATCACTTTCTTACCCTGGTCCTTTAGTACTACTTCCTACATGCTACAGCATCTCAGGCACACGACACACGCCCCTGTTGACACCTAATGGCGCTGTGTCCCGGACTGCCCCAAACCTCTCTCTATATAGGCTGAGTATCTAGCCCACGCCTAAAACTAACATTAATAATTGTCTGTCCCGACCCACGTGCCAGTCGCTCTACAAGACAAACATCTAACTGACAATGCCCTAACCTTTGTCTGGTCTCTGTCAAGTCTATAGTTGAGCTTTGATAACACCTATGAAGCTAATTAATATCACTCACACACACTGTGACACTGCAGATCATTTTCAGAGCAGGCATTTAGGGCACAGTCGTCAGCAAATAGCAGGTCCCTGATTACTGCTGTTTTTATTTTTGATTTCGCTTTGAGCCGCCTCGGGTTGAATAGGCCACCATCAAATCTGTATGTTATATTTATCCTGTTGTTTTCTCTATTTGTGAATGCATCTGTCAGCATAGCCGAGAACATGATACTGAACAGTGTAGGTGCTTGGACACAGCCATGTTTTACCCCGTTTGATACTTCGAAGGGCTCTGATGGTTCTCCACTTTCTTGGACACGAGCCTTCATGCCATCATGAAATAGTCTCACCATGGATATGAATTTTTGAGGACATACATATTAATAGTAACAAACACGGGAGACTATTTAGTAAGGGAGATGACTATTTACCATATTTTAAACACATTTATGCAAATGGTTTAGATTTTTTTGTAAAAAAATAAAAGAATCAGACATTTACTTTGATTTTTAAAGAGAAAAAATCTAATTAATATTCATACAAGCGGTACATCACTTAAAACAACAATTAATAAGTTGTGTTTTATAGTATACACGTGACCTGCAAGCTGACCAGATGTGTAACACTCAACTCAAGATAAAAGTTTTTCTTTTGTTTTCAAAGAGTAGATGCTCCAGTTGAAGATTATCACAAGGGAGACAATCAAAAAGTGTCAAGAAAGGGAGAGTTTATAATTTTATGACATTAACCTAGTTCTTTCCTAAGAACTCTTGCTGCAGTTGTAATCCACAAACATACCAAAAGTATTGGAATATGTGTCGGTGGCATACCACTTGGTGTTGCCGAGAATATTTGACTTTAGTAAAAACATTCAACATGCATGTAAACTGACTTTAGCATCAATTTCTGGCTCTTGCTGTCTTCATTGTCTAGACCAGGGGTGGGCAAATTACAGCCCGCGGGCCACTTGCGGCCCGCCGAAGTGTTTTATGAGGCCCGCAGACACCTAAAGAAATCTGGTGTGCCCACACATTAAACATATAAAAATGCAAATATATTACAAATAAATAATTGTAAATATCAATAGAAATTATTGAAGCTTGTGGTTCTTATCACTTACAATGAAGAGGCAAAAGAAACATTGTCTCTAAACGTTATTCTAAAAAGTTTAAAGTAATTCTAAAAGCAATATTTCAAAACATTCAGTCAAAAGAGACTAACTACAGTTTTTATTCAATGCTATGAAGAACTGTGTTGAAAGTGTTGAGTTTGCTTATACAAGATGTTAAGGGTAATAACTGATGCAGTCCGTGCTGGACTGAGAAAAACTGGCTTTTGAATAAAGTAAATAACAATATCCCAATCATTATCTCATTACATGAAAAAGTACATAAAGCTGCACAAATAATCTCACATTACGTAATATTAATACGTAAATATAGGTATGTTTAACATAAGGCTACTTTACGCATAAGCAAACCATGCATCTGCCCCTGGCCCATGATTGCTGGGGTCCTCGCACTGAGCTTGCATTTCATAACTTTAGAGAAGAAATAGCGACATTTGTCCTCAATGATATTGTTGAAGTAAACTAGGTTTTTAATAAATTGCATCATTTTAGTTTTTTTCGATGTTCATTTTTACTTTTCTATTTTATTTGGGGCCACCAAATTCACCTTGCCTAGGGCTCCAAATTCTCCAAGGCCGGCCCTGAATGGCAGTTCCGAATACTTGAAGGTTTGGAAACAAAACATTTCGATGCTCGGTAACACGGAAGTATCCGCTAGCCTAGCATAAGAAGAATATGGGATCTTAAGGAAGAAATTGTTTGGTTCCATGAAGGACACTGACTGTGACCTTGTTACTAATATTTCTAATGAAGATTGGAAGACTTCATGCTTATCACTGGGAACACCGAAATGCATTGCTTGCGCATGAAATATTTGTGCATGTTAAATCTTTTCAAACAAAGCTCTTCAATTTTTTTAGGCTAGTAAGTGAAAACAGGTTTTGTTATTTTCATTAGCAGAAAGGCGAAACTATTTCTATTGAAAGGATCGTGGAATTTGAAAGCAAATCCTAAGACGTCAAGAACTTGGAACCAGTTTTCAATACCCCCAGCTCACCATTTAATGCAGAAGTCGATTCAGCTCCAGATGACAAACCTCCTAGCAAATTATGACCTGAAAGAGAAGATCCAGTCAATTTTATCGCGGTAGCTTCATGGGGGCCAGAAGCTGTATATCCACACTTTAAAAACTTTGGCATTATTTGGAACCACATTCATAAAGCTTTTACAAATTATCAAGTGAACAGGTCGATGCTGTTTGACTATAAGACAGAGGTCACAAGAAAAACAACAACTAGTAAGCTAGTTTGACGTTTCTGGAACATTATGCACAAGAGTAAACAGTTATATACTTCATATTAAGTACTACTGAACATTTGTGATGTGATGAAATGCGATAGTATGTTAGATTGTAAACAGACAATAGCAAAATTTAAAAAAAAATGATTCGTGAAATTAGTTCAAGAAATTGCTAACTCTTGTTGTAATTCCCAAATTGGCGGTGCAAAAATAAAATCAATATTTATGCGGTCCTCCAATCCCCAATTTTTTTTTAATGCGGCCCTCGGTAGAAAAAGGTTGCCCACCCCTGGTCTAGACCCTTGCTGCAGTCTACTCGATGTCCATGATGGAACTCATGAATTGTGCTTTTGAAACTATTCCTTCACAAAATTTTGTTTTTATTAAATATTCTTTGTATTATTGTTGATATAAAATAATATATTATGTCTTTTCTTTTAAAAAAAAAGTAGGCCCAAAAAAGAGGCTAAAGCCCAGAAAAGAGGTGAATGAAATACCCCCAAAAAAGACGCAAGAAAAGAGGCCTAGGGCCCAAGGTTTCCTATGATGAAAAAGCTAAAAATGAATAGCACAAATGCTGAGGTTTCCAAAAAAAAAAAAGAGAAAAAAAAAGAAAAAGAGAAAAAAAAAGAAAAAGAGAGAAAAAAAAGAAAAAGAGAGAAGAAAAAGAAAGAAAAAAAAAAGAAAAAGAGAAAAAAAAAGAAAAAGAGAAAAAAGAGAAAAAAAAAGAAAGAGAGAAAAAAAAAGAAAAAGAGAAAAAAAAAGAAAAAGAGAAAAAAGAGAAAAAAAAAGAAAAAGAGAAAAAAAAAGAAAGAAAGAAAGAAAAAGAGAGAAAGGAAAAAAAAAGAAAAAGAGAAAAAAAAGAAAGGAAAAAAAGAGAGAAAGAGAAGAAAAAAAAAGAGAGAAAGGAAAAAAAGAAAAAGAGAGAAAAAAAAAGAGAAAAAATAAAGGAAAAGAAAGAGAGAAAGAGAAAAAAAGGAAAAAGAGAGAAAAAAAAGAAAAAAAAAGGTTCCCCCTTTACAAAACAATTAGAGATATTAGATAATCATTCATTAACATCAGTTAGGCTAAGTTCACATTTAGCTTCAACTTCACCTATCCACTAGTTTGAAAGAACATTGAGGCACCAAACAAGATCTGTCTGCCGTCTTTCTCCTTTCTCCTTTGTCCTTTGCCTTTGATAAAATTTCATTCACTGTTTTCCCATCACTTCCTCTGACATTTCATCTTCTTACTGGTATTGTTCCCTGAAGAAAGGTCTTTGCGATCCCTGAGGAACTTGTTCTACGCTCAGCAGAGCCTGTGACACTGCTGACCCTAAGCAGCTTGCAGCACACAGTTCTACGCTCAGCAGAGCCTGTGACACCGCTGACCCTAAGCAGCTCGCAGCACACAGTTCTACGCTCAGCAGAGCCTGTGACACCGCTGACCCTAAGCAGCTCGCAGCACACAGTTCTACGCTCAGCAGAGCCTGTGACACCGCTGACCCTAAACTGTATTGGCACCTGACGTTCCTTTCAATACATCAACTGCGTGGAGAGGGGAGGAACTGATATGTGGCCGACATCTTTCCGACCATAACTAACGCCCAGGGATTCCTCTCATTTCAATGAGATTATCCGTAGTCGCTTTGCGACTGAAAGAGACCATA
Source organism: Biomphalaria glabrata (assembly GCF_947242115.1). Lineage (NCBI taxonomy): Eukaryota > Metazoa > Mollusca > Gastropoda > Planorbidae > Biomphalaria > Biomphalaria glabrata. The sequence goes on from NC_074719.1 coordinate 2,121,409, forward strand.
TATCTGTATTTTCAATGTTTTTAACTGTTTACAAAGCTTATATCAGCTCACTCTTTCTGTCTGGTAAAAAAAAAGTTTGAACACGTTATTTCTTCCACACCCATTCTCGGATCAAGTTGAAACTTTGCACAATTATTCATTGGCATAGACAAGACATGATCAATTAAAGAAATTACCGATTTTTCAATTATTTACTGTTAAATGGAAGTCTACAAATCATGCGTTATAATTACATACTGTATGGCAGTGAATCGTGGACCACCTAAGCAAGAGAAAACTAAACTCATTCCATTTGCGATGTCTCAGAAGGATCTTGAAAATCACATGGAAAGAAAAAAAGTGCAATACTGAGATCCTTGCGCGATCAGGTATTCCTAGCATCTTTACAGCCCTCAGACAACGCCGCCTGCGCTGGCTTGGACATGTTCGCCGGAAGGAGGACAATCGCATCCCGTAAGTCATCCTCTACGGACAGCTCGCGACTGGCTCAAGAAAAACTGGTAGCCCCCACCTCCGTTACGTGGATGTAATAAAACGGGACCTCAAATCAGTGAACATCAATACTGACCATTGGGAAGACATAGCTCTAGACCACACTAGATGGAGAAAGACAGTGACCAAGAAGGCTCTGGACAGCGAAACAACATGGGCCTCAGCTCTGGAAGAAAAACAATAATAATAATAAGGCTTGTCTTCGAGTCCGAAGATTGGTGAGGAATGCAGTATTTCCTGTGGCTGCGCAACCCCAGCTGTGACCTACATATTTTGTCACACCCAAGGCAGGAATAATCATTGTCCGCAGGTGGTCGATTTAGATTTTTGTTTCGCCGTCTGCGTCTGTCCTCGGAAGAAAAACGTACCATGCGAAAAATGGCCAGCTCCTGTACCACCAAAGAGAAAGCTACCTTAACCTGCGATATTTGTGGACGGGAGTGTCTCTTTTAAACAGGGCTCCACGGCCACGTGAAGGGGTGTCGAGATGAACCATGGTCGCTCTACGACTGAAGGAGACCATAAACTGTTATTTAAGTATATTGATTGATCGTACTCATCAAGGCGAGAATCAATCAAAGAATTATCAATTAGTTATATAATTTTTGTGCTTTTTAAACTTGGGATCGAATAAGGGAAATCTACATTTTTGAAAGTTATAGTTGTTTCCCTTTATCAACATTTAGTTATGACTTGTATGTGAACACCAAACACACATTAAGGAGTAGACAAGGGAAGTAAACACACATTAAGGAGTAGACAAGGGAAGTAAACACACATTAAGGAGTAGACAAGGGAAGTAAACACACATTAAGGAGTAGACAAGGGAAGTAAACAAGTTAGAAAGAAAACAATTGTTTCCAGGTGATCTATTTAGCCGTTGTTTATTTTACAATATCTTAATCTATCTCCATCTATTCTCATATATCCTCATCATTTGTTTCTCTATATCCTGAAGTAAAACTCAACCCTTAACGCATCGTTGGGGGTGCATCCTCCGAGCTGCTGTTATCCACACTTTCTTCAGAGCGTGAATTCAAGTCTTCCACACTGACTGACTCCACAGAGCGTGAATTAAAGTCTTCGACACTGACTGACTCCAGAGAGCGTGAGTCAAAGTTCTCCACACTCACTGACTCTTTGTTGCTTCTCTTGCAGGCGCCACCTGAGGATAAGATAAAAGTATAAGTAAATGAATTTAAAAAATTGTAGAATTTTTCACACAGAGAGAGAGAGAGACAGAGATAAACAGAAATATTCGAAGTTAGATGTGACAAATGTCAGGAACCCATTAGACCTATTGTATTTTATATGCTAGATTATAATTAATTTGGTGAATCAATATTTTTACAAAGCTTATATCAGCTCACTCTGCCTGACTGTCTGTCTGTCTGTCTGTCTGGTCAAATATTTGTCAACTTTATTTCTCCCACACCCATGAACAAAACATGAATTAAATTTTTTAAAAATTAGTCAATTAGTTATTGATAAGTAGTTATTTTGTTTGATATCGAATAAGGAAATAACTTCTACTCTACTGAGAGATATAGTTGTAAGTGTGGAGTTCTTTCCCTTATATAAGCTTTGTCTAACAAAAAAAAAAGGATTTTTATAAATCTTGATTTTCTTTTTTTTTTCCCTTTTTGACTAGCTTCAAACTGGGGGATGTTTAATTAAGAGACATGACACAGAAGCCTTTTTAAGGAAGTTCGAGTTAGAATTCAAACTCAAGGAGGGTTGTTCTTGCTGAGGGCCTATAGTTCGCTGTGAGGTTGGAAAATTTTCATTCAATAGTTTTATGATCATCTCGTTTTAAGACTAAGACTAAGTCTAAGACTAAGTCTAAGACTAAGACTAAGACTAAGTCTAAGTCTAAGACTAAGACTAAGACTAAGGCTAAGACTAAGACTTAGACTAAGGCTAAGACTAAGACTAAGTCTAATAAGTCTAAGACTAAGACTAAGGCTAAGACTAAGTCTAAGACTAAGACTAAGTCTAATAAGTCTAAGACTAAGACTAAGGCTAAGACTAAGTCTAAGACTAAGACTAAGTCTAATAAGTCTAAGACTAAGGCTAAGACTAAGTCTAAGACTAAGACTAAGACTGCTTTATTGATCCATATTGTTACGACCCTATTGGCGGCGCAAAAGGGTTAACTCAGGCTCAGCTGACACACACGTGAATCACTCAGGTCAGCGGGGCCATGGACAAGGGACAGTACTACGATTACACGATTACACGCAAATATGACCAATGTTATGGTCATGTGATCGAAAGCCTGCGGTACGAGTGACACAGTGTGTAGGAAAGCGGCAGTTCAAGACCGGAGAGCGTCGAGACCAGAACTGTTAGTCGGCCATGAAGTCGGTCCTGGTCGAGTCCTCAAGTGTTATGTACGAGTCCAGGAAGAGATAGAGACAGTAGAGTGTTGTACGGTGATGTACAATGTAACATTTTAGTTGTTGATGTGTTGCCAATAGTCTAGTATTGGCTGTCTTCTACTTATTCACTCATTATTAAAGTACCAGATTATTGTGGAGCTCTCATTGTCAGTTTCTTGATGTGTTGATGTGTTGTGTTGTGTTTAGCAGTGTTTACAGAAGGCCTGATTAGGAGAGAGAACGTAACAATATGGAAATTTGTTGTGATTACAAGGACTCTTTTCTCATACAAAGACAACACAACAGAAACATAAATACAACAGACACAACATAAAGAGTTCATTGAGCGACTACACACAGGCATCTTGGTCATTTTCATGTTTCAACGGCTGGTGTTGATATAGTCTGACGGGTTTTAGTACTGCTATGTTCTTGTCTTGATTGACAGAAGTCGCCCACTTCGCGACGACTTGGCGTAATTATGATGGAACGGGTGGCAGTTATCTTCCAAGATTTTTTCGATTTTTCTTAGACATTTCTGTTCATAAAGCTCATTCAAATATGATAATGTTGTGTGTGTGATTTTATAAGCCCTATTAAAATGTTTTCTAGGCGGCTCAACAGTTTAGATGAAGCGTTGCTTTGCCAACAAGTTATTCCGTATGTTAGCAGATTTTGCATAGTTGCGCCGTAAAAATTATCTAAGATCTTCTTGTTTAGTTTAAAGCTATTGAGTTTGTATAGGAAGAATAGTCGCTGGTCTGTTTTCTTTGCCAGAGTTCAAAACCTCAACAAAACTAAAAGTACCGATGTGGCAGAGAATAAACCAGTAATCAATTGTGACATGTAAATAAGCAGCTAAACTAATTGGCCGATACCGGTAATGTCGAAACGTGAACAAGCGGGGTAAATAAGGTTGCGGGTTGTACTATTTTCGCTTTCACTTACTTTGTAATTTGTGCGGGGTATACGCATGTGTGGGTTATACGTGGGGTATACGCGCAAAAAATACGGTAATGTAGAGCAGGCTAGTTTACACTAACTGTATAACTTCTTTGAGGTCTCCGCTTTATTGTTCGAATAATCTACAAAGAACTTCGCGCAAAAACTTCTATTTCTGATTTATTCTTATAGTTCGTCCATCGTGGTTCTATAATGACCACGTTTGTCATCCAGGGGGCTGAGGGCTTTGCACTGGGGTTTTGTACCTCCCCATGTGGCTATGTTTATTCTTTACGGAATTTGAGATTCTACAAGTCGTTAAATTGTATAAATACCAGTGTTGTTCTTAAAGACTACTCTTGAAAAAAGACAGTATCAACTGCTTGAGGATCAAGGATTGGCTTCTTTAGTCAAATAAGATGTTGCAAAGGGAAATATTGTCTCCCTTGGTGTAAAACTCCGCAGACAAATTAGAAGAATCCTCACTATTAGGATTTAAGGAAGGAAGACGAGGCTGCTGCCCCTGAGTTTCCGTAAGAGAGGAATTCCTAAAATAGAGATTTAAAAAAAATATTCGTATTTCGACGGGTCAAAAAACTTAACTGTTTTTCCCCCGCATTTGTACCGACAAAACTTTAAATCTTACAGTTGACAACACAGTCATGGTTAAAATGTCCGCTTGCAGGTTGCACTTAATATAGGCCTATAAATTCAGGTCCGGATTTACGACAGTGAGTCCCTCCAGGGTCTTACCCTAAAGAAACCTCATGATGTATTTTTTTAAAAACTAAATTATTCTAATTAAATATAAAAAAAATATGCAGAGATAAAATCTTTTATCGTCTTCTAAAATATGGCATGCTATTGCATATAAGTATTATTTCAAAGCTTATGTCTGTTTCCTTTATCTGTCTGACTGTTTGATACACATTTTTTTAAACGTCATTTCTCTAAATTTCAATTCTAAAAATAAGTTGAAAATTTGCACTTTACATTGTCCTCAACAAAACATGAATCAATAAATAAATTAACTAATGAAATTATTGATTAGCGAAAATCAAACAAGGGAAATAAATTGTACTTTACTGATGTAGTGGTATAATTTGAATTAGCCCACCTTTACACTTAGTAGTTCGCCGCTTTAAAGTTAGTAGCTAACAATAGATAATTATAAAAATCTTTTTTTTTTTCATAAGTGATTCGCAGGCACAGTGGTTAGTGTGTTGACATAAAGAGGCTTGAGCTCTTGAATTCGAACTCATGTCTTTCAACTTTTTAATATATATTATATATATAAATCGATCAAGGTAACATTCACATAAATTCCCTACTATCTCTCCATCCACCCTTTTCCCAACTGGTACAGACAGGTGATAGAATCATAGCGCATTGAGAACGCTAAAAGCATGAAATTGCGCTAAACAAAAACAATAGGTAAACATATTTTTAATCATTCATATTTAATTATGTTAGTCTTGATTCTAGATCTATTACAAATTTAATGACATAACTGATCTAAACTACTGATACAAATACAATTGTTGCTCTCCAAACAGAAAGACAAACGTCTATCTACTTTGCTACGTACGAGGCAGAGCGAGGGCCTGTACGGCCAGGCAGACGACAAGAACCACAACTAGTGTCATCTTGAAGAAGTCCAAAACGTCTGCTTTGATTGGGCAATGAAGAAAATCTCTTTGAAACAGAAATTTCATTATGCAATTTACATTTAAATGCAAAAAAGGTAAAGTTAAAAACAGTTGAAAATTTAGAAATACACAATACAGAAACAAACAAAGAATAAGGAGACGAGCAGTATACACATAAAGGTACATTGCCATAAAACAATTGTTTATATTTATTACTATGTAGATGTCTATCTTTGTCATAGATTCCTAAAAGAAACCATTTGCGACCTATATATTTTGCCATGCTGAGGTAAACAAAGCCGCTGTCCTCGTTTTGACGTTAGTCGTTAGGTGCGAGAGGTTCTGATGATAATTTATGAAGCATAAAACTTTTTATAATAAACATTGTTTCTTCCACCATACTGTAAAATAGTTTTTATAGTACACATCCCCCAAAAATGTTTTAATAGTTTCGACTATTTCATGAAAGCGAACTATGGATGGCTACTTTGTCATGTTGAATGTGCTTGGGACAGATTGTCTTGATGGCCCTAGGTTCGAACCCTGCCCGCTGGAGTTTTCCGTCATCCTGTGAGAGGTTTGACCTAGGATGTAATAATCTTCAAACTCTGAGATAACATTCGAAATATAGTATCTATGAAAAGTTATAGTCCTCAATACGGGACCTTGTTACTGACAGTTTCTACTTTCCTTTAAAGTCTTAACACAGAGTAACAGTTGAATAACAAATGATAACAATTAGATCTAATGTCTCAACCGCTACCATCAGAGCAACGCCCCACACAAAACATTTCATGATCGTATCGTATCGCATCAACTCCGCTGCGAAATGGAATGTACTAATAAGATGTGATAATTTAATTCGTTAAAATAATGCAAGGATTTTAGCCTGCGCTATTTTAAGAATGATAATTAACTTGTGCTAACCAATAAACCTTTTTATGCTAAATTTTGTCCACGGTGGCTCATACGTCAATTACATATATACAAAAATATTACGTTTGAAATATAGACCCAACACAAAAACATGAAATATAATGAACACATGTACATAAACATTTACATTCTCCGACAAGAACTAGGACTATCAATGTTGTAGTTTATGGCTCTATTTAGTTGTCCTAAAATCAGGTGGACATGTTGGTGAATTCTGAACTAAAATTGAAAAGAAAATATTACCTAGCACAGGTAGCCCCAACAAAATCCATGCAAGCTAACCAAAGAATAGTTTACCAAGCCACAGGCCATAAACAAAGGAGACATACGCTCAATTCTACAGAGCACTACACCTAACATCTACATCCACACAGCGTTACATCTAGCATCTAATAATAAGGCTTGTATTCTTGTCCGAAGATTAGTGAGGAATACATTATTACCCGTGGCTGCGCGGCCCCATCTGTGATCTACATGTTTTGTTACAATGAGGGGAAGCACAACCTATGTCCGCAGGTGGTCGATTTAAATTTTCTTTTCGTCGTCTACGTCTGTCCTCGGTAGCAGATTTTCTTTTGGCCTCAAATGTGTATCCCGCGGCCTTCGTGAGTGACCTCCAGCTGTCTCGTTCTCAGGCCGCATGCAACCAGATGCTCTTTTCTATGTCAGCCAAAGAAAGTTGACGCCTAAGCTGGTCTTTGAAGCGTTTCCGTGGGGCGCCTCTGTTACCTCGACCACCCTTTAGCTCACCAAAATGGACTGCCTAGTATCTACATCTACAGAGCACTACATCTAACATCTACATCTACAGAGCACTACATCTAACATCTACAATTGCAGAGCACTACATCTAACATCTACATCTGCAGAGCACTACATCTAACATCTACATCTACAGAGCACTACATCTAACATCTACATTTACAGAGCACTACATCTAACATCTACATCTGCAGAGCACTACATCTAACATCTACATTTACAGAGCACTACATCTAACATCTACAATTGCAGAGCACTACATCTAACATCTACATCTGTAGATCACTACATCTAACATCTACATCTGCAGTACACTACATCTAACATCTACATCTGCAGAGCACTACATCTAACATCAACATCTGCAGAGCACTACATCTAACATCTACATCTGCAGAGCACTACATCTTACATCTACATCTGCAGAGCACTACATCTAACATCTACATCTACAGAGCACTACATCTAACATCTACATCTACATAGCACTACATCTAACATCTACATTTACAGAGCACTACATCTAACATCTACATCTGCAGAGCACTACATCTAACATCTACATCTACAGAGCACTACATCTAACATCTACATTTACAGAGCACTACATCTAACATCTACAATTGCAGAGCACAACATCTAACATCTACATCTGCAGTACACTACATCTAACATCTACATCTGCAGAGCACTACATCTAACATCACCATCTGCAGAGCACTACATCTAACATCTACATCTGCAGAGCACTACATCTAGCATCTACATCTGCAGAGCACTACATCTAACATCTATATCTGCAGAGCACTACATCTAACATCTACATCTGCAGAGCACTACATCTAACATCTACATCTGCAGAGCACTACATCTAACATCTACATCTGCAGAGCACTACATCTAACATCAACATCTGCAGAGCACTACATCTAACATCTACATCTGCAGAGCACTACATCTAGCATCTACATCTGCAGAGCACTACATCTAACATCTATATCTGCAGAGCACTACATCTAACATCTACATCTGCAGAGCACTACATCTAACATCTACATCTGCAGAGCACTACATCTAGCATCTACATCTGCAGAGCACTACATCTAACATCTATATCTGCAGAGCACTACAATTAACATCAACATCTGCAGAGCACTACATCTAACATCTATATCTGCAGAGCACTACATCTAACATCAACATCTGCAGAGCACTACATCTAACATCTGCATCTGCAGAGCACTACATCTAACATCTACATCTACAGAGCACTACATCTAAAATCTACATCTACAGAGCACTACATCTAACATCTAAATCTGCAGAGCACAACATCTAACATCTACATCTACAGAGCACTACATCTAACATCTACATTTACAGAGCACTACATCTAACATCTACAATTGCAGAGCACTACATCTAACATCTACATCTGTAGATCACTACATCTAACATCTACATCTGCAGTACACTACATCTAACATCTACATCTGCAGAGCACTACATCTAACATCAACATCTGCAGAGCACTACATCTAACATCTATATCTGCAGAGCACTACATCTAACATCAACATCTGCAGAGCACTACATCTAACATCTACATCTGTAGATCACTACATCTAACATCTACATCTACAGAGCACTACATCTAAAATCTACATCTACAGAGCACTACATCTAACATCTACATCTGCAGAGCACAACATCTAACATCTACATCTACAGAGCACTACATCTAACATCTACATTTACAGAGCACTACATCTAACATCTACAATTGCAGAGCACTACATCTAACATCTACATCTGTAGATCACTACATCTAACATCTACATCTGCAGTACACTACATCTAACATCTACATCTGCAGAGCACTACATCTAACATCAACATCTGCAGAGCACTACATCTAACATCTACATCTGCAGAGCACTACATCTAACATCTACATCTGCAGAGCACTACATCTAACATCTACATCTGTAGATCACTACATCTAACATCTACATCTGTAGATCACTACATCTAACATCTACATCTGTAGATCACTACATCTAACATCTACATCTGCAGTAGACTACATCTAACATCTACATCTGCAGAGCACTATATCTAAATCTAACATCTACATCTGCAGAGCACTACATCTAACATCAACATCTGCAGAGCACTACATCTAACATCAACATCTGCAGAGCACTACATCTAACATCTACATCTGCAGAGCACTACATCTAACATCTATATCTGCAGAGCACTGCTTCTAACAAAGGCTTACCTTGTCTAACTTGAGATGGCGTAACTGGCATGTGAACTGTGTGCGTTATATAACTGAACTTTGAATTAATGAGCAAGATAATGTATCGATATATGCAATTCATCTCTCATTAGGGTTCGACATCTGTCTATTGACCAGGCTTGCAATATTCTTTCACACAGACATACAGGGGCGTATCTCGCGCCCGCATGCACGGCACTCGCGCCCCTTTTTCTAGAAACATCACATAGTAATATATATTTATGTATAGCTTTACCTCCCTCAGGATGGTGAGGGATGATGGCTCGCAGGGTTTAAATCCTGGACCATTGAGACCACAGGAGAGGAACATGTTTACATTTTTTGTTTTGGATTCTAAAAAACAACTAAGAACTAAAAATGTATGACTCTAGTGTGTAGTTTCTTCCGTCGGAACGGTACAAACTTATTCCAAATGATGTTCAGTTGACGCTTTTTGCGTAAACAATTAGGAACACAAGATGTTTTTCTAAACACAAGCTGTATTTCTGAACACAAGCTGTATTTCTGAACACAAGCTGTATTTCTGAACACAAGGTGTCTTTCTGAACACAAGATGTCTTTCTGAACACAAGATGTATTTCTGAACACAAGATGTATTTTTGAACACAAGATGTCTTTTTGAACACAAGATGTATTTCTTAACACAAGATGTTTTTCTGAACACAAGATGTCTTTCTGAACACAAGATGTATTTTTGAACACAAGATGTATTTCTGAACACAAGATATATTTCTGAACACAAGATGTTTTTCTGAACACAAGATGTCTTTCTGAACACAAGATGTCTTTCTGAACACAAGATGTATTTATGAACACAAGATGTATTTATGAACACAAGATGTTTTTCTGAACACAAGATGTATTTCTGAACACAAGATGTCTTTCTGAACACAAGATGTATTTATGAAAAAAAGATGTCTTTCTGAACACAAGATGTCTCTCTGAACACAAGATGTCTTTCTGAACACAAGATGTCTATCTGAGCACAAGATGTATTTCTGAACACAAGATGTATTTCTGAACACAAGATGTATTTCTGAACACATTGTTATAATTTTTATTCATCAGCATGATCAGTGCTATTATTTTTTAAAGCTTAATTTCAACATTCTTATATTTAATAAAAAATTAAAAGAATTATCCTGTATAAGTACAGTTAGAGTAAGTGTGCCTCTTATTTCATATAGTAGAGAATGATAGTTTGAGTATCTTATTACGGAGATAAGCTTATAACCTCATTAAATTTTTTTATTTATTTCATTCTTAAAGCCCGTTCTCTCTCTCTGTCTCTTTCTTGCTCTTTTTTTTTCTGTCTCTCATCTTGCCTCTTTGTCAACCTCTTTTTTTGTTCTCTCAAAGTCTCTCTCATTCTCTCTCACTGTCTCTTCATCCCTAGCCCTCTTTCTCACTTTGGACCTTTTTTCTTTTTTTTCATTTTCGACCTTCGTCTTTCTTTCACTCTTTTAACTCCACCCCCCACCTTCCTATCAAGTCCTTCTCTTTTTCTCCCCCCACTTTACCCCCCCCCCTTCCCTCCCCCCACCTCTCTCCTGACAGCTGGCAGTTCTTAAAACGAGGACCTTGTGTAATGTGTTTGTATTTTACATCACAAAAACGTTTCATTGACGTATCTCTATCTCAGACACATCGAGCTCTAAACGTTGTATTTCCCCAGCTCCTAGAAGATGAAGCCATCTGTCAAGTCGATCTGGTTTTATCTAGTCAGAAAAAAAGCATCAACAACAAAAAAAATTAAACGCAGCGGCACAGCCTAAATCTCCAAGGCTTCACGAGTAGGATATGCTATCACTGGTTGGTAAAGCGCTTGGCTTCCGAACCGAGGCGTCCCGAGTTCTAATTCTGCTGAAGACTGTGATTTTTTTTAATTTCGGGGACTCCACCCAGCTCTAATGGGTAGCTAACAATAGTTGGGGTGAAAAAATAAAGGCGGTTGGTCGTTGTGCTGGCCACATAACACGCTCGTCATAAAACAGAGATTTACAATTTGTACATCTAACAGGATAGAGTCATTAAGATTGAAATAAAGTTTGTCTCTAGCTTTAAAACCCTTAGATCAACACTCAGATCAACCCTTATATCAACATGTTGTTTCCTTTTACTTCCTATTCTCTTTGACAGTTTGAAAGTTGAAACTTTAGTCAATTATTCATTGTCCCTAACAAAACAGGAATAAATCAGAAAAAAATCAGACAATTAATTTTTTTTTTATATAGAAAGGGAAATAATTCTTACAGTATTGAGACACATGATTGTACACTTGCATTTCTTTCCCCTACACAACTTTTGTTTTTTTAAAGTATTATTGTCATTATATTGTTTGTTCTCCGTCATGTATTCGCCTGCTAATTACTCAACGAATATGGGAGCAGCAGGAATAGAGAGTATGCTCTCCCTGTGGGCCAAATATTTTCAGCTTGCAATGGAAAAACAAATGTACACTATAAACAGAAGAGTCAATCATGTCAAAAATAGATTCCGGGCAGCGAGGTATACGATTTAAAACAGCGGTTCTCAAACCTTTGGCTCGGCGACCCCTTTTTACAATAGTCCACACCATGCGGCGACCTCCACTCCAACCGTAAAATTATTTTCGTTCACAAGCATAAGAAAGCGTAATCTTGATGTAAATTTCTGAGATGTACTGCCAAAGTTTTATGTTGAATCACAAAGCATACGTAATATATTGTAATAACTGAAGTGAGGCAACTCAAAGACGACATAGACGTTTATTTACACGGAGACATGACAAACACAAAGGGGCATCTGCCTTGAGTACAGCATCTCCATATTGGCTCTCTAGTTGGGCGGAAATCGTTTGTCTCTTATGTCAAGATCCGACTTGTCTGGTCACTGATAGTGCGCACCTTCTTTCTGCACTATCTTGGATGGCAGTGCGCATGGCAAAGTCATAACAATATATTGCTCTTGATAGTTAAATAACAAATATAATATCAAATTAACTTACATCTACTTATCTATATCTCATTCACCAGATTTGAGTTGCAGTCTTAGGTGACAATTTGAAAAGCGTGGCGTAACAATAGTTCTATAAATTAAATATCACAATATTGTTGCGGCAGTCTAATCTTGTTTCTGATTCACCACGTCAGGAATTCTCGGGACTGTCTTTGCTTGATCACAACGAATGTCAGCTTCTGATTATTTTTCTTGATACCTAACAGTCCTCTTTGAATGCTCCCTTCCTAATCCACCTTAGGCAGACCCTACTTCCACTACCGCCCAACATAACAAACACCCTGTACGGCAGTGCTGAACAACTCAAGAAAACAGCACACTATTTCTCCTCGGCACAGTCTGCAAAAGAGCTCACAGCTCAGCAGCAAAAAGCTGGCTAGGAGAAGAAAACTAACAGACTTGAAAACACTTTTAGCAAAAATATATTATTGTAATGGGTTCTGATAAGGCGCAACTCAGAGAAATAGGAATATGATTGCAAATACTTGAATACATATTTGTGTAGCTGACATTAAAGAGAAATCATTTTTCGCTGCATCACTATTGAGTATAAAATACAGTTTTCTTGTCTCCGTAACATCTTCAACTTTGACTTTGAATAAACTTATTGGCAAACGTCGTGATGTTAAGTAGATTTGGAAAGTAGGATGATATTTTGTCCGCAAGCATTCGCCTATGATCTTTCACAGAAATTATAATTTTATCTGTTTGTCAGTTTCAATTCAATATCATTTTCCTCATTGATCAGATTGGCAAAATGATTTCGTCCAATTTTTTTTGTCAATCTGAAGTTTTATTTGGAAGGATCGGATTCTTGTTTTGAACCGATCGAGGCACATGAAGGAGAGTCATTTGACAGCTTTGTCACTGACATCAAACTCAAGGCAAAGACATGTGAGTTTGATTTGCTTAAAGATTCCCTAATAAAGGATAGGATGGTTGGTGGCATAAGGAATGAGAACACCCGACAAGACTTTTGAGAGAACCAGATATAGACCTTAACATTAAGAGCAGAAAATATATGTCGGGCAGCTGAGGCAACTGAATGGCAGCTTAAGCTCATGAATGAAGAAAGTGGGGTACTAGTTGTGAATTCAGCTACCAATAGCTTTAAAAGAACAAAAGGAAATGTGAGCTGTAGCTATTGTGGCAAGGAACACAGACCACGTCAGTGCCCAGCTTATGGGGAAGCCTGTCACAAATGTCATAAAAAAGGTCATTTCTCGTCAGTGTGCAGATCAAAGCCTGTAAGTATAGTGAAGTCAGAAGGTCGAGATGACTCCGTTGAGGAAACATTTTTCATCGGCAGTATTGGCTCTCATAGTGTAAGCAACGAATTGAACTCACTCATTACTGTTGAAAATAAACAAAACACATACACTTACTATCACTTTTTTTTTAAAGATTCTCTGCCATATCGATACTATTTGTTTTGTTGAGGTTTAGAATGAGATGATCATAAAGCTTTTCAATGAAAATTTCACAACCACACAGCGAACTATAGGCCCTCAGTAAGAACAACCCTCCTTGAGTTCGGATTCTAACTCGAGCTTCCTTGAAAGGCTACTGTGTTATTCCTCTTAATCAAATATCCCCCAGTTTGAAGTTAAGTCAAAAATCATCTTTGACAAGAAGCTAAAAAGGGAAAAGCAAGAAAAATATTTTTAACAATCTCTTTTTTTTTTTTTTTTGTAGGACAAAGCTTATATAAATGAAAGAACTCCACACTTACAACTATATCTCTCAAGTAGCGTAGAAGTTTCTTATGGAGTAGTGTGTTTCTATGGTGATGGTGGGAAGAGGTTAGCGATTGGTTGTGAAGGATGCAAGCGGCTTTGTCCTCATCGGTCTTAGGTAGGGGTGACTACTCTAGAACGCCAGACTGAAAAGACGTGTTATTGTAGTCAATGTAGTGACCTAGAATTTGTTCACTATACCACTTTATATTATTACTCAAACTACTACATTTATTTCTTTGTATCTCAAGCTGATTTGGTCTATATTGTAATAAACGTTCTATTTAGTTTTGTTTACAAAGAAGTAATTTCAAGTTTTATAAGTTAAAATAAAATACACCTACAGCGATTTAGTTGTCTACTAGAGGTCAGGTATTACAAGTCAACGGCCGTTTATACCAAGATAGATACAAGTATTTTGTATTGGATTATCATTATGATTATTATGATTATTATTCTGTAATGAATTTTTGATCATCTGTATGTTTGTCGCTACTAATTATTTACTTGCATAGTAAGAATGTTCTCTATTTAATAGCGCCACTTTCATCAGTAGGCGATGACGTCATTTTGATATTTTATTTTTTCGTGTGTGATGTTAGTGTTCTCCCCTTGCCGCGTCGTCATAAATGTTCGTATGACGTCAAGATTTTTCTTTTTGGTCGTTTGGTAGATACACTCCATCTTGGGCTGTAGAACCAGGCTGTATCTTTTGAGTTTTTGAATTCTCCGTGTGACTTCGTGACTGGATAGCCTTAGCGTTTGGCCTTGGTAGATATATTCTTGAAGGATTATTTGACCCCTATTTAGGGTGAGTTTTACTTCACATTGTACAGTTATTTTAATATGGATTCGGGTCGTATTCGTATTTTGTATTTAGATTGGAGGATTAGAAGAATCTTTTATTTGTCTTTCTATAGCAGGGGTTCTCAACCTGTGGGTCGCGACCCCCTTGGGGGTCGATTGACGATTTGCCAGGGGTCGCCTAAGACCATCAAAAATATGGATTGTTATTGTCTACTCTTCTATTGCTGTCTCTGTGTGTGTGAGGTGGGGTCGCGGCAGAGTGGGAGATTGTAAAAAGGGGTCGCCGTGCTTAAAAGGTTGAGAACCGCTGTTCTATAGGGTCTCACTCAGGTTTCACTACTGAGGTTTTCGTCTCAGGTTTTTCAACTGAGGTTTCAAGTTTTGGTTTTCGGGTCTGAGGTTCCAGATTCCAGATTGCGGGTTTCTATATCCATACTTAGTGTTACATTGTGACGTTGTGAGTTTTGATACTACTCTGAACTTTGATTCTTCATCGTCGGTAAACATTCGTCCTGGCTGGAAGATACTAATGTTATCTTGAACAGTTTACTGAATCTTTGTCTTAGAATGAAATATTGTGAGAACAATGCTGACGAACAGTCTATTACAAGGTGGTTATTATTGTATTTGAACTAATCCTTCAGTAGTTAATGGAACTAGACTATGATTTAGTAATTTTCTCATATCATACTATATGTACTTGTATTCATTTATTATTACCATTAACCATATGTCATTTCATTGTATAAATATCATTAGATTAAATTTATAATGTAATTATAAATCATCATTCACATCGTTTAATAGTTTATGTACAACTGGGTGTGTATGGTATGTCTGTTGGGCTGAGCTTGGGACTAAAAGTAATAATAAATTAGAAGTTAATTATAACACACACACACACATTGCAATTAAAATTAATTTTAATAACTAGACAATTTGATAATTTAGTTAAAAGTAATAATATGTTACATATAATAAAGAGAAACTAAAATAATTTATTCTTCTTTAAATTTAGATAAATTGGCAACAACAAAAAAAATATTCTTGACCTACTTTAGGTAGTGAGGTAGTGAGCTACAAGAAATGACTTGGTGACTTTTCCCCTAGAAAATAACAATTGTTATCTCCCTTTCCATTTGTCATACAAACTAGATCTAGATCTAGAGATTCATCTAGAACTAGACCTAGACTGTTAGGCGGTGTCGTCCAAGGCTCGTCCCCTGATCTAGAGCATCCGTTTCTTTGCTTCATTTAGTTCGCAATTTTTTCTCTTTAATTACCTGGCCCCTAGTGCTGACTTAGTCTGTATCAATCATCATTTTAAATCGTATGCCTCACTGCTAGGAATCTATTTTTGACATCATTGACTCTTATGTTTATAGAGTAGATCAGATCACTGAATATTTGTTGTTTCCCTTGCAAGTTAAAAATGTATGGTCCACTAGGCCCACAACGAGTTCGTTCTCACTTTGAACTCCTGCTCCCATATTCGTTGAGTAATAAGCAGGCTAATACATGACCAAAAAACAAGCAATATAATGACGATAATACTTAAACAGAAACAAAGCTTATATAGAGACAAAAAACTTTCACATATAAAATCATGCGTCTCAAGATTTATGTCCCTTTCAAACAAAATAAATTGATTAATTAATTGTTTAATTTTTTTGATTGATTCCTGTTAGGGACAGTGAATAATTGTGTAAAGTTTCAACTTTCAAACTTTCAAAGAGAATAGGACGTGAAGGAAACAACATGTTGATATAAGGGTTGATCTGAGTGTTGATCTGAGTATTGATCTAAGGGTTGTAAAGAGAGAGCCAAACTTTACTTCAATCTGAATGACTCTATCCTGTTAGATGTACAAATTGTAAATCTCTGTTCTATAACGAGGGTGTCATGTGGCCAGCACAAGGACCAACCGCCTTTAGCTACCCATTTGAGCTGGGTGGAGTCCCCAAAATAAAAAAATCAAAGTCTTCACCAGGATTCGAACCCGGGACCCTCGGTTGGGAAGCGCTTTATCACTCTGTAATAGCATATCCTACTCGTGAAGAATTGGAGATTTAAGGCTGCGCCACTGTGTTATATTTTTTTTTCCTGACTAGATAAAACCAGATCGACTTGACAGATGGTTCCATCTTCTGGTAGCTGGCGAAATACAACGTTCAGAACTCGATGTGTCTGAGATAGAGATACGTCAATGAAACGTTTTTGTGATGCAAACTACAAACATATTACACAAGGTTCTCGTTTTAAGAACTGCCAGCTGTCAGGAGTGAGGGGGAAGGTGGGTTAAAGGAGGGGGGGGGAAGAGAGAAAAAGAGAAAGAGAAAAAGAAAAAGAGAAAAAGAGAAATAAAAAGAGAAAGAGAAAAAGATAAAAAGAGAGAAAGAGAAAAAGAAAAAGAGAAATAGAAAAAGAGAAAAGAGAAAAAGAAAAAGAAAAAGAGACAGCCTGGATAGGAAGATGGGGGGGAGTGATAGAGTGAGAAAGACAAAGGAAGAGAAAAAAAAAGAATGAAAAAAAAGGCTCAGAGAGAGAAAGAGGGCTTGGGATGAAAACAAAGTGAGAGAGACTTAGAGAGAGAGAACAAACAAGATGGTCGACAAAGAAGAAAGAAGAGAGACAGAAAAAAAAAGAGAAAGAAAGAGATAGAGAGAGAGAACGAGCTTTAAGAATGAAAAATTATTTTTTTTAAATTAGGTTATAAGCTTATCTCCCTAATAAGATACTCAAACTATCATTCTCTACTATATAAAATAAGAGGCGCACTTTCTCTAAGTTAACTTATACAGGATGATTCCTTTTTTTTTTTTTTTTTTTTTTTTATTAAATATAACAATGTTAAAATTAAGCTTTAAAAAATCATTGCACTAATCATGCTGATGAATAAAAATTAGAACAATGTCCATTTTACACGGTACGTTCATTGGGAAACAAAATTCGCTGTAACATTTTTACAAATAAATATTTGAAGACATATCTTATTAAGTAACTAAAAGAGAGCGGGTCTAAATCAATGTCTTTCACATTTTTAATATTGGCTTTCCTCTAAAAACATTACATTGGTGATTCCCCCTTATCCAGCTATTGTGTCTATAAGCTCCGGGGGCCAAGAGCTTGCCTGTATTTTAAGCTTAAGAAATTCATCATCCTGTGGTCTATGCCGGTACCAGACTATTTCTCTTAGGAATAAAAGCACAAGTTAAATTTAAATTAAGAAAGCTTGGGATCCATTCCAGGAAGTTGAGCATGTGACTTTATGATGGGCTTGACTGAAAGATCATACTTGTGTTCAGAAATACATCTTGTGTTCAGAAAGACATATTGTGTTCAGAAAGACATCTTGTGTTCAGAAAGACATCTTGTGTTCAGAAAGACATCTTGTGTTCAGAAATACAACTTGTGTTCAGAAAGACATCTTGTGTTCAGAAATACAACTTATGTTCAGAAAGACATCTTGTGTTCAGAAATACATCTTGTGTTCAGAAATACATCTTGTGTTCAGAAACACATCTTGTGTTCAGAAATACATCTTGTGTTCAGAAACACATCTTGTGTTCAGAAATACATCTTGTGTTCAGAAACACATCTTGTGTTCAGAAATACATCTTGTGTTCAGAAATTAGTTACGTAAAAAGCGTCCACTGAACATCACTTGGAATAAATTTGATCGTTCTGGAAGCACATGCTAGACTCATATTGTTTTATAATCTAACTTTGAAGTATGCATTCTGGACTGTGGTCTCCGTGGTCCAGGGTTTGAACCCTGCCCGCTGCTGGACTCATAATGTTTTATTATCTAACTTTGAAGTATGCATTCTGGACTGTGGTTTCCGTGGTCCAGGGTTTGAACCCAACCCGCTGCTATCCCGCGCCATCCTGAAGGAGGTTAAGCTATACATAAGTCTATATTACTATGTGATGTTTCTAGAAAAAGGGGCGCCAAAAAAGTGCCACGCCCATGACGCCCCTGTATGTCTGTGTCTGTGTGAAAAGATATTGCAAGCCTGGCCAATAGACAGATGTCAAATCCTAATGAGAGATGAATTGCATATATCGTTACATTATCTTGCTCATTAATTCAAAGTTCAGTTATATAACGCACATACTTCGCATGCCAGTTACACCATCTCCAGTCTGACAAGGTAAGCCTGTGTTAGATGTAGTGCTCTGCAGATGTAGCTGTAAGATGTAGTGCTCTGCAGATGTAGATGTTAGATGTAATGCTCTGCAGATGTTAGATGTTGTGCTCTGGAGATGTTAGATGTTGTGCTCTGCAGATGTAAATGTTAGATGTTGTGCTCTGCAGATGTAGATGTTAGATGTAGTGCTCTGCAGATGCAGATATTAGATGTAGTGCTATGTAAATGTCGATGTAGTGCTCTGCAGATGTAGATGTTAGATGTAGTGCTCTGTCGAATTGAGCGTATGTCTCCTTTAATTTTTTTTAAGGCCTGTGTCTTAATAAACTATTCTTTGGTTAACTTTGTAACACATCTGCTGGGTTTTATGAGTGTGTAGTTTCACAACATTATATTGTATTAATGGGCGTGGTCTCTCTTACTCTTGTAGTTGTTGACTTCTGTTAGCGCGAGGAACTTACTACTTGCATATTAGACATAGCTCATTAAATACACCAAATAGAGGCAGGTGGTATCAGACTACAAATTTATTGAGTAGAAATGAGTAGTGTAGGTGGCCAAGGCACAACGTACAATCACAACCATAGTAAAGATTTCATGTTCAGAATTAGCTTTTCACAATATACATACTTCCCGCTGAACATATATTTATGTCCATACTCTACAAGGACAGATTAACAACTGAGGTTTTCATTTCGTGGTCAGTCTCAGACCGTTAGCTTTAGGTTTTCACTTCGTGGTCAGTCTCAGACCGTTAGCTTTAGGTTTTCATTTCGTGGTCAGTCTCAGACCGTTAGCTTTAGGTTTTCACTTCGTGGTCAGTCTCAGACCGTTAGCTTTAGGTTTTCACTTCGTGGTCAGTCTCAGACAGTTAGCTTTAGGTTTTCACTTCGTGGTCAGTCTCAGACCGTTAGCTTTAGGTTTTCACTTCGTGGTCAGTCTCAGACCGTTAGCTTTAGGTTTTCACTTCGTCGTCAGTCTCAGACCGTTAGCTTTAGGTTTTCACTTCGTGGTCAGTCTCAGACCGTTAGCTTTAGGTTTTCACTTCGAGGTCAGTCTCAGACCGTTAGCTTTAGGTTTTCACTTCGTGGTCAGTCTCAGACCGTTAGCTTTCACGTGCAAAAAGGCATGAGATGATCAAGGGACTACACAATCACTTCATGGCACAGTGATTCTCAAACGAGGCTGTGACACACTTATCATCAGCTTGCACAGATTTTGTTAGGACTCCCTGTGTTAGGTCCTACATGTTCACTTGATTTTGAGCCAAGTTGATAGAGCCATAAACTACCACATTGATAGTCTGAGATCTAGTCCTAGTATTTTAATCCTTATGTACATGTGTTCCTTAAATTTCATATTTCTGTGTTGGGTCTATATTTCAAACGTAATAATTTTGTATATGTAATTGACGTATGAGCCACTGTGGACAAAATTTAGCATAAATTTTTATTGGTTAGCGCGAGTTAATTATCATTCTAAAAATAGCGCAGGCTGAAGCCCTTGTATTATTTTATCGAATTAAATTATCACTTAGTATTTGTACATTCCGTTTCGCAGGGAAGTTGATGCGATAAGATTTGATCATTAGATGTTTTAAGTAGGGCGTTGCTCTGATGTTTGCAGTAGAGACTTTATATCTAATTGTTATCATTTATTTCAGAATAAGGTTAAGGTGAGTTTTTTAGAATCGAGACAAGTGTGGGACAGGGGTGCATCTTATCTCCCTTCCTCCTAGCCATCGACTACATAATGAGGAGAGCAATGAACCAGACTGACTTTGGTATTCCATGGCGTGAACAACTCCGATTGACGGACTTGGACTTTGCTGATGATGTTGCACTACTCGGGGCTACAAATAAATGCATACAAGAAATGACGGACAGCCTAATTAGAGAGGCACCCTAATTGGCCTCCGCATAAACTTGGATAAGACTAAAATTATGAGAGTGGGATATAATCAAAGGGTGCCCCCGTCAGACTTGGCGATCCAAAGCTTGAAGAGCAGGACAAGTTCACATACCTTGGTAGCATCATAACAAAACGATGGGTATGCCTACCATGACGTATCTTGCTAAATAGGAAAGGTAGGGAGCATTTTCCGAAGGCTGCAGTCTATTTGGACTAGCCAAGCCATTGGACTTGAGACAACAATACACCTTCTCAACACAATCGTCATCCCAACTGCAACATATGCATGTGAGACATGGAAGTCATCTGCCTAAATTGTGGTTCAACAAAAATGGCTAAGACGGATATGGAGTCAGTTATATAGATCGGGTCTCAAACAAGGACATCCTTTGCCGAACTGGGAGTCGACCACTTAGTGAGGTTATGACAAAGCCTCGCATGAGGTTTGCGGGACATTTTCTCCGACTAAATGAACTATGTATACCAAGAGTTGACATGACATGGAAGCCAATACGAGGAAATGCAAACAGGGGTGTCCTTGTATAGCTTGGCACCACACTTTAGTGGAGGACCGCACATCAGCTTCGTGAAGAGGGCCACATCTTTCTGACCATAGCTAATGCCAGGCATTCATCTCATTTCGATAAAATGTTCCGTTGTAGCTTCGCTACTGGAGGGCATATATCTGTATGTTTGAATGTTTTTAACTTTCTGCAAAGCTTGTATCAGCTCACTCTGTCTGTCTGTCTGTCTGGTAAAAAAGTGTGTTCACGTTATTTCTCCCACACCCATTCTCGGATCAATTTGAAACTTTGCGCAATTACTTATTGGCATAGACAAAACATAATCAATACAAAAATTTACCAATTTGTCAATTAATTACTGGTACTTATTTTGTTTGATTATGATACCGACAAAGATGCGACTCAAGATGTCGGGTTTCGTCCACTTAGATAATTGAACACGTTATTTCTTCCACACCCCTTCTCGGATCAAGTTGAAACTTTAAACAATTATTTATTGTACTTATCAAAGCATTAATCAATCAAAGAATTAACCAATTAGTTATATAATTATTTTGTTTTCTTTTTACTTGATATCGAATAAGAGAAATCTACATTTTTGAAAGTGTTCTTTTTTTTAGTTAAGATTTGTGGTTGTTTTTTTTTAATATCTACTCTTATATTTTGCTCGTTAGTATTTTAATCTTTTTGAGAAATTTAAACATTTGTTTTCATTCGTTTATGAACACCAAACTGACATTAAGAAATACACAAGGGAAGTAAACAAGTTAGAAAGAAAACAATTGTCGTTCTTTATTTTACAGTATCCTCATCTATCCCCATCTATCCCCATCTATCCCCATCTAACCCCATCTATCCCCATCTATCCCCATCATTCTTTTCTCTAGATCGTGAAGTAAACCTCATCTTATTTTCAAGGGATCAATCCTCCAAGCTGCTTTTATCCACACTCTCTTGAGAGCGTGAATCCAAGCCTTCCGAACTCACTCCTAAAGAGCGTGAATCTTTCTCCACACTGGCCGAATCTTTGTCGCTTCTCTTGCCTTTGGCAGGGGAACCTGAGCGTACGATTAAAGGATAAGTCAATGAATTCAAGAACTGTAGAATTTTTCACATAAAGAGAGAAAGAGAGGGGTAGAGAGAAAGAAAGAGAGTGAGGGAGAGAAAGAGAGAGTAAAAGAAATAGAATTTTTGATAAACAGAAATATTTGAAGTTGGATGTAGCTACTATTTGTAAGCCTGCATGCACTAAGGCTCCGTACTGGGATTAATCCCGTACAGCACGGTCCAGGTATCTGGCAGTGTTCTGTAGGGTCTGCCTGTCGCCGTACAGGGCGAGACCCCCACATGTACCAGTTCTGTCTCAAGACTACTCCAGGTATCTGGCAGTGTTCTGTAGGGTCTGCCTGTCTCCGTACAGGGCGAGACCCCCACATGCACCAGTTCTGTCTCAAGACTAGTCCAGGCATCTGGCAGTGTTCTGTAGGGTCTGCCTGTCTCCGTACAGGGCGAGACCCCCACATGCAGCAGTTCTGTCTCAAGACTAGTCGTATCTTCGATTGTGTTTCTGAGCACCCTGCATTCCTAGAGGATGTAGCTGCCTGACCTTTACGTATTATTCTACTATATGTGACTTAAAAGTAAAGTTCCCCTTCCAGACCTTGAGATCTATAGGTCAGATGATCACGGTTAACGAGGGTGTCATGTGGCCAGCACAACGATCCCCCCCCATTCGGCTAATGTCAGTTACCGATTAGACTTATTGTATTTTATATGCTAGATTAGAATTAATTTGGTGAATCAATATTTTTACAAAGCTTATATCAGCTCACTCTGTCTGACTGTCTGGTAAAATTATTGTGTACTATTTCTCCCAATGAAACTTAAAAACTAAAAGCAAAAAAAAGCTCGAAACGAAATCAATAGGTAAAAATATTTCTTATCGCAAAGATTTATTATTGTTGGTCTAGACCTATTACAAATTTAATTACACGACTGATCTAAACTAATTGATAAAACTACGATTAATGTAAGATATTTTTATAAAGTATTTTTTAAAATGTATTTTCTTGTTTCTCTCCAATCAGAAAGACAAAAGTCTATTTACTGTGCTACAGGCTTTGCAAAGCCCCGGACCATGGCCCCCCAATATCGACACAGTCATCATGGCTTCACACAACATAAAACAACGCTATGGCACCTCTGTAATAATGCAGTGGGTACCGAGTCACATAGGTGTGACTGGCAACACTATTGCAGGCTCCTTGGCCCACCAGAGAGGGCAAACGCCACCAACTGAACAGGCTGTAAGTTTTCATCATGCTCTGGCTATAATTCAAAAAACAAATGGAAAAGTGGTTTGAGTGCTGGGACAAGTCCCAAAAAAGCCAGTGGAGTCTGGGAGCGCTTGAGGCGCCCTGACCGCACTTCCCCGTGGTGGAGGCTGTCCAGGCCTGAGCAAGCTATTATAGCACAGTGCAGGACAGGCCATTGTCCTGTTGGCTCATATTTCTCACGGCTATGGCCTAATTTTGATTCACGGTGCCCCCGCTGCGGGTAAGAAGAGGAAACCGTGTCTCATATTCTGTTTGACTGCCCCAGACTTGCTGATCTCCGTCTCGGCAGGTCTGGGAAACCCAAAATTCTTGACCTGTTTGGCGACATGTTTGCACTACGCAAGACAGCGGGGTTTCTGTCCAGGGCTTTTGCAAGAGAGGATTTAACCCCTTCAAGCCCTCACTCGAATGGAGTTTGATGATGATGATGATCTACTGTGCTACTTACTTGGAAGAGCAAGGGCCTGTACCGCTAGGCAGACGACAAGGACCATAACTAGTGTTCGCATTTTGTCCAAACGTTCTTCTTTGAATTGCAATGTAGAAAATCTCTTTGAAACAGAAATTCCATTATTTAATTCTCATTTAAATGCAAAAAAGGTAAAGTTAAAAACAGTTGAAAATTTAGAAATACAGAAAAAAAAAGGAATAATTAAAATGCAACCAACGAATGTAAAGGTACATTGCCATAAAACATATATTTTTTATTTATTATTACTCTGTAGATGTCAATTTTCTTACACACTGCGGCAAAACAGTTTGCGACCTACATATTTTGCCACATCTAATGCAAACAAAGCCGCTGTCCTCGTTTTGACGAGAGCCGTTTTGTCGCTTGACGTTTGGTGCGATAGGTTTTGATGATAATTTTTCGAACACAAAACGATTAATAATAAACTTGGTTTTTTTCCACTATACATATAATAGTATGTAATGTACACATCCCCCCCCCCCCCCAAGAAAGAAATTTTTTAAAAATAGTTTCGACTATTTCATGAAATCAAACTATGAATGGCTACTTTGTCGTGTGAAATGTGCATGGGACAGATCTTCTGGATGGTCCTAGGTTTGAACCCTGCCCGCAGGAATTCTCCGTCATCCTGTGAGAGCTAGGATGTAATAAGTAATAACCTTTAACCTCTAAGGGAACATGTCAAATTTAGTAACTATCGAAAGTCATAGTCCTATAGGACTTCTGGATGGTCCTAGGTTTGAACCCTGCCCGCTGGAATTCTCCGTCATCCTGTGAGAGCTAGGATGTAATAAGTAATAACCTTTAACCTCTAAGGGAACATGTCAAATTAAGTAACTATCGAAAGTCATAGTCCTATAGGAGACCATCTTATTGACAGTTTATATACTTTTTTTATATTATTGTTATACTTTCTTGCACAATTTTAACACAGCGTAACACTAACATAACAAATAATAAAAATTATATCTAAAGTCTCAACCGCTACCATCAGATCAACATGCATTAACTTAGCTGCGATATGGAATGTAAAAATAGTAATTACAATATGTGATAATTACATTTTTTAACTTAAAATAATGCAAGGGCTTCAGAATACGCTATTTTTTAAATTATATTTATGCTTTCGCCCACAGTGGTACATAAGTCAATAACATATATGAAAAAATATTACGTTTGAAATATAGACCCAACATAAAAAAAAGGAACAAATATACATAAGGAATAATTCCCTGAGACTAGAACTCTGACTATCAATGTGGTAGTTTATGGCTCTATTAACTCTGTCTCTCTGTAATTATTTACCAAATTCTAGTGGAATCAACGTTGGTATCGTCAGTTAGGAGAGAAAGAGTTAACTTGTCTCACAATCAAGTGAACATGTTGGTGAATTCTGAGCTAAAATCGAAAAGAAAATATTACCTAGCACAGGTAGTCCTAACAAAATCCATGCAAGCTGATGATAAGTTAACTAAATAATAGTTTACCAAGACACAAGCCTTAAACAAAATAAATGAGACATACGCTCAATTCTACAGTGCACTACATCTAACATCTACATAAAATGCACAACATCTAGCATCTGCATCCACAGTGCAGTACATCTAACATTTGCATCTACAGAGCACAACATCTAACATCTGCAGAGCACAACATCTAACATCTACTCTCTGCAGAGCACTACATCTAACATCTACTCTCTGCAGAGCACTACATCTAACATCTGCAGAGCACTACATCTAACATCTGCATCTACAGAGCGCAACATCTAACATCTACATCAGTACATCTGCAGAGCACTACATCTAACATCTGCATCTACAGAGCACAACATCTAACATCTACATCAGTACATCTGCAGAGCGCTACATCTAACATCTGCAGAGCACTACATCTAACATCTGCAGAGCACAACATCTAACATCTACATCAGTACATCTGCAGAGCACTACATCTGACATCTAAAGAGCACTACATCTAACATCTGCAGAGCACAACATCTAACATCTACTCTCTGCAGAGCACTACATCTAACATCTGCAGAGCACTACATCTAACATCTAAAGTGCACTACATCTGACATATATATCTACAGAGCACAACATCTGACATCTACAGAGCACAACATCTAACATCTGCAGAGCACTACATCTAACATAGGCTTACCTTGCCAAACTGGAGATGGTATAACTGACATGTAAACTGTGTACATTATATAACTTAACTTTGAATTAATTAGCAAGATAAAGTATCGATATAAGCAATTCATTTCTCATTAGGGTTTGACATCTGTCTATTGGCCAGACTTGCAATATCCTTTCAAACAGACACAGACATACAGGGGCGTCATGAGTTTATTTGGCGCCCAATACACGGCACTTTATTTGCGCCCCTTTTCCCAGAAACATCACATAGTAATATAGACTTATGTAATAGCTAAATCTCCCTCAGGATGGCGTGGGATGGAGGCGGGCAGGGTTCAAACCCTGGACCACTGAGACGACAGACCAGAATGCATTTTACACGGCCAGGCAGCTATGTGAGGAAAATTAATTTTTTTCTTTAGTCACAAGTATTAGTCAAGTCCATTACAAACATACATTCAACTGCCTCGAATGTATCACACTCTTTCTTAATTTAACTGACTTGCGTGTTTCTTCCTGATAGAAGTAGGGTAGTACAGTTAAAGATCAAAATGTTTGTATGTATGTAAAATGTTTTACATATGCTTCGGATTTTCTTTCAGAGCTAAAGATAATTTACTTCCTAGTCCAAACCTCAAGCAGGTCGACGGGGGAATGCAGCGGGCAGGGTATGAACCCGTGACCATCGACAAATCCGAATGACAGTCCAGCGCGCATACCGCACGACCTTGCAGCCACCCTGGAGGATGAATCCCTTAAGCTTAAAATGCAAGCAAACTCTTGGACCCGGAGCTTACAGACACTTTAGCTGGATAAGGGGCGGGGAGGGGGGCGCCAATGTAATTTTTTAAGGGCTAAGAGGAAAGCCATTATTAAAAGTTTGAGAACCATTGTTTTAGGCCCGCGTTCATCAGACTGGATGGGAGACAACCTCCAATATTTATTCAGAAACACGTTAGAACGATTTTTTTATATAGTAAGGAACGCACCAAGTAGAATATCCATTGGTATAATTTGTATTCATCAGGTGCACAGGTTGCTGAGGACAAGAGAACAATGCTGGCAGAAGAAAAACGTTAGAGAAAAAAAAAAAGCAAGATCAATGACACTAGCTCCAGCTGGAATAACCTGCCCATTGTGCAGCCGAACATTCCAGGTTCACATAGGTCTCACCAGCCACATGAGTAGGCATAAAACCCCAGTGCAAAGCCCTCAGCCCCATGGATGACAAAAGTGGTCATCATCGAACCACGATGGACGAACTAAGTATATATATATATATATATATATATATATATATATATATATATATATATATATATATATATATATATATATATATATATATATATATATATATTGTTATAAACCTGGTGGTGGCACAGATGGGGGTAGTGGTATGTGCGTAGTCAGCCCCAGGCCATTGCTAGACGAGCTCTTAACCGTGACGAGTTACGACGGTCAGCCGAAACGAGTGTCAAACGAGTGTCAACATGACACTCGGGAAGCATCGGCGTCGTAAACAGAGCTCAGGAGCGTCACGAGGGATGTAGTCATGTGACGAAACTAGAAACGTCGAGCGATGTTCCGTCCGGTTCGAGAAAGCCTGCAGGGACCCTATATAGGCCTAAAGAGCGGAGGTGTCGTAGTCAAGACAGTTGAGAAAAGGGATTCAGAAAAGGGTTCGATCCAGTCCGGTCGACTACAGCACAGTTCAGTGAGGTTCAGCGGTGCGGTTCTGTACGGAGCATTACGACGGTTCAGTGCGGAGTACTGTCAAGTACAGTCAAGACGAACGGCGTCTTGATCTTGGTCTGTGATCGAGTCCGACACAACGAGCCCAGTGTGTGAAGTCAGTCCTGAACTGTTGAACCCAGTGCAAGCCCGGAACGAGACGTAGAGGCCAGTGCAAGAGTTGATACGGCGGTACCGTTGTTATTGGAGAGATATTTGTACAGTCTACGTTTTGCCAATTGTACGGTATTGGCTCAGATTTATTCAACTATTAAAGTGCTACGTTACTTTGGAGCCCTGGGTTGTCAAGTTCTTTAAGTTTGTTGGTGTATGGTGCAGTTTGCAGAGAGTCTGGATAATGAGATTCGTAACAAAATATATATATATATATATTCATCAGCCTAATTAGTGCAATTATTTTTCAAAGCTTAATTCCTACATTGTTATATTTATATAAAGAATAATTCTGTATAAGATAAAGTAGAGAAAGAGCGCGTCTTATTTCATATAGTAGAGAATGATAGTTTGACTATCTTATTAGGGAGATAAGCTTATGCCCTCATTGTAAAAAAATATTTCTTTATTTCATTTTTAAAGTTCTCTCTTCTCTCTCTCTCTTCTAGCCTTCTCTATCTCGACCTCTTTTTTGTTCTCTCTCTCTCTCTCTCTCTCTCATTCTCTTTTACTGTCTCTTCATCCCTAGCCCTCTTTCTCTCTCTCTTACTGGACCTATTTTTCATTCTTTCTTTCTCACTGTCTCAACCCCCGCCTCTCACACCTTTCTATCCAGTCCTTCTATTTCCTTTTCCTCACCTGCCTCTCTCCTCAAAGTTGGCAGTTCTTACAATGAGGAATCTTGTTTTATTTTGCATCACAAAACGTTTCATTGATGTACCTGTTATGACATGATTAGGATTTAGTTATTTGTTTCGGGAATAAGGGCAAAGTTTTACTTAGCGACAAGTGACGTGACAGATCTTTAAAAAATAAGAACTCTCTAAGTGACGCTACAAAGAAGACGCTTCGTGTAGAGCAGTAGAATAGATATACGGATTTACGGACATAGCTGACATCGGACGATTCCCTTCTTGATGATTAAATATATTTGTAAAACAACATCAGCGTCGACTACATATTTTGATTGTTTCGGCCTTTCGCCGGTGTTACTGAAGTAGTTTGAGTTCAGTGTTACTTCCAGTCAGATCTACACTAGTTATATTTCAAAGAATCAACACCGCGCGGAGGCCTTAAGAATCTCTCTATCAAGTTCTGAACATTGTATTTCCCCAGCTCATAGAAGATTGAGCCATCTGTCAAGTCAATGTGGTCTCATCAAGTCAAAAAAAAACCAGAAAATTAAATTTAACACAGTAGGAGGCGCGGTGGCTAAGCGGTAGAGCGCTTGGCTTCCGAACCGGAGACCGGGGGTTCGAATCCTGGTGAAGACTGGGATTTTTAATTTCGGGATCTTCGGGCGCCTCTGAGTCCACCCATCTCTAATGGGTACCTGACGTTAGTTGGGGAAAAATTAAAGGCGGTTGGTTGTTGTGCTGGCCACACGACACCCTCGTTAACCGTAGGCCACAGAAACAGATGACCTTTACATCATCTGCCCTATAGACCACAAGGTCTGAAAGGGGAACTTTACTTTACTATTTAACACAGTGGCGCAGCCCTGAATCTCCAACGCGTCACGAGTAGGAAATGCAATCACTAACTTACTAACTTAACAAAAGGTGCGGTGGTTGAGTGGTAACTCTCATGTGAAGACTGATATATTTTTTTTTTTATTTCGGGATACCACCCAGCTCTAAAGGGTACCTGTAATTAGTTTGGGATTTTATTTGGATATGATTGTTATTATATTGCTTGTTTTTTTTTGTTACGTATTAGCCTGCTAAGTACTCAACGAATATGGGAGCAGGAGTTCAAAGAGAGAACGAACTCGTCGTGGGCCTTGTGGGCCATACATTTTTAACTTGCAATGAAAACAACAAATGTTCAGTATTGTTCACTATGTACAACAGCTTGGGGTTAGGGAGGTGGAGACGAAAGGCCCAGGAGAGATCTGAATGGAGGGATGTGTTGAAGCAGGCCAGAGCCCTCCATGGGCTGTAGCGCCACTGGGATGGAAGGGTAGCACAGCACACTATAAACAGAAGAGTCGATCATGTCGAAAATAGATTCCAGGGCAGTGAGGTATATGATTGAGCGATTTTATGTGATTGAGCGATTGTATATGATTGAGTGATTGTATATGATTGAGTGATTGTATATGATTGAGCGATTTTATGTGATTGAGCGATTGTATATGATTGAGTGATTGTATATGATTGAGCGATTGTATGTGATTGAGCGATTGTATATGATTGAGTGATTGCATATGATTGAGCGATTGTATGTGATTGAGTGATTGCATATGATTGAGTGATTGTATGTGATTGAGCGATTGTATATGATTGAGCGATTGTATGTGATTGAGCGATTGTGTGTGATTGAGTGATTGTATGTGATTGAGCGATTGTATATGATTGAGCGATTGTATGTGATTGAGCGATTGTGTGTGATTGAGTGATTGTATATGATTGAGTGATTGTATATGATTGATGCACACAGGTAAGGTTAGTACTAAGGACTAGGTATTTATAGAGAAAAAATTGCTAATGAAATGAAACGAAGTAACGGACTCTCTTGACCAGGGGACGAGTCTTGAAGCAGCTCATCCGAAGACATCGCTTAACAAAAATACAGGGCCAGGTGATCATTCCTCTCGACTATTATGGTCTAGAGTTCAAAACCCCCACCACTGTCGTCCTTGCGGTCCTGCAGGGGGTTCAGGGTAGGACTTAATCTTTAGATGTATTGAAACGTCTGAAACTTGTTCAGTTGTCAACCTGTTGTTTTTTTTTAAACATAGACATAGAGACATAGACACGTAGAGACATTGACACATAGAGACATAGACACATAGAGACATAGACATAGAGACATTGACACAGAGACATGGACACAGAGACATAGACACATAGAGACATAGACACAGAGTTTGTTTTGTTTTGTTTTTTTGATTTGAGGCACATCGAATAGACACAGAGACATTGACACATAGAGACATAGACATAGAGACATAGACACATAGAGACATTGACACATAGAGACATAGACAAATAGAGACATAGAGACATAGACACATAGAAACATAGAGACATAGACACATAGAGACATAGACACATAGAGACATAGACACATAGAGACATAGATACATAGACATAGACACATAGAGACATAGACACATAGACACATAGAGACATAGACACATAGAGACATAGATACATAGACTTAGACACATAGAAACATAGACGTATAGCGACATAGACACATAGAGACATAGAGACATAGACATATAGAGACATAGACACATAGAGACATAGACACATAGAGACATAGACACAAAGAGACATAGACGCATAGACACATAGACACATAGAGACATAGACACATAGAGACATAGATACATAGACTTAGACACATAGAAACATAGACGTATAGCGACATAGACACATAGAGACATAGAGACATAGACATATAGAGACATAGACACATAGAGACATAGACACATAGAGACATAGACACAAAGAGACATAGACGCATAGACACATAGAGACATAGAGACATAGACACATAGAGACATAGACACATAGAGACATAGACACATAGAGACATAGAGACATGGAGACATGGAGACATAGAGACATAGAGGCATAGACACATAGAGACATAGAGACATAGACACATAGACACATAGAGGCATAGAGACATAGAGACATAGAGACATAGAGGCATAGACACATAGAGACATAGACACATAGAGACATAGACACATAGAGACATAGAGACATAGACACATAGAGACATAGACACATAGAGATATAGACACATAGAGACATAGACACATAGAGACATAGACACATAGAGACATAGACACATAGAGACACAGACATAGATTGCCAATCTTTCAAAGAATTAAATACAACTGTATAGAAAACAAGAAAACAGAATTAGTTTCAGATAAACTCATAAGTAGCCCCCCTTAGTCTGACCTTACCGATATATTTCATTATGAACCAACGTGTCTGTAAACTATTAGTCACAGGTAATGTGAATTTGTGGTGAATACAGAGGTGAACGTCGGCGATGTGTTCATGTAATAAGTCTGCTCTGTAAGTGGACATTGGATTTACATTGTTTTATTAATCTATACATTTGTATTTTATGAAATACTGCATTCCCCAGGAACCTTCAGACTCGAAGACTAGCCTCACTATTATGTATGTATTTCATAAACCAATGGAACTCATTCACCAATCGTAAACGAACAACATTTAGTCACGTGATAACATTGATAAAACAACGGGAAAAACTGTCACGTGATAGCCACTGTGTATTAAAAATAGATCACAATTTGTATAGAAGAGATAGAGAATCACGTGAATAAATGTTGTTTGTTTACGATAGGTGAATGAGGTCCATTTGCACACTTTCAGAAGACCATACGCCATTGTTTCATTTACCGGTAAATATATAAACATTCAGGTTTTAAATAAAGGGACAGATGCTCCACTAATTGAGAAGCGTTGATCTTTCGTATCTTTTGTCTCTTTCCCTTTTCGTTTGTATTTTTTATTTGTTCTATTTTAATGTCCATTTTTATTTTCAACATGCTCTCATATTGGCTTCCACTAACATAATGGAAGGCAGGAGAGCTGCAGGTCACAAATGTCAGTTCACATTTATTTTAAAAACTTTGACGCAGCAGATGTTTTATTTATGACCGGGCAGGCTAGTAGACAATGCGTGTTGTAAGAAGTCTTATGTTCAAAATAAAACTTGGCCAAGTTTAAGAGTGTTTGAAAAGCTTATATCCACTCACCCTGTCTGTCGGTCTGGCCGTCTGTCTGTCCGTCTGTCTGTCTGTCTGTCTGTGTCTGTGTCTGTCTGTGTCTGTCTGTGTCTGTCTGTGTCTGTCTGTGTCTGTCTGTGTCTGTCTGTCTGTGTCTGTCTGTCCCAAAGTTTGGACACGTTATCAATCAATCTGCCCCCCCCCCCGAGCCAGCGTTGGCCCTCCGGTGGAAGCGCCCGCCCGGGAAAGTGGATAGGCGAAGTACTATAGCAAACATAGCTCTCAGTAGGCTACCACATGTATCCTCTAGCGAGGGTACATTACACGTGGTAGGGATGGAATAAAGGCTCTCTAAACCAGTCCGAAACCCCCCAGCAGCCCGTTTCCCAAAGGGGCTCATACGCATGGTGATGGTCCCCTCACGGGTACGATGGGACAGCATAGGCATTAGGATGGCCCCCACGTGGGGCTTGAGCTTCCAGCCACACATGAAAGGAGGAATTCATGCAGAGGCTCGGAAGAGCGTGCAACATGCCAAGACGGGTGTGAATAAATGATCACTTAGTCGGCGGGGGCCTCCTGACAGAGAGATCGGTGAAGAGCCAATGTCTCATCCTGGCCACGAGATAAAAGCCTTTATCGGGTCACATGGTTCATAAAAGGGGCGTGCTTGCCTCGAACCATTTGGACATCTGAACCAGGTTCCTCGAGCCAATGCAATGGTTCCCTCCGCGTTCCGTGGAGGAACCATCACCACACTTATGGTTCCCGCTAGGGAACAGTGCGACGGATTGGACCACACATTTATGTAGCTCACTGGAGGCGAGCTCGTTCTTGGACTTTTCACTTCCCGGGCGGACATAGGTGTCCAAACTCCAGCAGGACTATAGGGCAGGGCGGACATAGGTGTCCAAACTCCATCAGGACTATAGGGCAGGGCGGACATAGGTGTCCAAACTCCAGCAGGAATATAGGGCAGGGCGGACATGGGTGTCCAAACTCCAGCAGGACTATAGGGGATGTCAGCGGGCAGAGTATGAACTAAGATGACCGCATGACCAGGCTTACCTCGCTACCGCACACTTTAAACGTGTGGGTGTGTTTTATTTTATAAAAAAAATAAATAGGTAATATAAACGGTGGCTATCGAATTGCATACATTTTGCGCCACGTTGAATTGTGAATTTGACAAAGATGAATTCATGGTTATTGTCTCTTTGTGCTCATCCCAACATTGCAGAAGTATTCACGTGACCTGCACACAACACATATCGAAAGCTGTTGGATAAGCTATGTAGGTCAAAGGTCATGGTTTAACATAACTAACATTACAGTAGAATCCGCCTATCAGTTTTGGATGCGAAAATATATTACATCTTCCTTATCTTTTCTTTGTCTGTTTTACTCTATTTCTATTTCATTAGGGGGGTAGGATCTACATGAACAAGATTGAGAACCACTGTCTCTTCATTCCTATTCATGTACACCCTGATTATTTTGTAATTTGTGGGAAAGTTTTTTCAACCTATGACGCTGACAATCCAATTTCAACGTTTCATATAAGTCTTTCACAGCTGCGGTCTAATGTATTCTTAAAACCTAGGTCAAATTACTTGTTATCTGGTCTGGCAAGTGCTTAGGCAGGGGCTTAGGCAGGTGCTTAGTTATGGACTTAGGCAAGGGGCTTAGGCAAGGACTTAGGCAAGGGGCTTAGGCAGGAATTTAGGCAAAGGATTTTAGCAAGGGGCTAAGTATTCCGTTAATGATAAAGTTTGAGAAACACTGGTGTAGGCTATTGCATGTTTTGTGCCCGAGTTGAAATATATTGTGTCGACATGTGGAGGAAAGTTGTATTAAAGAAATTGGCGTTCTATTTACTAAATGAACCTCTCTAAGAGATGAACCTTAGGTTCTCTAAGAGATGAACCTTAGCCTTTCTAACAGATGAACCTTAGGTTCTCTAAGAGATGGACCTTAGGTTCTCTAAGAGATGAACCTTAGCCTCTCTAAGAGATGAACCTTAGCTTCTCTAAGAGATGAACCTTAGGTTCTCTAAGAGATGAGCCTTAGCCTCTCTGAGAGATGAACCATTGCCTCTCTAAGAGATGAACCATAGCCTCTCTAAGAGATGAACCATTGCCTCTCTAAGAGATGAACAATAGCCTCTCTAAGAGATGAACCATTGCCTCTCTAAGAGATGAACCATAGCCTCTCTAAGAGATGAACCATTGCCTCTCTAAGAGATGAACCATAGCCTCTCTAAGAGATGAACCATTGCCTCTCTAAGAGATGAACCATAGCCTCTCTAAGAGATGAACCATTGCCTCTCTAAGAGATGAACCATTGCCTCTCTAAGAGATGAACCATTGCCTCTCTAAGAGATGAACCATTGCCTCTCTAAGAGATGAACCTTAGCCTCTCTAAGAGATGAATCATTGCCTCTCTAAGAGATGAACCTTAGCCTCTCTAAGAGATGAACAATAGCCTCTCTAAGAGATGAACCTTAGCCTCTCTAAGAGATGAACCATTGCCTCTCTAAGAGATGAACCATTGCCTCTCTAAGAGATGAACCATTGCCTCTCTAAGAGATGAACCTTAGCCTCTCTAAGAGATGAATCATTGCCTCTCTAAGAGATGAACCTTAGCCTCTCTAAGAGATGAACAATAGCCTCTCTAAGAGATGAACCTTAGCCTCTCTAAGAGATTAACTTTAGCCTCTCTAAGAGATGAACCTTAACCTCTCCATGCTGCCTTAGACGCTAGGCAAACACAACTAAGTCTCCCAAAACTTGTGTGTAAAATTTTTACAAGCTTATTTTTCAAATGATTATTGGTAATTAATTATTTAGCTTGATACCATAAAGGGAAATTAAGCATTCACTATTCACAAATACGGCTAAATATTCCCCCCCCCCTTTTTAGATAATTGATCATGTCATTTCTCCCACGCCCATTTTCGGATCAATTAGAAATTTTAATTTTTTTAGCTTTTGTAAGGGAAATAACTTTTCTTTTTGAAAGATATAGTTATTAATCGCAGAGTTATTTCCTTTTGACAAGCTTTGGTTCTCCATAAAAAGGATTTTTAATGTTTTGTTTGTTTAAATTTTGTTTTGTAGTTTGTATTCTTAATGATGGATTTGAGATCATTTTTGTTTTGTTTATTTTAATGAATTCAATTCAATATTTTTTCACTACGTATCTCGGTGAGCAGATATTCATTAATAAAATTTAAGAGCCAAAACTTTGTTTCATTCATATATCATCATGGTATCAAAATTTATCTTATCTTATCTTCTCTATTGCAGACGTTACTTCAAAAAGGGAGATAATTACGTCCTATTCGTTTCATGTGTCAATCCAGTCAAGCATGTTAACTCTTTCTCTCCTAACTGACGATACCTACGTTGATTCCACCAGAATGTGGTAACTAATTGCGGATGGCTGCCTGGTCGTGCGGTTTGCGCGCTGGACTGTCGTTCGGATTTATCGACGGTCGAGGGTTCAAACCCTGCCCGCTCCCATCCCCCGTCGTCCTGCGGGAGGTTTGGACTAGGAAGTTAACTATCTTCAACTCTAAAGGAACATCCGAAACATGTAAAACATTTTACAAACACACATGAAACGAATAGGACGTAATTATCTCCCTTTTTTGAAGTAACGTCTACAATAGATAAGATAATGTGGTAACTAATTGCGGAGAGAAAGAGTTAATAAATGACTTAAACTCTGCTGAGTGGTTTCCCGGGGTTAACATTGTAGAATGGAAACAGCTCTGCAACGCTAGAGTTAATCATCATTCACACATTTCTAAATAATTCTAATTTAATGAAGAATTGATTCCGTATCATAAATAGACCGGCACATAGTGTATCTACGGCGGCGGATTTGACAGAAGTTTGCTTTATGTCTGTATGTTGTGTGTCCATGTTTGAATATTTCACCAAGGTGTTTTGAAGGACATTTTCAGCAGCTTTTATGAATTTAACTTGTCTATTGTATACAAGAATATTTATTTCTTATAACTTGAAATGAAATTCAGGAAGAATTCGTATTTTTAAAAGTTGTATGCCCAAGCTGGGCACCTTGTATTAATACAACATTATGAAAAATAAATTTACAATTTAACGGGAAAAGTTAAATTTTATGTTTCAAATAATTACGCTGTTAAACAGAGAGAGAGAGAGGGGGGGTGAGAGAGAGAGGAAGAGAGAGAGGGAGAGAGAGAGAGGAAGAGAGAGAGAGGAAGAGAGAGAGGGAGAGAGAGAGAGGAAGAGAGAGAGAGGAAGAGAGAGAGAGGAAGAGAGAGAGAGAGAGAGACAGAGGGAGAGAGAGTGAGAGGAAGAGAGAGAGGGAGAGAGAGAGGGAGAGAGAGAGGAAGAGAGAGAGGGAGAGAAAGGGAGAGAGAGAGGGAGAGAGAGAGGAAGAGAATGATAGAGGGAGAGAGAGAGAGAGAGAAAGAGAGAGAGAGAGAGAGGGAGAGAGAGAGAGGAAAAGAGAGAGAGGAAGAGAGAGGAAGAGAGAGACAGAGAGAGAGGGAGAAAGAGAAATGCTGACAAATTTATTAATTTTTAAAATAAATATTTTGATTCGCCTTACTTGATACACACACTTTTTCATCGTATTTAAGTAAAAAGTGTGTGTGTGTGTGTGTTTGATCAGCAGACACACGTGAGCCGGTCCAGCGTGCTGCAAGAGGCCAACTGTTTCAAGGAACCATGAACTCGCCTACATGAAAGTTCTGGTATGAACTCTCCATGTGAGTAACAACCGAGATATGGTCATGGGATCATGTAGAAGGAACTGGTGTCTTCAGTGACTTTTCGCGAAGGCCTTTGTGGACCCTGTATTAAGAGCGAGTCAGACTATTCGGTCCAAGACTGTTAAGCACAGCAAGATAGGCTGTGACTGTGCTCAGAGTTAAGACAGGCTGTTACTGTGAGTTAAGAGTCTAGACAGGCTGCTACTGTGAATTAAGAGTCTAGACAGGTTGTATCTGTTTCAGAGTCAAGACAGGATGCTGCGTTGTGTTCAGATTAAGAGTGTGATGGCCTTGTTCAGGCTGTCTTGAGGTCAACTATAGATGACTGTTGAATTTCAATCAATTACTCTGCAAGCGTTTGAGTTTTATTGTTCGGGTGTATTCAATGTAGTTGATCAACAATACAGAATAAACAAGACGATCTATTTAACTAGTGAAGAGATGTGGCCAACACTGATGAACAATTCATATGATATTTATTCCAAGTAAAGGCCACAGTAAAAGTCTCTGTCAAATAAACACGTCTTTACCCTAGAAAAGTCTATTGCTAACTGATTTTCCAGTCTGTAACCCAAAATATCGCAAACGTCACTAGTCCCGTTCAATGTACGTCTTCTATGGTGCGTCGCTAAATAACTAATACTATGAACAAGGTGTCTAACAAGAGTCAAGACAGGTTGTATCTGTTTCAGAGTCAAGACAGGTTGTATCTGTTTCAGAGTCAAGACAGGTTGTATCTGTTTCAGAGTCAAGACAAGGATGCTACTTTGAGTTTAGAATCAAGACAGGCTGTTACTGTCAGTTCAGAGTCAAGACAGTCTGCTGCTGTGAGTTCATGGCGAAGACAAGACAGAGACCAATAGAGCTTAGTACGGCAGTGCGGTAGACTACAGTGAAACATTGTACATTTATTGTTTTGTGTTGCCAATTGTACAGTTTTGGCTGCTAATGTATTAGACTCATTTAGGAATCACGTTATTTTGAAAAGCCCAGAGCTGTCAAGTTTTTCTGTGTTCATTTCGTGCTGTGACGTGTTCGCAGGGAGCCTGACGGAGCATCATTTGATGTCGAGACTTAAGCTAACGTTTTGAGTTAATGACATTTTTAATTATAACTTTTTCTTATCCTCTTAAAAAAAAAAACAGACGTTACTTCAAAAAAAAAATTAAAATAAAAAAAATAAAAATAAATAAAAAAGGGAAGAAGATGATTATGTTTACTCTTTATAACAAACTGTAAATAACAGCTTTGTTAAGAAATTTTAGAAAATTCATTTGTAAACTTCGAAATGACTATCCCTAGTTTGCATCTCTATTCCATTGCATAAGTAATTTCATTGTTTGGATTAAGTCTTGTTCTGCAAATATCTCAAACCGTGGGGCGTAGTTCGAAATTTAAACTAAGGCTGTTTTCACACAAAGTGGTTTGGACTGAACCATTGCTTCAGTGGATTAAAGATTTTCTGATAGGGAGAGAACAAATTGTAATAATAAATGGCTCTAAATCAACACCATTAACAGGAAACTCAGGCGTACCCCAAGGAACAGTCTTGGGTCCACTACTATTTTTAATTTACATAAACGATTTACCAAATTGCATTAGTTCAGGAACAAAAGTCAGATTATTCGCAGACGATTGCATAATATATAGAACAATAAAAACAGCACAAGATACAGAAATTTTACAAAGAGAATTAGATGAATTACAGAAATGGGAATCAAATTGGAGTATGTCTTTCCACCCAGAAAAATGTCAGTTATTAAGAGTAACAAAAAAGCTAAAACAGATTAATTCCACTTATTTTATTCATGGTGAACCAGTAACACAGACTAAAAACGCAAAATACCTATGTGAGCTGGCGATCCTAGATTTAATTTTTATCTATTTTTATCTGTATTTTAAGTTTTGTAAACTATCTAGTGCTGAGTGCGTGCATGGTTCCCGCCAGCTCTTTTACTTCAGAAGTTAGTTGTACGAGTCATGACCTGGCTCTATAAATAGAACGGGTGCGGTCAGTTCTTTCTTTTTTTTTCGGTGTTGACCGTTGGTCAGTGCAACCATGTAGAAGAAATAAGTATTTAATTGTTGTGCTTATATTCAGCTGGGACCGCCTACTGCCATTAGTCTGCCA
Source organism: Biomphalaria glabrata (assembly GCF_947242115.1). Classification (NCBI taxonomy): domain Eukaryota; kingdom Metazoa; phylum Mollusca; class Gastropoda; family Planorbidae; genus Biomphalaria; species Biomphalaria glabrata. Next base: position 2,161,481 of record NC_074719.1, read on the forward strand.
TCGCCTCCTTGTACCTTTTTTTTGCCTGAAGTTAGTGAAGAGTTCACAATGTTGGTAATTGTAGGTACAAGCTCATCTAAACATTCAAGGAGCAAGGAAGTTGGAATAGGATCAAGGTCACATGACTTATTTGGCATCTTTAAAATAGTACTTTTGACATAATCTTCAGATACACGCTGAAACTCGCAAAAAGGAGTATTTTGAAAAATTGGAGAGTGGTCAAGCTGTGATGAGAGGGATGGCATGTCATTTCTAATCTGCTCAATCTTCCCAATGAAGAATCTATTGAAGAAATCAGGAAGTTCAGATACTGGGATAGATGACGGCAAACGTTCGTTATTTGCTCCCCCTAACATTTCAGCGGTGATCCTAAATAGCTCCTTTGAAGAATTAGAAGTTTCGATTTTTTGTCGAATATATGACTAGCTTTTGCGTCTCTAATCAAACGGTTAACCTTGTTTTTTTCTAGTATGTATATTTGTCGATGTATCGTCAGACCTGTCTTTTGAAATGTACGTTCGGCACGTCGGCGAATAAGTTTGGCAGTCTTTATGTCTTCCGTCAACCAGAGTGCAGATGGCCTAACTGAGACTGTACGAGTGACAAGAGGTGCATGGCTGTCCAGCAACTTTTTCAAGCAAGAATTGTAATTGCTGAGAACGTCTGTGTTGCTCTGTTGCAACAGCAAAGAGGTCACGTCCATTTTGAAGGAGGCAATATCTATGGCTTTAAGTTTACGGGAAGTCACGTTTTTCTTTGGCTTTTTTGCTTTTGATAGGCGCATTTCAAAGTGTACAAGAAAATGATCTGACAAGCCGCTGTCTGAGACATTGAGTTTGGCTTTAAGCTCACTTGCATTTGTAACAATCCAGTCAAGAGTATGGCCTTTGATAGATAGAAGACTTATAAGTAAAGTAGCAATTATACATAAAACATTGAACCATAATCTTCAAATACAAAAACAAAATTTAATAAAATACACAGAAAGACACAAAATAGAGACACATTCCTCATCCCATATGCTAGGACAAATTTGTACAAATACTCCTTCTTCCCTACTGCTATTAGAGCATGGAATGGGTTGCCTGAGCTAGCCAGGAAAACCAGTGACTTGGCAGAATTTAGGTCATTGGTTAATATGCATGACTAGATGAAGGACGTAATCATCTTCTTTTTTTAAGTAACGTGTGTATTATATAAGATAAGATAAGAACCAAGAAAGGAAATAAATAGACGGTTGTAGAAATGAAGAACATGGGACATTTTACAGTGTTGGAAAAATGGCAGTTCGACGCTGTAAGACAGCCGTGTCTTGACTCTAAGTCAACTCGTAATTACTGCTATTCACAATAAAACTCACAACCCAAAAAAAAAATAATTAAAAATGTGGAATAGAGCTAGATACGACTCGAGAAACAAAGTTCTATGTAAAAGCTGCTACGACACGGGAAAAAGAAGACATTTTTAAAACCTGCTACCACACGGGAGCCTACATTAAATTTCTTTGCTCTGACTCAATTAAAATCTTTGAACCATGTGGTAGTGTCTGCAGTTTGGATGCAGAGGCCCTGGCAGTCTGTGAAGCCTTAAAAGTTATAGAATCTCTCAACTTGGGACATTTGAGGACAACAAAGATTGTTGTAGTCACTGACTCAAAAAATGTACTACAAGCTTTGCGAAGACCGGGACCCTGCCTCCCAATATCGACACAGTCATTATGGCTTCACACAACATAAAACAACGCTATGGCACTGGTTAACCTAACCCTGTAATAAAGCAGTGGGTACCAAGTCACATAGGTGTGACTGGCAACACTGTTGCAGACTCTTTAGCTCACAAGGGAGGGCAAACACCGCCCACTGAGCAGGATGTGAGTTTTCATCATGCTCTGGCTACAATAAAAAAGATAAATGGAAAAGTGGTTTGAGTGCTGGGACAATATATTATATAACGTCTCTCCTACTATCCAGGCTCTCTTCAAACTGCACCACACGACACAACGAACTTAAAGAACCTCACAACTCAGGACTCCAGAGTATCAGTCAGTTTAATTTCAAATACATCACTATTCGCAACAACATTTAACACTGTCTTTACAAAAACCTAGTCTCTGCTCCGCACTGACTTCAGACTTCAGACACCGTGCTGGTTCTCGCCTCGTCTTGGTCACATTGCGAGGTAACGTGAAGTCTCGAGTCTTAACGCACTGGCTCTTTTATAGGGTCTCTACTGGCCTTCTAGAAACGCATGGAACGTCGCTTGACCACTCGCTTGATTAGGCCGTGACTTACGTGCGTGATATTTACAGCACAGGTCCTTGTCGAACTGGCGTGTACTGTCACTGATCACGGTTGACCGCTCGTCTAGCGCTGGACTGGGGCGATTTGGGTAGGCTAAAAACACACACAGCCTACGACAATTTGTGTCACCACCAGGTTGATAACAATTATATCTCTGCTTACCAAAATGTTAATTTCTCTGTAGGTCTTTACGTTCAGACTGTGTTAAGCTTTTAGTCAGATAGATAAAAAGAATAGAAAACAATTGAATGTCTCAAACGTTTCCTGTCTGGGCACAATGAATTTTCGAATTTAATTCACATAACAAAAGAGATCCCAGCGTATTCTTCGTAACTCCTTCCCTGAAAGGATCAATGTAGTCCAAGATGTATAGGTACAGATTAATTTAGTTCAAGATTTATAGGTACAGTTTAATTTACGCCAAGATTTTTAGGTGCAGATTAATTTAGTCCGAAATTTGTTGGTACACATCAATCTAGATGTATAGTAGTAACAACCAAATATTTAGTGTCTTTGTTCTATATTTTATTAACATACTTTTATACTCGTGAAAGTAAAAGTGTAATGTGACGCGCTGATAAGGTTCATGAATAATCTTTTTATCCTATAAATTAGTGACTTTCCTTCAAAAGAGAAGACAATATTGTAGAAAACGTTCTTTATTTTACACACACACACGCACTATTTGAAACCGGTAAATATGTGATTCGAATACTGGTGAAGACTGCAGAACTGTTAAATTCTAGATCTGTAAAACTACTAAAAAACCTCAGTGCAATCATAAATTTAATTCTTTGCCTTTTTTTTCTGAAGTTAAATCCTGCTATATTGTTATCTTAATATATAACTTTATTACATTATTGACATCATTATTCTCATATTGTGTTAATGACTTGCATTGTGGGAAGCGTGGTCGAGAGGCTACGTATGCTTGAACTTGGCTTGGCTTGGCTACCTATGAAGGGGGATCGAGGTTCGACACCCGACTCGAGCAGAGTTGTGTTTACTGAGCGCCTAAAGGCAGCACAATAAAACCTTCTCCCAGATACCCCCACCGGTCCACAAATGAGCTATGCTATAAGCATGAAAATAGCGCTATATAAAAGCTATACTTTATTTTCATTGTAATTAGGTGCTAGATAGTCATTTCACTGTTAGTGAATCACGTGATCTGATAGTTGTCTATTGTTATAGTTATAATTATAATAATAATTTATATGACCACCTACATTATTGTTACTTTTTATTGGTTTTCATCTAGATTATGTGTAGACAATTCTTATTTGTAATTATGACTGCCTTTGTTGCACTTGTGCTTTGTGGCAAAACAAAATAAACTTGTTAAATTGTTCTTTGGGATTTTTAGAGCGCCTCAGAGTTCTCTCTAGTTCCTCTTTCTCGCTCCTCTCTCTTGTTCCTCTCTCTAGTTCCTCTCTAGCTTTTCTGTATAGTTCCTCTTTCTAGTTCCTCTCTCTAGTTTCTCTCTTGTTCCTCTCTCTAGTTCCTCTCTAGCTCTTCTCTCTAATTCCTCTCTCTAGCTCCTCTCTATAGTTCCTCTCTCTAGCTCCTCTTTATAGTTCCTCTCTATAGTTCCTTTCTCTAGTTCCTCTCTCTTGTTCCTCTCTATTGCCTCTCTCTAGTGCCTCTCTCTACTTCCTCTCTCTAGTTCCTCTCTCTAGTTCCTCTATCTCTAGTGCTTCTCTCTAGTTCCTCTCTCTGGTTCCTCTTTCTAGTTCCTCTCTCTCGTTCCTCTTTCTCGTTCCTCTCTCTTGTTCCTCTCTCTAGTTCCTCTCTAGCTTTTCTGTCTAGTTCCTCTTCTAGTACCTCTCTCTAGTTCCTCTTTCTAGTTCCTCTCTCTTGTTCCTCTCTCTAAATCCTCTCTAGCTATTCTCTCTTGTTCCTTTCTCTAGTTCTTCTCTCCAGTTCCTCTCTCTAGTTCCTCTCTCTTGTTCAGCTCTCTAGTTCCTCTCTAGCTCTTTTCTGTAGTTCCTCTCTCTAGTTCCTCTCTCTAGTTTCTCTTTCTAGTTCCTCTCTCTAGTTCCTCTTTCTAGTTCTTCTCTCTTGTTCTCTCTCTAGTTCCTCTCTCTAGTTTCTCTCTCTCTCTCTCTAGTTCCTCTCTCTTGTTCCTCTCTCTAGTTCCTCTCTAGCTCTTCTCTCTAGTTCCTCTCTCGCTCTTCTCTCTAGTTCCTCTCTCTAGTTCCTTTCTCTAGTTCATTAATGTCCAGACCATTCCGCAGACATCGTTGCCTAGTACTTCACTACAACACAAATCTTGTAAACAAGTTTCTTCCCCTGGTGCAGTTTATGGGCAAACTCTTTCAGGAGCGGGCCAAAAACTTTTAGAAAAAATATTGGCGGATCATTTTATTGACAAAGTATGAGATTGAATGATAAAAAATTGAAACAAATGTGATATAAAAAGCTGTGAGTGTTTTAATACCAGTTCACCATTATCTGGATCCAATTGGAACGTATTCTTCCAAGGAAACGGTGCTCTTCAATATTTAAAAATTAAAAAAACTTTTCACAAGATTGCATACAGACATACATTGAATAGATTATCAGAGCCTTAAATATAAATTCTGACAACCGGATTTTGACTAGGCCAGGGGTTCTCAACCCTATGGGGGTCGATTGACGATTTGCCAGGGGTCGCCTAAGACCATCGAAAATATGGATTGTTTTTGTCTATTCTTCTTTTGCTGTGTGTTTGTGTGTGTTGGGGTGGGGGGGTCGCGGCTGAGTTGGGGATTTTAAAAAGGTGTCGCCGAGCTTAAAAGGTTGAGAACCGCTGGACTAGGCAATGTAGAATTATAGTTTTCAGAATATTTAGAAATAATTGTTAGAGAGGATTATTAGATGAAATTTCAATTGCATTACTGACTTCACAGTGCAGATTTTAAGGCATAGTGAAAACATCTGGGTTTCTTTGTAATAGCATTACAGTCTTAAAATTTTCTTTAAGGCTAAGTTTTTTTTTTGATTATCTATCGAGCTATCATCCTCCCTACGTTACACTATGCTTCAAAGAAGTGGACAGCGTACAGAAAACATGCAACAAATTGGTGAGGACAAGGGAACAGCGCTGGAAGAAGAAAAGCGTCAGAGAGAAAAAAAACAATGGTTGATACGCCTCTGACTTGTAAGATTAACATTTTCTGTTTGATGAAATGTAAATGCCTTTGTTAAAATTATAACGTCGATGTATTCCTATGCACACACGTTACCAGCTGTTTTAAAACATGTTCTCTGTGCGTAGCATTTAAGTTAATATCAGGCTACACAATGTGGAGCCTCTAGTAAAATAACCCTTCATATATTTTTTTTCTATTGCCTACAATTCAACGCATTTCACTTTGTAGCATTTATGTACAGAAACAAAGTTTATGAAATGTAGACTGCGGGGGTGGCTGCAGAAGTTATTCGAGGGCTAGATCCGTTATCGTATACAATACTGCGTAGCTGGTTACACTTACTGGCCTTATATTTTCAGACTAAAAGTTAATGACATTTATCTGCTCTTTGTTCTTATAATCGCCTTTATTTTTCCCCAATTAGAGTTGGGTGAACCCAGGGGCTTCCTAAAAGTCCCGAAATTCAAAATCCCAATCTTCACTGAGATTCGAACTCAGGACCCCAGGCTCGGAACCTAAGCGCTTAACCACGCACCCCCCAAAGTCAGACCAGAAGAAAATACCACACTATATTCTGCACACCGGATACACGATACACAGATTGACAAATCTCGAATACCTGCGCTATACTGTATCTATCTTCTAAACCGAATCGAGTAATAAAAATAACAATTAGAAAGAAGAAAGTCGTTTGATATGGTACACAAGCGGACTGACAACAAAATGCGGACGTGGGTCTCCTGTAACCTTTTGGGTAGAAAAAAAATGAAAATCTGATTTTCACTCGTCTCTAGAGCACTGTGCGAGTTTACATAGAACATCAAACTTTTCATACAGAGTGAGGGGGGACACTCAAACAATGTTACTTACTAACTAAGTTAATAACTACACTTGTAAAAGAAGCAGAATATAAACAAACCTTTTTTTTTTTAAAAAAAAAAAAAAATAGATATAAAGGGAAAGAACTCCACACTTACAACGATATCTCTCATGAAATGTGGAAGTTATTTACCTTCTTTAATATCAAAAAAAAAAATAATGAACAATAATTAGTACATTTTTTTATTGATTCATTTTTCTTTTTTTTTTAATTTGTAATTGTTTAAAGTTTCATATTCAACAGAGAATGGGTGTGAAGAAATCGTGTACAATTATGTAAGGGGGCAAAACCCCACATAATAACGCATACCTGTAAATACTGAAGGCTTTATTTCCCTTGGTATAAAAAAAATAATAAACACTATATACTTGACTAATTAGTTACCTTTTTTTTTTAAATTATTCATGTATTGTCTACGCCCATGTTTCTCAAACGTTTTTGTCTCGTGGACTCCTGCGGGTCTACATAGACCACTTTGGGAATCATTACGCTAAGGAGCTATAGTGCAAAGTTTCAGCTAGGTCACGCTGACATTTTAATAGTACAACATGACCTTTGTAATTTCTTAATGAGTTCCAAGAAACCTAATTTATAAACGAATCAAAACAATTTATTTTTTTTTTATTTTACAGTTACACCAGTCATGTGTGTTTGTTTGTTTGACATGTTTTCGGATGTAGGCTACCTTCAGAGTTGAAGATAGTTTACTTCCTAGTCCAAACCTCCCGCAGGACGACGGGGGGATGGGAGCGGGCAGGGTTTGAACCCGCGACCATCGATAAATCCGAACGACAGTCCAGCCACCCTTCCTTCCCCCAACAGTCTTTAATAAACGAATATGTTGGTCGCACTAGAGGCTTAAAGGTCGCGTGATATGCATCTCAACATTTGTTAAGCTTATATATTTTTCCACGTATGGTACGCGTGATAGTTACTAAAAGTCTTATCTTCTTATCTTATCTTATATAGTACAGACGTTACTACAAAAAAGAAGATGATTACATCCTACGCGTCATGCATTTAGTCATGCATATTAACCAATGACTTAAATTCTGCCAAGTCACTGGTTTTCCTGGCTAGCTCAGGCAACCCATTCAATGCTCTAATAGCACTAGGGAAGAAGGAGTATTTGTACAAATTTGTCCTAGCATATGGGACGAGAATTTGCCTTTATCTTTGTGTCTTTTAGAGTAATTTATTAAATTTTGTTTTTTGTATTTGAAGATTATGGTTCAGTGTTTTATGTATAATTGCTACTTTACTTTTGAGTCTTCTGTCCTGAAGGCTTTCTAAATTTAGTGATTTTACTAAAGGTGTTACTCTAGTCAAATGTGAATATTCGTTTGTTATGAATCTCACTGCTCTATTTTGTGTCTGTTCCAGTTTCTTAATGTTTTCTTGAGTTAAGGGGTCCCAAACAGAGGATGCATATTCTATTATTGGCCTAGTCTTAAGGTCAATAAACGTATGGACTCCACGTATGTTTTCTGCATTTTCTTACTGGCTTTATGTCTAAGACAACTCATATATGGAATAAGTGAAACTCACAGAAGCAACGTCTGTAGTCTATAAGAAGATGCAGACTCAAGGCAGGGCCGGCCTTAATTAATTGTAGGCCTTAGGCAAAGTGAATAGGGTGGCCCCAAATGAAAATAGAAGACAAAAAAATTAAGACCGAAAAAATACGCAAAGAATTATAAACCTGTCCTGTATCTATATCTAAATCAACAAATAAGTTCAATTCATATAGCACCAATGGTGGACACGCGAAACACGAGCCATTCATGAATCACCAGATAAGAAATAACGCTTCGACATTTCACCAAAAGACAGAAACAATGGTCTGCTGAAGAATGACTTTAAAGGGAAAAAAAACAATCTTGACACCGCTTAGGTCACTCGGTTTACACTACTACACTTTTTTTTTTTTTGCAAACATGAACAAAAGTTAATGAAGCAATAGGCCTAAAGCAATGGTTCTCACCGCATGTTTGAATGGCTCAGAGACCTGGGTGCTCTATCAAAGGCGTTTAAGGATTCTCGAACGCTTCCATCAAAGATGCCTTCGAACCATAATGGGCATACGCTGGCAAGGCTACATCACATAGAACTCTGTTCTGCTGGGGGCCAGTATAGAAGCACTAATTACCATTCTACCCTCCCCCCCTCCCCCAGCTCTAACCCTTGTCTGCAGAAATCACAGTTTGTGAACAAAATTTGTTGAACATCTATTTCATATAAGCAAATTACTGATACTAGAACCCATTGTATATTTTGTCGCACCACAGTCTAATCTTAAATTAAATCATTGTTGAATGTAAATTGAAAAATGGGGAGTAGGTATCAGGTGGGACAGTGAATGAGTGATGGATGCAAATAGTACAAGATTTTTCAAGCGTAAACATTATTCCAAAGGTTCCTAAAAATTAGACATTTTGCGCTCGTCAAAACGGTCGAATATCCAAAAAGTGTTTAACAATCGTTCTTTCCACGTCTTGTGCTGACCAAAACAGGCCAACTCTAAGTCTTGCTTAACATGAAGATTCTATTACGATAGATGCGCCTAATAAAGATATACTTTCACTACTTGTCTTTCACACTTTGGTATCGGCCCTTGCCCCCAAGTTACTTTATTTTATTAACTTCGACCTGCCTTTTTTACTAGGGTGAATAATAAGCTTTAGATGACAGTAGAAAGCGTTTCTGCAGTTAGAATGCAAGAAAACGTTTGGGGTCGAAGCTCCGATCCTAACCCCTTGGGGGAGCTTACATACCCCCTAGCAGTCAAGAGAAGGGCCACCAAAGTAACTGTTACCCCCAATCTCCTTTAATAAGTGCTTGTAATAGTGCTTAGAAAATTTCTTAAATTTAACCTCATCGGAATGTGGCGCCTCTTGTGTAAATACATAATTATATTACTTGAAAGAGTCATTGTTCTCTTATTTCTGGTAAGAGTGCAATTTGAGATTTTGCTGATTATAAAATTGAATCGCAAGATCCTAGTAGAAACATCTATGTCGCAACTAACCTCGCAATTAAACAAAAAACAGGATGTTTGGCTCACGAAATCAAGGCTATAAAAGAAGTGTCATTTCTGTGAATGTTAAAATACCAAGCGCAATCAGACTAGGTAAGATATTACTTTGCTATGTGTACGTCAGTCTTCTGAGTGAGTCTCTCTCTTTGGACCTATCTCACTTCAGTTTCATTCCTAAAGAAGTTTTAATATGTGTACGTCAGTCTTCTGAGTGAGTCTCTCTCTTTGGACCTATCTCACTTCAGTTTCATTCCTAAAGAAGTTTTAATATGTGTACGTCAGTCTTCTGAGTTAGTCTCTCTCTTTGGACCTATCTCACTTCAGTTTCATTCCTAAAGAAGTTTTAATATGTGTACGTCAGTCTTCTGAGTTAGTCTCTCTCTTTGGACCTATCTCACTTCAGTTTCATTCCTAAAGAAGTTTTAATATGTGTACGTCAGTCTTCTGAGTGAGTCTCTCTCTTTGGACCTATCTCACTTCAGTTTCATTCCTAAAGAAGTTTTAATATGTGTACGTCAGTCTTCTGAGTGAGTCTCTCTCTTTGGACCTATCTCACTTCAGTTTCATTCCTAAAGAAGTTTTAATATGTGTACGTCAGTCTTCTGAGTTAGTCTCTCTCTTTGGACCTATCTCACTTCAGTTTCATTCCAAAAGAAGTTTTAATATGTGTACGTCAGTCTTCTGAGTGAGTCTCTCTCTTTGGACCTATCTCACTTCAGTTTCATTCCTAAAGAAGTTTTAATATGTGTACGTCAGTCTTCTGAGTTAGTCTCTCTCTTTGGACCTATATGTATTTCACTTCAGTTTCATTCCTAAAGAAGTTTTAATATGTGTACGTCAGTCTTCTGAGTGAGTCTCTCTCTTTGGACCTATCTCACTTCAGTTTCATTCCTAAAGAAGTTTTAATATGTGTACGTCAGTCTTCTGAGTGAGTCTCTCTCTTTGGACCTATCTCACTTCAGTTTCATTCCTAAAGAAGTTTTAATATGTGTACGTCAGTCTTCTGAGTGAGTCTCTCTCTTTGGACCTATCTCACTTCAGTTTCATTCCTAAAGAAGTTTTAATATGTGTACGTCAGTCTTCTGAGTTAGTCTCTCTCTTTGGACCTATCTCACTTCAGTTTCATTCCTAAAGAAGTTTTAATATGTGTACGTCAGTCTTCTGAGTTAGTCTCTCTCTTTGGACCTATCTCACTTCAGTTTCATTCCTAAAGAAGTTTTAATATGTGTACGTCAGTCTTCTGAGTTAGTCTCTCTCTTTGGACCTATCTCACTTCAGTTTCATTCCTAAAGAAGTTTTAATATGTGTACGTCAGTCTTCTGAGTTAGTCTCTCTCTTTGGACCTATCTCACTTCAGTTTCATTCCTAAAGAAGTTTTAATATGTGTACGTCAGTCTTCTGAGTGAGTCTCTCTCTTTGGACCTATATGTATCGCACTTGAGTTTCATTCCTAAAGACGTTTTAATATCCAGTTGGTTTCTTTTATGAGTAAACTAGAGACTATACGTTTGATGAATCAAAAAGTAAAAAAAAAAGAGTAACATAGATCTTATAGGGAAGATGATGTAACTCTCATGTCTCTTTAGACAAATGTTAAAGAGGATGTAACGTGGCCAGCACAACGACCAAGAACCTTTACTTTCCCAACTAGTGTCAGGTACTTTTTAGCGTTGGCTAGACTCTGGGGTGTATTAAAAGTCCTGAAATTTAAAATTCCAGTCTTCATCGAGAATTGAACCCAGAATCCCAATCACTTTATCACTCAGCCACTACGCACCCCCTTAAGTTAATCAATCATTGCATTAGCTATACTTTACAAAAATGTTTCAAATAATGATCTTGTGGAGAGAGTCTTTACATGGTATGATGGTTTAATGGTCTGCGATTAGCTACAGTGCTTTTCTATAACTGTCGTTCTCCTCTCATCTGTCCCTTGACTTTCGTCGTAGGGGGCGCTGTGACGGTTCGCGTAACTAAATCCATCCATTTGTCCCAGTTAGTAGCTGTTCTTAGCAGGATATCAAGAGAGCGCCGGTCCATTTTTTTATGTTGTCCAGCCAGCTTTTCTTAGGATGACCCTTTCTTCGTGCTCCCTCTACTGTACCTTGAAGGATGATTTATTCAACTGTCGCTAGTTAGTTGTATTTCATATTCTCTTTTTATAGAAATGTAATTTATAGGATACGATAAGATTAGATTACAAAGTGTTTGAGTATTGACTATACATTCGATGTGACTTAAATAATGCTTCTCCCTTTAGTGTATATCATATTACACCGTACGGCTATTTATCCGTGTTTTCCTTTTAACATTTTTCTTATCATAAGGTTGTTATCTATAAAATGTGTGAAGTTTATCTGGTTTCTGCCCGTCTTGTCAGTCTACTTATTGTATTGTTGTTTTTTTAGAATAAAAATAATTTGTAAAAATTATAGATTATTTCAAATACTTTTTTTTTAATGGACATGTGTTGAAAACTTGTGTATTCAGTTCAAGTCTGTAATGTCAGGAGTTAGGAAATGCTTTGATGCTGTAGTATTCAAATAAACGTTTGATCATGTTGATATAAAAATACGTTCATTAATGCGTCTGTCATTTTGAAATAATATTTGCGCACCATCATGGACATACGGTGGCAAGATCGCACTACGAACAGCGATGCTTTTTGGAACGCCGGTATGGACAGTATAGAGGGACTTCTTATGGTCCGACAATTACGCTGGGCAGGGCACGTATCCCGTATGGAGAACGAACGAATGCCAAAAGCAGTCTTTTTTTTTTTGGTGAGCTAAAAGGTCGTCGACGTAACAGAAGTGCCCTACGGAAACGCTTTAAAGAAACCAGCTAAGCCGCTAACTTGCTTTAACTGACATAGAAGAGAGCAACTATCTGCAGGCGGCTTCAGAACGAGGCAGTTGGAAAGGCCACGTGATACACATTTGAGACCAAAAGAAAATCCACTGCCGAGGACACAAGTAGATGGCGAAAAAAAAAAGAATCATTTTTACGTAAATCGACCAGCGACGAACAATGGTTATGTTTGCGCTAAATGTCACACAATATGTAGGTCGCAGCTGGAACTGCGACTGCGTAGCCACGTGAACAACGCTCCACTCATGAATCTTAGGACTCGAAGACAAGTCATATTTTTATTACAAAGCTATATCAACTCACACTGTCTGTCTGTCTGGTAAAAAATGTGTACAGGTTATTTCTCCCACACGTTGATACTTGAAACAATTATTTACCGATACTTGAAACAATTATTTACCGATACTTGAAACAATTAATTACCGATACTTGAAACAATTATTTACCGATACTTGAAACAATTATTTACCGATACTTCAAACAATTATCTACCGATACTTGAAACAATTATTTACCGATACTTGAAATAATCCTAACCCTAACCCTAACAAAACATGAATCAATTTTAAAAAAATACTCAATTAGTCAATTAATTATTGGTATTGAATTATTTTGTTTGAAGTCAAATAAGGGAAATAACTTGTACATTAATGATGCATATAGTTTTAATAGTGGAGCTCTTCCCCTTTAGAAAAGCTTTGTGGTGGTTGTTTTTTTTAAGCATTTTTTTTTAATTTTGATTGTTTTGAAATACTTAAAAATAAAAAAAACAACATAATATCTAAGACATCAGTTTAGAATTTATCCAATCTCTAGTTATCGTTGTCTTGTATAAATGTGTTATGTTGTCAAGGCCGAACTAGGGGGGAGGCAGGCAGAACTCCCCAAGGAGGGCCTCCACATCAGAGAAATTAAATATCCGAATTTCAATGGATCAGCAGCTTTTATGGGTCTCTCTCTCTATATATATATATATATTATTTTGTATTTACGTATTTTATCATTAGTGATATAATCTAGTATTTGTCATGTTTTTTTTAAATTTCTAGAGTAAAGGGCAATAACAGCAAAGATTCAACAATGAAAATGCTGCTATTCTTACTTCCCCTGACTTTAAGTGTCGTTGAGAGCTCAAGTAAATATTTTTTTTTTACTGTTATTTCTTTCAGAGGCCACTTTTAGTTTTAATAATAATAATAATAATAATTTATTTATAAAGCGCTGTTAAAAAACAAAATGTAGGCTCAAGGCGCTGTAACAACATTACAAACATAAACACAACAGTAGAAATAACAGTTAATCTAAAAAAGTTTTAAACAAGTAGGTCTTAGTGTTCTTCTTAAAAGTGGTATAGCATGTTGTCTGTCTGAGATCAATGGGGAGTGAGTTCCAAACCTTTGGTCCGTGAACTGAAAAAGCACGCAGACCGTAGCTTTTGAGGGAGAAACGTGGCACTACTAAAAGCGTTGAGTCCATTGAGCGCAGGGTTCTCTGGGGGACATATGGAGTAATCAGTTCGCTAAGGTACAAGGGCATCTCATTGTTATATATACACTGATGACAAAGTGTGGCGACCTTGTAATCGATTCTCGCTTTCACGGGAAGCCAATGGAGCGTGCGCAAGAGCGTAGTAGCAGAATCTTGTCTAGTTTTTTTTAAGGACTATTCGAGCGGCGTTGTTATGTATACGTTGCAGCTTGGCTATTTTGTCATCAGGTATACCTGCTAGCACGGCGTTGCAGTAGTCAAGGCGGGAGAGTATGAATGCCACAGCTAGCGTTTTTGTTGACTCCGTTGTTAAATATGGTCGGATCTGGCCTAATCTGCGCAGCTGCAGATAAAGACCTTTGCAGAGCTGATTTATGTGTGGGTCGAAAGATAGTGTTGAGTCGAACTGTATGTCTGTCTGTTGTTTTCTAAAATCAAACCTTTTAATTTTTAACTTAACTATGCAAGCAGTTCCCCCCCCCCCCAAAATACACCGGAGACAATGTTAATATGGGAGGCTGGATTTAAAGTTTACACCTTTAGATGTATCATATCTTATCTTATATGATACAGACGTTACTTCAAAAAAGAAGATGATAACGTCCTACGCGTCATGCATTCAGTCATGCATATTAACCAATGACTTAAATTCTGCCAATTCACTGGTTTTCCTGGCTAGCTCAGGCAACCCATTCCATGCTCTAATAGCACTAGTGGAAGAAGGAGTATTTGTACAAATTTGTCCTAATATATGGGATTGGATATGAGTAGTGGTATCTTTGTGTCTTTCAGAGTATTTTATTAAATTTTGTTTTTGTATTTGAAAATTATGGTTCAGTGTTTTATGCATAATTGCTACTTTTAAGTCTTCTATCCTTACATTTAGAATTTAGAATAAATTGTCTACGTTTGTTTTTAGAGAAAAAGGATTTAATTAGTATTTACATATCAAAAATAATTTAAAACAACATTTAATAAGCAGTGTTTCATATTACATATATATACTGTTAACCAAAGTGAAGTTTCTTCCTTGATGCCTTGAATGAGAGGCTAGGTTCACATTGAACCAAAGCTTCATAACAAGCAGTTCATCGAATTCACATGAATATAAACACTATTATAATAATAACATTAATAAATAAATAAAAATCTCCGTTTCCTGTGTTGGCCTAACATTACAATGGCATTGACAACACTTTCCAAACTTACAAAAGTCTGTTCTTTTTGCATTGGCTGAGAGTTGGGTTGTTGATCGTTTGCGGTTCACTGCTTCTGATATTTATGATGAAAATGTTGAAGCCTGCATATTTAAGTGCCGGAGTGGACAACTTTGAGGGCTGAATACAAAGCTTATATCGTCTCCCTCTGTCTGTCGGGTAAAAAGTTTGAACACGTTATTTCTCCCACACCTAATCTCGGATCAAGCTGAAATTTTGCACAATTTTTTAAAAAATTAGGCTTTAGCCCTCAAGATAGAATTGAGGTCGCTCACTTTTTTTTTATAAATCCATTTAAAAGGCGATCACCCAGATACCCCCATCTTTCTCCCCCCCCCCCCCCCCCCACCTTTTTCCAACTAGTCCAAACAAATGATAGGATCACAGAGTATTAAGAAAGCTAAAAGCGTGAAATTACGCTCAATAAAAAAATTGGCCAAAATATTTCTAATCGCAGAAATTTATTATAGTTAGTCCAGTTCTATTACAAATTTAAGATTTTTCTTTTTCCTTGGAAAGAATCTCTTTTAATGTTAAGCCCATCCATTCTTTAACATTGTCTTCCCACCGCTTTCTCTGTCAGCCTATTTTTCTTCTTTTGAATATTGCATTCTCGAATAAACAATTTGTCAACACCTAATATATGTTTACTATATTTCTCAGTTTTGGACACGACACAGTTGGAACGAATCAGTTTTGGCAGTAAGACTTATTTGATTTCCAAAATACTCGTTGACAACTTTCAGGCTGCCCAACAGTTCTGCAATAATTTCGGTGCTTACGTTGCTGAAGTTGATACAGAAGGAGAATTCCAACTCCTCCAGGCTTTCCAAAGATTCTATCCTGAAATCCAAAACCTCTACATTTCTGGATCGGATGCTGCCTCTGAGAATACATGGGTTCATCAACGCACTGGGGCAGAAGTCGGATTCTTAAGATGGACCACGGGACAGCCAAGTAACACGTGGGGAAATGAAAATTGCCTTGAGTTGACACTTGCAGATGCAAGCGGAATGAATGACATGAAGTGCATCTATCCGGAAAGACCCATCAGAATTCTTTGTGAAAAAGATGCCAGCAGTAATTTTTAATTCTTCATCTGCTTCGTTTCCGTTGCTAGACGGACAACGCTTACTGTAAACCTTTCTATATTATAAACAAATAAAACTTTTACTGTAAAACTTTTAAATTGAACGAAAATGTAATCTAAACATTGTAATTTCTGAATGATATAAAAAAATGAACAAATTATTTCTGTACAATTTTCAAACTCAATAAAAGCAACATAAAATTTACATATTGATTTTTACTGTTATGTAATATATTTAAAATTAATTATAATATCATTTAGTCATGTGCGTCTTTAATCAAGTACTTAAATCTAGGCACTAGTTACATGCTTTCTAAAGTTGTACTAATATAACTTTAGTATTGTAGCAAATACTTCCAGAATGCATGAAAAAAAAAAAAAAAAATAAATTATAGCTTTTAGGTAGCATGCTCAGAGCGATATGGTCCAATCTCATTTGCGGACCAGTTGGGGGGGGGGACGGATTTTGAAGAAGGTTTTTCCGTGCTGCCGCTCAATAAACACAACTCAGCCCGAGTCGGGTGTCGAACTTGGAGCCCCATCATAGGTAGCCAAGCCCCCTTCATAAGGCTACTCTAGTCTTTTCTGAACGAGAAAAGTTTAATTTTGTTAAAATAGCTATACTATTACGTATGTAATTTTGGGATCTTTTGGCGCCCCTGCGTCCACCTAGCTCTAAAGGGTACCTGACATCAGTTGGGGAAAAGTAATGGCGGTTGGTCGTTGTGCTGGCCACATGACACCCTCGTTAACAGAAATCAAAAGATGACATTATTCTAACTGATTGTGCGCTGCAAATGGAGCGATCGGTAGTGGCGGTATAGCACTATGCAGAGCTCTACCAGATTGAAAATGCCATCTCGCCAAGGGTAAAGCACTATGCAGAACTCTACCAGATTGAAAATGCCATCTCGCCAAGGGTAAAGCACTATGCAGAACTCTACCAGATTAAAAACGCCATCTCGCCAAGGGTAAAGCACTATGCAGAACTCTACCAGATTGAAAATGCCATCTCGCCAAGGGTAAAGCACTATGCAGAACTCTACCAGATTGAAAATGCCATCTCGCCAAGGGTAAAGCACTATGCAGAACTCTACCAGATTGAAAATGCCATCTCGCCAAGGGTAAAGCACTATGCAGAACTCTACCAGATTGAAAATGCCATCTCGCCAAGGGTAAAGCACTATGCAGAACTCTACCAGATTGAAAATGCCATCTCGCCAAGGGTAAAGCACTATGCAGAACTCTACCAGATTAAAAACGCCATCTCGCCAAGGGTAAAGCACTATGCAGAACTCTACCAGATTGAAAATGCCATCTCGCCAAGGGTAAAGCACTATGCAGAACTCTACCAGATTGAAAACGCCATCTCGCCAAGGGTAAAGCACTATGCAGAACTCTACCAGATTGAAAACGCCATCTCGCCACACAATGCTACGCCCCAACAAACGACAGTGAAGAGTAGGACAAGGACAATTTTTACTAAAGGCTGACTACCATCCAAGATGAAAGACCTAAAAAGAACATCTTAATCATAATGGGTGACTTGAATGCTAAGGCAGGCAATGACAGCAGAGGATATGAAGAGGTCATGGGAAAACATGGACTAGGTGAGATGAATGAAAATGGAGAGAGATTTGCAGACGTGTGTGTCACGAGAAATTTAGTGATAAGGGGAACTGTCTTCCCACACAAACGAATACACAAAACCTATCAACAGAGAACCAAATAGACCATGTCTGTATTGGGAAGAAATTCCGTCGATCTCTTTCGGGTGAACGTGACAGACGACAAGCAGATGTTGCTTCAGATCATCATCTGTGCGCTCGAGTCAAACCGAAGTCAAGGGTGTGTAGCCTACACATTAGGCTGGTAATTGCTCTACAATAGTCACTACAGACTAGATCTAACGCGTCTTCAGTCGTAGCAATGAAAGGAAACAACCATTTCTACGCTGCCAGGTGAAAACTGATTTGGGTGGTTTATTAAAAATATGAAATAAAATATGATCTGTGACGCTGGATTTTTGGTGGTTAATACAGTTCTGTGTTTTTAAACCCTATGTCTAGTGTCTAAGCAAGATGATGACGATGGACTGTGTGATTTATAAAACTTTTCCTAAACAACTAGGCCAAATTCCGGATATAGGCCTATGGATTATGGGACAGCTCATGAATATGTATCTCGAGCATTAGAACGTCAAGAAAAGAAAATATATGGATCATTCTTTACTATTTGACTTTACTTCAATAATTAAAACAGGAATTGAAACAAAAAAAACAAAAACTCCCTCATTTCTAACGACAGAAGCATAGCTAGGGGGTGGGGGAGAATTTGAAAATCTCCCCCCCCCCGGTCCCAAATATTACGCAAAATGCAGGGGCCCACAAAGAGGTCAAGCCTTCCGGGCCCCCAAATGGTGGCAAATTTCTAGTTACGCCACTGTTCTTACAACTGAATTTAGGATGTGAAAGAACTGCGATGCCGTTTTGATAAATATCCGAACTTTGCGACATGGAGATACAGCATTTTAGAGGAAAGGTTAGATATATATATATATATGATGACGGTTTTAAATGTTTGACTTTTGCAAACCTCTTAAAACGAGATGGCTGAATAAAGAACCTTGATTACGTTATAAAAGTGTTTTTCACACGAGGCAAGTGCTATAGTGTTTTGAACTAGAGTTATGGCCTTGCTTTGACTAATATTGAAGCCAAACTTCTGGCATGCAGAAATGTCTCTCAGTCAGGGTCTGAAGCTGAAGGAAATCCACGATATATTTGATGAAGAATAGTGAAAGTGATTTAATTTCGAGTGTTTCTAATTGAATTAAAAGGAGAAATATATGAAAGACAAGAGACATTTAAATATTGTTTCTTAGTGGAACATAAAACTTCAGCCATGCATAGCAGATATCTACGTTTATGATTACGATTTTAGAACATAAACAAAAGTTTGTTGTTTTTCACGCTTATGAACAAATGAACGTGTGGCAAAATATGTAGGTCACAGCTGGGGCTGCGCAGCCACGGGAAATACTGTATTCCTCACTAATCTTCGGACTCGAAGACAGAACACAAACAATTTTACAGTTGGGGGTAGCCTAGCTTAAAAGAAAAAAAAAAGATCTAAACAGACCTGATGCAGTCACAATTGAAGATTAGAAAGCGCCACCTACAACTTGGTTATTAAAAAGTAAATTTAAAAAACTACAATGAAAACAATTGTAATATTAAACAAAATCTTTATTATCCATGAAGAAATTTGTCGCACTACTTGTGCCATCAATAAAAAAAACTGATAACTATAGAAAATGATATACACCACTTTCACTCAGACATTGCACATGAAATTTGTATGTCAGTGAGTTCACTTCTATTTAATGGTTTAATTGCCAAGGGAACAATGGAGTTAAGTCTCTTGTTCATGTAACTCTTCATTACTGGTTGCTCCCCCTTGTTGTGATGATAAAATCCCATAATCCTGATCCAGAGGGTAGTATTTTATTTTAAAAAATCTTTCTAGCATTCTTATGAATGTTTCTCTAGAACAGTTGTCCAGGTTGGATTTCTTTGTTCCCAATTGCTTTAGTAGCAGTTTTTAGGATTTTCTGCACTTTTTGTTTTAAGGCCATTCCAGACACTGCTACTTCATATATATATATATTTAATGATTTCACCAGCATGAACCAACTGATGAGCTTTCAAAAGTGAATACTGGGGAAATCCTTCTTGACAATTCTGACATTTAAATTGTTTGTCACCTTTGTGGACTCTTTGGTGAGATTTCAAATTGGAGGCTCGAGAGAATTGTTTGAGACAGATTTGACATTGAAAAGGTTTTTCACCTGTATGAATCACTTGGTGAGTATACAAACTGGAATTCTGAGAAAATCCTTTAAGACAGATCTGACATTTGAATGGTTTTTCACCGGTATGAGTCACTTGGTGAGATTTCAAGTGGGAAGATTGAGAAAATTCTCGAAGACATATCTGACATATGTGCTTTTTATAAGTTTTGATTTTTTTTGTCAAAACAGTTTCTTTGGAATGGTTCCCTTTAAATTTAATTTGAATGTTATCAGCATTATCTTCTGAAGTCACTTCATTTTCCTTTTTTATCACCTCCAACTGTAAACAAAAAAAAATTGATATATTAATTTTAAGACATTAAAAAAAAATTTTAGCTTTGGAAAAACGCCCCCTCCCTTTTTTTTTTTGGTTTTGATGGTGGAAAGCTGATTGTGCATACTCATTACAGAAGTAGATATGTGTGACAATTATTAAAAGCTTGTATGATGATCAGCTGAAATATGGCATCTAAATTATGTCCCTTTAACCTCTTATTTTTCCTGCTCCTGTTTACTATCTGGGCTAATATGTAAGAGAAATGGTTTTCAGTCTTTGGTTTAACCAAATACTGTTAGGGTTAGGAATATTTGTTTTCTAGAGTGATATTACACATTTTGTTTCAGATAATTATCTTTTTTTACAAAACTGGTATCAACTCACTCTGTCTGGTACAACTATTGCCGGAGGATTCCTGCTACCCGTCGCCTCAGGGTGGCGCCTCCGGTGGAAATGTCTAGTAGTGGAACTAGATAGGCTAAGTACGAGTAGCGAACCAGGACCTTGCAGGACCCCTTGGGTGAGCTTTTGTTTTTTTTTATCTCACTTGCAGTAGGGATGGAACAAGTTGCGTGCACACCAGTCCAAAAAGCTGCCACGCCGTTCCACAAAGGGGGCCGTCATCAGTATCCCAATAGCTGGAGTGGGAGTCCCTGCACGGAACAGTGGCAGTTACATTATAGGAATATGAGGCGAATTGAGTCAGCACTGTTCTCTGCCACTTGTAGCAAGTGGGGTCCAGGAACGGGGACGGTGTTCTGTGTACGCGGCACGGCCAGGTCTGGCCCAGTCAATCGATATGGCCGTCTACCGCTGGGAGCCATCCGACAGGACTGGGGTGAAGAACCCCATGTCCAGGCCTGGTAGTTAGATAAGAGCCTTTCTAAGGATGGCTGCCTGGTCGTGCGGTTTGCGCGCTGGACTGTCGTTCGGATTTATCGACGGTCGAGGGTTCAAACCCTGCCCGCTCCCATCCCCCGTCGTCCTGCGGGAGGTTTGGACTAGGAAGTAAACTATCTTCAACTCTGAAGGAACATCCGAAACATGTAAAACATTTTACAAACAAACATTTAACCACCAAGGGGATAATGGATAATGGCGCCTACGCCCTACTGGGCTTCACTGAAGGTACAACTGTTGTACACATTCCATTTCTCCCCCTTCCCATTAACACTTTGTACAATTATTTATTGTCCCCTGCAAAACATAATTAAATACAAAAATTAACCAATTAATGAATTAATTAATTAGTGGTAATCAATTAATTTAGTTTAATATTGATTAACCCATTAGCTCCTTCTGCAGTTGGGAAAGTTTTCTCAATCTAGTCTAATCTAGTGGGAAGCGTGGTCGAGAGGCCAAGTACAATTGAACTTGGCTTGTCTGTCTTTGAAGGGGGCTCAAGGTTTGATACTCGACTCGATCAGAGTTGTGTTTACTGAGCGCCTAAAGGCAGCACGGAAAACCTACTCCCAAAAACCCCCTCACCCCCACTGGTCCACAACTTAGTTTGGGCCAAAGCACTCTGAGCATGCTATAAGCATTAAAGTAGCGCTATATAAAAACAATTATTTAATTTTAGTCCAAAACTGTCATAGAAAGTTTCTAAAATCCACTTTTCAGTATGCTTGCTTTAAGCCTTTTATAAACTTTTTAAATAAAAGATGCATATAGTCTCATTGTGAGCATGATTACAAATTATTTAGGGGATTACATATTTTACTTGGCTTACTTTTGGTTACAATGCACGAGGAAAATAGTTGAAAATGTTCAGGCTATGGATATGTTTTGGTGTTATTTTTGTATTTGTTTTTATGTCAAAGTTGTTAAAAGAATATAAAGTTCATTCATCCTTCCATTTTTCTAGTTGCAGTGTGTGTGTTTTAAAAAATATATTTGAATAGAAAAAAAAAAACAAAGAAAAGAAAAACGATATTTTGAAAAAATCTGAGTTACTTCCCTTTGCTTATGATTATTAAGGTGTAGCTCAAAACTGGAAATAAGACTTATAAGGTTAAGGGAAATAAATCTTACAGTATTGATATATATGGCTTTAAATGTACAGTTCTTTCCCTTTTATAAGCTTTATTTATCTAAGTGATTTATGATGTTACTACAAATTAAAGTGTTCTAGTACCATAGTTGACATGTGATGTTGCTTAGTTAAACTTGTCTGTAGTTTTCCTGGGTCTGATAGCTCTCCTTTTTTAAACAGAGGCGTGACATATAGCTTCTATCCAGTCCCTTGGTACTCTACCCTGATTAAGTGAAGCCTGAAAAATAATTCTGAACACTGGTGCTAGCCTTGTTCATTGTTTAGTTCTTTGAACAATCTAGCTGGAATACCATCAGATCCAGAAGCTTTATTTGATTTTATGTTGGCTCTTAGTTTTTGGATCGCCTTTTCTTGTACATCTATGTCTCCTATGTTTTTGATTGTTTAAATTAAGCAATCTTTGTCTCCTAGGGATGAGAATGCTAACAAATTTAGAATGTTAGCTTTAGTTCATTATCATTGTGTATTATCTTCACCTTTTAATAGAGCTACTCCTGTTATTTCCATTTTTTCTTAAATTTAATTTACAACCCATACATTTTTATGGTTAACCTTAGATATTACTTTATGTATTCACTCTGCAGCTGTCTGCTCACTTTTGAGGTAAAGATTTTAAATTTTAAGGTACTTTTTATGGACTCTTTCTGCCTTAGTCTTTAAATTATACAAAAAGGTTTTCTTTCTGTTTGCAATATCTCTTTAGTTTGTTAATAAGCCAGCTTTTTATTTTATTTTATTTGACGAGTATTTAGTTAGTATTGGAATTTTTTTAAATCAAACTTTTAATACAGTTCATGAGGTCCAGAGATAATATCATAGCCTTCCACTAATCCAGGTCTGTAGGTTAAGAAGAGATCTAATGTGTTGTTGAATCTAGCTGCTTTTTATAAAAGGATCTAAACTTATGCTGTGTAAAGTTTCTATAAATAGTTCATTTATACCCTTAAGGATTGGTGTAGGTCTATGGTTAAGTATTTTTCAATATTGATCAGGTAGATGGAAGTCACCCCAAAAGTTTTAAAAACCTGCATTTTTTCCTTTTCCCTTTAAGCAACAATTAACTAATTGCATAGCCCTTGCATATACTCTCAACTAGAATTTGGTGGTCTGTAGATACCGCCTATTATTAGGGTCAGGGTTAAGATGATGAGGTGGTGTTAATGCTGCAAAATGTGGATTCAATATTTTTTTAGTTTGTTTTAAGTAATTTCTTAAGTACAAGTCAGTGCGTTTTTATTGCTAAAGGAAGGAACTCCTTCATGATTATCTGTCCTATCTTTTCTAAAAAGTTCATAATTGCTATTGAAAATTTCAGAATGATAAAACTCAGGAGTTAGCCAAGACAATGCCTTATTATTGTTGTGTAACTTGCATACTAAAAAATCTCAGCTAAACTTTAGTTTTAGAGTTTTAGACAAAATATTTATTTACCTGACTGGCTGATTCTTCTGAACTTTGAGTGTGAGAAGGTGTTTTAAACTTTGGGGAAATGACAGGTTCAGGGTCAAGACTGTTATTTGTCTTCATTGACCCAGCCACAAGTCCTGAAGCCATGGACCATGGTTTATTACTTTCTGTACAATTGCTCATTTCAATCTCTTGCTTTATAATAGTTTCCTGTAAAACAAAAATAACAAATTCATAAAGAGCTAACAAAAAAAACAACAAATTCATAAAGAGCTAACAAAAAAAAATAAAATTGTGTAAACTTTTATTCTGCAAGAATTCTCAAACTGATATAGAATAATAATTTTTGATACAAGTAGTCATGAAATTTAACAATTAATAATATAACAATTAATAATATAACAATTAATAATATACCTGATGTTCACGTTTCAAATTAGAAGCTTCAGCACAGTTTTCTGATTGCTGGGTATACAAGTCTGCTTCCTCTTCATCTATCTTCTTAATTTTTATCTCTGGCATTTTGAAGTCTTGTTCTCCACAAGGATGTGATAACAAATCTGGGTCTTCTATTTCCTTCTTCACATGTTTTAAAATATTTTTCAGTTCAAGAGAAGAAACATCAAAGTCTTTTTCAGACATCATGGAAGGTGAATAGGTCCCAAATTACAGCACATTTAAATCATATTTCTGTCATTAAAAAAAAAATAATTAAAGTTGTAATTTCTTTATCAATTAAAATTCTGCTATCTGTTAAGTCTACGGTAAACATGAATTACAAAACATTCAACTTTTTTACAATTTATCAAATGATCTGTTAAGTCTACAATAAACATGAATTACAAAACATTCAACTTTTTTACAATTTATCAAATGATCTGTTAAGTCTACAGTAAACATGAATTACAAAACATTCAACTTTTTAACGATTTATCAAATGATCTGTTAAGTCTACAGTAAACATGAATTACAAAACATTCAACTTTTTAACAATTAATCAAATGATCTGTAAAGGAAATATTTATTAAAAATGAAATTTAGACATTACTAAGGGGACAAAGATTTTGTGCTTAGCCAAGATCTAGCCAATGACAATGAGAATAATGAGTGTAATTTTTATTTCCTAAGCACAAGCCATTCATAAATAGTCTTTACTAAACTTAAACTGATCTTTGAGATTACAGATTCAAAAAATAACTTTTTTTTACTTAATTTTTAAACCTCATCAATACAAAACACATTATCAATATCATGTTTCTATTGAAAATAGGTCATTTTAGCAGACCCAGAAAGAGATTCTTAGAATTGTTTGTATACACAATTTGATAGGCCTCTATATATTCCTAAGTAAAACAACATGTGATATTGTTTGAAAATTGATTAAAATTATTATTTTTTTAAAACATGTTACACAAAAATACTTTTTTTTCTGTTAGTGATGAATTATTTTTTCAAAACTGTCTAGTTATGTAGCTTGTGACGACATATAGAGAACCATCAGTGATTGGACGCTACAATGACTTCATAAGTAATATAGAATAAAGAACACATCTATTCACAATTCACCTAGTGAGTTATGATAAACAAGAAAAGTTTAGCCAGCCATTTCATTTCTATTTGAATCTTATTATAAGACTGTAAATAAAATACAAACCCTTGCCCAAAATAATCTCATCTTTCAACGGTTTTGTGAAACAAATGATAAAATAAATGTTAGACTCTTTTTGTAAACTGAAATTCGCTGGATTTCGAAAGGGTTTTTTATTGCTCGTTTTGTTAAGCTCTTAAATAAAATTTTTTTTTTTTTGAGAAACAAGAAGATTCAATGGTTGGCGATGACTTAAAGCAGGCTAAAAAAATTGTTTTACATGGTAGGCATCTAACGCAAATGAATTGAACGAACCTCCGACTGCTAGGAAAGAAATGTACTTTCATTGATTATATTATTTTTTCTTTTAATTGCGTTGCATGAAAAAATAGATTTAGAAAATTATTTCTTCAGTAAAAAATAATGTAAACATAGCAGGCACACAGTGGCGCAGCTAGGGTGGGGGAGAAGAATTTGAAAATCACCGCTGGCCCTCACTTGAGAGGGGGGCCAAATGAGTGTTTTTTTAATTAATTTTTTTCTGCCTATTCAACTATTCTTAAAATATTTGAGAAACCTGATTCTGCGTATCTAGTCACGTACGAATACTAGTCTAGACTAATACACCGTTTCTTAGAGTTTCTAGATCTACATCTAGAATCTAGATCTACTCTAACGGTACTAGACTACTAGCTCAGTACTACTAGAATCTAGATCTATAATCTATATCTAGTACTAGTGTCTTAGTAGTGACACTGTCAGTTGACAAGAGTCAGTGATGACAGTGAGTAATACAGTTTACTACTCTAAGTAACTCTAGTCTAGTTATCTAATCTACTGTAACTGTGTTAACACTGTTATGTGTGTAGCCAGACTGTAGTCTTAAGTTAAAGTTAAAGTTGACTTAAAATTAAAGTCTAGCTAGTGTAGCTTTTTATATAATATAGAATCTTGATCAAGTGACTATAGTCTATATTACTAACCATATCAGTAATATAAAGAACTGAGGTGGTGATGTGGAATTCCGTCAAAGAAAGAAAATCGGAATATTCGGAAGATTTCTATTTAGAGAGAGATTTGGAAATAGAATAGACTAAAAAAATAAACATAGCTGCCATATTTAATTAAAATAACTGTTGCCAACTTTTTTTTCATGTCGCTACTGTGTCGATCGCTAATTTTATATGTTTATTGAAACATTAACGCAATGCAACATATTAGCACTAACTAGCGGATGGCAGGATGGAAGCTATTAATTTCGTTCATCAATTATTTTCATTAGTTCAAACTCAAGCTGCACTAAACTTTCAACAAACATTCTTATTAGAAAAAGACAGTAACCAACCAGTCGATGACCTCTGGAATTTCATTAAAAACCATCTTAAAAGCATAATAGAAAATCATATACCAACTAAATACACATCAAACAAAACAAATAAATGCTGGTTTAATAATAGACTAAAGAAGCTTTGTAAACAGAAGGAAAACCTCTATAGAAAATTTAAAGAAACTAATGCAGAAAGAGTTTACAAAAAGTATATAAAAATTAAACACTTAACCCAAAAAGTAAGCAGACAGCTGCAGAGTGAATACATAAACAATGTAATATCTAAAGATAACAACAAAAACCTATGGTCATACATTAAGTCTAAGAAAATGGAAACAACAGGCGTAGCGCCATTAAAAGATGAACATAACATAATACATAATGATAATGAAACTAAAGCAAACATTCTAAACAAATACTTTGCATCAGCATTCTCAGCCCCAGGAGACAAAGACATATTACTGAATTTGAACCAAGTAGACAACATAGAAGATATAGTAGTACAAGAAAATGGAATTCAGAAACTATTAGCCAACACCAAACCAAATAAAGCTTCTGGACCTGATGGTATTCCAGCTAGATTACTCAAAGAACTAAGTAATGAGCTAGCCCCAGTGTTCAAAATACTCTTTCAGGCTTCACTTAACCAGGGCAGAGTACCAAAGGACTGGAAAGAAGCTAATGTCACCCCCCTATTTAAAAAAGGAGAAAAATCTGACCCAGGGAACTACAGACCAGTATCACTTACCAGCATCACATGTAAAATCCTAGAACACATAATATGTAGCAACATCATAAACCACTTAGACAAACATAATGTCCTCACACCATACCAACATGGCTTTAGGAAATATAGATCATGTGAAACACAACTAATAGGACTAATTGATGATTTTTCAAAAGGTTTAGATAATAGTGAACAAATAGATGCTATCTTACTAGATTTTTCTAAGGCTTTTGACAAAGTTCACCACCATAGTTTGCTTAAAAAATTAAAATATTTCGGCATTAATGGTCCACTGCATCAGTGGATTAAAGACTTTCTGATAGGGAGAGAACAAACTGTAATAATAAATGGCTCTAAATCAACACCGATAACAGTAAACTCAGGTGTACCTCAAGGTACAGTCTTGGGTCCACTACTATTTTTAATTTACATAAATGATTTACCAAATTGCATTAGTTCAGGAACAAAAGTCAGATTATTTGCAGACGATTGCATAATATATAGAACAATAAAAACAACACAAGACACAGATATTTTACAAAGAGAATTAGATGAATTACAGAAATGGGAATCAAATTGGAGCATGTCTTTCCACCCAGAAAAATGTCAGTTGTTAAGAGTAACAAAAAAACTAAAACAAATTAATTCCACTTATCTTATTCATGGCAAACCAGTATCACAGACTAAAAACGCAAAATACCTAGGTGTTATAATAAATGAAAAACTATCATGGAATCCACATATTGATGAAACTACAAAAAAATCAAACAAAGCATTAGGATTTATTAAAAGAAATTTCTATAAATCAAATAAGAACATAAAACTAAAATGTTACTTAACCTTGGTTAGGCCAATAATAGAATATGCATCCTCCGTTTGGGACCCCTCAACTCAAGAAAACATTAAGAAACTGGAACAGACACAAAATAGAGCAGTGAGATTCATAACAAACGAATATTCACATTTGACTAGAGTAACACCTTTAGTAAAATCACTAAATTTAGAAAGCCTTCAGGACAGAAGGCTCAAAAGTAAAGTAGCAATCATACATAAAACACTGAACCATAATCTTCAAATACAAAAACAAAATTTAATAAAATACTCTGAAAGACACAAAGATAAAGGCACATTCCTCGTCCCATATGCTAGGACAAATTTGTACAAATACTCCTTCTTCCCTAGTGCTATTAGAGCATGGAATGGGTTGCCTGAGCTAGCCAGGAAAACCAGTGACTTGGCAGAATTTAAGTCATTGGTTAATATGCATGACTAAATGCATGACGCGTAGGACGTAATCATCTTCTTTTTTGAAGTAACGTCTGTATTATATAAGATAAGATAAGATAACTCTGAGAGGTTCTATACCTATAGTCCTTCATAAATGTAGATCTATGTTTTATAAAATTCTGACCCTACAGCATCGATGGAGAGCAAGTAAAGGGGGTGCCTCATGAACCGGGCGCTACTCGCAGACGGGCGTCAAAATGTTTTCAAGACAACAAGACTTTGTAGAAATTTTTTTATATAGATTCAATCGTGTTTTGAAAACGAAAATATGTGTCCTATTTTTAAATTAAGAAATTGCCGAGAATGGACGAATTGACGGCGAAAAGAGAATCTAAAAAAAAATTTAAGTATCTGCGGAAAATAGTTAGGCCTATGTGTGTGCTGGATGTGGCAAAATATGTAGGTCGCAGCTGGGGCTGTGTAGCCACGGGAGATACTGCATTCCTCATTAATTAACAAAGATTATCATGTAATTACTTTTTCATTTCGGTCTCTATGTCTGACTTGTGCTATATTTGGTGTAATCACTGCGCTGGCTTGGACATGTTCGCCGGATGGAGGACAAGCGCATCCCGAAAGTCATCCTCTATGGTCAACTCGCGACTGGCACAAGAAAAACTGGTCGCCCCCACCTCCGTTACATAGATGTATTAAAACGTGACCTCAAATCAGTGAACATCAATACTGACAATTGGGAAAACATAGCTCTAGACCGCAACAGATGGAGAGAGACAGTGACCAAAAAAGCTATGGACAGTGAAAGTACATGGGTCTCAGCTCAGGAAGAAAAACGTACAATCCGAAAAAACGGCCAGCTCCTCTACCACCGAAAACATTAACCTGCGCTATCTGTGGACGAGAGTGTCTCTCCAAAATAGGGCTCCACAGCCACACGAGGAAGTGTGCTCTGAGATGAACCATAGTCGTTCTACGACTGAAGGAGGCCAATGAGTTTCTGAAAAAAATGAGGCACGCGACAATAAATGTCGTTCAAAGGGCGCCAGTTATGCTCCCTACGCCTCTGCTGCTATCTTACGCGACAGTTTTTTTGTATTATTATTATTATAGCTTTTTTTATAAAGCGCTACTTTCATGCTTATAGCATGCTCAGAGCGTTTTTGGTCCAATCTCATTTGTGGACCAGTTGGGGGGGGGGGAGGGAGAGGGGTTGGTTTTCCGTGCTGTCTTTAGGCGCTCAGTAAACACAACTCTGCCCAAGTCGGGTGTCGAACCTTGAGCCCTCTTCTAGGTAGCCAAGCCAGGCCAAGTTCA
The DNA here is from genome assembly GCF_947242115.1 of Biomphalaria glabrata. NCBI lineage: Eukaryota > Metazoa > Mollusca > Gastropoda > Planorbidae > Biomphalaria > Biomphalaria glabrata. The sequence continues at coordinate 2,191,292 of NC_074719.1, forward strand.
AGCGCACTTGGCCTCTCGACCACGCTTCCCACAATATTTAATAAAGCTTCTATCAACTACTCTGTTTGACAAGTAGAAATTTTGAACACGTTATTCATCCCACTTCCGAGTCTCGGAATCAGCCTGGAACACCAAATACTTAGGAGACTTTAACTCTTTCTCTCCGTAATTATTTACCACATTCTGGTGGAATCAACGTTGGTATCGTCAGTTAGGAGAGAAAGTCATTGGTTAGCACGTATGGGCCAGTGAGTGTTACGTTGTCCGAACTATTTATTATGTAAATGGCCATAACATGTTAAATAATAACAGCAGAGATTGGTGTTTGAGTTTTAGGCACATCGGCACAATTTAGGCTATGTCGTGACAAAGATTAAGTATTGGATACATGTTAATATACTGAGATAAATTTGACAGTGTGAGTTCCCAATTAGTTGCTGTCCGCAGTATTATAGATCAAGGATTTCTAGCGGTTATAGTGTATCTGTGTAGTCAAAAAGGGAGACTATATTCCTTTAATTAAAAGATAACAAACTTAGAAAGACTGACAATCCTTTTGATTAAACTGCCTTTTAAAGATGCTTTTTCCTATTCTGAAACTTAAATTAAGTATACTTAAGAAGACTAACTGTTAAATAGATCTGACTGTGCTGGCCTAAACCCCCTTGGTGAACTATAAAGGGTTAATAGTTCAAAACCCTACTAAAGCTGAGTTGTGTTTGAAGGCCGAAAGGAAACCTTTTCCCAGAAACTCCCTCCCCCCAACTATTTAACTAATGAGAATGAACAGTGCACTGGGCACATCAATTTGAAACGTATTATTCTTTATGTTGTTACACAAAAGCGTATTTAAAAAAGCCCGCGCGGTTGCTGGTAAAGCGCTTGGCTTGGTTCGAATCCTTGTGAGGACTGGGATTTTTTATATTTCGGGTACCTGACATTAGCTGGGGAAGAGTAAAGGCGGTTGGTCGTTGTGCTGGCCACATGAAACAGATGACCTGTAGATCTGCCCTATAGATCGCAAGGTCTGAAAGGGGAACTTACTTACTTTCTATTTTTAAAAATATGAAGATACGTGTCAATTTTGTATAATCGTATCTTTATCTTATAAAAATACAGACGTTACTTCAAAAAAAGAAGATGATTACGCCCTACGCGTGTCTTTGGTCAATACATGTTAACCAGTGGCGGACTGGCTATATGGACGTTCGGGCAAATGCCCGGTGGGCCGGTGCCGAATGGCCTCTTTAAATGTCAGTACAAACCGTATACGTGATTACCCTTATCTTACTTTTTACTAAAAGTCTTCACAGACTTTACTCTTAGCCACATATTCCAAAATAATGGATTCACCTATATCCCTAAACCTTGCTCCTGTGAGTTTCATTCCTCTATACCAGTGATGCCCAACCTAATTCGGCCCGCGGGCCGTTTTAATTTCCGTCACTCGTCTCGCGGGCCACATGACCGAAAAGTTTCAAAAACGAAATGAAACAGTTCTGAAACTATTTTGGTAGAAATTGTGGATTTAATACATACTTAATAGGTTATTGGGCATGTTTTTTACGTGTCAGAAAACAGCTTCATTTCTCTACTTAAAATGTGAGCAACAGTGTAGATTGCTTTATAACCCACTCATTTTTCTGGTCTCTTTTTGGTAAATATTCACATGGATCCTCCAATCTCTAGGCGTAGTTCAACAATCTTTTATTCGCGACTCAAGCCAATAATGCCGCGATATTTATTTTATAATGCCGTTTTTATGGTGTCGTTTTTTTTTAAATGCCCCACTTTCTTTATAAAATAAATATGTTGGCATTCATATTCAACAAAAAAAGTAAAGATAGGTTCACTTTTCGTGGTAGAGTCTACATTCAGAGTTCCAAATTCATAAACACACAAATGTTAAAGATCATAATAGCAATACATCGGAAAAAAAGTGAGGGCCCAAACGGGTCCAAACTTAGGTAAAGATACATTTTTTCAACCCTTTTTTTTTTTTTGGAAGGGAGATTTCTACACTTTGTGCCGACGTTTCGGCGGGCCTGATGGAACCAACTCGAGGGCCGGATCTGGCCCGAGGGCCGTATTTTGGGCATCACTGCTCTATACATATTAAGACGGTAACAAAACATAGGCCTATAAGATGCGTGGTCGAGACGCTTGAACTTGGTTTACCCTTCCTATGAAGGAGGGTCGAGGTTCGACACCCGACTCGAGCAGAGTTGTGTTTACTTTCTCCCAGATACCCCTGCCCCCACTGGTCCCCAAATGAAATTGGACCTTAGAGCTCTGAGCATGCTATAAGCATGAAAGTAAAGCTATATAAAAGATATAATTTATTTATTTTTTTTTTACTTTTTATAGTCCTGTTGAAGTCGAGTTTATGTGGACATGCTCGAGTGAATGTAAAACGGGACCCTCAGTTTAAAAATTAATAAGATTTCTTGATAGTATGAGGTAGTACCATTTACAGCAGTCTGTAGATCCACTGTTCCCTAAATTGACTGTCCAAAGTTGTATTATATAACTGGGTTGATCGCTTCGTTGCAAGGTCCCAGGCTTTCTGTGTTCTGAAAACATTCACAAATCACCATTACCCTATTATTTAAGCAGTTAAACACGAAACCTAAATAGATGTTAAAGGAAAAGATTTTTTAAAAATATTCACCATTCGTAAACAAACAACATTTAGTCACGTGGTAATATTGATAGAAAACGAAAAAAAAACTGTCACGTGATAGCCATTGTGTATTAAAGTTAGATCGTAATTTGTATAGAAGAGAATCGCGTGGCTAAATGTTATTTGTTTACGATTGGTGAATGAGGTCCATTTCAGAGATAAAAAAGCAAAAAAAAAATAATAAAAAAAATTGCTGGAATACTCTGCCAAGAGATGCAGTCAAATTACTCATTTCCTCGACAGCTGGGCTCAAAACGCTACAGAAACCATGTTGAATCCATAGACGTAAATAAATATAGACTGGCCGATTAAAGAGTTTTATGAAACGAAAATTGGTGACTTGCAATTTTGTGTACTTTATTATACAGCATTTATGAGCAGTATAAAAGTTAAGTATTCATATCTATTTCAGCCATAACCTATAAAAGTATTACATTATTTTCAATAGTGTTTTTTTTTATCTCTAAGAATGAAGATCATGCAATTTTTCATAATTCGGAAATCCGAATACAATAGATATACATGTTTTCAAGTTACATGAAGTTACTTCCTTCGGCCAGTCTATATTTATTGATGTCTATGGTTGAATCTGATGACAACCTTTACGGAGAAACATTGACAGCTCCATCAAGCCACTGCAGACGACATGGAAACACTAACCTATATCCACAAAGATGTATGGCCTAAATGCTAAAATTCCTCTTAAGGCAAGCAAGTTGTGGGCCGGATTGTATGGTTATGTCAAGGCCGATTTTGACCCCCCCAGTCAGCCCCTGATGTTAACCAATGACTTAAACTCTGCCAAGTCATTGTTTTTCCTGGCTGACTCAGGCAACCCATTCGATGCTCTAATAGCACTAGGGAAGAAGGAGCAGTAAGAGATCTCGTAGCAGTAGTATTGCTTACATCAGTCTTTCCCAAATTGTGCTCCACAAACTACTGAAATAATTAACTAGTAGGCCACCACGTGCGTTAATCTCTCTTTGGTGGATAGCAAATTGTTCCGCTAAATACTCATAATGTGCGAAGTTTTCCGGTAATAAAAAAGGTTGAGAACCAGTGGCCTAAATAAATAAGGTCCTGCCTTCCATTATCTGAGTGAATTCCATCTCGGGCTTACGTGTAAGCGTCATTGCGCTACTTTTGGAGCATGCGCCATAGGTTGTCCACCCCTGTAGCCAAAATTTATTACACTTACACACAGAGAGATGTGTTTGCAGACAGCCTGATTAGTGTGCCGTTAAGTCATACCAATATCGTTTTCTTTAGATTGTGCGTTCGAAATAACTATTGAATTGAACACAGACATATCAATTTTAAGTTTATTTTCAGCCCATTAGTGAGTGTGTTTCGGAGGGCAATTTAAAACAAGCTGTCGCAACTGAAAGTAACACATTTTGAAATTCACAAACCGTAAGGCGGATTGTTGAAATGCGGGAAGTTATATTTAATGAAAGTAGGGGAAAAAAAAGTTGTACGTCCAAAATGTTATGTCTTCTTCTTCTTCGTTCTCATTTTTTATGTAGGAGCGCCCGGGCATGCTACCCTGCCTCATAGTGGATGCTACCCTGCCTCATAGTGGCGCCCGGGCATGCTACTCTGCCTCATAGTGGCGCCAGGGCATGCTACCCTGCCTCATAGTGGCGCCCGGGCATGCTACCCTGCCTCATAGTAGATGCTACTCTGCCTCATAGTGGCGCCCGGGCATGCTACCCTGCCTCATAGTGGCGCCCGGATGGAAACGATCGTAGGAGGAAACGATTAGGCTAAAGGGTAGCAAAACAAGACTCCCGTGGGGGTGCCTAAAGGGGTGCGAGAGCATCCTCATTACACTGCGCGCTGTTCCTCAAGGGGCCGTTACATAAATGGCGTGTCCTGCACAGTTAGCCTGGTATAGAAAAGGAAAATGGCGGGGGGTCTTAGTGTATGCGGCCTCTTGCCGCGAGTCTGACCCACCCGTCAGACAAAACAGTGTACACTGTTCTCATTCAGGCCGGTGAGAGGGAGCTCTTGTTCACTTTTGCTGGCCTGGAGTTCCAAGAGCCGAAGGCTCAACTCTACCTGACAGTCTAAGAAGAAGAAGAAGAAAAATCTTGGAGCGTTCAGATGACTAGACCAATATATGAGATGAACTGCGCAGTGGTTTCCAAATCAGGGAGCTCTCCATATAGCTTTATTTATATTTGGGTGTTTTAGGGCCAGTGTCTTGTACAAGCCTCTTGGTAAAGAGAGCAGTTTTGGAGGACATTCTCTGGTGACACTCCACATGGGCAGATTTCACTGGTTCCAATTCTGAGCTTACGATACGAATGTTGTCAAATTCTGTTGTGTCCGGTCCTGAGTCGAAAGATTAGACGTTGATCTTGTCGGGATAGCTTATAATAGGCAATCATCTTTCCGATTTGCATGACAGCTTGTCCATTTCTCATTTATTTTATTCACTACTAGTTTCTTCATCTCATTTTTATGTGAGAGTTTTGATTTTACAAGGGGGGGGGTGTAATAAGAAAAAAGGGACCCCCAGGTCAAATGATATATTTGAGCCCATCAAATTGAGAGAACTAAAATGCAGAAGAATAGTCGGAGAGTGTAAATAAGACTCTATTGGTGGGGAATGGAAGTGGTACTGGTTGAGAAGATCGTGGTAGTAAGCCTGTACGTTGTACAGACCCTGTGACGTGGCAATAAGCTATTGGTTTAAGCTGCCCACAGGTTGCGACTTTGCAGATCAGTGTTTATGCCTTCTAGAAGGAATGGTCTCGTACTGGTCCGATTCAACGTAATAGATAGAATCCGTGGGCCAAATAAATTCATACGTGGAATCCGTGGGCCAAATAAATTCATACGTAGAATCCGCGGGCCAAATAAATTCATACGTAGAATCCGTGGGCCAAATAAATTCATACGTAGAATCCGTGGGCCAAATAAATTCATACGTAGAATCCGTGGGCCAAATAAATTCATACGTAGAATCTGTGGGCCAAATAAATTCATACGTAGAATCCGTGGGCCAAATAAATTCTTTGGGGGGGGGGGTAATAATTTTGGGCCTTTACATTATTATAGTTAAGAAAAAAAAGGGGAGAGGTGGGTACATAACAAAACAATAAGCAGCATATAGTCTGAGAAACTAAACGGGCGTTGTCGGTGGGTAAATAAAGAACAATATATTGGCAACAATCAATACTTTTTTATGCATCGATTGAGGGTGTTACTGTGCAGTGCTATCAGTAAGTACCTCAACCAGTATACATTTTCTAATCTTTCGACAATTCACTGGACCGAAGTTTGCAAGTTGCCAGCGTCTATATCAGCACCATATATAGTGCAGCGGTTCTCAACCTTTTATGCTCGGCGACCCCTTTTACAATCCCCCACTTAGCCGCGACCCCCCCCTCCCCCGCACACACAGAGCAATTGTAGAATAAAAAATAACAATCCATTTTTTCAATGGTCTTTGGCGACCCCTGGCAAATTTCAATCGACCCCCCAAGGGGGGTCGCGACCCACAGGTTGAGAACCCCTGATATATAGGGTGATGACGTGGGAAAACCACAATCGATTGGCGTTCCGTATCATGCAAGTTCATAGTTTATTCACCAAATAATTACTACGACCTTTTTTAAAACAAAAATTTGTCAACATAATTTGCTGTAATAACATTCTAAAATCCTCAGAAAATAAGTCACTCTGTTGAAATGAGATCATTATATAGAGAGGCAGTGATACCTTATGAAAATAAAAATTGAGAATCGCTGATTATTGGAGAAAAATTCTAAGAAAAGATTTTGGAAAAACGTTGACGCAATATTCTAAAAATAGATGTATCCCCCTCGGCTGTGTATATAAGGAAGTGTGTGATGTAGAGAAACTCGGGAATGACAAGGAATTAAGGACAAACTACTTTAGGACGTGCTATTGTCAGGTGTAAAATGAAGCATATAAAAAATTTACATGTTAATAAATCACAAGAGGTGATACTATATAATAACCGTAACGATAATAATAGAAAAACATGTTTTACTCCGCTATTTGTAGAGCAGTATTTAAACGCGTTAGAATTTACGAGAATATTACAAACGGAGTCAGAGTGTTTTAAAAGATATAAGGTAGAGAAAAATAACAATGTAACAGAATACATATACATTGTGAAATATGACTTTCCGATTGGAGTTGATATTTATTTAGACCTAAATAAAAACCTTGTGAGTGAGGCACTGTTTCATTTGAAACTCGTAGTCAAAGAATGTAAAGGTAATTATTTGATACCAACAGCCTTTCCTTATCGAGACTTAGGAGAAGTGACATTTGATTCGCATCAGAATCCTTTTTACAATTTTAATGTAAACATAGAAGGGATTTAGTGTTTAAACATCTTAGTATGTTAGGCGTATCAGAGTGAAACGTATTATTATCTTGTTAGTAGTATTACAATTATGCCAATAACAAAATTGACCAAAAAAATGTAAAAAAAAATTGGCATAATTTTTTACGGCGGCTTTTAGTCGTCAAGAGGCAGCTCTTTGATAGCTCATGGCGGTTATTTGTCATGACCAGATGCAACATGTTAATCAACGACAGGTGATTCTCTGTACCCTAAGTAGGACTACTAGGGGAGAGAAATGTCACCTTATTCATTTGCACCGCCGACTAAAGTAGTTCGCCCTTTGTTCCGTACCCTCTAGACAAAGCCTACCTTGACGTGGTTAGAGGGCTTAGAGCTATTTGATGTCATCCCTGCAGGATTAGAATCTTTAGTGAATAAGAATACGCTGTTAATTTTTGTAATTAATTACTTGATTAACTTCTTTCAAAATATTTTAAAAAAATATTTAACACCGAATTGAAAATAAATCTAACACGGGTGACAAACAATAGCTCAACCAAAAGGCTTTTATTTACAACTCAGGAGGTGCGGTGACTGAGCGGTAAAGCGCTTGGCTTCCGAACCGGCGTCACGGGTTCGAATCCTGGTGAAGGTTGGCTTGGGAGAGCTACCATCTTCTACCTAGTGCGTTTCCAGGTGGCGGATAGGGAACGGACCCATAGATATAAGGGCTAGCAGTGAATATCAAATAAACAGACCAACTGATTTGCAGTAATGGAGGATGAGGTGGAGTATTCCAGTGGTTAGAATATTTACTAAAAACATCTCAGAAATCCAAGGGAAATGATTGCAAAAAGCGAGTATAGGGCGCTCTAACTCTAAACCCGGGTAGATGAAACTCGTTAGCTAGGGATAGCAGTTCATCTAGGAGAGACAACTCCGAAATGAAACAATGGCTGCCTTTCAGTTGATCTTAGATGATCTAAGGCTGTGGGATTCATACCCAGAAAGAAAAGCAGGCTGAAGTCGGAGTCGATCTAGCCCACACAAGCGAGCTGGTGGTTCTTCTATCTCTGCCTGTGGAGCCAGGCGCAGGGACAAGAAAGTAAAAACTACTGGCCAACACTACAAAACCAAAAGTCAAAGAATCCTTAAAGGAATGCAGAGGGTATCCAAAAGCTCAAAATTGAAACCAGTGAAAAATGCCCATGTGGAGTGTCACCAGAAAATGCTGACCATGTCCTTCAAAACTGTTCTCTTTACCAAAAGGCCCGAAGAAGACCCTGGCCCCAAAACACCCCAATCGAAAGAAAACTATATGGAGAGCTCCCTGATTTGGAAACCACTGCGCAGTTCATCTTGACCTAGTCAAGTGAAGACTGGGATTTTTAATTTCGGGATCTTTGGGCGCCTCTGAGTCCACCCAGCTCTAATGGGTACCTGACACCCTAGTTAAGACATGCTCCAATTTGATTCCCATTTCTGTAATTCATCTAATTCTCTTTGTAATATATCTGTGTCCTGTGTTGTTTTTATTGTTCTATATATTATGCAATCGTCTGCAAATAATCTTACTTTTGTTCCTGAAGTAATGCAATTTGGTAAATCATTTATGTAAATTAAAAATAGTAGTGGACCCAAGACTGTTCCTTGAGGTACACCTGAGTTTACTGTTATCGGTGTTGATTTAAAGCCATTTATTATTACAGTTTGTTCTCTCCCTATCAGAAAGTCTTTAATCCACTGATGCAGTGAACCATTAATGCCAAAATATTTTAATTTTTTAAGCAAACTATGGTGGTGGACTTTGTCAAAAGCCTTAGAAAAATCTAGTAAGATAGCATCTATTTGTTCACTATTATCTAAACCTTTTGAAAAATCATCAATTAGTCCTATCAGTTGTGTTTCACATGATCTATATTTCCTAAAGCCATGTTGGTTTGGTGTGAGGACATTATGTTTGTCTAAGTGGTTTATGATGTTGCTACATATTATGTGTTCTAGGATTTTACATGTGATGCTGGTAAGTGATACTGGTCTGTACTTGACTGAAGTGGTATAAGCTGAATCACTTATCTGGACCAGTTGGACCCTTTATAGCTTTAAAGTTTGAAACAACCGATAAATAACTTTACAAACTCCCATTTTCAAAAGTACCTCACTAGCAGAGTGGTTAGTACTATATTTTTAACACATTTATGCAAATGGTTTAACATTTTTGTCAAAAAATGTTATTATATTTCTATTGCTAAGTTATGTAAGTTATGTAGATACCAGCTACTACTTTTACAACAAAAAAAAAGTTTTTAAGAGAAAAAATCTATTTAATATGCATATAAGCCAAAGATAATTTAAAACAACAATTAAAAAGTAGTTTTTCATATTATCGCCTAACTGCAGTGTGCTGCAATGGAAATAGTACACTTAATTATTTTTTTTTTAAATATTTTTTTTAAAGAAATGTTTTTTTTTTTCTTGAGGATTAAGAGATTGACCCTTTACAAAACAATTAGATCAATTAGAAATTCATTATAAGACATCAGTGTGGCCAGGTTCACATCTAGCTTCACATTCACTTTTACCTATCCTTTGGTCTGCTGGACAGCTGGGGCACCACACACGATCTGTCTACCTTCTATCTCCATTCTTCTCTGTCATTTGTCTTTGATATAATTTCATTCTGATATTCTTTCTGAAAATATTGAAACCTGCCTTTTTACCTGCCTGGGTGGACCACTTCGGGGGACGATTTTTACTTCTATATTTTATAGCAGGAAAGGAAACACCTTAATGCGCCATTTGTAACGGAACTCTATAAGCTGAATCTATGACACCGAAATATCTTTTAACTTCATTTTTACAAAATCATTTGATCTTTGCTTACAAGATATCCTGTTGTTTAGACTATTTTAACTCTTTCTCTCCTAATTGACGATGCCAACTTGATTTGACTCCCATTAAACAAAATTGATTTTGGATTTTGTGGGAAGCGTGGTCGAGAGGCTAAGTGCGCTTGATAACTTGGCTTGGCTTGACTACCTAGATGTTTGACACCCGACTCGGGCAGAGTTGTGTTTACTGAGCGCCTAAAGGCAGCTAGATACCCCTTCCCCCCCCCCCCCAACCGGTCCACAAATGAGATTGGACCAAAAGCTCTCTGAGGATGCTATAAGCATGAAAGTAGCGCTATATAAAAGCTATAATAATACTAATAATAATAACAATAATAATAATAATTTAAAAACCTAAATTTGTGTTGTGTAAAAAGAGTATGCATTCTCCTAAAAATTCAATACCAAATATAACATTTTCTGATAACAAACAAACAATGTCTGCCAAAATCATAACAGGATCATTACGACAGAAAGAGTTAAATATACGTGTCTCGTTTGCATGCCTTTTAAGACGACTACGACAACAGGCGACTTTTTAGATGAAGTTAAATGATTTCCTGTAACATGTTTAAAAATATATGCCAGTTCATCAAAGGTTAAAGTGTGAGGGAAGTAGTGGAAATCTTTTGAGAGAGGAGATTTAAAAAAAAACAACACCTATTAGAATAATTATAATCATGCCACTGATAACCTAACTTCTGACGGTCATATTTCACTTATCTTTATTTGTAAAAAGCTCTGCCTTGGTTACCACAGTATGGTTTTAAATCTTGACATCACATTTTATTTATTACAACTCGAGTTTACCCATCTTCTGGGGCCTGTTCATATCAATTGTACACACTTTGTACTAATCACTGTTTACCTACGATCAATAGATTTTTTTAAAAAGCAATTGGACTTAACAGTCTTCTTTGAGTTCATGCCCTCATCTTCAATGACGATGGAGGAGCTCTCTAATCTATACATATCAGTTATAACCATGTAATCATTTATTTGCAGTTTGAGCTTTTCTATTGAGTCACGTGGTATCTTAAGAAACCACAATGCAGACTAAGCTTTTGCACTATGTGGAATACGGTAATTCTAGGTCAGTTCAAAGTGGTTATTATAGTTTCTTGTGCCTTTTTTTCTTACCGGGAGAGCTAAATTGTAATTCTACTAATTTGTCACTCCAATAGTAAGTGGTCTTCAGCACGCAGTTTGGGAAACACAGTGCCACGTAATTGACACACACACACACACACACACACACCACGTGACCACGTGACACCAGGCCCCAAGGCTGCATTAGTCATCAAATTGGTCAATCCCTTTAGAAATCCGAATTTTAGCGTGACCTGCTAGTTTTAGTTTCACTTTCATAGAAGTTTAAATGTAAACTGAAGAATCACTTAACAAAGAGAGTTCTTTTATTACAATAACACTAGACGGGCCTGGGGGCTCGTTCGTGAACATAAAATATGTTTGACTCGAAATAGGACAATATTGTTATTCACAAAATATTTTACAAAGCTTATATCAATTATCTGTATGGTAAAAAGTTGTACACGTTATTTCTCCCACACCCAATCTCGGATTAAGCTGAAACTTTGCACAATTATTTCTTTTACCTGACAACACAAGAATCAATAAAATAATTACCAATTAGTTAATTAACTGTTGGCAATTATTTTGTTTGGTATCTTGAACAAGGGAAAGAAATTGTACAGACTGCAGTGGTGTTATAAGATGAATTAGTCCCCTTTAAAGTAACTTACAATAAACAAACAATAGATAACTGTACAATCGCCCGTTATCATAAGCACCTCAATAGCAGAGTGGTTAGCGTGTCGGCATGAGCCATCAGTTCAAAATCAGGTCGCACTCTCCCCCCCCCCCTCTTTTTTTTTTCTTTTCAAATAAACACTTTTAAAACGCGATTACAGTAAAATTTAAAAAAAAAATGGTCCAGATAAGTGATACGATCACATTGAGAAAGCTAAAAGGATGAAATAGCGCTAAACAAAAACACTTGGTCAAAATGTTTCTAACAGCACAGATTTACAAATGTAGTCACATGACTGATCCCAACTAATTGACACAATTACACTTCGTTTAAGCTTTTTTTTTTTTTTTTTTTTAAGTTCTTTTTAAAGTGTTGTTCGTGTTTAGAATTTGTGTGTGTGTGTGTGTCAGGAAGGAACGTGTGTATGGTTGCATGGTCAAGTTGTATGTGTGTTTGTGAGGAAAGTAGGAGCGAATGACAGGAAGTTTGCATAAGGACAGTCGCCATTGGATGATGTGGTAGAGAAACACTCACGCTTATGCTCATCTTTATAACCGGGTTGTTAAGTGTTTTATAATTACAGCTGAAACCGAGGGACACCTAAATGATTGCAAAGTTGCGTACAAGTACGCAAATGGACACAAAAATACACGTGTACGGTTTATCATCTAAATAACGCATTTCCTCCACACACACACAAAATGTTATGGCTGCCTGGTCGTGCGGTTTGCACGCTGGACTGTCGTTCAGATTTATCGATGGTCCCGGGTTCAAACCCTGCCCGCTCCCATCCCCCGTCGTCCTGCGGGAGGTTTGGACTAGGAAGTAATTATCTTCAACTCTGAAGGAACATCCGAAACATGTAAAACATTTTACAAACATAATCTTATAAATCTATAGATCAGCGCGTGATTCCCAGAAATGGACTATACTTATTACATCTATCACGAGATATGTCTTTTTTTTGTTTTCGCGCGCTTACGAGCGAAGATTTATAGATCTTGCTGATGCAAATGAAGCATAGTTTCTTTCAATGTGTCGTTTTACTTCTTGACTCAATCTTCAAACTGATTGGGAATTGATTGATTGTTTAGTTCTGATTCATTGGACTTATGTAGATTTAGTATTGCATTAAAAAGTCTTACGATGTCGGGCACCACGATTTTACGTAAATCTAGATTTACAATTAAGATCTAAATAGACTTTGTTTTCCAGATCTAAATGTGATAAAGTGTATAGGGGCCTACTAGACCTAAATCTTGTGAGAGCAAATCTAGAACTAGATCAAAGGTGATCTAATTATCGATCTAGATCTAGACTACTGACTAGGTCTAGTAGATCTAGGATCCAGATCTAGATATCTGTAACTAGATCTAGATAGGCCTATACTCATAAGTGTGTAGCAACGCCTGTCATCTTATCTTATCTTATAAAACACAGACGTTACTTCAAAGAATAAGATGATTACGTGGTACGCGTCATGCATTTAGTCATGCATGTTAACTAATGACTTAAATTCTGCCAAGTCACTGGTTTTCCTGGCTAGCTCAGGCAAAAGGCCTACGAGATTTATTGATCTCCTTTCTTATCATTTATGGAATCTAAAATAAAAAAAAATGTCTGTTCTAACTTTATATTGATCTAGGTCTAGATCTAATATTTCACATTCAGGAAAGTTGCCAACAATTCCGTAGAATTGTTATAATATCTTTAAATAGCATATGTACATGAAACAAGTCAACTGTTAATGAAGCTACCTCTAGATCTAGATTCGATTTTTCAGGAGTTGAAGAAGAGCAGAGGTTTTAATGTAGGAGATTTTGGATAATCTCTCTCAGCATGACAAAGGAATCAAACTGATGTGTCCTGACTCTAAAATTACAGATACTAGGCAGATCTAAAGCTAGCATTACATAAGTAAGCCTAAATTTAAAGAATGAAGAAATCAGGGACCTTGAAGGCTGAATTTGTTTACAAGAGAAAAGCTTTTGCTTAAGAAGAAGAAGAAAGCATTAAAATCTTGATCCATTGCGCCCTCCTTCAACACATCTGACTATCTGTTTTCTAAAAAAAAAAACTTCAAGCATCAAAACCCAAAATAAAAAAGCTTAATCTTACATCAGCAGACTCAATAGCCCAGTTCTTATATTAGAAACAAGTTCAATGACTGATAAGGATTATCTTATCTTATCTTATATATTACAGACGTTACTTCAAAAAAGAAGATGATTACGTCCTACGCGTCATGCATTTAGTCATGTCTGAAAACAAATCTTTTTTTAATTAGTCATTGCAAATGATGCCAAAACTTTCAATGCTAACTCTGCAAAGAATGGTGTGAAAGAAGAAAATCTGAATTCTTTCAAAATGTGAAAAAAATATTTCCGGTGTGTGGTGGAATAAGTCCGCCGATCGGTCCGTTTGCACTTTCCGATGGGGATGATGGCCTGTGACTCCTAGGGGTAAAGTCTTAGAGCCACATCGTGGTAAACATTTTGTTGGTATTATAGACAGGCATAAGCAAAACGCAAAGCTTAATGATTTTGTGGAAGAACAAATATTTAATAAAGATTAATTAAGAAGAAATACAATCAGCGAGTAAAGGGGGGATGTACAGAATGATTTACGATTTTATGGTAACGTTTAAGATAATATCATCTGGGATGTTGCTCATAAAACTCGAGTATGGTTTGCTTATTCGGCTGTCTCTCATCTGTATTTAAAGTTCTCCTTCGGGGTGGGGTAAGTTGAAGCTCCGTTGTCCTGGCAGCCAGTTGCTGGTGCCCTGCGGGTAGGTAGGCACTAGTGTGATGAATATGGGGATGTCACGCGGTGGGCATACTCCCGTAGTAGGTGCAGACCGGTCCTGGGACCTCAGCCTGGAATGCCATCAGTTCTGATGAGTGACTCACTCTCAACGGGAATGTGTGGAGAGCTGCTGAGGTCTACCTTCAGGTTTAAAACACGCCAGCCCTGATGTAGGAGGCTATGAGATGAGACGTGAGAGGAGCCTGAATTATTAAACCATACAGGCTGGTTGGCGAGGGGCGCATCCTTGGTAGGAGCGTCTCCCTCAGACTAACTAAGATACGTGTATTAACGACGTTTTACTAGGTCTAATAATAATTGCTGCACAAATAATATAATAACAATATTACGAATACACATATAAATGTACAAGGCAGGGGCATAAATGAGGAGGGAAACAGGGGGACCATATTACAAGGCTGTAGCCCCTGTGACATTATTGGCCCACAGGTAAACAAGTCTGCGGTCGCTCGTGACCAGAGGACCGTGACAAGAAAAGGGGGAGGGGTAGAAGAAGGCACATAACTAATGCAGGCCGACCAGCCGAGAATATTGGGGTAGATACGCGAGACTGGTTCTTGGGCCTAAGGATGCATGGTAACAGCACAGAATGTGCATAGCAAAAACAAGCATAATTATAATGTATATATATGTGCACATATACAGGTGCATATGCACAGGTAAGGAAATAATCTAGACGCGAGTAGGTCCAGATGAATATGGATATGAATGAATAGCAAATATCTAGATAGACAATAGGATTAACAAAGTTGTAAGGTGGATGTCCCCCGTTGGGAGTACAGTCAACATTGACGAGTAAATGAGGAACACATATTCATAGAGATTTACAAATGTAATATTTGGAAGCAAACAAGTGTTAACATGATATGATAAATGAACATAAATGCTACAGGCGAAGACACACTAAATAATAAGGATAAAGTTTTTCCAACTCACCCGCTTTGCCTCACACAAGTTCCCAAACGAATCGTTGACTTGAGAGTCTTCTGACTTCTCAGTGATTCTGATCTAGAATGGCATTAACCTGAAACTTTCGTCTCCGGCTTTTATAGGTTCCCGAGCGGTATGTTAGAGTAGTGACGACCGAATGGCCATCGAGTCTTTCGAATTTAGAATTGTTAAATTGGACCAATCTTTTTATTTGGGGCTTACGCACCTGACTTCTTTAACCCGCGACCCGGGGGGGGGGGACGAAGGAGGATGAAAGCGGAACCATGCAACAATTATCAGGCTGGACCATCGCTCGATGGCACAGCGGACGGGAGCTATTTCAATAGCCATGGGCGTTAGGAGTGCCGACTCAAAGTGAAGTACGTGGACACCAAATTTTAATTTCCCTGGACTTTACGACTGTGTGTGTTTGTTCTGGCGTTTGGGGTGTAACTTTCAATTTTAATGTTCCTGGACTTAATGGCTGCGTACGTTTGTTTCGGCGTTTGGGCGTAACTTGGGATGTGTGTTTATGGCCTATAATTTGGGGGTTGGATCTAACCTTGGTGTAATAGGATGTTTGTGTTCTACACTGGTCAGTTTAGTGTTGAGAGGGGGCTATACAATGCTAACTAGTGGTAAAAAAGGGTGGGGGGTAGTTCCGCACTGGTCAGTTCTGTATTGAGGTGGGGCGCGTTTCGTCACACGGTGCTGCATACCTTGAAAAGAAATCGCCCATTTACAAAACTAAATGTCACCGATCAAGCCTCATTCTTTTAAATTTATTTACTGTTTGTGCTATTCTGGAATCAGGAATAAAACACCAGAAGCGTTATGATAATATACTCATTGCCAAGTGACAAGAACGTTGTCATTCTAACATAGTCTAGAAAAGTCTATGACTAAGACTAAATGTGTAAATATTTTGACAAATGTTCAAAATGTCTTATATAACTTAATGTTGTGTTAACCTTTGGATTGCTGCATTTCGCTTATGTTACGTGCTTGAATCATTTTTAGTAATTCCTAAGTAGCCTATATTTCTTGATATTTAGGAAAAAACACACTTGCGCCTCAAAATAGGCCTACACATTTCCATTTTGGCATGTAGGCGTCTCAGCGATCGGTGAGAAACGTGTGTAGCTTCTATAAAGCTAATAATTAGTAAAGCTGTATACAAATGACCAATGTTTTAACAATGAAAAGTATTTTCAGTATGAGAAGTCGTTGCAACTTATGATATGGACCATGTAACATTTACAGCTGTTTTGCGAGAAGAGTCTTGTCATGAATTTGGTTATTATCCCTTGCTGTCTGTTTACAATTGTTAGCTTGTGTACTGACCGTATTACGTATTTCGTGTTGTGATCTCTACTATGTGTAGTTGTTTGTCATTCAGTGAAATAAAGCTTTAAATGTAACATGGTATTGTTATTTTTTAAGTACAACAATTTATTTCACTGAATGTATCTAAACATGGATAGACTGCTTCGGCCCGAAAGATTCGATGTGGAACCTACCGTACCTCAAGCACCAGAAAAGTGGCTGCACTGGTACGAAACATTTAAAAACTTTCTGTCGGTAATTATTATAGAAAATGTAGATAACAAGAAACTACTAATAAATTACATTTCGGCTTCAGTGTATCAAATGATTAGTAACAAATAAACATGTGATGAAACGATTCAGTCACTAAATAACATCTATGTGCAGCCCAATAAAGAGATATTCGCAAGGCACAAGTTAGCCACGTGCAGACAAGAACAGGGTCAAAGCGTTGAAGCCTTTCTTCAAAAACTCCGCAGTCTATCCAAGGACTGCAATTTCAAAGCCGTGACAGCTGAGCAACATCGTGACGAGTCCATACGCGATGCATTCATAACAGGTATTGCCTCCAACAGCATTAGAAAACGCCTCCTTGAGAAAACAGATTTAAAGTTAAAGGATGCATTTGAGGAAGCCAGAGTACTTGAACATGCCTATCAACATTCGTTGTTGTACAAGTCACAGCCAGAAACCACTAGTGGGGCTACGACCTATGCTGTAAGAGAACACTCTGATGATTCTGTCGCTCCCCAGTTGCTTGACAAGATCCACATTGCTAAGGGAGGCGCGAACGAAAATGTGATCATTTAGCTGGACTCCTCCCGTAAATGTTTGAGAAACACTGGATTGAATGGTCTTTTATAATTCAGATATTAAGATACTATTTTGAGAAGAAAGAAAAAAGAAGCGCTGATCCATAACATAAGATTCTTAAAATAGAGACAAAGACTTTGGTCGATGATGTAATATTCTATATACAGATTTATATTGTGTATATAAAGAGTGGATTTTGAAACTATCGCTTTGGGGAGGAATATGGGACTTCTACTTTCGGTCGTATTGGGATTACAATTTAGAATGTGTAGGCCTATTTCGGCTTAAAAGAAAACATATAATAAATCAACATGTTAGGCCTATAATTCCAAATAGTAAGAAAGTAAAAGATAGGATGAAAACTTATTTCACATCGAATTTTAGTTACCATTTAAATTCTGAAATTCGACGTATTCTACAGACAGAGAAAAGATGCTATAAGAAAACAACTTTAAAGAGAATGGATGAAACTGAATACAACTATATCTTTAGATACGATGCTCCGATCGGAGAAGGTTATTATTGCAAAGAATTGAAAACATTTGTGAGACATAAAATGTTTTACTTGATGATTGTTGTAAAAGAGCATAGAAATAATCTTGAGATAACGACAGCATATCCTTTGCTAAATGATCAAACTTTTATCAATGGTGAATCGATTGATAATCCTCTACATGGTGTGGAACTAAATATTACAGAAATTTAAATTTCCATTGCCAATTGCGCTATAGAAAAATGTCTTCGTTACCATTAATGCAATACAGTCAAATTTATGTTTGTTTCTTTTTGTTTCGTTTCTTTGTTTTTAATAATCCAATTTGTTTTTCAGAGATGGTCACGTTTGTCACACAGTGATTACTATAGGCTACTTACACTGTTCTCATTCAGTGTTCACTTTTGCTGACCTAGAGCTTACATACAAAATTTGACTTAAAATCGCAATAACTGCTAAACCACTAATTTGGTGTTGTTGGAAAGCATTTTTCACTGTCATTCTACTACACACTTGTTGGTATAGGATCAACTCTACCTGACAGTTTCAAGAAGAAGAAGAATACATATGATGGTTCATGTCTTTTATTTGAAATAAATAAATATGAAATAAAATTTAAAATATTGAGTTCGTGTTTTTATTTCATTGACTGTATTGCATTTTACTCCGCGAATTCTTATGTTTAGGAATAATAGATATCGTCTGTCAGGCGTTCGACCGAGAGTAGTCTGTCCTTTTATTTCTTTCCCTACCCTCTATACGAAGCCTACCTTGACGTGGTTAGAGGGCTTAGGGTTATACTTTGTCGTCTGTGTAGGATTAGATTTTTTATTGACAAAGAATAACCCGACCAAAAGGCTTTTCTAAATCATTATTTGAGGGATATGGAAATAGAATTTTGCGCGTTGTTAACTTGTAAACTTACTTACACGCTTCCTAAACATGAACAAGTTCTAAACTTCTCATGGACCTCATTCATTGGATGGCTGCCTGGTCGTGCGGTTTGCACGATACCATTGTTTTATATTTTCCACATTGCCAACACGGGTCATATTTTGAACAGTCACATCAGCCCTATAAAACATTTGGTCATAATATAAACGTCAGTTACATTATATTTCATTTAAAATATGAGAATCTCTGATTTCTAGGAAAAAAAAACATTTTAAAAATAACTGTATTCGTAGCCCTATTCTATGATGTAACATTCTAACAATAGACTGAATGGGCCTTGTTTGTATGCTATATATAGGCATGTTTGCTGTCTCCAACGCTCAGGAATGATCAGGAATAAAGGACGAACTACTTTAGGGCGCGCGGCTGTTAGGTGAAAAGTGAAGCACATAACAAACAAGGAGAATCTCTAGTGACGATAATAAAGTTAATATAATTGAAATATATTTCACTCCGGAATTCGCTGTAGGTATTTATATCTACAGCGGCTTTCAGTTCTTGATTTTGTCCACGGCTTAAAGTCGACGACATAATCGGAATTAGCTCTACAGTGGCTTTCAGTCTCTGATAGAGTCGGTATTTGCATACAGCGGCTTGATTGTCTGTCCTCGATAGAGGCGGATTTCAATCGCCGACTTTGTCGGTATTATCACCTCTTCAGGGGCTTTCAGTCTCTGATAGAGTCGGTATTTGTCTACGGCGAGTTGATTGTCTGTCCTCGATAGAGGCGGATTTCAGTCGCCGACTTTGTCGGTATTATCATCTCTTCAGGGGCTTTCAGTTTCTGATAGAGTCGGTATCTGTCTAAGGCGGCTTGATTGTCTGTCCTCGATAGAGGCGGATTTCAGTCGCCGACTTTGTCGGTTTTTCCGTCTACCATAGTCGTCGATAGAGTTGGTATTCATCTCTACGGTGGTTTTCGGTTGTCATCTTTGTCGGTAATTATCTCTACGGTTTCTACGATTTTCTTGTAGTTCCCGATAGTGTAGTTCCCGATAGAGTCAGTGTTTTTGCTCTACTGGGGGCTTCTCGTCTCCAATAGATTCGGTATTTTTGACTTCGGCGACTGAATACTCAGTCGTCGAAAGAGGCGGTATTTATATCTATGGCGACTTTCAGTGTGGAATAATAAATATCAACTGCAACATCTGGTCTTTGGTGTCAATGCGGTCATTCGTAAAGCTGTTATAAGTTGATTAAGAAACATGTTTTATGCATCCTTGGTGTTCTGTGGCAGATATGTCGCCTGCCGCCGACTAAAGTAGTTCGTCCATTATTCCGTATCCTCTAGACAAAGCCTACCTTGACGTGGTTAGAGGGCTTAGGGCTTTTTGATGTCATCCATGAAGGACTAAACATTTTAAGCTAAAATTATATAATAATAATAATAATCTTTATTATCCGTAAGGAAATTTGTCTTACAATTTGTACATTACACTAAACAAAAAACATTATAACTATAAGAAACCAAAGTGTACATTCACACCAGACTCACTCATAATTTACATGTGACAAAGTTTATACCAGATTGTTCTTACTTAATCTTTCTGTTTATTTCTGTAATCAGTTTATTTGGATTTGCTTCTTTCAAAATATAAAATAAAAATATTTTTGTACTTTTAGTTCACAACGAATCTACCATGGATAAAATCATTAGCCCGACCAAAAGGCTTTTTTTTTTTTAAATGAACATTCCTCCTATCAGCTTGTTCACTCTTTAAGGAAACTGGACGGATATTTTGAAAAGGGCTCTAACAATTGTTTTTTAAAATTTGAATTTTAGTAGCATCTTAAATAAACAAAAACTTATTGGCTAGCAGTATAGTGAAAACGAGGTGCTGGAAAATATGCACGTCGTAGAAAAAAAACGTAAGCCAAATTTAATTTTAGGTTTAGATTTAATCAAATTAAATTTGGCTTTGGTCTTTTTATTTTAAACACAGCGTCAGCTGGAATCGCTGATTATCATCACACACGACTCAAACGTTTTTATATATTCAGTAAATATTTGAATAAAAAATAAATATTTTACTTGCCGTCATATTTACAAGCAGTTTGTTGTCAAGTCCTATTTACAAGCAGTTTGTTGTCAAGTCCTATTTACAAGCAGTTTGTTGTCAAGTCCTATTTACAAACAGTTTGTTGTCAAGTCCTATTTACAAACAGTTTGTTGTCAAGTCCTATTTACAAGCAGTCTGTTGTCAAGTCCTATTTACAAACAGTTTGTTGTCAAGTCCTATTTACAAACAGTCTGTTGTCAAGTCCTATTTACAAACAGTCTGTTGTCAAGTCCTATTTACAAACAGTTTGTTGTCAAGTCCTATTTACAAACAGTCTGTTGTCAAGTCCTATTTACAAACAGTTTGTTGTCAAGTCCTATTTACAAACAGTTTGTTGTCAAGTCCTATTTACAAACAGTTTGTTGTAAAGTCTTATTTACAAACATTCTGTTGTTGCTTACGTATTTTTATCCATTATTTTAGTCTTTAATTTTGTTTTGTAATTATTGTTAAATTATATTATAACGTGAGTGTGTGTTTTAATATTAAAAAAAAAATGATAGAAAAATTTGATCCAAATTTAAGTGAAACGAAAATGATTTGTTTATTGTGTAATACCATCAACTGAAACAAATGAAAATTGATGAATGTCATTATATGCGTTTTGCACAGCTCACGTTTAGTTTATGGGGAGGGATGGGGGGAAGTATGTTAATAAACATGGTCCCAAGTCGAGGTCTGCTTCTTATATTTTACAATTTTTATGTTCCCTCAGAGTTAATGATCATAACATCCTAATAAAAACCTTCCACGGGGTGGCGGAGGATTGCGGTGGGAAGGGTTTGAACCCGAGACTTTCGAGACCATATAAAAGTACATTAAAAACCATACGGTCTCTATGGCAGATGATGTTAAAGGTCATCAGTTTCTTTGGCCAATGGTTAACGAGCAGGGTGTCATGTGACCAGCACAACGACCAAGTCAGGTACTCTTAGAGTTGGGTGGACTCAGGCGCCGTGAAAATCCCGAAATTCAAAATCATAGTCTTCACCGAGTTTCGAACCCAAGACCCCAGGTCCGGAGGCCAAGCGCTTAACCACCCAGCCACCGAGCCCATTCGAGCCCATATATCTAGAGACAATACCACACAACCAGGCAGCCATCCAGAGTTCACACTATGTCCATCAACAATGTGACTTATTTATTGCATGTATATTTATTTATTGCATGTATATTTATTTATTGCATGTATATTTATTTATTGCATGTTTAAGCGTGTTGTGTTTCACATTAATTTCTTAAACATTTTCCCTTTAGCCTGTTTATTTATTAAGAGGCACATTTTAAAATAATCTTATCACGCAAAAAACACATTTTCATTTACATCTATATATTTAATTATGCTCGATGCAGGTCTTGTCTACAGTAGTTCGTCTTTATCTGCGTCAAGAGAAGATGTGTCACCTTAATCACTGTGTAGGGTGAATGTGTGTATGTATGTATAATCTATTTTTACAAATGAGCGAATCACCGGAAGTGAGTTAGTTGTCAAAAGTAGAGAGTGCAGTGTGTGATATGCCGGAAAAGTTCATTAAAGTTGATGTGTATTGATCGAGTTGTTTAGTTGTTTTATTCGATAATAATTACAGCGGAACCTCGGGACACCAAGACGCACCGCGAAGGTAGTTGTCAGAGAATTATAAAAGATATATATTAGGAAAGCTGTAACAATCATCTTTACCTAAATAAAAGTTTCTTAACTTTTATGGACATTAAACTAATACCAATGCGTTTTAAAAATGTCTTTTGAAGATAGAAATCCATTGATGTGGGCCCTAATCCAGAGCGCTTACAATGTAAGGGGGAGACTGAAATATGTCATTACCCTGATCTCAGTAAGAAAAGTTAAGTTCCTCTTTAGACATTGTAGTCTACTGGGCAGATGATGTAAAGATCATCTGTTTCTGTGGCCTACGGTTAACGAGGGTGTCATGTGGCCAGCACAACGACCAACCGCCTTTACTTTTCCCCCAACTAATGTCAGGTACCCATTAGAGCTGGGCGTACTCAGAGGCGCCCGAAAATCCCGAAATTTAAAATCCCAGTCTTCACCAGGATTCGAACCCCCGGACCCTGGCTCGTAATCCAAGCGCTTAACCACTCAGCCACCGCGCCTCATTGGTCTCAGTTAGGAATCTGACTTATTATATATTCATGAAATAATCAAAACCTTTGTCAAAAAAACAAATTCTGTGACTGGGGATAGAAATCTTAATATTCAAAAATAAAATTTAAAAAACAAAATAAAATGTATTATAAAAGCTACGTGTTTCCTTGCGGGAAAAGATCTCGCGTCAAAATGGCTGCGCCAAAAAGTCAGGTACCGGAAGGTGGCGAGTGTAATAACTGATGGAGCCTGTGCTCCAGGTTTGTTGATAAAATTAAAGAGCAACATCCCAGAAAATTTGTGCAAAGCTGCTTCGAATAGCAAACATTTTACTGACCAAATTATCTCAGGGATCAAACTTATCAGGGCTATGGGTCCAAGATGTACTGGAAGATTTAGAAACATAATATTCCAATGTCCCGTTTGATTACATCTACGTAACGAAGTCACGTGTTTGTCTTGAGCCAATCGCGAGTACCCGGAGAGAAGGACTTTCGGGATGCGGTTGTCCTCCATCAGGCGAACATGACCAAGCCCCTATTACCAAAATATTTTTTTTAATGCGGCCCTTGATAGTAAAAGGTTGCCCAACCCTGACCTATGTAGTAAAACTCATGCATGCGTTGCTTATGTAACTTCTTTTGTTTTTAAGGCTGCAATGTTGTCTCATAAACGAAAACTAAAACTTTATGGCCTTATTCCAAGGTCCACAAAAATTGGAAAGACCTTCCTTCAGGGAACAGTACCAGGAAAAAGAAGAAGAGGCAGAGAAAGCGATTAGAAGACAACATAATAGAATGAACGGGCCTGGCATTGAAAAAGATTCTATCCAAGGATAAAGACAGTTAATGGAGAAAGAAGGTCGACAGGTCATGTGTGGTGCCCCTAAAGCTCATCAGGCTAATGGATAGGTGGAGATCATGTAACCTAGATGCGTAGTGACTTTAGTTTTAATTAGTTTATTATGATCCGGCTTGTTCAAACAAACGTAATACTTTAGGACTTAAACGATAACTTATTGTGTTAGTTAATGCTTAGTAGATTTTAAATATAAGGGACTTATGTACACTAAAACTCAAATCACAGTATACGGATAAAGGCTGTTAAAATATTAAGGAAAATTTGTTATGTAGGCTTGCTTTTCTGTTTTAAAGTTTGTAAATTGTATGGGCCCTTACGTAAAAGATTACTTTAAAATCGTTCACTATACTACGGGCCATACATAGATGTCAAACGACCCTTTTGGACGAAGGCCCCGCCCCCCAGCCCATTGGCCCAAATGCACATACAGCCAGTCCTTCCCTGGATCTGGGTTTAAATGTCGTTGTTTGTTGTTGTTGTTGGTTGTTGTTGTTGTTAGTTGTTGTTGTTGGTTGTTGTTGTTGGTTGTTGTTGTTGTTTGTTGTTGTTGTTTGTTGTTGTTGTTTGTTGTTGTTGTTGTTAGTTGTTGTTGTTGGTTGTTGTTGTTGTTTGTTGTTGTTGTTGGTTGTTGTTGTTGTTTGTTGTTGTTGTTGGTTGTTGTTGTTGTTTGTTGTTGTTGTTTGTTGTTGTTGTTGTTAGTTGTTGTTGTTGGTTGTTGTTGTTGTTTGTTGTTGTTGTTGGTTGTTGTTGTTGTTAGTTGTTGTTGTTGGTTGTTGTTGTTGGTTGTTGTTGTTGTTTGTTGTTGTTGTTTGTTGTTGTTGTTTGTTGTTGTTGTTGTTAGTTGTTGTTGTTGTTTGTTGTTGTTGTTTGTTGTTGTTGTTTGTTGTTGTTGTTGTTAGTTGTTGTTGTTGGTTGTTGTTGTTGTTTGTTGTTGTTGTTTGTTGTTGTTGTTGTTTGTTTTTGTTGTTTGTTTTTGTTGTTGTTTGTTGTTTGTTGTTGTTGTTGGTTGTTGTTGTTGTTTGTAGTTTGTAGTTGTTGTTGGTTGTTGTTGTTGTTGGTTGTTGTTGTTTGTTGTTGTTGTTGGTTGTTGTTGTTTTTTGTTGTTGTTTGTTGTTGTTGTTTGTTGTTGTTGTTGGTTGTTGTTTGTTGTTGTTGTTGTCGTTGTTGTTGTTTGTTTTTTGTTGTTGTTTGTTGTTGGTTGTTTTTGTTGTTTGTTGTTGTTGTTGGTTGTTGTTGTCGTTGTTGTTGTTTGTTGTTGTTGTTGGTTGTTGTTGTCGTTGTTGTTGTTTGTTGTTGTTGGTTGTTGTTGTTGGTTGTTGTTTGTTGTTGTTGTTGTCGTTGTTGTTGTTTGTTGTTGTTGGTTGTTGTTGTTGGTTGTTGTTTGTTGTTGTTGTTGTCGTTGTTGTTGTTTGTTTGTTGTTGTTGTTGTTACGTTAACTCCTATACAAACTCTCACTTCTCTCCAATGGAGCAATTTTTGTTTTAGTGACTCTTAGACGTGCGTCGTATTTCACTTTGCTTCTGATCTGTCTTTCACAAAGTACTGTCTCTGCATTCTCGGGTACCGATGGAATCAGTTTAGAATCAATTGAAATGCCTGCACACAAATTATCGTGTAGCTTTAATAAAAAATAATAAAAAAAAACATACCAACATTTCCTTTGTTTTATATAGCGGATGCACGAAAAAGATTGCGATTTACAGTATTTCATCCTAGTATGACAATCTTCACTACTATGTTATATATGGTAAAGATTCTACTTCTCCTACTCCCCCCCCCCCCCAATTTCCGTGGCAAAAAGGATAAATAATTGTAACTATTTCATCCACGCATATTGTGAACCATGGATAGATGTCTGGTGGTCGTGTCATATGGGATCGGAATTTTAATTAGAATTATCAGATCTTTAATAATAATAATAATATATATATATATATATATATATATATATATATATATATATATATATATATATATATATATATATATATATAATATTATATGTCAAATGGCAAGACAAAATACCAGATACTGAAGTCCTTCGTAGAGCGTGTCTGCAAAGCATCCACACAATCCTGATGCAGTCCCAGCTGCGATGGGCAGGTCACGTCTGCAGAATGGAAGACCACCGCATCCCTAAACGACTCTTGTATGGCCAACTAAGCGAAGGAAAGCGCTCGCAAGGTGGTCAAAGAAAGCGCTTCAGGGACACCCTCAAAGCTTCTCTGAAGGCGTTCAGCATAGACCCAGCCACCTGGGAGACAGAGGCACATGACAGAGCATCATGGCGTCGCGCTGTGAAAACCGGCGCACAGGTTGCTGAGGAAGAGAGAACAAAGCTGGCAGAAGAAAAAAGCCAGAGTAGAAAAGCAAGGCCAACGACACTAGCTCCAGCTGGAATAACCTGCCCAGTGTGCGGCCGAACATTCCGAGCTCACATAGGTCTCACCAGCCACATGAGGAGGCATAAAACCCCAGTGCAAAGCCCTCAGCCCTCTAAATGACAAAGTGGTCATCATCGAACCACGATGGACGAACTATATATATATATATATATATATAAAATTCTCGTCCTGGCCCAACCATGCGGACACCACGATGAAAAAGTCATGGAAAGATAACTCTTTTATTTCTGCAAGTCGGACTAGAGTTACCCCACGTAACTTTCGCGGTGACAGAGAGCGAGGCTCAGAAAGGATAGAGGTTGCGGGGGCGTATGCTACGCCGCGGGACGGCTCGAGTGTTATTAGTTAACATTTTGTCAAAAGGAAGGATTGGACGGATTGAATATTACGTCGGTATATTACGTCATTGTTGGCTGTACGGGAAAACCCGCTTGTCAGGATGTGACGCACTAAATAAAGAGCGGCTTTAGTTTCAGCTCTTACACAATAAAAAGTTGTTTCCACTTATTTCGTATTAAGTTTATTAGTCTGCATTATTTTAATTGTCTAGTGAAAACAGATCATTGTGTTAACCTTGGAAGGTTTTTGTTACATTCATCCATGAGAGCAAATCTACATATACCAGAAGTTCACCTCATGAAGCTCTGATTTATGAATTTGTGAACATGTACTATTTACATTAGATTTTTACCAAATAATTAAATGTGTACTACCTTTACTATTTTAACTGTGAATAGACCTTGATTTTAATGATATGACTGTATAGAATCTGTCCCTTGTTGTTTATTGAGAGAGTAGTCCTTAAGGGACTGAGGCGCGACATGGCCTAAATTGTGCCGATGTGCCTAAAATCAAAATCAAATCAAATCAAATCATGAAGCTCCTGCTACACACACCACTGCTTTATTTTCATAAGATCGATAAAGGCAAACAATTATATCCTCAAACTGGATCTAGGCTGGGAATACAATAGTCGCCAAGAGATGATCGATTTCTTGTATGATACTGCCGATCGATCAATCGAAAAATAAATTTAAGTAAAAGGTTAAGGCTGTTGATTATGTGCAGTGACGATATATGGTTCAGTGATTATCAGTCAAGACTCATTGTTAATATTTTGTATTGATTTATTATGTAGATAGATCTAAAAAAAAAAAGTTTTGAATGTATTTACTTGGTGTTGCCAAGGGTTACCTGACAAAAGACCAAAAATATCTAGAACGAGGCTAAGTGCTGATGCAAACAAAACCATTTCGTTACACAACTTTATAAACTAGTTTGTTTTTGTTTTGTTTTTTCTAGATAGGGTGGATTCAGAACTTTGGAGTCGTTGTTTTTTTTTTATTTTATTCTAACCACTGTAAACCTGTAATAAAAAGGATGAAATCTGTATTTAAATTGTATAACACACAAGTAATCATTACCTCTATCGTTCTATATGCGTGTCCAAATCCAATACAGCTGGGTTTTTTTTTCATATTACTTGTCTTGAGCATATTGAGGTTTATTTTTAAAAAGCTTTTATCAACTCACTCAGAATTGGCAAAATGGCAGAATTTAAGTCATTGGTTAATATGCATGACTAAATGCAAGACGCGTAGGACGTAATCATCTTCTTTTTTGAAGTAACGTCTGTATTATATAAGATAAGAAGATAAGATACATAGATTCTGTTATTGTTAAGTAGCCATACATAGATTCTGTTATTGTTATGTAGGCATACATAGATTCTGTTATTGTTAAGTAGGCATACATAGATTCTGTTATTGTTAAGTAGGCATACATAGATTCTGTTGTAGCGTAGTAGGCATACATAGATTCTGTTATGGCACAGTAGGTCTACGTAGATTCTGTTATTGTTAAGTAGGCATACATAGATTCTGTTGTAGCGTAGTAGGCATACATAGATTCTGTTATTGTTAAGTAGGCATACATAGATTCTGTTATTGTTAAGTAGCCATACATAGATTCTGTTATTGTTATGTAGGCATACATAGATTCTGTTATTGTTAAGTAGGCATACATAGATTCTGTTATTGTTAAGTAGGCATACATAGATTCTGTTGTAGCGTAGTAGGCATACATAGATTCTGTTATGGCACAGTAGGTCTACGTAGATTCTGTTATTGTTAAGTAGGCATACATAGATTCTGTTGTAGCGTAGTAGGCATACATAGATTCTGTTATTGTTAAGTAGGCATACATAGATTCTGTTATGGCACAGTAGGTCTACGTAGATTCTGTTATTGTTAAGTAGGCATACATAGATTCTGTTGTAGCGTAGTAGGCATACATAGATTCTGTTATGGCACAGTAGGTCTACGTAGATTCTGTTATTGTTAAGTAGGCATACATAGATTCTGTTGTAGCGTAGTAGGCATACATAGATTCTGTTATTGTTAAGAAGGCATACATAGATTCTGTTATGGCACAGTAGGTCTACGTAGATTCTGTTATTGTTAAGTAGGCATACATAGATTCTGTTGTAGCGTAGTAGGCATACATAGATTCTGTTATGGCACAGTATGTCTACGTAGATTCTGTTATTGTTAAGTAGGCATACATAGATTCTGTTATTGTTAAGTAGGCATACATAGATTCTGTTATTGTTAAGTAGGCATACATAGATTCTGTTGTAGCGTAGTAGGCATACATAGATTCTGTTATGGCACAGTAGGTCTACGTAGATTCTGTTATTGTTAAGTAGGCATACATAGATTCTGTTATGGCACAGTATGTCTACGTAGATTCTGTTATTGTTAAGTAGGCATACATAGATTCTGTTATTGTTAAGTAGCCATACATAGATTCTGTTATGGCACAGTAGGTCTACATAGATTCTGTTATTGTAAAGTAGGCATACATAGATTCTGTTATTGTTAAGTAGCCATACATAGATTCTGTTATTGTTAAGTAGCCATACATAGATTCTGTTATTGTTAAGTAGGCATACATAGATTCTGTTATTGTTAAGTAGGCATACATAGATTCTGTTGTAGCGTAGTAGGCATACATAGATTCTGTTATTGTTAAGTAGGCATACATAGATTCTGTTATTGTTAAGTAGGCATACATAGATTCTGTTGTAGCGTAGTAGGCATACATAGATTCTGTTATTGTTAAGTAGGCATACATAGATTCTGTTATTGTTAAGTAGCCATACATAGATTCTGTTATTGTTAAGTAGGCATACATAGATTCTGTTATTGTTAAGTAGCCATACATAGATTTTGTTATTGTTAAGTAGCCATACATAGATTCTGTTATTGTTAAGTAGCCATACATAGATTCTGTTATTGTTAAGTAGGCATACATAGATTCTGTTATTGTTAAGTAGCCATACATAGATTCTGTTATGGCGAAGTAGCCATACATAGATTCTGTTATGGCGAAGTAGCCATACATAGATTCTGTTATGGCGAAGTAGCCATACATAGATTCTGCTACTGTTAAGTAACCATACATAGATTTCCATCCCGTCAAACGTGCATTACTCTTTTAAAATGATATTTCTATTTTTAAAACGCTGCCCTATATTAGTAAAGTGATCTCAGACCTTAATTCCTAACATCTTAAATCATCTCATTTCTTTAGTTTGACCTTTCTGTTTTTAAGTTTGATGTTGAGTATGTCAAGTGTATAGTTTTGTTTTGTTTTTAAATAATGTTATAGGAAAACCGACAAAAAATTGAGACTCGCTGAGCTATAATGAAAGAATCCTATTTGAGACTTTCTAAAAAAAAAAAAAACATAATTGATGATGTATTATTCTAAAAAATCAAAAAGATCGATTTGGACGCGGAGTGTATAAAAAGGGAGACCATTATGTCATTTCTCAAAGGATGAAAAAAGAATAAAAGGCAAAATACTGCAGAAAAGTTAAACGTCAGTTTAAAACTGGGACACATTAGACAGAAGCATTATAATAACGAGATTATTTCAAACGATAAAATAAATAATAATAGTAAAAATATAGATTATGATAAAAGTAAAACATATTTTTTTAAAGAATTTTTTGACAAACTAAAAAGTGAAATAAAAGAAAAATTACAAAACCAGTCAAAATGTTTTCAGAAACGCAAGGAAGACTCAGCAATATACACATTTCGTGTCAAATAGAAGTATCTAATAATAGTAGGATTTCAGAACACAAAGGACACAAATACACAACAGATATGGGTTTTAAAGGAAGGGTGTTTTAGTTATGGTAGCAGATCCAGGGGAGTAGCCATTTTTCAGGTGTCAGATAGGTTTAAAATAGTCCACAAGTATAGTGACAATAAAGGGAGAGTAGTCATCATAAAAGTAGAAACAAGAAATGAAACATTTACACTGGCTAACATCTATGCACCAGCGAAAAAAACAGAAAAACGGGAATTTTTTGAATATTTGAGTGAAAAATTACACGACACATACAGAGGGGATAGTTTAATTTTAGGAGGGGATTTTAATTACATCACGTCCACACTAGACAAGCAGTACACAACAACGGTGAATCTTCCTTCACAGAGGTACACTACCATTAAAAATTTCTTGAAAGACATTGAGAGTGAATTCAAATTACTGGATTCGTATAGGAGTGTAAACCCCACAGGTCAGGACACTACTTCGGTGAATAAAGCTTATCCCGTAACTTCCAGACTAGACAGAATTTACGTACCAACGGAGTACCTTATAAGTAAGGTAGCTCATTTGGAAGAGTCTCTGGAATATTCAGACCATAAGGCAATAATAGTTACGATAAGTAAGGAAAGTAAAAAAAAGAATAGGAAAACTAGTCATTGGAAATTTAATAATTCTCTTCTAGAAATACCTCTTTTTATAGAATTAATCTCAAACACACTCAAGTCTTGCTTACAAGATACAAACAATCCAAATTTTAACCTAACAACAACATGGTCACTGGTAAAAAATTCAATAAAACAACAATGTGAGGTCATATCAACGCTGGTACAGACACGTAGAAAACAAGAACTAGAGAAACTGAAGCACACACTATTACACGCTGAAGACGAAATAGATAGAACTCAAGCCTCATTAAAGTTGGAAGAATTAAATAACTATATCTACAAAGGAGCAGAGGTTAGATGTAGGAACTATTTAAGTCAAGAAGGCCCAAACAAACTTTTCTTGTCGATTGAACAAAATGTTCAGTCTAGTAAATGCATTACAAGTGTTCTTGATAGACATGGCTCCAAAGTTGAAGACGAAGACAAAATTAAAGATGTTTTCATAAGTCATTTTACAAATATCTACCAGATGGAACCTATAAACAAGGAGGCTCAAGAATGTTTTCTAAAATATTGTAAACAGTTGAAGCAGACCGACGAAGAACTTTTGGGGACTCCATTTACTCTAGACGAACTCCAAACAGCACTAGACTCGACACAAAACAATAAATCTCCCGGACCGGACGGTCTGACATTTGAGTTCTATAAGACTTTTTTTCCTTTAATAAGCCCTCTACTTCTGCGACTGTATAGTGACGCGTTTAAAACAGGACAACTTCCAAAAAATTTCAACGAAGCATATATTACACTATTAGCCAAAAAAACAACAGATAACAGTTCTCCAAGTGACTACAGGCCCATCTCACTACTCAATACAGACTATAAACTACTGACAAAAATTATTTTTAAACGACTTAAACCCTTCATTCCCCAACTCGTAGGACAAGACCAATACTGCACCCACCCCGACAGGAGTATTGATGGAATGACACATTTCATTCGAGATTTTATCATGTACAGTCATGAAAAAAACTCTAGCGTTTCCTTGCTATCTGTAGATCAAGAGAAAGCTTTTGATAGAGTCAGCCATAATTATCTCTTTAAAGTATTAGAAAAATGTAAAATCAGCTCTTTTTTAATAAAATTTATTAAACTAATTTACGCCAATGCTAACAGTAGACTAATAATCAACCATTCTTTAAGCCAATCCTTTCCAATTCAAAGATCTGTTAGACAGGGCTGTCCCTTATCCCCATTTTTATACATCCTTTGTCTAGAACCCTTTCTAGAATCTATTAGGTCAGACCCATCTATCAAAGGAACAAAAATCCCGGGACCAATCCCAGTAGTCAAAGTTAAGGCTTATGCCGACGACACAACATTTTTTCCCTCCTCTGAAAATGATATTAATAACATAGTTAAAAAGTTTACAATTTTTGGCCATGCCAGTGGTTCTAAAATTAATATAAATAAATCCTCAATAATGGGTGTAGGGAAGTGGACATTTAAGGAAAAATATTCTTTTAAACTTGTAAATAAAATCAAAATATGTGGTATAGAATACAATAGTAACCCTTTTTTCTTCTGTGAAGATCAGTGGAAAAATATTATTATTAAGGCATCCAATATAGTTAACATGTACAAGCACACAGGTTCTACTATTTTTGGTAGAGCCATCCTTATAAACAATTTGGTCATCCCAAAGATAGTCTATTTAGCCAATATTATAGAACCCCCTACAAAATACATATTTCAATTAAATAACATAATTAGAAGTTTCATCTTCAAAAACACACTTAGAAACATCAAACATACCACAATCATTCAAAACAAAGAGGATGGGGGGATCAATTTACAAGACATCAAAACTAAAATATGTGCACTCAGATTAAAATTCATAGGTCAAGTAGTTAAGAATCCAAATGATTTCCCCCTTACAATATACTATTATGGTTTGAGATTAAGCAATTTAATTCCAATACAAAACAACACTCCACACTATTTTGGCACAAACTTACATCCTTTTTACAGATCCATCTCAAGAACTCTTTCTGGCAATGAACCTTTAATACACAATAAATATAAAGAAATATACACAACATTAAAAAAACAGTTACAAGAAAATTTAGCTATTAGGATTAAATGGGGAAAAGATTTAAATATAACAGATTTTAAAGACACTTTTACTAACCTTCATAACAAACACATTGCAACAAAAGCTAAAGAAATATCTTACAGACTTATCTTTGGGATGACTCCATTTTCAAAGAAAAAACCTGGTGTAAAATATTGTAAATTTTGTCAATTTGTTAATGGTGACAATGAAAAGCATTTATATCTAGAATGTTCTTTATTTAGTAATGTTAGAAATACTGTAAGAGATTTATTAGAAGGAAATTGTGAAACCAATGTGAATATTAATTTATCTATTCTCTTAAACAAGTTGCCTAAAACTAAACACAAGACGATACATAATTTTAACTTAATAATTGTGTCAGAATACAGAAACTTAGTATGGAACAGTAGACTTAAAGCTGTGTACCATAATGCCAATTTTAACCCTAATGATTTAGATATAATATATAGAAATATAGTTGATTTTAAAATTGAACGCTATAAAGGCTAACCCCAAGGTAATTTTACATCTACCCATTGTATGTACATATGTTATATATTAACCAAGGAATCCTTTCTTTTCTATCATGAATTGGTAGATTCCATTTGTATCATAAATTATCAATTTACAAAGTCTTTTAAGACAATGAAGAAAATAAGTTTGAATGTATGGGTGTGTGGTTTTGTATAAGTAATAACTATTAAAAATTTGCATGTGTATGTATTTAATACATCATTTATTTTCTTTAAAATTATAATTATTAAAAATTACCTATAAACTATATTAACCAAGGAATCCTTTATTTTCTATCATGAATTGGTAGATTCCATTTGTATCATAAATTATCAATTTACAAAGCCTTTTAAAACAATGAAGAAAATAAGTTTGAATGTATGAGTGTGTGGTTTTGTATAAGTAATAACTATTAAAAATTTGCATGTGTATGTTTTTAATACATCATTTATTTGCTTTAAAATTATAATTACTAAAAATTACCTATAAACTATTCATTAATTTCTTTTTTCAACAAGAGAGACAATTAGGACTCGAAGATGCAAGGTGGAAATTTCTTTTGGTTACATCCCTTTGACCAAATTAATAAATTTTCAAGACAACCCAAACAGGACAGGATTTCATGAAAATGGACCAAATGGACTACTAAACTGTTAAAAAATAAAACAGAAACGGAAAAAAAAAAAAAAAAAAAAAACACTATTACAATAAATAATAATAAATCTAATCTTAAAATGAGTTATATGCCAAAATGAAACGTCGGCATAAAGAGTAGAAATCCCCTTCAAAACAAACAAACAAAAAGTTGAAAATGTATCTTTACCTACATTTGGGTTCTCATTTTTTCTCTGATGGATTGGTACCATGATCTTTAATATTTATATGTTTATGAAATAGGACTCTGAATGTAGAATCTACCAGGAAAAGTGAAAATATCTAGTCTTTTTTGTTGATCATGATAATAAGCCAACATAGTTAGGTTATAAATAAAATTTGGCTGTAACGTTTCGCTCATGTGGCCCGCGAGACGAGTGTTGGAAATTAAAATGGCCCGCGGGGTCGAACTAAGTTCGGAATCACTGTTCAAATGTTTTAATATTTTTGTGTCATTTTAAAGAAGAATTTTTCGGACTATTGGTATTCTAGTATTACAAATTTCATAACAGAACTGATACAACTAATTGATGCAACTGATGTATACTTCTGTAGATGACATCACATGACTGATCCAACTAATTGATGCAACTGATGGATACTTCTGTAGACGACATCACATGACTGATCCAACTAATTGATGCAACTGATGTATACTTCTGTAGATGACATCACATGACTGATCCAACTAATTGATGCAACTGATGTATACTTCTGTAGATGACATCACATGACTGATCCAACTAATTGATGCAACAACTGATGTATACTTCTGTAGACGACATCAATTGACTGATCCAACTAATTGATACAACTGATGTATACTTCTGTAGGTGACATCACATGACTGATGCAACTAATTGATGCAACTGATGGATACTTCTGTAGATGACATCACATGACTGATCCAACTAATTGATACAACTGATGGATACTTCTGTAGACGACATCACATGACTGATCCAACTAATTGATACAACTGATGTATACTTCTGTAGATGACATCACATGACTGATCCAACTAATTGATGCAACTGATGGATACTTCTGTAGACGACATCACATGACTGATCCAACTAATTGATGCAACTGATGTATACTTCTGTAGATGACATCACATCACTGATCCAACTAATTGATGCAACAACTGATGTATACTTCTGTAGACGACATCACTTGACTGATCCAACTAATTGATACAACTGATGTATACTTCTGTAGATGACATCACATGACTGATGCAACTAATTGGTGCAACTGATGGATACTTCTGTAGATGACATCACATGACTGATCCAACTAATTGATACAACTGATGGATACTTCTGTAGATGACATCACATGACTGATCCAACTAATTAATGCAACAACTGATGTATACTTCTGTAGATGACATCACATCACTGATCCAACTAATTGATGCAACAACTGATGTATACTTCTGTAGATGACATCACATGACTGATCCAACTAATTGATGCAACAACTGATGTATACTTCTGTAGATGACATCACATGACTGATCCAACTAATTGATACAATTGATGTATACTTCTGTAGATGACATCACATGACTGATCCAACTAATTGATGCAACTGATGTATACTTCTGTAGATGACATCACATGACTGATCCAACTATTTGATGCAACTGATGTATACTTCTCTAGATGACATCACATGACTGATGCAACTAATTGATGCAACTGATGGATACTTCTGTAAATGACATCACATGACTGATCCAACTAATTGATACAACTGATGGATACTTCTGTAGACGACATCACATGACTGATCCAACTAATTGATGCTACTGATGTATACTTCTGTAGATGACATCACATGACTGATCCAACTAATTGATGCAACAACTGATGTATACTTCTGTAGATGACATCACATGACTGATCCAACTATTTGATGCAACTGATGTATACTTCTGTAGATGACATCACATGACTGATCCAACTAATTGATACAACTGATGTATACTTCTGTAGATGACATCACATGACTGACCCAACTAATTGATGCAACTGATGGATACTTCTCTAGACGACATCACATGACTGATCCAACTAATTGATGCAACTGATGGATACTTCTGTAGATGACATCACATGACTGATCCAACTAATTGATGCAACTGATGTATACTTCTGTAGATGACATCAAATGACTGATCCAACTAATTGATGCAACTGATGTATACTTCTGTAGATGACATCACATGACTGATCCAACTAATTGATGCAACTGATGTATACTTCTGTAGATGACATCACATGACTGATCCAACTAATTGATGCAACTGATGGATACTTCTGTAGATGACATCACATGACTGATCCAACTAATTGATGCAACTGATGTATTGTTCTGTAGATGACATCACATGACTGATCCAACTAATTGATGCAACTGATGGATACTTCTGTAGATGACATCACATGACTGATCCAACTAATTGATGCAACTGATGTATTGTTCTGTAGATGACATCACATGACTGATCCAACTAATTGATGCAACTGATGGATACTTCTGTAGACGACATCACATGACTGATCAACTTAATTGATGCAACTGATGTATACTTCTGTAGATGACATCACATGACTGATCCAACTAATTGATGCAACTGATGTATACTTCTGTAGACGACATCACATGACTGATCCAACTAATTGATGCAACTGATGGATACTTCTGTAGACGACATCACATGACTGATCCAACTAATTGATGCAACTGATGGATACTTCTGTAGATGACATCACATGACTGATCCAACTAATTGATGCAACTGATGTATACTTCTGTAGATGACATCAAATGACTGATCCAACTAATTGATGCAACTGATGTATACTTCTGTAGATGACATCACATGACTGATCCAACTAATTGATGCAACTGATGTATACTTCTGTAGATGACATCACATGACTGATCCAACTAATTGATGCAACTGATGGATACTTCTGTAGATGACATCACATGACTGATCCAACTAATTGATGCAACTGATGTATTGTTCTGTAGATGACATCACATGACTGATCCAACTAATTGATGCAACTGATGGATACTTCTGTAGATGACATCACATGACTGATCCAACTAATTGATGCAACTGATGTATTGTTCTGTAGATGACATCACATGACTGATCCAACTAATTGATGCAACTGATGGATACTTCTGTAGACGACATCACATGACTGATCAACTTAATTGATGCAACTGATGTATACTTCTGTAGATGACATCACATGACTGATCCAACTAATTGATGCAACTGATGTATACTTCTGTAGACGACATCACATGACTGATCCAACTAATTGATGCAACTGATGGATACTTCTGTAGACGACATCACATGACTGATCCAACTAATTGATGCAACTGATGGATACTTCTGTAGATGACATCACATGACTGATCCAACTAATTGATGCAACTGATGTATACTTCTGTAGATGACATCAAATGACTGATCCAACTAATTGATGCAACTGATGTATACTTCTGTAGATGACATCACATGACTGATCCAACTAATTGATGCAACTGATGTATACTTCTGTAGATGACATCACATGACTGATCCAACTAATTGATGCAACTGATGGATACTTCTGTAGATGACATCACATGACTGATCCAACTAATTGATGCAACTGATGTATTGTTCTGTAGATGACATCACATGACTGATCCAACTAATTGATGCAACTGATGGATACTTCTGTAGATGACATCACATGACTGATCCAACTAATTGATGCAACTGATGTATTGTTCTGTAGATGACATCACATGACTGATCCAACTAATTGATGCAACTGATGGATACTTCTGTAGACGACATCACATGACTGATCAACTTAATTGATGCAACTGATGTATACTTCTGTAGATGACATCACATGACTGATCCAACTAATTGATGCAACTGATGTATACTTCTGTAGACGACATCACATGACTGATCCAACTAATTGATGCAACTGATGTATACTTCTGTAGATGACATCACATGACTAATCCAACTAATTGATGCAACTGACGTATACTTCTGTAGATGACATCACATGACTGATCCAACTAATTGATGCAACAACTGATGTATACTTCTGTAGATGACATCACATGACTGATCCAACTAATTGATGCAACTGATGTATACTTCTGTAGATGACATCACATGACTGATCCAACTAATTGATGCAACTGATGTATACTTCTGTAGATGACATCACATGACTGATCCAACTAATTGATGCAACAACTGATGTATACTTCTGTAGATGACATCAAATGACTGATCCAACTAATTGATGCAACTGATGTATACTTCTGTAGATGACATCAAATGACTGATCCAACTAATTGATGCAACTGATGTATACTTCTGTAGATGACATCACATGACTGATCCAACTAATTGATACAACTGATGTATACTTCTGTAGATGACATCACATGACTGATCCAACTAATTGATGCAACTGATGTATACTTCTGTAGATGACATCACATGACTGATCCAACTAATTGATGCAACTGATGGATACTTCTGTAGATGACATCACATGACTGATCCAACTAATTGATGCAACAACTGATGTATACTTCTGTAGATGACATCACATGACTGATCCAACTAATTGATACAACTGATGTATACTTCTGTAGATGACATCACATGACTGATCCAACTAATTGATGCAACAACTGATGTATACTTCTGTAGATGACATCACATGACTGATCCAACTAATTGATACAACTGATGTATACTTCTGTAGATGACATCACATGACTGATCCAACTAATTGATGCAACTGATGTATACTTCTGTAGATGACATCACATGACTAATCCAACTAATTGATGCAACTGACGTATACTTCTGTAGATGACATCACATGACTGATCCAACTAATTGATGCAACAACTGATGTATACTTCTGTAGATGACATCACATGACTGATCCAACTAATTGATGCAACTGATGTATACTTCTGTAGATGACATCACATGACTGACCCAACTAATTGATGCAACTGATGGATAGTTCTCTAGACGACATCACATGACTGATCCAACTAATTGATGCAACTGATGGATACTTCTGTAGATGACATCACATGACTGATCCAACTAATTGATGCAACTGCTGTATACTTCTGTAGATGACATCAAATGACTGATCCAACTAATTGATGCAACTGATGTATACTTCTGTAGATGACATCACATGACTAATCCAACTAATTGATGCAACTGACGTATACTTCTGTAGATGACATCACAAGACTGATCCAACTAATTGATGCAACAACTGATGTATACTTCTGTAGATGACATCACATGACTGATCCAACTAATTGATGCAACTGATGTATACTTCTGTAGATGACATCACATGACTGATCCAACTAATTGATGCTACTGATGTATACTTCTGTAGATGACATCACATGACTGATCCAACTAATTGATGCAACAACTGATGTATACTTCTGTAGATGACATCAAATGACTGATCCAACTAATTGATGCAACTGATGGATACTTCTGTAGATGACATCAAATGACTGATCCAACTAATTGATGCAACTGATGTATCCTTCTGTAGATGACATCTAGACGACATCACATGACTGATCCAACTAATTGATGCAACTGATGGATACTTCTGTAGATGACATCACATGACTGATCCAACTAATTGATGCAACTGATGTATACTTCTGTAGATGACATCAAATGACTGATCCAACTAATTGATGCAACTGATGTATACTTCTGTAGATGACATCACATGACTGATCCAACTAATTGATGCAACTGATGTATACTTCTGTAGATGACATCACATGACTGATCCAACTAATTGATGCAACTGATGTATACTTCTGTAGATGACATCACATGACTAATCCAACTAATTGATGCAACTGACGTATACTTCTGTAGATGACATCACATGACTGATCCAACTAATTGATGCAACAACTGATGTATACTTCTGTAGATGACATCACATGACTGATCCAACTAATTGATGCAACTGATGTATACTTCTGTAGATGACATCACATGACTGACCCAACTAATTGATGCAACTGATGGATAGTTCTCTAGACGACATCACATGACTGATCCAACTAATTGATGCAACTGATGGATACTTCTGTAGATGACATCACATGACTGATCCAACTAATTGATGCAACTGCTGTATACTTCTGTAGATGACATCAAATGACTGATCCAACTAATTGATGCAACTGATGTATACTTCTGTAGATGACATCACATGACTAATCCAACTAATTGATGCAACTGACGTATACTTCTGTAGATGACATCACAAGACTGATCCAACTAATTGATGCAACAACTGATGTATACTTCTGTAGATGACATCACATGACTGATCCAACTAATTGATGCAACTGATGTATACTTCTGTAGATGACATCACATGACTGATCCAACTAATTGATGCTACTGATGTATACTTCTGTAGATGACATCACATGACTGATCCAACTAATTGATGCAACAACTGATGTATACTTCTGTAGATGACATCAAATGACTGATCCAACTAATTGATGCAACTGATGGATACTTCTGTAGATGACATCAAATGACTGATCCAACTAATTGATGCAACTGATGTATCCTTCTGTAGATGACATCACATGACTGATCCAACTAATTGATGCAACTGATGTATACTTCTGTAGATGACATCACATGACTGATCCAACTAATTGATGCAACTGATGGATACTTCTGTAGATGACATCACATGACTGATGCAACTAATTGATGCAACTGATGTATTGTTCTGTAGATGACATCACATGACTGATGCAACTAATTGATGCAACTGATGTATACTTCTGTAGATGATATCACATGACTGATCCAACCAATTGATGCAACTGATGTATACTTCTGTAGATGACATCACATGACTGATCCAACCAATTGATGCAACTGATGTATACTTCTGTAGATGACATCACATGACTGATCCAACTAATTGATGCAACTGATGTATACTTCTGTAGACGACATCACGTGACTGATCCAACTAATTGATGCAACTGATGGATACTTCTGTAGATGACATCACATGACTGATCCAACTAATTGATGCTACTGATGTATACTTCTGTAGATGACATCACATGACTGATCCAACTAATTGATGCAACAACTGATGTATACTTCTGTAGATGACATCACGTGACTGATCCAACTAATTGATGCAACTGATGTATACTTCTGTAGACGACATCACATGACTGATCCAACTAATTGATGCTACTGATGTATACTTCTGTAGATGACATCACATGACTGATCCAACTAATTGATGCAACAACTGATGTATACTTCTGTAGATGACATCACATTACTGATCCAACTAATTGATGCAACAACTGATGTATACTTCTGTAGATGACATCACATGACTGATCCAACTAATTGATACAACTGATGTATACTTCTGTAGATGACATCACATGACTGATCCAACTAATTGATGCAACTGATGTATACTTTTGTAGATGACATCACATGACTGATCCAACTAATTGATGCAACTGATGTATACTTTTGTAGATGACATCACATGACTGATCCAACTAATTGATACAACTGATGTATACTTCTGTAGATGACATCACATGACTGACCCAACTAATTGATGCAACTGATGGATACTTCTCTAGACGACATCACATCACTGATTCAACTAATTGATGCAACAACTGATGTATACTTCTGTAGATGACATCACATGACTGATCCAACTAATTGATACAACTGATGTATACTTCTGTAGATGACATCACATGACTGATCCAACTAATTGATGCAACTGATGTATACTTCTGTAGATGACATCACATGACTGATCCAACTAATTGATGCAACTGATGTATACTTTTGTAGATGACATCACATGACTGATCCAACTAATTGATACAACTGATGTATACTTCTTTAGATGACATCACATGACTGACCCAACTAATTGATGCAACTGATGGATACTTCTCTAGACGACATCACATGATTGATCCAACTAATTGATGCAACTGATGGATACTTCTGTAGATGACATCACATGACTGATCCAACTAATTGATGCAACTGATGTATACTTCTGTAGATGACATCACGTGACTGATCCAACTAATTGATGCAACTGATGTATACTTCTGTAGATGACATCAAATGACTGATCCAACTAATTGATACAACTGATGTATACTTCTGTAGATGACATCAAATGACTGATCCAACTAATTGATGCAACAACTGATTTATACTTCTGTAGATGACATCACATGACTGATCCAACTAATTGATGCAACTGATGTATACTTCTGTAGATGACATCACATGACTGATCCAACTAATTGATGCAACAACTGATGTATACTTCTGTAGATGACATCAAATGACTGATCCAACTAATTGATGCAACTGATGTATCCTTCTGTAGATGACATCACATGACTGATCCAACTAATTGATGCAACTGATGTATACTTCTGTAGACGACATCACGTGACTGATCCAACTAATTGATGCAACTGATGTATACTTCTGTAGACGACATCACGTGACTGATCCAACTAATTGATGCAACTGATGTATACTTCTGTAGATAACATCACATGACTGATCCAACTAATTGATGCAACTGATGGATACTTCTGTAGATGACATCACATGACTGATCCAACTAATTGATGCAATTTATGTTTTATTCTGTAGAGGACATCACATGACTGATCCAACTAATTGATACAACTGATGTATTCTTGTGTAGATGACATCACATGACTGATCCAACTAATTGATACAACTGATTGATACTTCTGTAGATGACATCACATGACTGATTCAACTAGTTGATGCAACTGATGTATTCTTCTGTAGATGACATCACATGACTGATCCAACTAATTGATGCAACTGATGTATTCTTGTGTAGACGACATCACATGACTGATCCAACTAATTGATGCAACTGATGTATTCTTGTGTAGATGACATCACATGACCTATCCAACTAATTGATGCAACTGATATATACTTCTGTAGATGACATAACATGACTGATCCAACTAATTGAAGCAACTGATGGATACTTCTGTAGATGACATCACATGACTGATCCAACTAATTGATGCAACTGATGTATACTTCTGTAGATGACATCACATGACTGATCCAACTAATTGATGCAACTGATGTATACTTCTGTAGACGACATCACATGACTGATCCAACTAATTGATGCAACTGATGTATTCTTCTGTAGACGACATCACATTACTGATCCAACTAATTGATGCAACTGATGTATACTTCTG
Source organism: Biomphalaria glabrata (assembly GCF_947242115.1). Lineage (NCBI taxonomy): Eukaryota > Metazoa > Mollusca > Gastropoda > Planorbidae > Biomphalaria > Biomphalaria glabrata. Next base: position 2,235,185 of record NC_074719.1, read on the forward strand.
TAGATGACATCACATGACTGATCCAACTAATTGATGCAACTGATGTATACTTCTGTAGACGACATCACATGACTGATCCAACTAATTGATGCAACTGATGTATTCTTCAAACGGTTACGCTTAGATATTTAATATTTCAATTAGTATATTCATTAGATATTTGATATTTCAATTAGTATATTCATTGTGGCTTTAGTACGAAAATTCAAGTGATGTAAAATCTCTACGTTATAGGATAAAACACGCACTTTGTAACAAAGCGAAATGGTGGGTTTAGTATTCTAAAGAAGCGTTGTACGACGATCACCTTTCAACTCATTAAAATAGATTGCCTTTTGCGTAGGTCGTTCTCTGTACAGTATACGTGCCCTGCCCTGCCCAGAGTGACTGCCGAACTATAATTAGATGTTCATACCGGCATTCGTAAGAACATCACTGTTTGTAGTGCAGTCTTGCCACCGTATGTTCATGATGGGGTGCAATGTGCAAACATCTTTGGTGAAAGCGTTCAAGTACAGTGACCATGTCTCAGATCCACATACAAGAATTGATCGCTTAAGAGTATAGAATAACGAGAACAGGAGCTCAGCAAGGAATACATAGTCTATACTGGGATTACATTTTAGTGTGAAAATACCCAAGTTCTAAGTTAAAAAGTAACCAGTTAAAAGCGCTGTAGAAACGCGTCAAGCATTTTTTATTTTTAAAATTTTTTTTTGTCAAGAAGAGTAACTCTCCTTTAAAAAGTCTCTGTTGACTGTATTCAAATCCCACTTTGGTGTACATCAGCGATGCCCAAAATACGGCCCGCGGGCCAAATCCGGCCCGCGAAGTGGTTCTATCCGGCCCTCGACACGTCGGCACAAAGTGTAGATCCCCATTTTTTTTTCCAGAAAAAAAAAAGTTTTAAAATGTATCTTACCTACGTTAGGGCACTGATGGAATGGTCCTATGACCTTTGACATTTGTACGTTTAGGAAATGAGGGAGCCGAAGAAACTTCAAGTGGACTCACAATTTAGAATCTACCAGGAAAAGTAAACGGATCTTTACTTTTTTTTTTTTTTTTGTGGAACATGATAATAAGTCATGTTTAGCCAAAATATTTTATTTGTAAAGAAAATCAACAACAAATAAACGGAACTATAATACAAATATGACGGCATTCTTGGTTTTGAGAACAAATTTTAAAAAAATGAAACTACGCATAGACATCCGAAACATGTAAAACATTTTACAAACATTGAGGATAGGGAATATTTAGCTAAAAGAGACAAAAAAATGAGTCGTTGGTAAAGCTAATTCAATCTCAATTTGTAAGTAGAGAAATGAAGCCCTTTTCCGACGTTTAAAAAAAAAAGAGATAACTTTCAGATATCGCATTAATTAATGTAAGTACTAGATCCACAGGTTTCTAAAAAAAAATGTTTCAGATCAATTTAGTTTTTGTAACTTTTCGATCATGTGGCCCGCGACACGAGTGACGGAAATTAAAATGGCCCGCACTTCGAATTAGGTTGGGCAAATAAACTCATTATTAGTTGCAACTGAAATCTCATTATTATGACTTGTATGTCTCAGTAAGTTGTATATCTAGAAGTTATAATTATTTGCCTAGGTAGTATAATTTGGGACCATGAAGTACCATTGGACTAACTTGCCAGCACAGCAGAAGTCACTGGTCCTATGACCTAATCAGAGTACGAGGTCACAGTTGGGTAAGATGAGTTTCTGTTGGAACCTTCAGGTAATTGGAAAGAAATATAAAGACTGGTTTAAAAGCGAATTAAGTACGCCTGCATCGATATAGTTGTTTGGAGAGACAAACCAACGACCCACTGAACAATGCTCACTAGCGATCCAGAACTATGGTTACAGTTAACCTAACCATAAGAATAAACACAAAAAGAGAGTTGTTGTTTTTTTTTCCACTTACCATGTTGACCCGCCTCTTCGACAGCTAGTAGTTTTTTTTTGTAGCGCTGTAAGCCATACATTTTCTTGCACCATTACTAGCTCAAATGCATTCTCCTGACGTCTACAGTTCACTATACAAACTTGTTCAAATTTAGTGAAATAAGGTTAAGGTTGATACTAAAGTGTTAATGTCTTTATTTAGCATAATCATCGTTAAGATTATCTTCATGTTAAGCAAGACCTCTTCTAATGGGCCCGTTTTTGGTCCGAGGAAGATATCAATAATAATCATTCATTCGTGTTCATCTGGTAAAGGCTCTGTGGCACAATTTTTTCTTACAGTAGATCTACAAAAATTAGTATAATTTACATACGGTACTTTCTATTGACCAACTCCATTTCCGATATAACTGTAAACTGCCCAGTTATATTTAAGAACCTCACGCAAGCTAAAAAAAATGTGTTGATAAATATTATCAAATTTTAAAAAAAGACATAACTATATGTTTATGCTTGTCAAAATCGATTGAACAGCGCTAAACTACAACTGAAGCGTGTTCAGAATATAGAGACATGCATAAGCTAAATTTAGTCTAAAGGTGATATTTTAAGAAATGTTGATGGTCAAACCAGAGTTTTCACTGTGTGGCCTATCAGCCAGTAATTTTTTCGAAAGTTGTACACCTATTTCTGGGAAATTTCATAGAACAGGATGGCTGCCTCGTCTTTTTGACTTATGGTTGGTCCCGGGTTCAAACCCTGCTCCCATCTTTTCTCGTGCTAATGAAGGTTTGGACTAAATAGTAAGTCTTCACATAAAGACTAGGTAGGCACCAACTTGATTTAAGTGACATAGAAGATAGCACCTGGTTGCAGGCGGCTTCAGAACAAGTTCACTTACAAATGCCGGGATATATATATATATTTGAGGCCAAAAGAAAATCCGCCGCCGAGGACAGACATAGACGGCTAATAGAAAATCCAAATCGACCACCAGGGGTCAATGGTTATGCCTGCGCTGGATGTGGCAAAATATACAGGTCGCAACTGGGGCTGCGTAGCCACGGAAAATATTGCATTCTACACTAATCTTCGGACTGGAAGATAAGCCTTATATAGCTATTCGCAGCCGTTAAAGGGGCTTTTGTCTATCATACAGTTTTTCATTGTTTTCAATCAATGGACTACACTCTGAAATTACTTTAACCTAAAAATGACCCAAAATAAATATGTAGGCTTTAAGAAGAAAACGTGAAGCTATTGTTATTATTAAAAGTTGGCCCCTGTGTAATAAACAAAGCAAAGAAGAAGGACATTGATTCCCAGTTGTTGTTTTTTTTTACAGCGCTGACGGATGCTTTGAGCCCACAATAAAATGAAATTGTTTCACCTGATGATGCAATTCTTTGTGCCAACCTTAGCTGGAAATCTTTAAAAAAAAATAAATTTCGATTTCAAATATAGCAGAATTTTGGGCAATGGTGATTAGAGAGACTATTTAAATTATAACCAGCTTTGAAATCATATTTGGTTTCACAAGAAAAGTGTCCCACCATAATTTAAAGCTTCTTAGAAAACCCGTGTGCTGAAAAAAATCTAAGCCTGTTCTTTTTATATCCCTAGATCGACGTATTCCGCTTTGGCTCCGCAAACATCTGGTCACCTCACTTATACAGGAAGTAAAATAAAAAATTATTTTTTCTCCAATTTTTCAGAACATAAAAAAACAACAACTAATCTTTCATTATTATAATAAATTTTTATTATCAAACGTGTAGACATATAATACAATTTAATTAACAAATCTGTAGACGATGTTCAGCATACTTCACATGGAAATAGTTTAACTGCATATATTTAATGTTCATGTTGAAACTTTCGGTAAAATCACGTAAGGTAATAATCTCTATTCTGTTTTCTGTTACTAACTATGTGAGAGTTTTTCTCCTGTATGAAGACGTTTATGTTGTTTCAAATTACTTACATGTGTAAAATCTTTACCACACACATCACAAGCAAAAGGTTTTTCTCCTGTATGAAGACGTTTATGTTGTTTCAAATGACCTAATTGTGTAAAATCTTTACCACACACATCACAAGCAAAAGGTTTTTCTCCTGTATGAAGACGTTTATGTTGTTTCAAATTACTTAATTGTGTAAAATCTTTACCACACACATCACAAGCAAAAGGTTTTTCTCCTGTATGAAGACGTTTATGTTGTTTCAAATTACTTAATTGTGTAAAATCTTTACCACACACATCACAAGCAAAAGGTTTTTCTCCTGTATGAAGACGTTTATGTTGTTTCAAATTACTTAATTGTGTAAAATCTTTACCACACACATCACAAGCAAAAGGTTTTTCTCCTGTATGAAGACGTTTATGTTGTTTCAAATGATCTACTCGTGTAAAATCTTTACCACACACATCACCAACATATGATTTCACTCCTATATTTAAAATGTCACATTTTGCATTCTCATAACAGTTTTCTTGAAGCTGCCTAAGACTTTCTGACTCTCTGCAGCCAACTTGATATTGACTCTGGGCTTGTTCACAAAGACCTCCTTGCATTTTGTTGACTCTGTCAGTTAAGACTTTGTTCTCACTTAGCTGTCTATGTTTCCAATAGTGTTCTGAATGTTTATACTTCAGATGAGATTCAATGTAAAATTGAAAACAGCTAAATGATATTTGACAGAATCTGCATCGTACAATACCTGAAAAGAAAAAAAAAACATTAGTTTTTCTGTTTTCAAAGTTTTCCTCATTGCTATCATTCTATATTTGACTGGTGTCATTTTTAACAGATATTCTTTCTGCTTAAAGAACTTTTCAGGTATTAAAATTAAGGTGATCATGTATAAATCTTACATCACCACAACGATGGATCTCCAAAATATTTTTTAACCTTGTTAATTTTCATAAACCCTGTCACCTGTTGCACAAACCTTGCCGTGGTGTGACAGCTTGAGTGCCTCAATGACCCTCAGAGCTATACCGGCGGGAGCTCGTCATTCCTGGCAGGTACTACCAAGCACCAAGCCGGACAGGTCTGTTAGGAAAGGGGCCAGACAAAAGGTGCATCCCCCTCCCCGGGGCATAGGGGTTGTGCGATAGGCTAACAACCTGTCCATGTAAGAAAATGGGAACCAGTTTCAGAACGAATAATTAGAGCCAAATTTTTGTCTAAGTTCAAAAATGTTCACATCATTATGTGCTATGCTCCCACCAACCTTGCAAGTGATACTGACAAAAATACTTTTTATGACCAACTTCAAAGTATAGTTGACAAAATACCTACAAGAGATGTTTTGATTGTCAGGGGAGACTTGAATGCCAAAGTGGGAAGTGACAACAGAGAGAGAGAGAGAGAGAGAGAAAAGTATGGACACCCATGGACTTGGCGCCATAAATGAAAATGGAGAAATGTTTGCAGACTTCTGCACATTTAATGAATAGGTGATAACAGGCAGCATTTTCCCCCACAAAAAATGCCACAAAATGACATGGGTCTCACCAGACAATAAGACAGAGAACCAAATCGACCACATTGCCATGCATCGCAACTGGAGAAGCACATTACTAGATGTACGAAAAACAGAAGAAAAGCAGATATTAGCTCAGACTACCACCTAGTTGTTGCCAAACTAAAAATGAAGCTGGCCAGCAATAAATAGAAATAAACAAAAGGAAAAGATTTGACCTAGACAAGCTCCACAACACCCAGATTAAAAAGGGATTCCAGCTATCCCTTCAAAATAGATTAGCTGTGCTAGAAAGCATTGATATATCTTGACAAAATTTCAAAGAAATTATTACTGAACAAGCAATGAACTACTAAGACTTAACCCTAAGAAGAAAAAACAGTGGATTAGTGATGAGGCATGGAAATTAATCGAAGAGAGGAAATGCGCTAAACCTAGCAAAAACAAGAAACCACAAGCAACAATCCATACAAGACTACCAAGCAGTTTCACAAAAAAGTTACCAAAATGCTTAGACAGTACAAACGATCATTTTACAATAATCTCTGTACAGATAGAAGAAGAAGCAGATAAAGGAGATATAAAACAACTGTACAAAATCACCAAACTTCTTAGTACCAAAAAGGAGAATTGCAGTGTTCCCCCCGTCAGACACAAATATGGAAAAATACTTTCTTCAATAAATGAACAGCTTGAAAGATGGAAAGAATATTTTCAAGAAGTGCTCAATAGACCAAACCACTAAATCCACCAGATCCAAATGTAGGACCAACACCAGACATAAACATGGAAGAAATAACAAAAGAAGAAATAAGGAATGCACTCAGACAAATGAAGTCAGGTAAAGCAGCTGGATTGACAACATATCACCCAAAGTCCTGAAAGAAGCAGGAATTGAAATAGTTGACCAGATGCACAAACTATTCAACAAAATTTGGTTAACAGAAACACCTCCTGGTGAATGAAAAAAGGGCTTGCTAATAAAACTATAAAAGAGTGGAGATCTGTCACATGTGAGAAATGGCGAGGCATCACTCTGTTGTTAGTTTCAAGCAAGATTTTCAGCAGAATCATGTTAAACAGAAAAAGTTCCTTCTAGTATTGGATTGGGTCACAAAAGAAGCCTACTCTAATTCAGGGAAAGGAATCCAATGGACTTTCACACAAAAGCTGGAAGCTCTGGAATTTGCTGATGACATAGCCTTATTATCACACAAGACTACAGGATATGCAAGAAAAGGTCACAGCTTTAAGTGAAGTAGGGAAAAAGAGTAAGCCTCAAAATAAACAAAAAAAAAAAAAGTAAAGTAAACAACAAACAAATTTGAGACATAGAATTGGATTCTCAGACCATAGACCAAGTAGATAGTTTTATATACCTTGGGGGTGTAGTCAGTGTATCAGGTGGAACAGATGAAGACATTAAAGGTCCTATAAGTCCTGTGCAAAAGACATTTACACAGGTAAAACCAACCTGGAAATCTCCTCACATCTCAAACAAGACTAAAATCAGAATCTTTAACTCAAATGTCAAGTCAGTCCTACTGTAGGCCCTACGGTTCTGAAACATGGAAAACAACTGAAGCAGCAACAACAACAAAAATTACATACCTTCATCAACACATGTCTGAGAAAACACCTAACTGGGAGATGAGTGGGCAGAAAAATATAGAGGTGCAGATATCAGAGAGGAAGTGGAGATGGATTGGTCACACCCTTAGAAAAGATACCAACAACAGAGCTAGACAGGCCCCCCCAGGGAGCAAGACGTAGAGGAAGACCAAAAGGAACATGGCGACGTAGTATTCTAGATGAAGCCGAGAGGACAGGAAAGAGCTGGGAAGCCATTATAAAAAACTGGAAATAGACCATAGAGAATGGCATGTTTTTACTAAGGCCCTAAATTCCATGAGGAACCCAAGGGAAAATTGATGATGATAATTTTCATAGACCAGTGGTGCTCAACCTTATTTGGCCAGTGGGCCATTAGAATTTCCGTGGGCCATATCAACAAAAAGTTAAAAAAGGAAATAAACAATATAACATTTATAATAGCGACCCCTGAATCTAGTTGGCCTATTTACATTGATTTATAAGAAGTTTATCCAAAACCATCTTTAAAATATCTGCATAAATGAAACGCCAAGTCAGAGCACTGAATCTATAAATCTAGATATTTGTTGGCTTGGGGGGTCAGAAACAAAGAATGGATATTCTAATATTGGCCTAACTAAGGTTGAATAGCCTTTTAGTTTTATGTTCATATTTGATTTCTAAAAAATTATTTTAGTAAACCCTAATGTTTTGTTTGATTTTTTAATAGTTTCATGTCAACTTTTTCATTTATTATTACACCTACATATGTAATCAATCATCCATACTTAAAGGAAAATATATTTATTTATAGAAACATTACAAATTTAAAATTTAGATAATTAAAAATCTAAATAAACCAAACAACACAATAAATCTCATTAAATAAATCTCCCTGGATTAGTGTCAGATAATCATTGTGCTATCTGACCATGATATCCTTAAATAAATAGTCTAATAAATGGAGTATCAAATAAAAACCAAAAAGAAAAATCTTATTCTCTAATAAATGCACAACCTAACTCAGTTCAGCTTCCAACAATCATTCCTAGCAGTAAAGACATTAACCAGATGATATCTCCAGAATTGCACTAAAAGCCATCTTAAAAACATAACACCACCTAAATGTACAAATGCTCCTTCTTCCCTAGTGCTATTAGAGCATGGAATGGGTTGCCTGAGCTAGCCAGGAAAACCAGTGACTTTAAGTCATTGGTTAATATGCATGACTGAATGCATGACGCATAGGACGTAATCATCATCTTTTTTGAAGTAATGTCTGTATTAGATAAGATAAATACTCATTAAACAATAATAATAATAAATTAAAGAAACTTTGCAAACAAATATCAGCCTGAAACAGCTAGGAAAACCAATAACTTGGAAGATTTTAATTCACTGATTAACATGTCTGACTAGATTGACCCAGTAATATGCATAAGATCTTTTCTTTTGAAGTAACCTCTGTAATTTATAAGAAAAGAAAGAAAACCTATTTTAAACATTTTAAAAAAACTAAGGCAGCAAAAGTCTATTAAAAGTATCTTCAAAGTATATACCAAACCCACTGAGTCAGCACACACCTACAGACAAAATTCATTAAAAAAAAATATCTAATAATAATAATAAAAATCTTTGGTTATACATGAAATCTAAGAAAATGAAAGCAACAAGAGTAGTCCCATTAAAAGGAGAAGATAACAAAACTAAAACTCAAACTCTTTTTAAAAACATCTTATATGATAAAGACGTTACTTCAAAAAAAAAGATGATTACATCCTACGCTTCATGCATATTAACCAATGACCTAAATTCTGTCAAGTAACTGGTTTTCCTGGCTAGCTCAGGCAACCCATTCCATGCTCTAATAGCACTAGAGAAGAAAGAGCATTTGTACAAATTTGTCCTAACATATGGGATGAGGAATGTGCCTTTATCTTTGTGTCTTTCTGAGTATTTTGTATAATTTTGTTTTTGAATTGGAAGATTATGGTTCAGTGTTTTATGCATAATTGCTACTTTACTTTATTCTTCTATCCTGAAGGCTTTCTAAATTTAGTGATTTTACTAAAGGTGTTACTCTAGTCAAATGTGAATATTCATTTGTTGTAGTAGAATATACTATCGATATTTCCTTTTCAAAAGAAAAATCTGTTTTTAGAACCCAATTTTTTAAAATAAAATAAGATAATTTTGATTAGCTCAGTCAAAAGTGCAGAGTTTTTAAAATTTGAAAAAATTGTTTTTTTTAAACTGTCATAGTACTTCATTAACGTTAAAGCATTTACTATATTATAAATTACTAGTATTTAACATAAGCAATGTTTCAAGAAAATAAAGTTATTAAGTATTAACTATTTGTTTTTTTGTTTTGTTTTTGTGAAAATAGGCAGTTCAGTGTTAACCTTAATAAATTAATTTACCAGTACCTTTTAAATTATTTGTAACTTGTAATAATTTCTTGCAGTTTCCCACAGTTTGAAGTTGGATGCCCAATTCTTTGGCATAACTATCTCCATAATAAACCTTTACAAGGGATAAAAAAGGAGTTGGATTCAGATAAAAAATTTAAGAGTGAGATTGGAAGTTAAAATTAGCTTGCAACAGTAAAATTCTTAAACACCAACCCTATTTATTTTTCAAATTAAAATTCTTTCATCAATTTTATTTTATTGAAAACAAAACATGCCACACTAGAAGTAACTTGACTGAGACACTTTTTAAAAGTACCAGCTCACAGTTTCTATTTACATGAGAAATAAACGACTGCTTTGCTATGGCAAACAGCACTTTTGGTCACCTCTTATTAAGAGCATGGAATAAGGATCTTCCCCTAACATCAGAAATTTATAACACAGTGGTTCTCACCACACTTCCGTATGGCTCTGAGACCTGTGTGATCTATAAAAGGTATCAATGGCTCCTGGAACACTCCCATCAAAGGTGCCTTCGCTTCATGAGGGGTATATGCTGGGAAGACAAAACAGCTATTTTCTGATGGAGGCCAGTATAGAACCACTACTTAACATTTGACAGCTGCAATAGGTTGAACACTTCTGCATGCCAAAGGTGATATTCTTTGTCAGCTTAAAGAAGGACATCATAAGTGCCCCCTGTAAGTGCTATCAACTCGGGTAAGATTTTTTTCCTCACTAGCATAGAGGAAATAGATGACCGCAGAAGGCTTCTGAGAGACATTTGGCAGGTTGCAGGACAAACATTTGAGACCCAAAGAAAAGCCCTTGTAAAAGACAGGTGCAGAAAAAATAAATAAACCTGTGGTGGACAACAGTTTTGTCTGCATTAGATGTGGAAAAATGTGCAGGTCACAATTGGGTATGCACAGCCATTTTAAACACTGGACTAACCCTTATTCTTCAGAATCGGAGACAAATTTTCTCCAGTTTCAACTTGTTACTTTTTTTTTATGATAGTGTCATCCTCAGGAATTGTTTTTTCCCCATATATGTGTTAAAATCTATTATGAATTATAAAAAATGGAAAGATATCATTAAAACATATTGTTACGAATCTCACTATCCAGGCTCTCTGCAAACTGCACCTTACACCACCAACTTAAAGAACTTGACAACTCAGGGCTCCAAAGTAACGTAACACTTTAATAGTTGAATAAATAATAGCCAATACTGTACAATTGGCAACACGTACACTGTACAAATATCTCTCCGATAGCACCGTTCCGCCGTATCAACTCTTGCACTGGCCTCTCCGTCTCGTTCCGGGCTTGCACTGGGTTCAACAGTTCAGGACTGACTTCACACACTAGGCTCGTTGTGTCGGACTCGATCACAGACCAAGACCAAGACGCCGTTCGTCTCAACTGTACTTGATAGTACTCCGCACTGAACCGTCGTAATGCTCCGTACAGAACCACACCGCTGAACTGTGCTGTAGTCGACCGTGTTCTGAACTCCTGTCGCGAACCTCCTTTCTGAACCTTGCTGTATTGAGCCCCTTTTCTCGACCGTCTTGACTGCGACACTCCGCTCTTTATATAGGGTCCCTACTGGCCTTCTAGAACGGGACAGAACGCCCCTCGACGTTTCTAGGTGGTCAGATGACTATAACTCTCGTGACGCTCCTGAGCTCTGTTCACGTCGGCGATCCTTCCCGAACTGTCCTGTTGACACTCGACTCGGCTGACAGTCGTTACTCGTCACGGTTGACCGCTCGTCTAGCGCTGGCCTGGGGCGATTTGCGTCGGCTGACTACACACACAACACTACCCCTCTCTGTGCCACCACCAAGTTTATAACAATATTTTAGTCAACTAGGATAAAAAAAATATCTTCGTTCCAGTCATCTTTCTTCAGTTTTTTATTTTCAAACCACTAACATGTAAAAAGAGCTTTCTATTCCAAAAGTAACAATTATAACAAAATATTGTTGAAGTTTTATCAGATATGGTAGTGCAAAGTGAAGAATTCCATCAGAACAAATAGAACTTTCTATTCCAAAAGTAACAATTATAACAAAATATTGTTGAAGTTTTATCAGATATGGTAGTGCAAAGTGAAGAATTCCATCAGAACAAAAGTTAAATAATTCTTGAACTAAATGTGTATTTATTGTATACTTTAATCATTTTAAATTGTTTTTAAAATATAGGGATTTTAAGATGAATATCTCCCTTTGCTTAGGATCATGATAGTGAAGGTCAAAATCTGAAGTAAAAAGTAATGAATAATCATCCTTGGAGCTTATAATCTATAAACACTAGAGTACCTATTAAAATATTTTAGCACTGTTTAAAGCTTATAGGTTAATGAGTGCAATAGATTGTACACTAGCTTTAGAACTTTTTAAAGAAATGGAATAATTTCCTTTCAAGTCTAGGTAAGGTGCATTAGGAGTGGGGATTGTCAGATGTACAAGTTTTTGTTTATTTATTCTGAGTTGTGAATTGGACATAGGAATTCTGTTTAACACAGAGTTTTGTTTTTTTTTAATCATGGGAGATTTTGTGTTACAGTCAGACTTGCTGAGGGTTTTTACAGTTAATAGTAGCTCTTTATGATATTTTACTACATATTTTATTTGTGCTACTATAAGCTAGTTGTACTTCTTATAAGTCTGGCTTTATGACAATTAATAGTTCTAGAATCTTCACTCTACATGATTTTGATTTGGTACTATAATGTAAACAAACTTAATGTTACATAATCATTCGTTGAGTGTTTTATAGGGTACTGGCAACCCTTTACAATATTGTTTGTATTTTAAAGGATCTAACACACTTACTAGCCACTATCAGACATTATACCATAGTCAAGGGGTCGGCAACCTTTTGAGTCGAATGAGCTAAAAATGACAATTTACTAAATTTTAACGTATTTAAAGAGCCACAAGATTTTTTCTTCCAATAAATACAGTGCTTTTTTTTTTTGTAAAAAAAAAAATAGGTGCCGGTACTCAGTGATTAGGTGCTGTTATTCAGTGATGGATTGCCTTACTTTCAACTACTTATAAATTAATAATAAACATTAAAATACAAGAAAAGTAATATTTTTTCCCCCACATTGAAAAAGTTGCCAGTACGCCGTACCAGTGTGTGCTGTCACAGAAATGCCCTATAAAAAAAACAAGGCTTTTTTTGTGTGACAGTACGAACAACTCTAAATTTTCATTTGTTAGTTGGCTTCTTACTTTACTGTTAATTATATTCATGCAAGAGAACGCTTGCTCGCATGAATATGCAGATTTGACAATAGTCGGCCTTCCAAATGTCAACTTTTCACCTGACTAGCAATCTCGAAGTCTATTCCAGGCATCATATATAAGTGTCTAATCTCACGTATTTCTTTTAAAGCTGTCTACTTTTGTTGCATTATATTCATTTCTGGACCTTCAACTCTTCCAACTCTGTCAATTTTCCACTCCACAGAGATCCAGCATCAATTTCAAATGGCTCAATGTGGATTTCGGTACTAATAGCGTTGAGAAGATTTGTTTTATAAATGCTACAATCGTTTTGTGTGTTTTGAATTGCTCAAATCTGTTGACAAATTCATCTTTAATTTTATTTTATAACTGTGCTGAAGTAACTCATGTCAACAGTCGCAATATTGCTTTACAAATTGAAAAATGAAGTAATTGACCGCTTTGAATAATTTCTGCAAAAAGAATATTTTTTTATCTTCAAAACATAGATTGGGTATCGCTTTCCTTGTAGTTTTAGATTCAGCACATTTAATTTCATTGTTATATCCATCAAAAAGTAAAATGCTTGCAACCATTTGTCGTTCTCTAATTCAGGGTGATTAATGTCTTTAGGATTTAGGAATGTATTTAATTCATTCAAGCACAAAGTAAAACGTTTCATCACCTTACCCTGGGAAAGCCATCACACTTTATTGCAAAGAAGGAGGTCGGTATACTGAGTCTCCATTTTGTTAAGAATTCTTTAAGGGTAGGGGAAACACTTAAAGACCAAATTTTTTATTTGTGCTTGAAATCTAATGATATTATACAGGAATGTTATGTATGAGTACCCTATCAAAAATCTAGAAAAAAAAGTTTGAAAAATGTTGCTATGTAAACATACTCATATATAAAAGCTATCTACTTGTGCATTTCTTATTATTTTCTTTTGAAAATTTGCAGGAATGTAGGCAAATATAATTGCTATTGAAGTATCAGATTACATTTTTAAATTTTTGACGATGGTAGAGTGCTTTGGACAAGTTGCTGTTAACAATCTTGATTACCAAATTCACGACCTCAACTATTTTGGATGGAAATGTTTGGACACAAAGCGATTCTTGGTGTATAATGCAGTGAAATGTAATAATTTCATGGTTTATTTTGCTCCGAAGAATCATAGTAGCTTCATTTTTTCCTGTCATACTGCTGGCTCCATCAGTTGCTATTGAAACTATTTTATTTAAATCCATCTTAATGTCTTCAAGGTATTTTTGTGCTTTGGACAAGTTGCTGTTAACAATCTTGATTACCAAATTCACGACCTCAACTATTTTGGATGGAAATGTTTGGACACAAAGCGATTCTTGGTGTATAATGCAGTGAAATGTAATAATTTCATGGTTTATTTTGCTCCGAAGAATCATAGTAGCTTCATTTTTTCCTGTCATACTGCTGGCTCCATCAGTTGCTATTGAAACTATTTTATTTAAATCCATCTTAATGTCTTCAAGGTATTTTATGCTAGTTTGTCACGAGAGCGGTAGCAATCCTAGAAGTTCTTCCTTTGGACCTTGGGAAATAATATTTTGGCATGGAACTAAAGAGCCGCAACTTAACATCCAAAGAGCCGCATGTGGCTCCTGAGCCGCAGGTTGCCGACCCCTGCCTTAGTCTAGTGTGGTGATACATATACCCACACCGAGCCTATTATCTCTAATTGCATGCAACCCTGCACCATTTTAGTTAAAGGACAAGCATTCCACATTGAAAATGTCTTGGGTGTCCTGGTCAGCTTGTGTGTGTACTGTGTAATTGGGAACTGTTTTGTCATTCTTGTACAATAAAGCCTAAAGACATGTTTTCCGGTAATGTTTTATAAGGTTACAACCAACGATAGGCAGAGTCATTGATTGAAATGCATAACTCTTCTTTTTTTAATTAAGGTCTCTATTTTATAAGATATGATATGAAATCATTTTGTGCTACATATGGAAGAGCTTAAAAAATTTGATTCTGTAGTGCTAGAATGTGCACAACTATTATCATAAACCTTTTCTAAAGCATTGCTTATCAACACTGCCTTTAGTTTGTACACTAAAAAGCTAGCCATTTATAGCTATTCTGCCATGTATGAAAATCTCAAATACAAACGTAATAAGGATTATGGAAATAAAATTAGTAGTTCCATTAAAGAATGAATAATTACAAGAATCTCTGTGCCTGGGTGAATATCCTTATGAGATCTATAGTATATCTGTCCTTGATGTTGATAGGCTGTCACACACTGCTCATCTTCAGATCTAGCACAGTTCACATATCTCATCCAGTTAGAGTTAGTGGGATCACTTGCATTGACGAAATGGGAAGTATTACTATCTTTATAAACCTGCAGTGAACAAGTAAAATCAATTGAATATTCATCAATCTTCAAAATAATCTTAAAGCAGTGAGAAAACTGTTTTTGGCCTAATTTAAAGTCTTATTTTTATTAAGCAAATGGCATTGAGAAATATCTGTTCAGCTAATTTAAATACAATAAGTGTTCCTAGGACCTAATGTTTGCATAAGTTTCATAAGATAAATTGTGAGAAGATAATACCCTTTGTAATATGTAGTAAATCTATGCTTGTTTTCTAGGTTTAACTCTTTCTCTCCATATTTTTTTTTCCGCATTCTGAGGGAATTATCCATTTTGCTCATTTGTATTTCACTACCCTGCTATGATTAAATTTCAACAACTTTTTTGTTTATCAGAAAATGTTATATTTGGTATAGAATTAAAGGGGAATACTTGCCCTTTTTAAATATAACAAATTAATGTTAATAAACCAATATAAAATTTTCTTTTTGATTATGGAATTTAGAAATACAAACTTACACACTGTATACAAGTCCTTATAGACCTAGATCTAGACAATATTTTTTGATACAAATTGATCTAACTGTATTTTTTATGATAGTTCTTCATATTTCACAAAACTTAATGTATAAATTACTGAACATATAAAAAATTGTCTCGACCTCACTATCCCGTGTGCTCAATTAAGAAAATTAATATAGAAAAATGGAGCTTTTTTTGGCCCTCACTCTTTAAATACATGATTTTAAAAATCCATGTTTTCCAAAGAGAAACTATTCAAGCCTGTTATCACTTTTTGCTTTTCTTTTGTTCATGTAAAAATAACATAAAACCATTGTGTTATGGGTTTTGGACATATTAGTTCAAATTATGCAAACATCCATTATGGCAAATAGATAGGGGAATAACAATGTATTATTTGGCTGTAAAGCAGCCTAAATATAGAGATGATCAAAAGAAGACATCAGATAGTAAGTAAGATACCTGCCAACTATAACCTGACTCATGAGCATCCTCTTCATATTTTTCAATTTTCCCTAAATATGGTCCAAATCTAGTTCTTGAAGGAAACAGCTGGGTGGCAAAAACACCTAAACCTGCATTGGGTATTTTCGACTGTTTGATGATTAATCCTTCTGGTAAAGTCTTCTTGCTGTAGTCTTCATCTAGGCCTGGCTTACAGTCAGAAGGAACCTGAAATAAAAAATTTCATTCATAAGATGCTATTGACATTAAATATTTATGAAAAAAAAATGCATATTGACATAAAGTATTTATGAAAGCTTTTCAGTGTTCTTGGTGCATACATTTCTGTAAAATTTTATCTTTTATATTCACAAACATTTCTTAAAAAAAACTATATATATAGCCATGAAAAACATTTTTTTTGTTCCAAGTTATTAATTCTCCAGCTTAATTTAGATGGATCCTAGAACTAACTAATATTTTGTCTCTGGCTAGGCACAAAACATGATGTGTTTACAAAAAAATGACAAAAATATAATTACTTAAATTGCTTAAGTCATTTCTATAAACTATGCATAAATAAAAAGCTGAAACCAAAGAAGAATCCGTCCTAATTCAAAGGCACATTCCTTTGTCTAAGGACTAACCATGACTAATGCAATTAGTTATTTATGTGAATAAAAATAGTACAGATTCTTGTACTTTCTTATAAAACTCATGAATTTACAGTTTGTGGAATTGGATTCTAATTTGACTACAGTTTTCTCTTTGCCTATAAGTGAATCCAAGATGTTGATGTGGGAATAGAGCTTTATCCAGCTGACTTATTACATTGCTTTTGTTCATGAGTTTTATTAGACAATATGTCTAAAAAGTTTATGACCTAACAATTAGACGTTTATTTTTTTAAAATTAAATTTATTATTACTTCTCTAAATAATTTTCAGTACTGAAAAAAATTTAACTGAATCTACTCAGGTGCTACATTTAATCTAAATATTCAATACCACAGAATCTCTGACAATATTCAGTCCACCATGTTCTGGACAGTCCCCCATGTACTCAAAGTTACATTCTTCACAAACTGGAAAAGAAAAAAAAGGATTAAAAGAGTATATTTAAATAAAAACATGATTTTTTTCTGTTCATTATCTCATGTGTTCCTTGACTTTCATTGTACACGGGTGCTTTGACAGTTCGCGTAACCAAATCCCCCCACTTTTTCTGGTCAGCAGCTGTTCTTAGCAGGAGATCGAGAGGATAGTCCATTCTCTTCTCTAGATTTAAATATTTTCCACATACAGCTAAGTTTTATCTGAAACTCAAAACAAGTAAAGGTTTGCAGTCTCTAGTAATGTTCCTATATAATGTATAGGAAAAGCTATTTTACTTGGTAAGAGTTTGACTACTAAATTTTGGATTTTTTTTCTTATTATTCCTTATTATGCTTTAATTATAAGTGATAAAAACATTTTTTTTTAAATGTATAACATTTTTCAATGACTAAAATGGTAAATTGTTTAGAAGTACTATCATTATTAGTCTCAGTAAATATAACAAAACATTTAGCTATTTTATCAGCCAGAGAAATACCTTATAAATGTTATCTTTAATTTTACTTAGATCTGATTTTGCCATAAATAAAAGAACTCAAAAGAGCTAAGAAACAAAACAATTAAAATATTTACAAATTCAGATAATCATTTCCCAAAATAAATCAAAACCAAACAAATTTTTTTAAAATTTCATTTAGAAATAAAAAAAATTAAGTTTTACCAGCTTCTGCCCTAATTAATGGGGCTTTATTTTATGAAGTTGAAAGAACAACTTAGAATCAAATTTAAAATTTGTTCTAATTCAATTAACAAAACATTATATAAGCCTAACTCTATGATTGCATATAAAAACAAAACTCATTAAAGATTTATAATTAATTTAAAATGAAGCAAAAAAACAAAATCTTGACTTACACAGATAGTCATCATCTTCAGGAATAGCTAAAGACATATAACTTGTGCTTCTAGACTCCCTGAATGGGTATGCATGAATTTCTTCCTCTCTTTCACTTTCTTTCTTTGTCTGTCTGGTTTTTGGCTGTAAAAATAAATTATAATAATTAATAAAGTAAGAAAAATTCAGATGAGTTCAAATATTTTTGTTCAATAAATACTGGTACTAATTATTGCTTTCAATAACTCCTTCTTCCAAACCTTCTGATCGACAGCCAGGGTATAACATTTAATATTATATATTTTCCATATTCATAGTCTTTTGTAACTAAAAAACCTTAGAACAAGAGCTTACCACTGCTTTTGGCGCCTGTTTAAATTTGACATTTTCGGTAGATTTATTAGATATAAATACTGGAAACAGTTTCTTTTTTTGGCCTAAAAAAAATTAGGGGGATATTAGCATTCTATTTGCAATATAAAGAACAGAATAGAATACAAACTAGATGAATGTAGTAACACAAACTAATTGATAAGATTTGAACATTAAATTGCAGAAAAACATATGAGTCTTCTTTCATGATGTAGGTTTATGTGTTATCTTTTGATAATTGTAATATTTTTTAATGCTTTAAAAAAAAAAATTAATACATATTTTTTTGATGAAACATAATTAAAATCCAAATTAACTACACAAGCAAATTTCTATTAACAGTGTAGTGCTTTTCTTTTTACTACTATGAAAAAGCATCATGCTTAAACATGCATAGTTTAACTACAAAAAGAAGAAAACCTGATCCATTTTGAGATCTCTCTAGATCTGGTGTCCACTCTGAGTCAGAGCTATCAGAGTCTGAAACTTCTACAATTTTCTTATGGTTGGGATGAATTTTTTTTCTTATCATAAACTCAGGTGGTTTTACTTTCAGACCTGAAACAAACAAGTCAAATACAATTCGTCTCATGTTAGAATCAGATGATTCATATTGCTTCAATAATTTTTTCTTTGAAAAGAGGTTAAAGATATTTTTAGAAAGGAAAAAAATCAATAACCTAAATTCATTAATAACCCACCTGCTTGTTTCAATGCTTCAAAGTTTTGTCTCATGCTGCTAAGATGCAATTTCTCATATTCTGGAATTTCTGCTAATTCTTCATGTTTAAAGAACTCTTTAATAGAAGATGGCAAGGCCTCTGAACTATATAAGTCTGGTTTCATCCTAAAAAAAATGGTTTTCTCAATATGAAGTAGAATCAAGATCTGAAAAAAAAAAACTACTAGAACTACATATATATATGGCGACCGGTCATTTCATCTTTGGTCACTTCATCCCCAATTAAATATTTTTTCTTATTCATTATTTAATTGTGCTGTTAAGGCTTTGACTTTAAGCCCAAATTTCATCTAATATATAAATACGATTATGTAGAATGCTTTTTAATATTTTTTTACATTTTATTGATGCATTTATTGTATTTCACTTTCCACTTTACGTTCTGAATGAGAAATCTTATGATATATTCTAAATCAGTCTGTGTACTTAGCTATAGTGCTTCTATTGATGTTGGATGTAATATTATAATATTATCCTGCGCATGACATAATGATCTAAGGCCAAGGTGTGGTGGAAGTAGTAGAAATCTTTTGAGAGATAACAGCGATAAGAATAATTATGACCATGCTGTTGATAACTTATCATCAAGGTGTCGTGGAAGAATTGATGTTGGATGTAATATTATAATATTATCCTGCGCATAACGTAATGATCTAAGGCCAAGGTGTGGTGGAAATAGTAGAAATCCTGACAACCATCTTTTATTTTATTTTATTTTTAATCACTCATTCTTGAAAATGGGCATGTCATATTTAGCCTTCAAATAACGTTTTATTTTTCTAATAAAGGCTGACTTCACCCATCCTCAGGTTATCATGTCGCATTTATAAGTTTTGCTTTAATTCCTTTAAAACATCTAAGTTATGAATAGTGTAATAGGAATTTATCGGTATATATTTCATAATTCTATCGAGTTTTCCTTTTTTTTTTTTTTTGTAAGAAAATCATAATTTAATACAGACACCCTTCTAATTTTTTTTTGCATGAAATCAAACAACTTGGCTTAGGAATCAAATAAACCAGCTCCAAAAACAGAATAAATTTTGACTGTCATGGAATCCACATATTGATGAAACTACAAAAAAAATCAAACAAAGCATTAGCATTTATTAAAAGAAATTTCTATAAATCAAATAAGAACATAAAACTAAAATGTTATTTAACCTTGGTTAGGCCAATAATAGAATATGCATCCTCCGTTTGGGACCCCTCAACTCAAGAAAACATTAAGAAACTGGAACAGACACAAAATAGAGCAGTGAGATTCATAACAAATGAATATTCACATTTGACTAGAGTAACACCTTTAGTAAAATCACTAAATTTAGAAAGCGTTCAGGACAGAACACTCAAAAGTAAAGTAGCAATTATAATAAAACACTGATCCATAATCTTTAAATACAAAAACAAAATTTAATAAAATACTCAGAAAGACACAAAAATAAAGGCACATTCCTGGTCCCATATGCTAGGACAAATTTGTACAAATACTCCTTCTTCCCTAGTGCTATTAGAGCATGGAATGGGTTGCCTGAGCTAGCCAGGAAAACCAGTGACTTGGCAGAATTTAAGTCATTGGTTAATATGCATGACGCGTAGGATGTAATCATCTTCTTTTTTGCAGTAATGTCTGTATTATACAAGATAAGATAAGAAGATAAGGTATCATGACTCACTGACTAGAGTCTGTCTGACTACTGCTGTACACTGTAGACCAGCGGTTCTCAACCTTTTTGGCTTAGTGACCCTTTTTACAGTTCTTAACTATGCGGCGAACTCCAACCGTAATTTTTTTTTGGTCATATGTAAAGAAATAGTAATCTTAATGTAAATATATATGTAATATGTATTGCCAAAGTTTTATGTTTTATCACTAAACATACGTAATTATATTTTGTTATATATATTGCTCTTATAACTCAAGTAAAATTATATCAAATAGTATCTTTGACTTGCATTTATCTATCTATTTCTCATTCATCATATCATGTTGCATACTTATGTGGGAATTTTAAAAACTTGGTGTAACAATAGTTTACTACATCGCCACAATATTATAGCGTAATCATCTTCCTTTTCGATGTGTCTTTTGCATTTAGTCATTTTCTGTATTAAGACTCCATAGCCAACAGACTGTAAAACTCGTTTCATAAAAACATACTTGAAATTGATTTTGAAAAGGTGCAAATTGGGATTTATCTATTGGCTACCAAAGCTTATTAGGCTCTCCCCCAAATAAATAATATCTGGATTTATTAATGGCCTTATATCTCAAAATAGCTAGAGTGGCTAGACCTAAATAAGTACTGGTACGATAATCATAATGTGTCGGTAATGCGTTACTGCGCTTAGCACCGTCAATTTCTAAGCAGAGCTGATCAGTGATAGATTCCTTCGATGTGGAGCATGTGAAAATGACTAAAATCTGTCTGTCTTGACATGGTGTAAAAAGAAAATGATATAAATACAAAAAAATATAGATTACAACACTTTTCAAACACCATACTTTTCTCAAAATTTTAAGATTATAACACTTTTAAAACACCATACTTGTCGTGTGTTCAATAGTTTCTTAATATGTTCGATAAGATAAGATAACATTAAAACGATGTTCAATAATTTAAGCTTTTGAAAGCATCGACCACTTTAATACTTTAACATCAAATATAAGTTTAACTAGGAGTAGAGTAACTTACATCTATTGAACACCTTCGTTTTAAGGTACTTATTGAACACCCCATTGTATTTTTTAAAATTCTCCTTTATTTCAATGATTATGACGAAACTAGTCCATTCCTATTGTGCATCATCCATTTCTTTATAGTTTAGTTATATTTAGTTTCATTTTCACCCGAGGATAATTTTTTTACTTATATTCAAAGTGCAATGGTAATATTGGTATAAAAATTTTACTTTTTTTGACCTCTTGGGAAGAGTGAAGTGAGTCTCGGGTTAAGGGTATTTTTTAATGCCAATGATGTTCAGCTCAACAAAACCTATATAATACGCTTCTAATTAGGCTGAGAAATATTTGCAACAATTTTCTTTAAAGTGTCCTTTGCTACCTAAACATGAAAATTGAGGTTTAAAAAGGGGGTGTTCGATAATAGCAGTTTTTATATAAGCAATCACAGCTTCGTAAGATATCGAACGCCATTTTAATGTTAAAAATAAACATCAAAGGGATATAACCCAAAGAACACAAAATATTTAAATTATATATTTTTTAATTGTTATTTTTAAAAATAATGTAATGCAAAGTACATATATAAATTACCCATGTGTTACAATTTGTATCAGCTATTTGCGGTTTACCGTAAATGTGCTATATTTTTCTAAGTAAATAGATTTACATCGATATGCATTAATTGTACCCATTTTAAAAGCTTGATTTTATGACACATATAGTTTGATGCAATTATCATCGTTGTGCTACCATAGGTGCAAGGAATATAGAATATAACACAGGAACAATGAATTTACAATATATCCATTTGTGTTTTTTTTTTTCAGATGCCCCATTCTATTAACTTCTGAATTATGTTTTATAAACCAATACCTAGCGCATGTGCTTGATGTGAAGAGATATTAATAAAACGAAAGGGCTAAGGGGGAGGTATAGAATGTAGATATGGTATTTTGAAATAAATATGTCTTTGGTAGGTAAAAAAAAAAAAGGGGGGGGGGGGGGAGAAACAGTCCAGACACTGTATCAAGAGATCATCAATAATTGATCCACCATTAAAATGTGACGTCAGCCTCAAATACATAGTCAGTTGTGCTTCTCGATCTAGACGTGGGGCGCAGGGTCTAAAAAAAATTATATATAAAGTACCATATACCATAAAGTATGATAAAGCTCATAATGCGCTACAAAGACACTCCTTTGAGCATCACAAATACTCAAAATAATAACAATAACACATTTAAATTTAACCACTCTCTTATTCTGCCTACACCCCCTTACCTGCGCTTTCTTCTTACGCAATTCCACTCTCCAACATTCACACTTTTTCAGTGCAAAGTAACAACGTAAATTTCAAGACTCAATCCAAACGCAGCCACCAGACTAACACACAACAAAAAAAAAATGGTCAGTGACAGCCCAACACACAGGTGTAAACCAGGCCACCAACGCAGCCCCAAAACATTGTTCAAGTTGTAGTAAGAACAATGTTGAGGGGAAAGGGGAAGGAGCCATCATTCGAGTACCTAAGGTCAAGCCACTAATTAGGTCACAAACACTAGGCGTGATAGATATATAGATATGTTGTTTGTGTGTGTGTGACAAATACTAAGCGTGCTCTAAAATACGGTGTTTTTTTTTGGTCAACCAGGTGGTTTAGGGAGGGCGAATCTATCTACATCTATAGGTAACACAGCTCGCAAGCTACCATAGCTTTTCAGCACCCCCCCCCCTTCCCCGCCCAGATCGAAAAATATCTAGCACTGACTTTTGGGCTGTTACATACACTGAGCGTGCTAGATCGGCGGCTAGTTACGTAGGGCCGCGTACCGTATGTTTTGTTTTTAGGTCAACAAAGTAAACTGTTGTGTCCTACAATGACTTGGGGAGGATTATCTATTGGCTACCAAAGCTTATTAGGCTCTCCCTCAAATAGATAATATCTGGATTTCATTTATTAATGGCCTTATGTCTCAAAATAGCTTAGACCTAAATAAGTACTACGGTAATGCGTTACTGGGCTTAGCACCGTCAGTTTCTAAGCAGAGCTGATCAGTGATAGATTATAGATTCCTTCGATGTGGACCATTTGAAAATGACTAAAAATCTGTCTGTCTTGACATGGCGTAAAAAGAAAATGATATAAATAAAAAAAAATATAGATTGTAACACTTTTGAAACACCATACTTTTCACAAAATTTTAAGATTATAACACTTTTAAAACACCATACTTCTCGTGTGTTCGATAAGTTCTTAATATGTTCGATAATATGCAGATATATTGACCCTTGAAGAAGAGTGGGCCAACTTCAAAGATACCACTATTGGGTGCGCAGAAGAAGTTATCGGAAGGAGGCGAGGTTCATACAAGGAACGGTGGATACAAGACAGAACATGGAAATTGATAGATGAGAGGAAAGAGGCCAAACGTAGACGAGATCAGAAAAATGAAACACAGGATCGCAGCCTAGCGGAAGAAGCCTATAGGGAAGCAGATCTGAAAGTAAAGAGAAGCTGTCGGCAAGATAAACGGGACTGGATTGAGCAGAAGGGACAAGAGGCACAAGCAGCTGCAAGCAGAAATGACACAAAAACCCTCCATCGTATTGTCCGAGATCTCACTGGAGCAAAGAGTGGACATGGGGCACCAATAAAAGACAAGCAAGGCAAAACTTTGTTAACGAAAGAAGAACAGGATGCAAGATGGGTAGAGCACTTTAAAGAGACCCTTAACCAACTGTCGCCAGACATAACTTACATATTCAAGGACCCCTCTCCAGACAATGATCTCAAGGTCAAGACAGACCCAATAACTGCTGAGGAGGTTACCATGGCCATTGCAGTGCTAAAGAATAACAAAGCACCAGGACTAGACATGATATCAGCAGAAATGCTAAAATATGGGGGACAGTGCATTGTTAACAGAATGACTGATCTCTTAAATCTCTGTTGGCGAACTTCAAAAGTCCCAGAGAACTGGCAAAAGGGAGTGATTGTAAAGCTTCCAAAAAAGGGCAACTTGGCAGACTGTAACAACTGGAGGGCATTACTCTCCTCTCTGTCCCAGGCAAAGTTTTCAGCACTATTTTGTTGAGACGGCTTCAACAGTCTGTAGATGAAAGGCTCAGAGAAGAACAAGCAGGTTTCCGAAGAGGCAGATCATGTACAGAGCAGATTTTCGTTTTACGAAATATCATAGAACAAAGTTTTGAGTACCAACAACGGCTAACGATCAGTTTCGTGGACTTCAAAAAAGCGTTTGATAGTGTCCACCGAGAATCACTATGGAAAATAGTTAGAGAATACGGTATACCAGAAAAATTCGTCCAGATCCTACGACACCTTTACAGTCAGTCTAGTTGCTGCATTAAAACAGAAGAGGGAACAACAGAGTTTTTTACAATCGAGACAGGTGTGAGACAGGGGTGCATCTTATCTCCCTTCCTTTTCCTCCTAGCCATCGACTACATAATGAGGAGAGCAATGAACCAGACTGCCTTTGGTATTCCATGGCATGAACAACTCCGATTGACGGACTTGGACTTTGCTGATGATGTTGCACTACTCGGGGCTACAAATAAATGCATTCAAGAAATGACGGAGAGCCTAGACAGAGAGGCACCCAAAATTGGCCTCCGCATAAACTTGGATAAGACTAAAATTATGCGAGTGGGATATAAGGCAAAGGGTGTCCCCATCAGACTTGGCGAGTCAAAGCTTGAAGAGCTGGACAAGTTCACGTACCTTGGCAGCATCATAACAAATGATGGAGATGCTTACCATGATGTAGCGTGCCGAATAGGAAAGGCAGGGAGCATTTTCCAAAGGCTGCAGCCTATTTGGACTAGCCAAGCCATTGGACTCGAGACAAAAATACACCTTCTCAACACAATCGTCATTCCAACTGCTACATATGCATGTGAGACGTGGAAGTCATCTGTCAAAATTGAGAAAAGACTAAATGTGGCTCAACAGAGATGGCTGAGACGGATTTTGGGAGTCAGTTACACAGACCGGATCTCAAACAAGGAAATCCTTTGCCGAACTGGGAGTCGAACACTTAGTGAGGTTGTGACTGAGCGTCGCATGAGGTTTGCGGGACATGTTCTACGTCAAAATGAATTACGCACACCAAGAGTTGCGATAACATGGAAGCCAAAACGAGGAAAGCGCAAACAGGGACGTCCTCGTATTACCTGGCGACACACCTTCATGGAGGACCTCAGAACAGTGGACACCAGATGGGAAGAGGCTTCAGACATTGCCAGTGACAGATCATTATGGAGACAGCTTGCCGCCCAATGCGCCGAACGGCGCGGGAGGACCTAAGTCTAAGTCTAAGTCGATAAGATAAGATAAAGGTAAAAAAGTGTTCGATAATTTAAGCTTTTGAAATCATCAACCTGACCCATTTTAACATCAAATATAAGTTTAACTATGAGTAGTAATAGAATTATTTAATAGAATAAAACATGTCTACTTTTTAAGAAAAATGGATGAAGAGTTCACAGATACAATCAGTTTTTTTCTAGGTCTAATTTTTACGGAGATACACAAATTCAAACATAAAAAATGTCGGCGAATGAGCTTAACTTGTTCGATAAACGTGGTCGTAAGTTACTGTATACTTTAGTTTTATACTAAAATTAAAATCTTAAAAATCTAAATATAGAATATTATATATAGTAGATTCTTATATTAGGCACACCGTATTCGGGAACTAGGTCAAATTTTTATTTTATTTTTTTATTTGGTGACGGTTTAACTTACAAAAAAACAGAAAGCAGATTCTTATTCTGCAACTAAAGGACTATAAAAATAGCTGTGTTTCTTTGAATTACCACCCATAGTCAAGATTTTATTTTAAAATAAATCAGGTCACTTCATGCTCCTATAATAAACGCAGTTTTTGTGCTTTCTCCTTCAGCACACATCGAGCACCGTTAAGAAACACCACTATGCTATTGCTAATAAATTATATCTGTGTTAATTAAAAATTATTTAGATTGTATTAAAAGAAGTAGATTCACTTCTGCAATATGTATTTATAGTATATTGCCTCTCTCTCTCTCTCTCTCTCTAGATATATATATATATATATGCCTACCTATATTATGTGTAGAAACAGAAATAAATCTATATAATTATAGATCTATAAATTAATTATTATAATTTAACAAACATGATATTTTCAACTAGGCTACATGTATTCTCTGTCTCTTTCTTTTAATTCCCATCCAAGGACCCTCTTCTTTTCATAATTTGGATGTTCGTTTTGTTACATCCCCTCCCTCCCATAGATGCTTATAATTCTTTTCATGACTCTCTCCCCCTTCCCTCCACTGCCTGTATGATAGGTTGTGACACTACACGCCTAGTGTATACCTCTCCTCACCACCAGCGCTCGCCTGGCGTGATCACCTGCAGTGGGCATGGTATCTGGCTTCAAATTAGCAGCCCGCACTTTTTCTTTCATTCATAAATTATATATTCTAGATTTCTCGATCTAGGTCACATTTATTTATTGAAAAAAATCATAGATTTATTAATCCCAATAATATTTCTTATTACGATTTTGCCTTGTGCACTATAGGAGAATGTGTTTAATTCATTATTATTCATTGAAACACCTCCTTTTTTAATTTTATTTAACAGCTAACAGTATGAATGTGATTGGAATGTCTTTCTAAAGATGTTTGGAAGCTTATTTTGATAGATCCACCAGCCTACGATCAAACAGGCTCATAATAGAGCCTTCATCCCTTATATGGGTATGAATTGCCGGGGGAGGTTTAAACAATAGCTTTACATACTTGGTTACCGAGAATCTAAAAAACTGCCATCTGCTTTGGAAAAGCGGAACAAAAATACAGGAACTTATCTAAAATTGGACATGCACTGTCCCGAAACATCGTTTTTAGCTCCAAACATAAAAACAAATTAATTATAAACAAAAAAAGCGACGTGTTTCTTAAAGGAGATTTTGATGAGCTGTGCCTAATATAAGAAGCTACTATATATTATATATATTAGCTATGCGAAATTCCCGGATGTTGATAGTTTTCAACTCGCGGGAAAAGTGGCGCCGCCATTTTTCATTTTTATATTTATTTAATTATGGGTGCTATTGATTTAAAGCAAAGAATGAAGAACCAGTCAATATATGAAGCACCTTAGAATTTTTTTTTTATTTGTGAATATTTTTTTTACAAAAATTTAAAAAAAAAAAATAAATAAAAAAAAAAAAAAAGTGTTAATTTTTATTTGGCCGGACTTTCGTAAAAAGTTCGTTATTTTCTAGATCTATTTCGTGCTTCAGGTTGTTTATACGTTGA
This sequence comes from Biomphalaria glabrata, assembly GCF_947242115.1. NCBI lineage: Eukaryota > Metazoa > Mollusca > Gastropoda > Planorbidae > Biomphalaria > Biomphalaria glabrata. The sequence continues at coordinate 2,263,258 of NC_074719.1, forward strand.
AAAAGTTTGGTTATTCTTGAAGATAATTTAAATGGCCGTAAGTTGAGCAAATTTCATTGTAATATGATAATCGAAGCGATTTTTGTCTAAATTCTTGTGAGGCAACAAATGTGACTTGTTTTAAAAATGGCGGGAATGGATCAGACCTCGAGGTCCTTCAGTTTTGGCAATAGACTAGATCCAAAAAACATTTTTTTGATGGAGTTTTTAATTTATTCATGTAAAACGTGCATTCTTCTACCAATTTTAGTTATTCTGTTTTCTATAGAGAGCTAGATGACTTCTCTAATAGCATTTTGGTTAAGCATGATACATGTTAAAAGGCGAAAAAAAATCAATTTATCATTACTGTCACGTGACAGCAATGTAGTATTTTTAGACTATTTTGTCTGTAGTCAAGTGTAAACATTTATTATTATTATAGTCTAGATCTAGACATTCTAGATCTACATCGAAGGAAAACTGAGCAATTCTTGAAACTGTATATCTAGATTCTAGATCTATATCTGAATTTTAGATCTAGATCTTTATTTAAATGATCTTGATTATTCTTGATAATACTTTCAAGATCTAATTATCTAGATATAATTCATTAACATCATTAAACTCCTTGTCCTTCACTGAAAGTTTCAGTGCCTGACTTGACTTAGACTTTTAGTAGTTTTATAGTTAGACTCTGAGTGTTAGACAACATTTAGTTAGATTCTAGATCTAGATCTATATATAATATTATTATTAATATAAAATATAGATCTAGTCAATTACTAGTACTAAGTTTACTAAGACACTGACTATATTATAGATCTACTTAGTTACTATAAGTATATTCCAGCACAGTCTACTCTACTGACTCTACCTCTAGCTATAAGTTACTAGAATCTAGTAGTAAACTCTAGTTTATCAAGTATATCTACTCTGACTATAGTCTATAACACGACTACTCAACTACTGTATTAACTAATAGTGTGTGTACACTGTATAGATCTACATCTAGTATTTATGTATTAATAAGTTACTGGATGCAGAATTCTATACTAGTGACTATATCTAGACTACATAAAACTTGATGTACATACATTAGATTTAGATCAGTTTGATTGATTTATTTTGTTAGCTTGATTAACATTCATATTTATAATTAGATCATGACTCTACTATATGTCTATAGTCTATATTTATAGAAAAATAGATCTAGATAGCTTTTTTTTTTTTTGGTTTAAGTTTAATGAGATGAGGTATTTCAATCTCATGAAATTAAAGCTGCTAATCATGCTGATTGCTATCATTATTATCATACTCATGCTTTATGAGTATGATTAAAATGCTGATTTGACAGAACATCATGATCATCATGCAGCAAAGAGTGCCCAGACCATTGCTATGTAGTCCTTTATTTAATTCTATGATGAATCTAGGCTACTTACATTTTATATAATTACTATTAAAAATATATTCTAATTCAATGTTTATCTAATTTATCTAATTACTAGATTGTCTAGGTCTACAATAGAATATCTACTTCAATGTTTATCTAATTACTTGATCTACAATACAATCTACTATCAAATATTACTCAAGAATTATTTAAGATTTTCCATTGGATTATTCACTTACGCACCCACATTCTTTTATCTGATATCATGCCAAGACAAAGAAAAAGAAAGCTTTCATCCTGTACAAATGTTGAAGACACTATTTTGTACAAATTCCTTTATGAAAATTTTAATTATTCTGAACTTTCACCAGATGACAATAATAAACTATGCTTAAAAGGACATGTCCTCCTAATTTATATGCAAAATCAGTCCTCCCAAACATCCACAGCAGAAATTGTTGCTTCAACTTTTGGATTCCCATTTAATCCATGTTTAATTTCAAAAGTTCATTATTTAACTGAATGCACCATTGCAAAGTATAAAAGTAATGTAACAAAATATTTGTCAGAAATTTAAAACATTTGCTATCAAATATTTTACCAGTTACCTAGCACAACTGCTCCTAACTCTGATTTAACTCCAACAAAAGCTATACAACCAACTGAAATAAATCCTGTTTCATCAAATTTAAGAAGCAATGATGAATTAACCCCTCGTAGAAGACATTTAAAAAGACGACTTTCTTTTGTGTCCCAGGCAAGAAGTGAAGACAAGAATAAATATAGGAAAAAAATATGTTTATTAAAATCTCAAATTAACTCTCAGCCTAACCTTATTAAAAATCTTAGACGGTCTGTTCACCGAAAAAATGAGAGGATTAGTCACTTGTTAAAAAAATTGCACAAATATGAAATTGATTCTGGCAAACGTTTTTTAAAATGTAAAAAATGTATTTGGCAAACAAAAAAGCATCAAGAGATATTAAAGAAAATGAAATCATCATTTAATAAAGAATTGGCTGTGAAGGACGCTATCATAACATCTCTTCAAAGTGATAAACTACTTCTTGAAAATGAACTTAAAGAACTAAAAGAAAATAAAGCTAGGTCCCTTAAAAAAAATAATAAAACATATGATGTTATGACAAGGTTAATGTTTTTTAATTGTCTTTTATACCAGGCCCCAACCTCTTCCATCTCCCCTATAGTTAGTAGTTTATCACAGAGATTGGGTGTTCTTCTTGATTGCGTCCCTCACAGAACATCAGTAGACAACTTTGTAAGAGAACTTGGTGTTATTTCAGACCTACAAGCCGCTGAAGTTGCCATGAAAACACCACATCTAACTCTTGGGTTTGATTCCACAACCCAAGAGGGTGTACTTGTCAATTCAGTACATCTCACCACTCCAACTGATACTTTTGTTATAGCTTTAGATCAGTTGAGTGGTGGGAGGGCTGAGGACTATGAAAAACACTTAATTGAATCAATAAAAAATTTAGCATATGCTTACTCAGATTTTCATAAGATAGAGTTTTCCACTTGTCATAATGAAATTATCAAAAATATTTCCAACACTATGTCAGACCGGGCATCAGTGAATCATGCTTCCATAGTTAAATTAAATGCATTATGGGGTAAAACCTTAAATGAACTTAATTGCCACCTGCACCCACTTGATAGTATTTCAAAAGGCTGCAGGTTGGCACTTAAGTCCCTGCAGACAGAAAGGAGCAGCCTTATTGGGAGTGACTGCATAGCAGGCAACATTGTCTTACAAATAGACAAACTCAGGTATCGAGATGGAAAGGGTGACCCCAAAAATTTTATTTCCTTTCTACTTAATGAAAATTTACCGAAGGGCCTTATTCCACGGTATAGGGGAAATCGTTTGCATGTGTTTTTCCATACTTGTGGAATATTGGTCCTTCATTATGACCAAATATTATCATTTTTAAAATCCCCTGCCCTTTCCTCTGGATCGCTGATAAGTTGCCTGCACAGTGACCTCAATAGTGAAACTGGGAAGAAACAACTTTTTGTTATGGGTATGGTAGGGAAACTGCTGACAAGCCCTTGGATGAAAAAATTTTACATTGCGCCTGGTGCGCAAGCTGTTTCTCATCTTGGGGCTGTCACAGTCATTAAAGAAGTTCTAGCCCAAGTAGATCAATGCCTTAGTAATCCCTTTAGTATTTTTACAAGAAACCTAGACTTCTTTGGTGAAATCCTTGATGTTAATGATCCCATACTGGAGGTTCTTTTGCTCTGCCCTCAAGATAAGGAAGTTGAAAACATGATAAAAGCTAGTCTGTCTTCTATTGCAGAAACTATCAATAGGCAGTATAAAAGGTATCTTAGTATGAATGTGTCTGATCTGATGAGCACCCAGACAGAATCTGCTAGGCTACATAACATGGATTCTGAAGAGGTGATTGGCATGTTTAGTGCAGCCAAGAAAAAAGCACCAAATGCAACGATGTGCTACATGTCCTCTAGAATCCGTTCCCTAAAGAACAGAACTGTAGCCTATCTAGATTCTCTGAGTGTCTCAGATATGACTGAAAGGGTGACTTGGGCCATTGGTGTCTCTCGCAGTAGGAGGCAGGCTAATCGAGTGAGGACGTCAGAGGTGACTAAGGAGATTGCTCTGAGGGCGGAGCAAAAAAACCAGGAGACAGAACAGAAAGAAAGAAAGAAAATTGAAAAACTTTTAAGACAAGACAATTACATTGACAAGATTAAGGAACTGATTACTAACGTGACTGAACAGACTTGGATGGATGTGCAGGAATTGTTATCTGGAAATGTTATTGACAGGTTGATCTGTCACTATTGGTACAGTGCAGGCCCTGTATTATATAGTGGCAGGGTAAAGGGACTGAAAAAAGGAATGAAAGATGTATATTTGGTAAAATATTGGCTGGATGATGAGGATGAGAGTAGAGGGGTTGACTATGACATGAGCAAGTATCAGCTTGCCTGTGACATACTGTTCAAAGACTTGACATTACTGTAGAATAGTATTTGTTAACATCAAGGATTTTTCCCTACCCATTGACAAAAATGTTCCAGTTTCACTTCTGTCTGACTAACAGGGATTCTTTATAATTGGGTGGTAAAACAATTCACATACTAATATAACACACTAATAAATCTGTTAGCTAATCATCAGTGACTAATACATTTCACTAAAATAAATACTTTTATAAAATTTTCAAACTGTAAAGTTTATGTCATTAATTTTAAACATATTCTATACTATTATAAAATTAACTAGAGGTAAACATAGTCTTAATCCTTTTATACTATTTTTTTTTAAGCTTTGAAATATTTAAAATAAAATAGTACCTTAATAAAAAAAAATATGTAAATAAAACTATCCAATTATGAAGAATGTTCATTAATTTTTTATTTTTTTTTGTTGTTGTTTTCAACAGAAAAGTAAATCCCCTATTTCTGTAAATTTGTAACAAAACATTTGTGTTGGGATTTTTTTTGATAATTTGATTATTATTCATTTTCTTCATGCAACTATAATTTTTAAAATTATAAAACCTACATATTGTTTAAATTTGTTTTCCCATTGCATCACATGTAATACTGCAAAGTTTAAAATTAATAATGCTACCTTATAAGTGTTTCTCTAGTCCTCCCAGTAGATCTGAAATAACACCAGTTGTTGTCTACTTGTACTTTACATTTTTTTTTATTGCGCTTTTTTTTCTAACACACTATTTTGTTTTATATCATCTAATTAAATAATTATCAAATTTAATAAAGCCAATTAACTATTTTTCTTAGCTATTTTTACTATACATGGTACATCATCACTTTTTATATACTGTTTCATTTTAAAATTGTATTGATGGTTCATAAACAATTAATTTAAATAATGTGTAATGTAAAGCCATAACTTAAAATTAAAATATTTAATAATTTTTATAAATAATAATATTATTAGTTTTATAAAGTTGTCTTCACTTCAAGTTTGTGACTGTAAAGATATGCAAACTTTCCTTTTTATATTCATGTGTACCATTCAATATTATGTTTTTTCAAACACAAATCATCATATTTCCTATTAACCTTTTATCTCTCAAACATTTAACTATCATAAAAAAACAACACTTTTTTTCCAATCCATTTATCATTAACCCTTCATTAAATTACACATTTAACCCTTCATAAATTCCCACATGTGCCTTATACTTTCATGATGTCCTTCAACTACTTGCATGTAATCAGAGTTCCTTCGGCACCATTTACTTCATCGTCATCCATTACATAATAACTTGCATGTCATCAGAGTCACTACTGCACCAACAAATAAGCCACCATTGACTTCATCATCATTATGTGCTGCTTACTTGCATGATATCTGCTTTGCTACGCTTGTAACAAAAAGAAGCCACCATTTACTTTATCGTCATCCAGTACACACAAACTTGCATGTCATCAGAGTCACTACGGCATCAACAAATAAACCACCATTGACTTCATCATCATTTTATGCTGCTTACTTGCATGATATCTGCTTTTCTATGCTACTAACACACAGAAGCCACCATTCATTTTATCGTCATTCAGTACTGACTAATTTGCATGTCGAGTCCCTATGTCACTAACAAATAAACCACCATGGGCTTCATCATCAGTTGGTCGAACTTAATTTCTATGTTATCGCATTCATCTTCTACGTTATCAGCACAAATCCAGCAATCGTTTATGCCTTGCCATCTTACCATGCTATACTTAAAAATTAACATCATATTATCAATTTCCAAGAAAAATGTATGTAAGTAATTAATTTTTTTTCTATACAAAATGATTTTAAGTTTTTATTTTTTTTAAAATATACATGAATCTAAAGATAAATTTGTTTATCACATCTAAAGTTTTATCTTTATCTTGGTGTTGTTTTTAGATGTGCTATAAAAATGAGTGATGGTATGCTTCATTGATTTCATTGTTAGGCCTAAATTTAATTGCATCAGAATTTTTACATTTCTGAATGGTTAGACTTATTTCAATAATCTAAATATCATTGGAAGGATCTTGACAAGTAACATTTAATATAAAAAAAAATATTATAATGCCATGTTGAAATATAAAAAAAAATTATTTAAATTTTATGAAAATGAATATAATTTTATTCACTTTGATTTATTTTGTTCATTATGTTGGTAACAGTATATGGTTCTTAGTGGTGTGATAAAGATTAGCAAAGTGTCACGCATTTTCGTTCAATTTTAAGAAAACCTCACTTAGTGTTGAGTGAAAACGCGTTAAAAAAATTTGTAAAAAATTAACCGTTTGGCATATAGCAATATTCTATATATCATTGGAAAGCTCAGGATAAGTGCTTCACTTATCTGTTATCAACATTTTGTTAAAATAGAAAGATAAGAACATTTTATTACAAAAATAAATAATGAGAACCTCATATTGAGTTGGTTAAAATTAAAAAAAAAAAATATATATAAATAAACTGTATTAAAAACATAAATACATTTATTAAGCACACCCTAAGCTTTATTTTGATATATAGATTATAGCAATGTGATAAAAAGTAGCGAAATGGTACACATTTTTGTTCATTTTTTCAGAAAATCTTGTGCCATGGTTTCCCATTGCTTCAATGTTAAGTGAAAACGCGTCAAAATTGTGTGTATTTTTTTATCTATTGGACCCATAATAACATTCTATACCTCATTGGAAAGCTCAGAACAAGATCTTTAATAATTTATTATCCAAATTAAAAAAAAAAAAATTTCAACAATTTTGTCACATACCTATATATATAGATTCTAGATCTAGATCTAATAATTAGGCTATTATAATATAGATCTATAATTATAGACAGTACTAGATCTAGAGTCTATCACTATTACTTAGATCTAGCTGATAGATCTAATGTAGATACCTTGAAATTATTTAAGAGAAATTCGAACGTCAGCCACTAAAAACTTTGTCTAGATCTAGAGCTTCGTCGCTAAATGTAAATCTAGCAGACGCGAATCAACAACAGTGCTTCCCCTTTATAGGTTCTACCTTTTTTTCTTTCTTTTTTTTTTTATTAGACACTAGATTTTGAGTTTAGATCTACCTAGAATCTTAGTTTCTAGAATAAGAACTGTTCTAGATCTATATAGATCTGGGTGTATTCTACTATTCACGTTTTGCTTTTAATGTAGGCCTAAAAAGAATGCGAAGAAGATATAAGGGAAGAAGAAACCCAAACGTATAATTTTTTTTTAAAAAGCAAAGCGAAACCCTGACTGATAGATCCATATAGGGCCTAAGCCTAGAATCTAGTCAGCGGCAACTACTTCAATTCATGAATCCCTGTAACCGGCACACTCGCATATTCTGAGTATTTAGCAGAACAATTAGCTTTTTTTTTTAAAAGAGTGATTTAGCGTAGTTCGAGGAACTCTTATTGAAGCCACGCGGAACACTAGACCTATGGTTCCACCCACTAACACACTTTGAGATATATGCATGTAGATATATGCATGTAGATCATGATTCTATAAAGTAAAGTCGACCATGGAACTATACTAATGGAACACCAGCTTCGAGATTTTATGATCAGAGTGCCGTCGCGCATCTTTTTTCGCGCACCATACCAATTTGAAAAATCGATGAGGATGCCAAAGAAGAAATTTACTCCGAGAGCCACTTGGATTGACCTTCATTGAGAGTAAAACTTCCCCACACTATATTTTATTAGATCTGTAAAAACTTTATCCATTTTCTGACTATCTGATAAAATAGATACAATTTCCCTGAATAATGGATCGTCACAAAAGATTTTTTTTTAAGGCCACTTCATTAAAATAGGTGTTTCCAGTACTTCCTCATTTGGGTATTTTACACAAAATCTGGATTTTTTTAATGTACATGTCATTTTTATCATCTGTCCCGCGCAACCAAAGCATCCACTTTTCCCGTTCACCAATGTTCTTAACAAGATATCAAGAGAGAGAGGCTGGTCCATTATTTGCGTAGTCCAGCCAGCTTTTTTTTTTACTACCTTTTTTCGTTCTCTCTCATGAAGGATATGTTTTGAAAATTAGTCTTACAAAATACAATTCCAAACCAACTCATGCAGTTATCGTCTTTTCACAGTATTGAGGAGTCATCCTTTTTGCTAGCCAGAGTGTTAATTGGCAAAAGTGAAAAATTCATTTTCTTTAATTTTTTAAAGTAAATATTCATAACTATATCTTTTATATAATAATATATTTTTAAAATAATAATCTTTTATATAGACATGCTTTAATAGATCTAATAAATGATTAACTCGGACCTACCAATATGGGTATATAAATACTTAAATCTGGGTATTTAAAATTTCGAATGCGAATTTTTAAAAAACCGAACTTATATTGATCTAGATCTCTTGTATAATATCTAGAATAATATAGATCTACAACACCTAGGCCTAGACTAAAGTTAAAGACTAAGGTCTAGATTTATTTAACGTTTTAAAAAAAAATCAATAGATCTAATATAGACACTCTATTTTATCTAGATCTAGACCATACATGAGATCAATAATTGTCAATATGAATATTTATAGATCTAGTCAAATCTAGTGACTCTAGTCTAGATTCTAGATCTATCGATCATCTATGATCTAGTCTGTGACAGTGCTGTCTATAGCTATACTTACTATTATACACTTTTACAGTTACTATTACAGTATATGAGTATACTCATACGAGTCATACTGGCTATACTATAGTATAGACACTATAGTTAGTAGGCCCTATAGTCATAGTTAATATTTTAATAGTAGATCTATATTCTATAATCTATCAATTCTATCTAAATTATTCTAAATCTAGACTTCACTTTCACATCACATTCAGTCATTCACACGATATTTGATACAGACAGTTATACTGTATAACTGATTATACTTAAAGTGACGATACTACTTATAGATCTTATCTACCAGTTGATAAACATCATCATCATAGATAATAATCTACATCTATAATCATAGTGCCCTTTATTTAGTCAATATAGTCAAGTCAAGGTAGTGGAACGTAAACTCGAAGGTTTAATACAATATGGTATGAGTCTATGAGTTAGTATAAGATCTAATTATTTTGTTACTTTGTATGTGACAGTATGTCAATGTCTCAATTAAAATAATTAATATCACCAGCCCCAGCCATATCATTTTAAGTATTTAAAAAGTAGACATAGATTTTTATTATATTATAAATAGATAGATTAGATCTACATATAATTTTACAAACTTTAGAAATGATTGATTTTATTTTTTATTGATAAGCCTTCTAGACTAGATCTAGCATCTCTAGCTAGACTCTAACATGTAGATTGTAGATCTTTGAATTGGATCGATATTCACCTTCCTAAATTGTCTCTAAAGTCTATAGCTGATTTGAGAGGCCCAACGAGGCAAGACGAGTCTATTAGTACTCTGTCTCTTGATCTATCTAGTAGGCCTACTAAGCTAGTGCATTAGCCATAGTGTAGTCAAATCTTGACAACTAGTCTTCTAGATCTAAGCTTGTAGAATAATTAGATCTAGATCCAGTTTAGATTTAGAGTATAAAAGTTTTTACTACCTAAAATACTAAATCTACTGATCTAAATTCTAGATATATAGATCCAGTTCAGATTAGGATATAAAAATATTCCACTAGCTAAAATTCTAAATCTACTTATTTATCTATTTAATATGTTAGATATTATATGACATCTATCTACAAAAATTATTATTAAGATATAATTATAGATTCTAGACTAGTTATATATGTACCTAAAATATATAAATAAAAGATGAAATTTATGCAGGCCTAGGTCCCATAAATTTATAATTGATCCAGATCTATCAGTAAAAGTTACCTTCGATTTGCAGTTTTACCCAATCTAATCTATACAAGACAATTTATAATCCATGCCTTGCCTACACCCCATATATATTAGTTTCCATTCCATGCCATACCCAGACCCATGAGTTCATGAAATAATAAATGATGTGGTGTCAAGTTGGATCTATCCCCTGAAATTCAGTACTTTAATATAAAACTCACATATCTAGTTAATTATTTGCTGACACTCTGATAAACTTGTGTGATACATATATGTTTCTTATCAGATTTAATTAATGAAGTTTAGGTGCATTTTAACCAGTAATAAGGCTACAAAAGTAGCATCAGGTGTATTCTAACCATTGGTATTTTTCCTGGCAACATTTCTATTCTAGTCTGTGATAAATTATAAATAAAAAAAAATGTCTGTAATGTTTCAGTTATTAACAAGTAGAACCATGGCAACCAGTTCTGATGATGTACCAGAATGGCTCAAGGATCATACTTATGCTATTTCTACTCTCTGGGCATCCATTCAATATTTAATGTAAGTACTACTATACAATTTTTATTTTAGTTATCTAATAGATGTTTTATGAATTGTGTGATTTTCATGGTCAAGCAACATCCAAATATCTGGGATGGAATTTAACATTTTTCTCTAAGTTTTTTTTTTTTATTTATAACACTCTTAAGCACATTCATCTTTCATGAATGCCTAATATACCTTGGCTGTTGTGCAGGCCATTCATTTACAATAAACTGTTAGATGAGATTAGGCAAAATTGTCTGATAATTTGTATGTTTGATACGTTTTCAATTTAATAATATTATTTTTTAATTGTAATGTTTTCAAAAGAAATTAACCAATATGCCTAATTGTATAATTACAGTTATGTTTGGAAATGCAAGAAAAAAGCATGCATTCCTGAAAAGTCAATGATTGGTTGCACCTCTTAAAGGTAAGGTACTGCAATTTTTCCCATGTACTTTTCTCATAAGCTGAAGTACTTGTATTTTTGAAAAACTAGTTTTCCATGAAAATGTAAATCATAATATATGTTATAGTTGCTTTTAGATTAGTTCAATGTGCATCAAATTAACTGAACATCTGCCTTCACCTATAGTAATAATTCATAACTATTAAGGTCAGGGCCATGTCTACACATTAACGCAGTAGCTCCTTTTAGGTACAGACTATTTTTAGAATGGCAAAATTATATAACTATAATTAATAACATATATACGTTTAGCATGGTCAACACATATGTCACACATATTACATATTTTTTAATTTTTTTTTAAATCCTTTTATTTATTTTTATAACTAGATAACTTTCTGTTATGAGAAAAGATGAGATTCTTGGACTCCTGCATAGCACCACCAGAAAGGAAAATCCCATCATGTTGCAAAATAAAAGTCTTGGACCAATTTTAATTTAAGATATATATATTATACTGTAAGCTGTATACATATTTATGTATATCCTGTCATTCAGCCAACAGGTTTGGATTTAGTATTTCTTTAAATCTGTTTAATATTGTACTTGAAAACTATTAATCTGAGCCCCATTAAAACAAGAGGGAGTGCAGTAGATGAGTGGTAAGGGAAATTTTACTTTTTTAAAATTAAAATAAGAATCTAACAAAAGTAAACATATAAAATATGGTGCATTCTCCTTAAAACTAAAACCTGGTGCAAAGGTTTAAAATGTTGGCATAAAAAAAACAACATCAATTAAATATTATTAATTCCCTTTGCAAAACTTACTGAGAAGAACATGCATGTTGTTCCCTCATAAGTTTCTTGACAGAGGAAATCTTGTTTATATTAGATTTGAATTAAGCAAATTAAGAAAAAAAATATAATCATTATTTCAAATGGTTGTATCTAAACCTTATGAATTATTTTTCAGTTATAAGTATATTGAAATGAATGGATAATCATGAAATTGTTAAATAATTGCTGCTATCATTCCATTGACTAAAGAACCATAATTTTTTTTTAAAATTAATTTCAAAATTAATTAATTAATTAATTTTCAAGCAGAGTTCACATAGATCTTGAGTGAAATTTTTCTTTTTTTGACTAATGCTTCAATTTTATTGTATCATTAGTTTTTTATTTTTATTACCCAGAATATTTTAAAAATGAGTACACTATTTTCATGTAATAATGTAACTTGGTATTCACACATCAAAATACGCTATAATCTTTAGGCCATATAGATTTGTATAAATATAAATTAACTTGCTTAAATACATTGTAAATGTATATTGTTTGGATAAGAATAAAGTTTTTCTGTAGACAATTATTGTTCAAGATTTCTTGATGCTCCTTCTTAATAAATTATATACACAGGTCATTAGTTTTAACACACTACTGACACAAGAAAAACTGGTCGCCCCCACTTCCATTACATAGATGTAATAAAACGTGACCTCAAATCAGTGAACATCAATACTGACAATTGGGAAGACATAGCTTTAGACCGCAACAGATGGAGAGACAGTGACCAAGAAAGCTATGGACAGTGAATGTACATAGGTCTCAGCTCAGGAAGAAAAACGTACAATCCGAAAAACGGCCAGCTCCTCTACCACCGAAGCAAAAACCACCTTAACCTGTGCTATCTGTGGATGGGAGTGTCCTCCGAAATAGGGCTCCACAGCCACATGAGGAAGTGTGCTCTGAGATGAAACCTTAGTCTTTCTATTTCTACGACTGAAGGATGCCAATGATGATGATACAGGTCATTAGTTTTAACACGTCTGATAATAAATGACAGTACAAGTTATTGAATGAAAATTTGTCATTATTTCAGGTGCTTTAGGCCTACATCAATGTGAGGTACCAGTACTTTGATTGTGTCATATAACAATTTAAAGCAACATTTTGAATGAATAGTGTGTAGAATTGACAGTAAATACATTTAAGTGATGGGCTGTGATCTGCATGAATTGAATTTGTGTTTTTGATCTTTACTTCAAGTAAATGTTAATGAACAATTAATTTTTAATGAATAAATAATTTTAAAATAAATACAAAGAAACCATAAACATCTACTTTATTTTAATAATTTTTTTCATCAGAACAGAATTTCCAACTTTGCATTCTTAAAATAAAATATAATTTATTTAGAGTAGAGTCAGAACACAAAATCATAGTTTTGAAATTAAGTAAATTAAGCTAAGCTCTTATAAACATTTGTATATAGACTACACACAATTTAATTATTATTTTTCATCAAATTGCAGGAACTAGTACATGTACTTATGCATATTTGACAATAAAAAACCTTAGTCAATGAAATAGTAATACTAGTAAATGAGATAAAAGTAAACTAAATATCATCAATGCTATTGAAGCCACACTTGTTTCTTTTTATCTTGTTTGGTGGACTGCAATTAAAGTTGCTATTAATTTTACTGATTGTCTTAGCTGAAATGCCAGTGTCGTCTCTTTGAATCCTAAGCTTATTTTCTTGGTTACTGGAAGTCCAGATGTTTGGAGTTTCATTTTAAACACCTATATATTCCGAAATGGCCTTCCGATAGGCAAAACCTATTTGCCTAACATGTCATATGCACATAAAGAGGTACCACAGAAATGCTTTAAAGACAAGCTTAGGCGCCAACTTGCTTTAACTGATATAGAATAAGAGAGCACCTGGTTGCATACAGCTTCAGAGCGAGACAACTGGAGGTCACTTACAAAGGTGTGGTATACACCAATGAAAATTAATTGCCGAGGGTAGACGGCAAAAAGAAAAAAAACAACTGATTCTACCACAGGTGGACAATGGTTATGCCTGTGCTCAGTGTGGCATAATATGTAGGTCACAGCTGGGGCTGAGTAGCCACTGGAAACATAGCATTCCTCATAAGTCTTCGGAATCAAAGACAAGCCTATCATTTTTGTAGAATAGTTTGTAGCTTCTGTAAATGCATGAAATGCTGTCACAAATGACAAGTCCTCTGTGAGTTTGATGGATTATAAACATCTTACTTCTTTGCCTTATATTAAATGGTCCTTCTGTCTGTTCCACTAGGTTTATCTAAATATCATTGATATATCGTAACATGTCATCAAAATAAAAACTAGAATCTCTGCAACTGGTTTACAAGTCAGAAGTCATCAATAACACTTGCTATTTTAAAAAAAAACAACAATTTAGATTACTGATTAGTCAAATTAGTGACTGATTATTCGATTCATTTTAGGCCTATAATTTTTTTATGTGAATATATAATGATCCTTTACACTTTGTGACTCTTTTTTTGAAGTAACGTCTGTATTATATAAGATAAGATAAGATAAGATCTATACTTTGGAGTAGACTTGTTTGTTGAGCTAAAGTCGGAAGTACACATTGAATTTTACTGTGATCTAGTAATCATCTAGTCAAATGTAGTGATCTACTACCACTACTAGTACTAGATTACTAGTCTAGATTCTAGATCTAGAGTCTAGTAGTAGTAGAGAGTAGGCCTATCTGTCATTAGTGTCATATCGTGATCAGTAGGTGGCTGAAGTTTTATAAATCTATTCCATGACAAAAACCCTGGCTAGATTTAGATCTAGTGGTCTAGACATCTAGATCTAACTAGAATTAAACTAGAAAACTGAATTAGAGAAGTAGCTTTCTGGATGATACTGGATCTAGAACTAGAATCTATATATTACTAATATTAGATCTAGTTGCGTCAAACGCTTAATTTTTGGTTGTTGTTTTTAATAAATGCACATAAAATACATTGTATTTTGGCAATAAAAATACCCAGTTGGTAGTCAAGTAATTCTAATAATTAATTAATGAATGACTCTATCAGTATTTGTTTTAGATCTATCAGATTCATATGACTTATTATTTATACTTATTTTATATCATTCGTCCAAGAAAATCTAGCTCTAGATCTATTTCATTTTAGATTAGGCTATAGTTGTTTTTTTTTGTTTTTTTTTTTTGTCATTTTATTTAGGCTACAATATTATCAAGATTAACTTTTTCTTTGTTTCCCACGAGACGTGTATACCTATAGCCTAGTCCTTTCGATAATAAAAAAACTAAACGATTAGAAATGCGTAGCTTGGAGTGTCAAAACTGTATTAGGCCTCCTATTTTTATTTCGTGCAATTTAGTATATCGTAACAAATACGCATTTGGCGGAACGGTAGACAGGTCTTCATCCAGATTTAGTGTAAATAAACCAAACAGAGAAACACTGAAAGATTGTATTTTCGGAATTTAGATTCTATTTTTTGGAAAATAAGTGGCATTTTATAGGGTGATCGAAAAAAATAACTTTTGTGACGATCTCTTATTCAGGGAAATTGTATCTATTTTATCAGATAGTCAGAAAATGGATAAAGTTTTTACAGATCTAATAAAATATAGTGTGGGGAAGTTTTACTCTCAATGAAGGTCAATCCAAGTGGCTCTCGGAGTAAATTTCTTCTTTGGCATCCTCATCGATTTTTCAAAATGGTATGGTGCGCGAAAAAGATGCGCGACGGCACTTCGACTCTCTTTGTCTTTGTAAAAAACTCGAAGCTGGTGTTCCATTAGTATAGTTCCATGAGTCGACATAGAATAGATTACTAGTAGTTAGAAAAGCCCATAAACATTTATTGTTAATATTAGATCTATACTCTAGCTCAGTGATTCCCAGACTGTCTGGTAGACCCCTTGTCACGTTTTCCAGTTTTCGATAGCATACGCCCTATTGCTAAGTTAACTGTAAAGCGTTTTTGAAAATTCATCAACTTCAAATGTTTTTTTTTCTCACTTTTTTAGTCGTATATTAAAGAAATTAAAATTAAAACAAAGAAAAACAAAATTTAATGTAGCCTATCAGTCTGCGTGAATTCACACACACATGGCTGCCTGGTCGTGCGGTTTGCGCGCTGGACTGTCGTTCGGATTTATCGACGGTCGAGGGTTCAAACCCTGCCCGCTCCCATCCCCCGTCGTCCTGCGGGAGGTTTGGACTAGGAAGTAAACTATCTTCAACTCTGAAGGAACATCCGAAAACATGTAAAACAAAACAACACGCAAAACCGCCAAGTAGGCTAGTGGGCTGCTTTGATAATAGAAGTTGAACATTTTCATCATCATCTTTCCTTTGTGTTACTCATAAAACAAAGGACCTCAGTAAAAAACGCGCCACTCTCCACGGTCTCAGTAGTTTGAACATTGGTATTCAATTTAATGTAAAATATTTCGTAAAATGTTTTACAATTTACAACTTAGCTAGTGGGCTCCTTCGATAATAGAAGTTGAACATTTTCATCACCATCTTTCCTTTGCGTTACTCATAGAACAAAGGACCTCAGTAAAAACGCGCCACTCTCCACGGTCTCAGTAGTTTGAACATTGGTATTCAATTTAATGTAAAATGTTTCAGAAAATGTTGTACATGTTACATAGTCTCTTTTGGCTATTATTTATCCCTGTTTAGGTAAATCCCAGGGAGTGTGTGGCTGAGTGATCCTAATCGCATGGCTATCAAGAGTGCTTGAGTTCGAATCCCAAATCGAGCTGAGTTGTGTTTACAGAGAATCTAATGGCAGCACAGAAAGCCTCTCTCGGTTTCCCCTTCCCCCTCCCCCTACTTGTCCACTAAAGAGACTAAACCAGATGGTTCGGATTATGCTGGAAGATTCGTTTTATAAAAGCAAATAAAACGTTCTCGGCCACCTAGTCTAGAACCCAAATTTAAAATATTTATTGGAGATTTTCTAGACACTTGGATTCGTTCGAATGTAAAATTTTTACATATATCAAATCTAGCTTGTTTTTATTTCCTTCTAAATCATCATAAGTTGACCCTTGGGCTACTCCTTAGGTGATGTGGCACAAGGAGCAGCTAAAGATTTCCACTTCTCTCTGTTTGTGGCCACGAGATTATCAAGAGGAGAGGCGGCCCTGTTTCACGTTGCTGGAGAAACATTGCTGCTGATGACCATATCTTTCAAATACTCTGAAAGACACAAAGATAAACTCACATTCCTCGTCCCATATGCTAGGACAAATTTGTACAAATACTCCTTCTTCCCTAGTGCTATTAGAGCATGGAATGGGTTGCCTGAGCTGGCCATGTAAACCAGTGACTTGGCAGAATTTAGGTCATTGGTTAATATGCTTATGATTAATTGCATGACGCGTAGGACGTAATCATCTTCTTTTTTGAAGTAACGTCTGTAATATATATATATATATATATATATATATATATATATATATATATATATATATATATATATATATATATATATATATATTGTTACGATCTTCTCTATCAGGCCTTCTGTAAACACTGCCCAACAACACAGCACATCTAAAACATCAACTTAACAACAAGAGCTTCAATAAACAAACTGGCGTTTTAATTACAATTACATCGACAGCCAATTCAACACAATTGGTTACACTAACTTCAACTGCTTTCTTGTACTTAACAGATCTGCCTAACTAAACATTAGAAGTCTCTCTTGCTCGTACAGCTACATTCTCGAGGACTCAAAGGTACCACACAGTCCTTACTGCCTTGCTGTCCTGGACTCAACTGTTTTCTTACACATTGTCTCTCGACCGTATAGGCTTGACCACATGACCACAGCAAGGGCCATAGTTGCGTGCACTAGCAGTAATGTCCCTTGTTCAACAGCCGTTGACCTGTGTGATTGGCCTGAGTCGTGTGTATCAGAAGGCCGCACACACATTAACCCTTTCAGTCCGCCACTGGAGTTACTACAATATATATATATATATTTATATTGTTAAGGAATTCAGCGACACATAAAATAATTAACATTATACGATACCATATCAATCATACTCTTTTATTATTAAAACTGTTATGGTTTTAAAACAAAAGTCATCGAACAAAACAAAATACAAGGAGGTGCAAGCATAAAAAAATGTATTGTCTTTGAAGAATAAGTCTCAAAAAGTCAACCAACTCAAATGGGTAGGCTACCAGCATCAGCTTATCTATCTTATCTTATATAATTCAGACGTTACTTCAAAAAAGAAGATGATTACGTCCTATGCGTCATGCATTCAGTCATGCATATTAACCAATAACTTAAATTCTGCCAAGTCACTGGTTTTCCAGGCTAGTTCAGGCAACCCATTCCATGCTCTAATAGCACTAGGGAAGAAGGAGTATTTGTACAAATTTGTCCTAGCATATGGGACGAGGAATGTGCCTTTATCTTTGTGTCTTTCTGAGTATTTTATTAAATTTTGTATTTGAAGAATAGAATCTAATAACATTTACATCATCTGCCCTATCGTGTCACAATTTCTGAGTCCCTATATCTACAAAGAACAATGTAGAAAAGAGAGAGAGAGAGAGATTAACAAAATGTTCCTAAAATTGGTAAATGAGATTAAGAATATTTTAAGTTGTTTTGTAAGGAATCCTATTAAACCCTGTAAGCTGCTTAATAAAAGCTTAGAAATCCAGCAGAGTTCTTTATATGACTTGGCAGAATTTAAGTCATTGATTAAGATGCATGACTAGACTGACACGAGTAGGACGTAATCATCTTTTTTGAAGTATTTTATAAGATAAGAAGATAAATTTGTTTCAATTATCATTTTTAGTTGCTATATCAACTTGTGACCGTGCAAGTGTGACAATAATGAGCAAGTTCCGAATCTCCGACCTACTTTATAAAAATCACGTGACTGTGGTCTTATTCATGGCAATAATGACAATATCTTCCTATGATAAGATGTAGATCTAGATTTAGTGTTAGCCTAGATCTAGTAATCCTACTAAATAATAAAAAAAAATAGTGAATTACTGTAACATACTTTTTATTACTTAAAGATGTATAGATCTAGACTATTTTCATGTTTAAATTACAATGAAATCAATGAGGTCATTAATGTAAACAACACACCCACGTGACTTAGAAGAGATCCGGAACTACCTCATTGGTTTATTTAGTCAAATGGGAACTGGTATGGGATATCGTTTTAAACTATAACCGACAGATGTCACAGATGTCACAGATTAGTAGAACAAGATCTCCTTTATTGTCTTAATACTACACAGGCACAATGTATACTGGCAAGAATGTCGTAAATAAAGATGTTATAATACTAAATGTGACGTAATACTAAAGATGACGTAGTACTAAAGATGACGTAGTACTAAAGATGACGTAGTACTAAAGATGACGTAATACTAAAGATGACGTAATACTAAAGACGACGTAATACTAAATGTGACGTAATACTAAAGATGACGTAATACTAAAATGACGTAATACTAAAGATGACGTAATGCTAAAGATGACGTAATACTAAATGTGACGTAATACTAAATGTGACGTAATACTAAAGATGACGTAATACTAAATGTGACGTATTACTAACGATGACGTAATACTAAAGATGACGTAATACTAAAGATGACGTAATACTAAAGATGAAGTAATACTAAAGGTGACGTAATACTAAATGTGACGTAATACTAAAGGTGACGTAATACTAAAGATGACGTAATACTAAAGATGACGTAATACTAAAGGTGACGTAATACTAAAGATGACGTAATACTATTCTTCTGTAAATCTGAGGCTGTAGTTCAAACAAATTATTTTATAATTTCATCTCAGATGCTCAATGAATTGCAGACGACAAAATTTGCACACAAAAAATCTTATATGGCGGCAGACGTTTTCCAGAAGCGACCTACGCAACTGTAGTTAAGTTCACTCGTCAATGTGCCACTATGAAAATGTCCCCCTTTAAACCCCACGCAATGAACCATGGCGCCACTGCTCCCTGGGCATGTTCCTGTAGTGTAAGTCAGCTGTGTGAAGTCATAGTCGTCGTTAAACTCAGCCACCTGAGCATTATCTGTCCACTGACCGATACAGACATACTTAGGACACCCATGGGGATGGGACACAATAAAGTTTAACTTTTTTTCTTGTCAATGTGTGTATCTGTTCAAAACTTTATCCCTGAGAGCGAACCAGTGTTCATCCATTGTGCAAAGTTTGTTTCCCAGAGTCGCATCACAGGTGATATATTTGAGTTGGCACCTGTCTCTCTCAATGTTAATATAATCAACTTTCAGTTTATCCATTGTGACCAAGGGACTAATCATCCTCGTCAAAAAACAACCGAACACTGGTGTGGCTGGCCTCGATTTCATCGAAAACCACATGCGTGGCTGTGTGGACAAATACTTCCCACCAGACGTTGCTGGGTCGGTCGGAGTTTTGGCACTTGTCACAGGGACACGTTTTATATTCTGTGTCCGGCTTATGACCCAGAACGTTGTAGATATTTCTGCTAATGTCATGCTCAAAGCCATCAATGTACTTGACAACTCCCACAATCCCACTTCCTGATCGTGCGGTGGTGCTGCCTATTTGATTCCGGAATGGATACGGCTTATCAGTGTTTGGCCAAAACTCAGGCCTGCTGTGACTGACTTTTGTCACATTGATTCTGACAGTCAAGTCTGCAGTGACTTTGATTAGTTCATACAAATCATTGTCACGGTGTCCAACTGGTAAATCTGATATTCTGAATGTTGAAATTGGAATAAAACCCAAGTGACCAGGGTTCTTCTGACAGTCAGCATAATGGCACTTGAGATTCGCTTCTTTCCCATCATACACTTTGTCTGTCAATCTGTCTGTCAAAAAACGTTTTTTGACAGGTTATTTCTCCCCACCCATTCTCGGGTCAAGCTGAAACGCTAAAAGCATGAAATAGCGCTGAACAAAACACAGATTTATTATTGTTTGTCTATATCGATTACACATTTATTTACATGACCGATCCAAACTATTTGATACAACTCATTTATTGGCCTCATTCAGTCGTAGAACGACTAAGGTTTATCTCGAATACTTTTTCATATGGCTTAATATAAGCTTTTTTTTTAAAAGTATTTTTTTTTGTTTGTTTCTCTTTGTTTAAAAAACTAAGAGCCCCAAAACAAACAGATCAATCTTGAGCTTATCTTTCTCAACCCGAGGAGTTGAGTTCAAAATCTCTTAAATTAATTCGTAAAACTATCTTAAGACCTTCAGTACTGAACTGGGCGATTCCAGCAAAAACCTTTCATGTAAAATGTTTTTCAAGCACTTTAAAAATTAAAACATCATGTTTACAAGTTTCAGTATCTCATTTGAAGTTCCAATCACTTGTGATTATCAGAATATTTGACTTGCACGCTAACAGAGCACCTGGCAATCTATCCAGGAACTTGGGCTTAAAAAAACACAGAAAACTTTTTCTCAAGGAATAAAAAAAAAAAAAAGTACAGGTTAAATATCAACTCTGCTATTCACTGCACTTTGTCGGTGGAACCCAGTGACTGGTAAGAATTAAGAAAACAGATCAATCTGTGAATCTCAAAATCCCACTTCATGGATCCCTTATGAAATTCGGTAACTGTAGTTTTGATTTAGTTGTTTTTTTTTTGTTGTTTTTTTTGGGGGGGTGGGGGGGGGGAGGTCAACCTCATGGAATTTCGTAACTGTAGTTTTGCTTTAGTTTTCATTTGGAGGAAGTGAAAAATGAGGGGGAGGGGGGGGCGGTTTGGACATCAAAATTCTCACCCAGCAGATTGGTAACTATAGTTTTCCTAAACTTTTTCTAAGGCTGTTGCTTGTCACCTCGGCGATTTCCTCAATTAGCCTACTGGAGCCCAGCTCCTCATAGGAACAGAGCTGTGACTAAATATCTCACAGGAGGGTTTTCATTTTGAGGGGCGTGGGGTTGAACTCCGAACACCCTCTCTCTGGCTGCGCCCATGTAAAGGAAAATTGTCTGTTTATTTAACATCGTTCTGCTTTTTCTGTAAGTATTTTTGTTTTTTAAAGCCGCGGATTCGAAGTATTGATTTGGTCCTATTGATAAATCGTATTGCAGTAAACAGCGGTGAAAGACCCAAATGTACACATTTTGGACCAATGCTCGCCGGACTGAGGACATCATACCTACAAGCAAAAAAAAAAAAATCCTTTAAAAAGAAAAGGCAAAGCTTATTTAAAGGGGAAGAACTCCACCTTTAAAATTATATCTATAAAAATATAAGTTATTTCCTTTATTATGAATTACCATTAGTTAATAACTATTGTTGTTTTTTTTTTCTTTTGTATTGATTCAGGTTTTGTTAGGGTTAGAGGTTTTGTTAGGGTTAGGTAATGAATTGACTAGTCGGTTACTTTTTTTTTTAATTTATTCATGTCTTGTCTATGCCAATGAATAATTGTGTGAAGTTTCAGCTTGATTCGAGAATGGGTGTGGGAGAAATGACGTGTACACACTTTTTTACCAGACAGACAGACTGACAGACAGACAGAGTGCGTTGATAGAAGCTTTGTAAAAAGGAGGACATATCATCCGTTTGCTGAATGTCTGGTAAGCCTGCATCTAACACAAGGGACGGTACTCTTATAACTTGCCTGACAATACACGAATGCATAAAGGATGGAGGACAAGCGCATCCCAAAAGTCATCCTCTATGGTCATTCCTCAGATGGAGAGAGACAGTGACCAAGAAAGCTATGGACAGTGAAAGTACATACGTCTCAGCTGGGAAGAAAAACGTACAATCCGAAAAATGGCCAGCTCCTCTACCACAGAAGTAAAAGCCACCTTAACCTGCGCTATCTGTGGACGGGAGTGTCTCTCCAAAATAGGGCTCCACAGCCACATGAGGAAGTGTGCTCTGAGATGAACCATAGTCGTTCTACGACTGAAGGAGGCCAATGAATGAAAGTATGGTACAATACATAGCCTATACCGGTAAAAGTAGTAAAGTGCCCCTTTCAGACCTTGCGATCTGCAGGGCTGAAGATGTAGAAGGTCATCTGTGGTCAATGATTTACGAGGGTATTATGTGGCCAGCACAAAAACCATCCGCCTTTACATATTAACACAAATAATTAACACTTCAGGCGTGTCACTAGTTTAAGAAAACGCAGTCAAAACAAAGCTTTACTGTAAACATCTACTTACCATACAGAATAGATTTCTTTACGGGCGTAACATTCATTTCACCAATTCAACACTTACTGTAATAATAATGATTTGTAAAATAAAACAAAATAACAACTTATTTTAGATATTTTATACACAAAGTAAATCTACAACATTTTATAGAAAATAAAAACAAGAAAAGAAATAGAGAGACAAGATTACTAACAGTTAAAAACGCCATTGCAACGTATAGTTGCTTTTAAATCTTCCTTTTATTGTATTTTTAAACAAATGGGAATTCCCCATTTTTCTACATTTTGTTTACATCGTTACAAGCAGTTCATTGAGGATACTGAAGTCAGCCTTAGTCTACGACACCTTCGATATAGTCACGACGGTCACGGTCTAACACATCTGTTCATTGACCATCGATTTCTATGTCATTGTGTCCAGTTTTTCTCGGGGAAATATACTTGACAAAGTGGTTCGATTGATATTATTTGTCAGGTACAATTTGCTTCAAATTAGATCTAGTAAGATTGATCTAAAAATACCCTAACGGGAAACTTTAATCTTCCATTTAAAGTTTGAAACGAAACAAAACAATGCAGGGTCAATCTTGTTTACATTCTTCAATTGACGGATAGACGTGAACTCTAGTAATATTTGACACATTAGCCGCAAGTGCTGGTGGTATACACTCTAGACCAGTGGTTCCCAAATTTTTTGATTAACGGGACTTCGCACATTCTGAGTATTTAGCAAAACACTTTGCTTATTTTTTAGAAAGATTAATTCACGTAGTGGGCTACTAGATCTAGTTAATTATTCCAGTAGTTCGTGGAATACATATTAAGGCCCCGCAAAACACTAGGGTTCCTCGGAGCACAGTTTGGGAAACACTGCTCTAGACCATCGGCTCCATTGTCCCGAGTACGAATCCTGCCCGCCGCTACATCCCCGCCGTCGTGCGGGAGGTTTGAGATGGAATATAGCTTACGTTTTATCAATGCTGTACGAAAGATAGAAATACGCAAAACCTTTAAAAGAAACACTAGGCCCGTATCGAGCATTTGACTTTCTTGCAACTTTAAGAAGAAGATGCTTAGAGAGTAAGTGATAGGAAGACAACAGACAAAGGTGAAGGTGAAGCCTATGAATGACATGAGATAAAAAAAAATTAATATAAATGTCACCGTTATAAAAACAGAACTTCAAAACCAATTACAAGTCTAGTAATGTGACGTATATAACACTTAAGCCTAAACATGTTGACAATAATAAAGTAAAATGCAAATAGCCAATTATAAAATACAAAATGCTAATAGCCAATAATAAAATACAAAATGCTAATAGCCAATAATAAAATACAAAATGCTAATAGCCTATGTTTATAAGGATATGTTTTGACGATAACATTTTGACATAATTTTATGATTATAAACAACAGAACCTTTTTTTAAAACTTGTTTTTAGATCGAAACACGACATTTTGGATCTGTGCCTAAGCGTCGCTTACCGGTTCTGGATGTTCCTTCAGAATTAAAATAATTATATCCTGGACCCAACCTTCCGAAGGACGGCGGAAGATGGCGGCAGGCAAGACTTAAACCCTGGACCTTTCACTACAGTCCAAAGCGCATAGGCTACCACATGACTAGCACCTGGTTGCAGGCAGCTCCAGAACTGGACAGCTGGAGGCGACGGGACACACATTTGAGAATCAAAAGAAAATCCGCTGCCGAGGACAGACGTAGACGGCGAAAAGAAAATCTAAATCGACCACCGGCGGACAATGGTTTATGCATACGCTAGGTGTGGCAAAATATGTAGGTCATAGCCAAGGATGCGTAGCCACGGGAAACACCGCATTCCTTAATAATCTTTGGATTCGAAGACAATCATTAGCAGCATTACTTATGAACCCAATACTAGGGTTCTTCGTTCTTCGACTAGACCAATAAATGAGATGAACTGCGCATTGGTTTCCAAATCAGGGAGCTCTCCATATAGTTTTCTTTCTATTGGGGTGTTTTGGAAGCCAGTGTCTTATACCCGGTACGGGCCTCTTGGTAAAGAGAGCAGTTTTGGAGGACGTGGTCGGCATTCTCTGGTGATAGGCTACTCCACATGGGCAGATTTGACTGGTTTCAATTTTGAGCTTCCGGTACATGTGTTGTCGCATTCTGTTGTGTCCGGTCCTGAGTCGAAAGATTAGACGTTGGCCAAAGGCTGATCCATAACATTTTTTATGGATTTTTTTTATTTTTGAGTCGAAGAAAGGATGGGCATGAAAAATGTTAAAGTTTAAAAAAAATATTCGCGGATTGGCGATACTAATTAAAAGTGTTTTTAAAATAATACTATTGGCTTTCAAATTCTTCATGGACTTTAAAAGTTGAACAGTGGGTGGAACCTGGACACTTCACCATTTTAAAAGCGGCTCTAACAATTATCCTAGAAATGTGGCAGTTTGTGTATTTCTTAAAAAAAAACAAACTTATTGTTGACACAGTGAAAACTCTGGTTTGACCGTTATGAGTTTTTAAATTTAATCATCTTCAAATCATATGTAGCTATTTGGGACACGCTTTCAGCGACTCAAATGTTTCTCTGTATTAAATAATAAATAGGGAAATATTTAGAAGAAAAAAAAAACGGGTACCTGCCTCCTTTATACAAGATATTGTTGTAAATCTGGTGGTGACACAGATGGGAGTAGGGCTGTGTGTTTTTAGCCTACCCAAATCGCCAAAGTCCAGCGCAGAACGAGCGGTCAACCGTGACAGTACACGCCAGTTCGGCAAGGACTGATGTCGTAAATATTACGCACGCAAGTCACGGCGAAAGTGATCAACTGGAGTGGTCAAGCGAGTTAAGTCATTAGAGTTGGGTGGACTCCGGGGGGGGGGGGGGGGCTGAAAATCCCAGTCTTCACCAAGATTCGAACCCATGTCAAGAAGCCAAGCGCTTAACCACTCGGGCACCTCGCTCGCATTGTAATAAATAGAAATAAATAGACCACCACCACCAACTTCATAACTGAGAAATCGATTTAAAAAAAACCAACAACTTTAATGCAATAACTCTATCCAGTTCTGTACGAAGATGCAACGAGCTAATATTATGGTCTAAACTGACCACAGGTTGTGACGTTCAGTGTTCAGGCCTTCTATATGGCCATCCACATGGGTATGCTAAATAGTAATGGAACGTTTAAGTCTAGTGACTTTGTCAGAAACGACTTGCACATATCCATCTAACAGTGGTGCTAGGATCTACTGAGTGGGGCTTAAGTCCAGCCATAGCCACAGTGGAACTCTCCCCACTAGGATCAATGATATATTTTGGATTTTTGGCACATCGGCACAATTTAGGCTATGTCGTGCCCAAATCCCTCAAAGGAAATTTCTAGAACTGAATGTCACAAAAACTAAAGAACTTATAATAGATTTTAGAAAGAAAAAACAAACTATACATGAACTGCAAATAAACACTACACCTATAGAACAAGTAAAGGCGTATAACTATCTAGGCGTTATCATCAACAACAAGCTTTCATGGGAATACCACCTGGAACTCTGACAAAGAAAACATCAATTACTTTGCCCAATCTCATATCAAATTTTCGCAGTCAACCCCCACCTCCCGGTTAAAGCCCGGTATTTTCCCAGGGTCGACATAACCAAACATTATTTTTAAGCTGTCTGCTCCAAAATATTTCACTTTGATATCCTGATATCTGGGGCAATCAAGGAAAAGATGTTCCACGGTGAAATGTTGGACTTCAGCGAAATATTACTATTCAGCTTGTCTCATTCTTCTTCTGCATTCTCCATTAACATGCTGATAACATTCAGATAACTAGTCCTATTTCTTTTGCGTTCTAATCATCATGTTGGACAATTCAGATTACCAGTCCTTTACCGGTGTAGGCCTGATTCATGTGGATGGCAAGTGGACGTGAAAAATATTATGTTGTGCCCATAATCTCTCAAGAGTTACTGTCACAGATTACATTATGGAATTGTTTGTACATTTCACTTTTGAAAGAAATATAAGCCCTCGACATGAGTCTCGGGATTTAATCCTCAAATTTAGACACTTGACATTCAAGTCAGGATTTACCCAAGGGACGTAATTAGTATGTTTGAAATATATTGGTTGATTTGAATTTAAACAAAGACATTTTTGAAAAGAGTTAGCGCCAGAGAATTGGCGGTAGTAAGAAAGAAAAGTCAGTCGATAAAATAAGGTTCTTGTAGATAGACACGTTTCTAAGAGCTCTGTTTGAAAAGCCTTTGTAATATGTTTCATGCTCATTGATTTGTAATTTGTACATAAACTGTACTTACGTTATATTTAAATAAAGTTCCAGAGTTTTGTTTTATCAAAGAATTGTCAATTGTGATTCTAGATCTTCATTTTTTGTTAACTATTGAATTCAAGTAAAATCCCCGGCATCACAACACATCGTGACATCATATC
This sequence comes from Biomphalaria glabrata, assembly GCF_947242115.1. Taxonomy (NCBI): domain Eukaryota; kingdom Metazoa; phylum Mollusca; class Gastropoda; family Planorbidae; genus Biomphalaria; species Biomphalaria glabrata. Next base: position 2,290,944 of record NC_074719.1, read on the forward strand.
ATCAGAATGTTGTGACAGTTACTTTCCCGTAGTATTGTTCTTAATTGCGGTAGCATAGTACTTAGTGCGTTAGGGTACAGACTTGAATGTAAAATAAAGAGGATAAAGAGAATATTATTTTGAAAGATTTGTAAAATGTGTTTGTAAATGTTTTACATGTTTCGGATGTTCCTTCAGAGTTGAAGATAATTACTTCCTAGTCCAAACCTCCCGCAGGACGACGGGGGATGGGAGCGGGCAGGGTTTGAACCCGGGACCATCGATAAATCTGAACTACAGTCCAGTGTGCAAACCGCACGACCAGGCAGCCATCCTGCCATTTTACTGGCGATTCTGACAAATTCATGAGAATTCTTTCTTTCCAAGTGACATTTAAGCATGCTATGTTCTGGGAGAAAGTACCGGTAATTTAATGTCAAATTGAGAAAGAAGGTAATTTAAAATGGTAAGTTTGTTTGTAAAATGTTTTACAATTGTTCAGATGTTTCTTCAGATAATTACATCCCAGTCCAAACTTCTCGCAGGACAGGGCAGGGTTTGAACCCGGGACCAACGAACGAGAGTCCAGAGTGCATACCAAATGACCAGGCACACACGTTCTGAAAGAAAGTAATTGAACATATGAAGTTTAGAAAGAAGGTAATTGAACATATAAAGATCAGAAAGAAGGTAATTGAACATATGAAGTTTAGAAAGAAGGTAATTGAACAATTGAAGTTCAGAAAGAAGGTAATTGAACATATGAAGTTTAGAAAGAAGGTAATTGAACATATGAAGTTTAGAAAGAAGGTAATTGAACATATGAAGTTTAGAAAGAAGGTAATTGAACATATGAAGTTCAGAAAGAAGGTAATTGAACATATGAAGTTCAGAAAGAAGGTAATGGAACACGGAGCCTCAATCTGTGTCTGTTGTTCTGCATTCAGAGTTGTATGTATTACTCCTAATCGTGTATCTTATCTGGCTTTCTTCGAGTCGTATCACATCACTGTTTATATCTGAGAAACAAAACCGTTCTGTAAGTTGTATTCTGCAAGCTGTACAGTAGGCTACCGTCAGGGACGGACTGACTGTCAAAATCGGCCCGGGCATTTTAATACCTTTCGGCCCACAACGTGTATATCATATGATGGACTTCCAATTCTAGCTGTTCTAAAAATCATTTTGTTTAATTTGATAATGCACCGATAACTTAACGCATGCATACAGTGAACACTATATCTGTATATAAGAAATAGAGGCTTTACGCCTATGTGTGTAGCCTACGGGAGGTTTGGACTAGGAAGTAAATTATCTTCAACTCTGAAGGAACATCCGAAACATGTCAAACATTTTACAAACATAGAGGCCTATTGTTTTTTACAGCCAAAGCCCGTACTTGGTAAATTCTCGATCGTTAACTGGCCGTTATCGCTTGACAGTATGTTGCTCTGAAATAGCATTATGCGAGCATCATTAACTCTTTCTCTCCGTAATTATTTACCACATGTTGATGGAATCAGAGTTGGTATCGTCTGTTAAGAGAGAAAGAGTGAATGCTTATAGCAATGTACCTTCCTATCCAATCTTCAAAAAAGAAGATAATTACTTCCTACGCGTATCCCACGTAGGCTGATGTTTAGACATGCATGTTAATTAGCAACAGTGTTTCAGGGAGAAGAAAAACGCAAAGTTGGCATCACATAGATTTATATATAGTTTCGCTCTTTTCCTGCAGTTCAAAACATGTTTTCGTATGTTCTAAAAATCGCTCCATCACAGTTTAACTCCCTTGTTGATAAATAAATAAGAAACAAAGACAAAAGTTACCGTAACAAAGATTTTTTTTTTTTAGATTTGATATAATCTATATTTGATAGATTAGACCAGTCCGCTTAGAGAACTAAAAGATATTTATATACAATTAGAAACAAATTGTGTTTCATAATCAATAGGCCCTATATTACTTTACTGTAGCCACTGTAGGCCTCTAATGTATTATATAATATATAATTCCATATAATTCCTTGCATGCAGTACGCATGAAGTATTATTAAACATAATAATAGTTTAATAGGTAATAATAATAATTTAATATGTATAAAAGCTTTTTTTTATTGTTAGTCTGGATCTATTAAAAATTTAATTACATGACTGATCCGATCATTATTGATACAACTATGCTTATTAGAAGCTTTTTTAAAATTATATTTAAAAAAAATATTTTCTTGTTTAATTTTCCTGTCTATTACTGAAAAACTTGTGATGGGCAGAAATTTGTATCAAAATCCTTTAAGAAAAAATGTCTTTTAAGAAAAAAAAAAAAAAAATAATTATAAAATTAATTATTATAATTAATATTAATAATTATAAGTATAAAAAGGAAAGCAATGATTAAAAGGCATAGTCATTTATTAAATTTAAACTAAATTAAATTTACACTAAATTACATGCTTTGACATTAGATGATAATACCGGACCCACTGTAATTTATATTATTTGCTAATGTCCCAGAATGCACAGGTTGATATGGGCAAGTGTCATATCCAACTATGTTGACATAAGCACCACTACTCCCTGGACATGTGCTGGTCGTATAGGAAAACTTGCAGACAAAGTTGGTCACATGGTACTTCTCCACCCATTGACCTATACTAATATGTTTTGGGCATCCGTGTGGATGGGACACTATGAATGTCAGTTTATGGATGTCTCTGGTCTGTTTATATTTGTTGTGTACTTTACGCCACAAGACATCAAGACGCGTTTTAATATCGTAGACCTTGCTGCCTAGATCAGCATCGCAGGTAACACAAGCTAGATAGCACTGGTCTCTTTTCAAGTAGGAGTCACAAACGCTGACGTTTCCTAGAGTGATCACTGGACTGTCTTGTCTATCATAAAACAATCTAAATTTTGTGTGACTAGCTTCAGCCTTGTCGTAAACCACATGTGTAGCAGTCTGTACTATAACTTCCCACCAGACTTTGTTAGGTTCATCAGACTGAAGACATTTTTGACAAGGACAAGATTTGTATTCTGTGATATGACTCACCCTTCCACTTCCTGTGCGCAAAATATCCTTTCCTCTAATGCTGTAAAAAGGATAGGCATAGTTTTTATCTGGCCAGAACTCAGGTCGATCCTCACTGGTCAATCGAACATCCACTCTGACAGTCAGGTCAGCTACAGCTTTGATCAGATCATAGAGATCATGGTCATGGTATCCTTCAGGTAAATGTTCCAAATTGAATGTTTCCACAGGTATAAACTTTACATGACCTGGATTCTTTTTACAACCTGTGAGGTGCTTGTGTAAATCAGCTTCTCCACCTTCAGAGGACTGAGTTTCATAACCACCTAAACCAAAAAAAAAACAACAAAAAAAAAACAATTTAACTGTAATGTCAACAACTATAAAAATATTTCGAAGGAACTTATCTCTTTTTTTTTTAAAAAGACTCCAAGCTATTTTTATTTAATATATTTCTACCATGTAGATTTTCACTTTCAATTATTAACACAAAATGAACTGTAATGTCAACAACTATAAAAATATTTCCAAACAACTGATCTCTTTTTTTTTAAAAAAAAAGACTCCAAGCTATTTTTATTTAATATATTTCTACCATGTAGATTTTCACTTTCTATTATTAACACAAAATGAATATTTAAAAAAAAGTCTATGTAATAATCAGAAAGACCAACAAATTTGAACACCTCAAGTCAATGATTATTTTTGTAAGCTAGCAATCATAAAGAGGGGCTCGACCTATGGGCCTCAGGAAGCACAAGCTGAACTATTAACAGAGGAATGACCATAACCAAATAAACTGGACAGTATTAATTTCCTTACCCTCAAAAAGCAATCTACAATCTCCCTACTTCAGAACAGGATAACTTTGAACTTAACAGAATAAATCTCACACATCCAACCCAATACAAAAGTGTTGAACTTTTTGAATGACACAGATTAGTCCATCTCAAACAGAACTACTTCAGCAGAACTAACAATCTGTGTATGGCAGTGTGGAAAAGCTGCAAACAGCACACTACTTTTCTAAGGCACAGACTGCAAACAAACGCTGGCAGCAAAAAATCTAGGTAAAAGAAGATGGACAGAAAATGTCTGGAACTAAATAAATTGTATTCACTTCTGCTTAGATTCACATAATTTTTTATACTTTAAGATGCTATCATCTTATATAATTCAGACGTTACTTCAAAAAAGAAGATGATTACGTCCTACGCGTCATGCATTTAGTCATGCTAATTAACCAACAACTTAAATTCTGCCAAGTCAAAGGTTTTCCTGGCTAGCTCAGGCAACCCATTCCATGTTCTAATAGCACTAGGGAAGAAGGAGTATTTGTACAAATTTGTCCTAGCATATGGGACGAGGAATTTAGTCATGCATATTAACCAATGACTTAAATTCTGCCAAGTCACTGGTTTTCCTGGCAAGCTCAGGCAACCCATTCCATGCTCTAATAGCACTAGGGAAGAAGGAGTATTTGTACAAATTTGTCCTAGTCTATGGGACGAGGAATTTAGTCATGCATATTAACCAATGACTTAATTTCTGCCAAGTCACAGGTTTTCCTGGCTAGCTCATGCAACCCATTCCATGTTCTAATAGCACTAGGGAAGAAAGAGTACTTGTACAAATTTGTCCTAGCCTATGGGACGAGGAATTTAGTCATGCATATTAACCAATGACTTAATTTCTGCCAAGTCACTGGTTTTCCTGGCAAGCTCAGGCAACCCATTCCATGCTCTAATAGCACTAGGGAAGAAGGAGTATTTGTACAAATTTGTCCTAGTCTATGGGACGAGGAATTTAGTCATGCATTTTAACCAATGACTTAATTTCTGCCAAGTCACTGGTTTTCCTGGCAAGCTCAGGCAACCCATTCCATGCTCTAATAGCACTAGGGAAGAAGGAGTATTTGTACAAATTTGTCCTAGTCTATGGGACGAGGAATTTAGTCATGCATATTAACCAATGACTTAATTTCTGCCAAGTCACTGGTTTTCCTGGCAAGCTCAGGCAACCCATTCCATGCTCTAATAGCACTAGGGAAGAAGGAGTATTTGTACAAATTTGTCCTAGCATAAGGGACGAGGAATTTAGTCATGCATATTAACCAATGACTTAATTTCTGCCAAGTCACTGGTTTTCCTGGCAAGCTCAGGCAACCCATTCCATGCTCTAATAGCACTAGGGAAGAAGGAGTATTTGTACAAATTTGTCCTAGCATATGGGACGAGGAATTTAGTCATGCATATTAACCAATGACTTAAATTCTGCCAAGTCACTGGTTTTCCTGGCAAGCTCAGGCAACCCATTCCATGCTCTAATAGCACTAGGGAAGAAGGAGTATTTGTACAAAATTGTCCTAGCATATGGGACAAGGAATTTAGTCATGCATATTAACCAATGACTTAATTTCTGCCAAGTCACTGGTTTTCCTGGCAAGCTCAGGCAACCCATTCCATGCTCTAATAGCACTAGGGAAGAAGGAGTACTTGTACAAATTTGTCCTAGCCTATGGGACGAGGAATGTGCCTATCAAGCAAGGCTTTCATCAAGAAAATATATATCACTAAGATTGTGACAACTTTTTCCCCATTATCATAATTGTCAATATAATTAATAAGTACTATTGCAGTGATATTGAACTTTAATTCTCTTCCATAATAATAATCTTTATTATCTAAACATAAAATCTAAAAGTCAAAAGAACTTTTTTTTTTCTTACCATAAAGGTCCTCTAATGTGTACTCTGGCAAGACCATGAAGACTAACTAACACTTTCAGCTAGACAGAAGGAAACTTTCTATAACAGAGGTATGCAATCTAATGACATCATATGGGCCACAATCAATCAATCTGAAATTTATACCAAGAATCTGAAACTAAAATAGTGCAGAAGTATTTTATTTTTTGCTATATAGTAATTATAAAATGTTTTAAATTTCTTTTCTTTTTTTTATTAGAGGAGAAGCAGGAAAGGATATTTCTTAGTTGTTTTGTTTTTCAAACATTCTAGCAGTGAAAACTGTACTTTCCTGTACTTAAATTCTACTTTGTCAAATAAAAATTGATTTAATGATAGATGCTGTAAAAACATATAAGATTAAATGTCAAGCATTTTGTTTGTTGTTGTTTTAAATCCTAAATGATACCAGTCATCATCATCATCAAACTCCATTAGAGTGAGGGCTTGAGAGGCTCAAATCCTCTCTTGCAAAAGCCCTGGACAGAAACCCTGCTGTCTTGCATAGTGCATAAATATCGCCATACAGGTTGAGAATTTTGGGTTTCCCAGACCTGTCGAGACGGAGATCAGCAAGTCTGGGGCAGTCATACAGAATATGAGGCACGGTTTCCTCTTCTTCCCTGCAGCGGGGGCACTGTGAATCAAAATTTGGCCATCGCCGCAAGAAATATGAGCCAACAGGACAGTGGCCTGTCCTGCACTGTGCTATAATAGCTTGCTCAGGCCTGGACAGCCTCCACCACGGGGAAGTGCGGTCAGGGCGCCTCATGCGCTCCAGACTCCACGGGCTTTTTGGAACTTGTCCCAGCACTCAAACCACTTTTCCATTTCTGTTTTTTGTATTATAGCCAGGGCTTGATGAAAGCTTACAGCCTGATCAGTGGGTGGAATTTGCCCTCCCTGGTGGGCCAAAGAGTCTGCAATTGTGTTGCCAGTCACACCTATGTGACTCGGTACCCACTGCATTATTACAGGGATGCCATAGAATTGTTTAATGTTATGTGAAGCCATGATGACAATGTTGATATTGGGGGGCCATGGTCCGGGGCTTTGCAAAGCCTGCAGTACAGATTTTGAGTCAGTGACCACAACAATCTGTGTTACCATCAAATGTCCCTCGCCGAGTTGAGAGTCAATGACTTTTAAGGCTTCACAGACTGCCATGGTCTCCGCATCAAAACTGCAAACACTACCACATGGTCCAAAGATTTTGACTGTGTAAGAGCCAAGAAAGTCGATGTAGGCTCCACTTTCGTGGATTAAACCCTGCCCATACGAGCGAGTGGTTGAATTAAATGATACCAGTATTTTTATTTAATTTAGTTAGAATAATAATTTTAAAATACTGAAAAACAGACAATTTTGCTTCAACTAATTTTTTTTTCTTTCTTTTAAAGAAATTAATTTTAAACTTTAGAGAAATATTTATTTTTTATACTGTCTTTTTGTAAAATGTTTCATATCACTGAACAAATGTGTATTTACTATGACATCTAGAATTCAAGATCTATGTAGAAAAAAAAAATTTATTTATAATATTTAGATAATAGATCTAGAGTCTAATGGCTGAATACAGAAAGTCTACAAATCATAGTATTCATAGATCTATCCCCCCATTGCCCATGGCAATTAAGTAGCTAAAATTGAGGACCAACAAAGGTCACTTTAAATGAGTTAAATATAGATCTATTCTAGATCTATAGTATACCATCGTTACCATGGAACTTATAATTTTAACCTACTAGTCTAGATCTAGAATATAATCTAGATATAAATCTAATACTAAACCTTGATTTAGATCTTGATAGATTTGGTGTGGTATTGCAGTATCGGTATTGATATGGTATCGGTATACTATACTAGACTTACTAGATGTCTATAAGACTATAAGTAAGCCTATAGAGTATAGACTCAGCTCAGTATAGTACTATATTAACTATATTGTTACTATATAGACTATATGATGAAGTGAATATTATAATATTTATAATTCCTTTATTATAAATTTAATCTACTCGAGAGTAGATATAACCATAGATCTGAAAATAGGGTAATAAATATATTCTTCTGCCAGCGAAAAATTAAAACGAGTTAAATTACGTAATAGCCATACCAATGAATAACTAGTGATAATAAATTTGTTTGTTTGTTTTACATGTTTCGGATGTTCCTTCATTGTTGAAGATAATTACTTCCTAGTCCAAACCTCCCGCAGGACGACGGGGGATGGGAGCGGGCAGGGTTTGAACCCGGGACCATCGATAAATCTGAACGACAGTCCAGCGTGCAAACCGCACGACCAGGCAGCCATCCAAATTAATTAAATTAGGTCATGGAACTATACTAAATAATACTAGAAGTAGAATCTTGTACAGTAGTACAGAAACTACAGTCACCGATCTAGATCTATATAATTTATCTCTAGATATAGACACATATCGAAATATTACTTCATGTATCTTAACTTGTAAAGATAAAGTTCTATCCTAGATTTATTCTAGACAATGATCGTATTTTTTTAACAGCAACAAAAATAGTTTTCTTTGTCTTTATGACATGTCGTGTATAAATGATAAATGCATGGCCAGTATGGGTAAGATACAGTAAGAGTTGGCAGGAATTCTTTTGTGAATCATTTACATTATTTACAAGAGTGGTTTTCCTTGTTATGCGAAAGGACCGGTGTTGTACTACCTACTCCTACGGCTTCTAAATTAGGCGTCTAAGGTTTGTTTACGTTTTTGATACAAAGCGAAATATCGGAAAGAACGCATGCGCCGTAACTTAAGAATTGTAACTTCCTGTCTTTCTTTGAATTCGACTTAATAAGTTTTAGTTTGAAATATCAAAACGTGAATGTGAAAAAAAAAACAACAAAAGTCTGATACCGAGCGGTAATCAGTCGGACTGGCGTTTGCCGGCAAGCTTTTTTTTTTTTACTTCGATTTTGACGACATGCAGGCTATAGCCAGCGATCTTGTATCTATATCAGCATGTGTAACATGCTGAAACAGCATGTGTAATATCCGGTCTCTCGAAATGTTTACCTTTAGTGCAGAAGAACACATGAATTGGACCGTTTTTTTTTTTGTGACGCTGCGACCATCGACACGCATGTCGAAAATTTATTTGGCCCACATGTCGTAAAATGTTGGGCTAAAACTAATTTGGCATACAAGGCTACTTTAATCTTGAAAAAAATAAAAAAACAATACTCGTATGTTATTTGATTTTCTGCAACTGATAATAAATTGACTAATTGGTTAATTTTTAAATTGTTTAATGTTTTGATAGGCAAAATAAAATAATTGTTTGAAGTTTCAACTTAATCTGAGCATGGGTGTGGGAGAAAAAAAAACATGTTCAATTCTATAAGGGTAAGAAACCCTATATATTCAGCCATAGATATATATGTATCAAACAAAATAATTAATTTCCAGCAACAGAGCTAGACAGGCCCTAGAGTGGAACCCCCAGGGAACAAGACGCAGAGGAAGACCAAAAAGAACATGGCGAAGCAGTGTACTTGAAGAAGCAGAGAAGACCGGGAAGAGCTGGGACACCATCAAAAAGCTAGCAAGAGCCCGTGGACAGTGGCGTGTTTTTGTCGGGGCCCTATGTTCCACGAGTGATGATGATGAATGAATTTACTAATTTTTTTTTATTGTACAAACTTTCTACCAGACAGAGAGAGTTGATAAAAGCTTTGTAAAAAGAGGGTATGTTCTGCAATAATAAACATTATAAAGCCTGTGAACAAATTTAAGGGCGTCGCCGCTACGTAATGCCAGTACTGGTCTAGAAGCGCCTATATATACAAAGAAAAAAAAACACTGGAAATTCGTATTATCTATATTGTTTCGATTCTCTGTACCAGGTCATCTGTAAACACTGCTCTCTACCAGGCCTTCTGTAAACACTGCTCTCTACCAGGCCTTCTGTAAACACTGCTCTCTACCAGGCCTTCTGTAAACACCGCTCTCTACCAGGCCTTCTGTGAACACTGCTCTCTACCAGGCCTTCTGTAAACACTGCTCTCTACCAGGCCTTCTGTAAACACTGCTCAACACAGCACATCTAACACAAGAACTTGACAACAAGAGTTTCAAACAATAATGTGGTAGTTTAATCACAAATACTTCAGAGGCTTTGTTGTAATAAACAGAACTGCCGTACTGAACTCTGTCGGGCTTTCTGTCCACTCCTTGACTCTTACCGCTATTCTCTAGGGCAGGGCCGGTCTTAGGCCACTGCAACCTATGCGGTCGCAGTGGGCCCCGCGCTTTCATAGGCCCCGAGCTAATTCTAGGTGTAATTATTAAATTGCAAAATATATACGAAAAATTCCTGGAAATCTCCTGAATTTATTAAAATCTCATGAAAACTCATAAAAATCTCCTGAAAAATATACAAAATTGTGGGCGTCATTTATTGCGGAATACGCCAATCCTACGCGCGATAAACAAAAAAAAAGGCATTGTCAGATTTCAAGTAATAAAATGTAATATTCGGGTGAATTTTCACCTTAATCGGAAGCTACAATACTTTATTTACTTTAATAGTCACTGGCATATAAATATGCCATAGGTTGCAAGGTTCGTAAAGTAAAGTTAATTTGATCGCAATTTTGTGCTTAGTAAAGTCGATTTTTTTTTCTAATACAAAATCCTAATTTTCACCTATTATCCTTATTCCCACCCAGACTATGCCCCGCGTAATCAGTTTCGCATAGGGCCCCGCAATTGTTAGGACCGGCCCTGCTCTATCTTATCTTATCTTATATAATACAGACGTTACTTCAAAAAAGAAGATGATTACGTCCTACGCGTCATGGATTTAGTCATGCATATTAACCAATGACTTAAATTCTGCCAAGTCACTGGTTTTCCTGGCTAGCTCAGGCAACCCATTCCATGCTCTAATAGCACTAGGGAAGAAGGAGTATTTGTACAAATTTGTCCTAGCATATGGGATGAGGAATGTGCCTTTATCTTTGTGTCTTTCAGAGTATTTTATTAAATTTTGTTTTTGTATTTGAAGATTATGGTTCAGTGTTTTATGTATTATTGCTACTGTCCTTCTGTCCTGAAGGCTTTCTAAATTTAGTGATTTTACTAAAGGTGTTACTCTAGTCAAATGTGAATATTCGTTTGTTATGAATCGCACTGCTCTATTTTGTGTCTGCTCTAGGGCTCATATTGTACGGCACCGTCCTAACTGCCTTGATGTCCTGAACTGTAATCCCCTTTCTTACACACTGACCCTGCTCCACGAAAGCTTTCGATCACGTTCATAATTTGCGCGCAGTAGTAGTACAGTCCCTTGTCCATTGATAGCCTTGGACTTGTGTCAGATATTGCATGAGTCAGTTGGTCTCACACACATTAACCCCTATTGCTCCGCCATTAGAGTTACAACAATATTAAATGCACAAAGGCCCCTGATTGCTTAATTCATTGATTCACTAATCTATCACTAATTCTCCCGCTTGCGGTGGACACTGAATTTAAGAGGAAAAAGAGGTTATAGACACCCGTTCATAGACAAGAAGTTATAGACACCAGTTCATAGACAAGAAGTTATAGACACCAGTTCATAGACAAGAAGTTATAGACACCAGTTCATAGACAAGAAGTTATAGTAGACACCAGTTCATAGACAAGAAGTTATAGACACCAGTTCATAGACAAGAAGTTATAGTAGACACCAGTTCATAGACAAGAAGTTATAGACACCAGTTCATAGACAAGAAAGTATAGACACCAGTACATAGACAAGAAGTTTTAGACACCAGTTCATAGACAAGAAGTTATAGTAGACATCAGTTCATAGACAAGAAGTTATAGACACCAGTTCATAGACAAGAAGTTAATAGACACCAGTTCATAGACAAGAATTTATAGACACCAGTTCCTAGACAAGAAGTTATAGACACCAGTTCATAGACAAGAAGTTATAGACACCATTTCATAGACAAGAAGTTATAGACACCAGTTTATAGACAAGAAGTTATAGACACCAGTTTATAGACAAGAGATATAGACACCAGTTCATAGACAAGAAGTTATAGACACCAGTTTATAGACAAGAAGTTATAGACACCAGTTTATAGACAAGAAGTTATAGACACCAGTTTATAGACAAGAAGTTATAGACACCAGTTCATAGACAAGAGGTTATAGACACCAGTTCATAGACAAGAAGTTATAGACACCAGTTCATAGACAAGAAGTTATAGACACCATTTCATAGACAAGAAGTTATAGACACCAGTTTATAGACAAGAAGTTATAGACACCAGTTTATAGACAAGAAGTTATAGACACCAGTTCATAGACAAGAAGTTATAGACACCAGTTCATAGACAAGAAGTTATAGACACCAGTTCATAGACAAGAAGTTATAGACATCAGTTCATAGACAAGAAGTTATATTATAGACACCAGTTCATAGACAAGAAGTTATAGACACCAGTTCATAGACAAGAAGTTATAGACACCATTTCATAGACAAGAAGTTATAGACACCAGTTTATAGACAAGAAGTTATAGACACCAGTTCATAGACAAGAAGTTATATTATAGACACCAGTTCATAGACAGAGGACATCGAATTGCATGAAAATATGTTGTTGTTTTTTTGTTGACAATAACACACACAAACAAAACGAAGTCTATCACCTTAAACACCTTAAAAAAAAAACACTTTTAGAACCCAACGACCCAATATTGCACTTTACTTTATTATTAATTTTAAAATAACAAACATTTTAATTAGGTTACGGTATAGTGCGTGTCAGCTTAGTACGGTGAACGAACTCGAAATGCACTACCTACAATAACCCCCTCCTTCACACACACACACTCACACACAAACTGATAAACAGCAGTGCTTGAGTGACGCCATCAGCCAGTCTCCACCGTGTCCATTGTGTTCAGAAGAACGTTGCTCCTGAAAAGAAACACACAAGAAGAACGATTCAGAAAACTCTCGTAAAAAATTTGCTCCACGTTTTAGAAAACCCAGATCAGAATTAAAATGTATCTCATTCTTATTAACCCTGCGTCTGGTAGTTTAGCCTCTAAACATGAACATTGTAATTTCATTTTGTATGTCTTCATTGCCAAACAGCTCAGCACTTTAAGGGTTACAGAGTAGTTTGTAAATTTTTTTTTTTTTACATGTTTCGCATGTTCCTTCAGAGATGAAGATAATCTACTTCTTTCACAGTCTTAGTTGACATTGCATGATCTAAAGTTCACGTCATGTTAAGAGTTTAAAAGACACGTGGAATTCCTGATGTAGAAAACAGGAAGTAGAATGAATAAAGTTGACTTTGAGTTCAGTCAAGTCAGTGAGGTCTGGTTCCCGGTCCAGAAAGGTTGGACGTTGCTTCCTGGACTGGTGTTTATATATGTATATAGCATGAAAGTTGATGGACTGGTGATTGTTGATTAATTATATTTGAGAGTTGATTTCATTATGTGCTTATTGAATACTCAGTCAGTCACGTCAAGCAGTCAAGTTAAGTCAAGTTAGTAAAGTCAAGCGGTATTCTTGGGACCGAGTGGTCAAGTAATATTTTGGTCCGGGACGGACAGTAGCGACTTAAAAAAGTTGGTAGTATTTATTGTTAGAAAATAACTCGTGGGCAGTTGTTGCCAGTGCTTTTGAGATATGTATTATTAAGGATTATTCTGTACAGTGTTACCCGCTGAGATGCGGACGTGATTTGTAGCTAACATATATTGGATACATTTGATACCGCTGTCATGCGGATAGGATTGTTTATTATTTCTTGACTTGTAGCACTAACAAGGAGTGCAGTATTATTATTATTGTGTGGTAAAATAAACTTTATATTTGTCTGCTGAAACGGACTTAGGTCAGTTTATAGTATTTGTCTTGTCACGTGTCAAGAGTACTTCAGGAAGCAAGGAACCCAGCACTACACGACATTCGCATTCTGCAACGTTACACCATTCAACTTCATTTACAACTTCCTATTCAAAACCTCCCACACTACGACCGGAAATGACAAGGTATGAACCTGGGACCATTGAGACGACAGCCCAGTGCGCATACCGCCTGATCAGGCAGCCATCTGTTTTTACTGTGACATGGCGGGAAAAAAAATGTTATGATAGTCAGTGCCAGATTTTAGTCAGTGGAAGACCTGGACAGGATTGTTTTTTTTCGGTGAGCCCCCCTTCCCTTTCTCTATTCTCTATTCAAACTTCTATACTACCCAGTTGGCATGCTGTCTGGTTGCACTCGTAAAAGTTGTTGATAAGCATGCCTTGATTGTAAGTCTTTGAATGAATGATAGGTTACGGTCTTACTGACAGGCCGACATAGGTCTATATAGCTTTTACAGAGAGAGAGAGAGAGAGAAAGCTGTATGCAATAGATATATGAATGTACCCTTACTGGGCCTTACTGTTCACAATACAATCTGAAATTCTTGCAGAATTCTTTTTTTTTTTTTTTTTTTTTTTGTTGTGACGAATAAAATAAAGAACTTGCATAACAACAGAAATAGTCTTCAAAGTTCAAAGCTTGCTTTTTTTTTTAATTTGAGTCTTTTTGCTTTAATTTCTAGATTAAATATTTACTTAAAATGCATTACTATCAAAATAGTTAACGCACCAGCTTTAGCACAAATCGCCAATTTGATCTTTTGGACCAAAATATTTACTACCTTCCAAAAGCCACGGCATCTTCTATGGTTTCCGGAAGTCGCCTGTTCTTTGTTTCCGGTAAAAAGTAAGCAGAAAATCCTGCCACGAGCGACAAAGCGCCAAAAATAAAAAGTGGGATCAGTTTTTCTAAATTTCCTCCACGTCCTGTGCCCTGCGAATGCAATAAAACAATAAATAAAATAATAAATAAAACAATAAATAATAACCTGTTATTATGGCCACCTTCTATGCTGTATATAGTAATTTTCATTGGTAAATGTATCTTCTCTTTTTTCAAACTTACTATATTGGCAATAAAAGGGGAGATAAGCCCGCCAATTCTCGCGAAGAATGAACCAGACGACAGACCGCTACTCCTCAGTACTGTGGGGAACAATTCGGCGGAATACAGCCAAATATTGGCATAAGCACCAGACACGCCAAATTTGCCAATAGTAGCCAGAATTATAGTCAACCAACTGTAACCTAAGAACAGAAGAAGCAAAAAAAAAGTATTAAGTTCGTGACTATCGGATGCTTATCCACGAAAATAATTGGGTAAACGGTATTGCCTGATTATATATGTCGTTAATGGTAACGAAATCCTGAAGCCAGCAACCATCTTTAGTTCCCAATGAGTTCCCATCAAATATCAAATGGCCTATCCATTCCAGAGGCTCTACAACCCCTGGAGGGCACTAGCCTGCTTCTTATCTTATCTTATAAAATACAGACGTTACTTCAAAAAAAGACGACTACGTCCTACGCGTCATGCATCTAGTCAAGCATGTTAAACAATGAATTAATTCTGCTAATTCACTGGTTTTCCTTGCTGGATCAGGCAACCCATTCCATGCTCTAATAGCACTAGGGAAAAAGGAGCATTTGTACAAATTTGTCCTAGCATATGGGACGAGGAATGTGCCTTTATCTTTGTGTCTTTCAGAGTATTTTATTAAATTTTGTTTTTGTATTTGAAGATTATGGTTCAGTGTTTAATGTATAATTGCTACTTTACTTTTGAGTCTTCTATCATGAAGGCTTTCTAAATTTAGTGATTTTACTAAAGGTGTTACTCTAGTCAAATGTGAATATTCGTTTGTTATGAATCTCACTGCTCTATTTTGTGTCTGTTCCAGTTTCTTAAAGGGAAACTCCGATGGTTTTGACAATTTTTGATATAATATGTGTTTTGATTTACAGATAATGAATATATTCTTCTTTTTTTTTTATTTGCAATAATAACTTAGTAATTGATGTTTTTCCGACGTAATTTTCCTGCGCATCCAAAACAGTCAGACTTTCACCGGGTTTCTATGTGACGTCACAAAGGTGTTTTAATCTATTGACTTATTATATAACAGGAGACCATACAGCAAAGTTTACATTCTCGTAAAAGAAATATATCTTTGTCTATGAAGTTAGATCTAGGATCTTGTAAGCAAAGAAAAAATGCGTATTAAAAGTAGATTTACATGCTTGACTAATCACGGCAGTGCGTATTTTCTCGCCATACCACTCAACACACAACAAACACTATCGCTTGGTTGTCTTGTCATGACCGACTACACTGTAGTCTGGACTAGCCTTACACTGACCAACTTGTTCGAATCAGTCAGACACACGATCTATTTACTTCTTGGGACAGGGAGAGGCTTAGGTGAAAATATTACTTTTTTTTCTCGAGTTGGTTATCCTAATGCTTTTGGATCTATCTATACATGTTTATATATATAACTGTATCATAGCTCTGGACTGTAGGCTTAGATGAAAATGTTACTTTTTTTTCCCTCGAGTTGGTTATCCTAATGCTTTTGGATCTATCTATACACGTTTATATATATAACTGTATCATAGCTCTGGACTGTAGGCTTAGATGAAAATGTTACTTTTTTTTCCCTCGAGTTGGTTATCCTAATGCTTTTGGATCTATCTATACACGTTTATATATATAACTGTACCATAGCGCTTGACTAGGCCGTCACTAAGCCTAACAGCCTAACAGCTACTGTAAGAATGAAGCGATACGATTGGTTAAATCAATTAATGTTTTCTTGAGTTAGGGGGTCCCAAACAAAGGATGCATATTCTATTAATGGCCTAACCAAGGTTAAATAACATTTTAGTTTTATGTTCTTATTTGATTTATAGAAGTTTCTTCTTCCCATTCGTTCATTCAGATCTCTCTTGAGCTGTTCGTCTCCACGCACTAGCTTTAAACTGTTGTCCTTTTTTTTTTTGCCTCTTTTCTCAGACTGTGACACGAGGAGGTAACTATACTTGTGTATTAGTAAAGACAGGAGTGATTCCCCTTACAGAGCTTATATCAACTCATGTTCATCTGAGATGGTAATTCAGGAGTAAATGGCAACTTGACACAATTTACATGGCTTTATATGACTTTCTTAATTAAGGGGAATCACTCCTGTCTATACTATTATACAAAAATAGTTAACTCCCTATTATGTCACACTGGCATTGTTTGTAGGTGGCCTGCCCACCGAGGCCTGCTCTTTTTACAAAGCTTATATCAACTCATTATGTCTGTCTGTTTGTCTGTCTGGTAAAAATTTGAAAACGTTATTTCTCCCACTTGCCATTCTCGGATGAAATTGAAAATTTACACAATTATTTATTTCTCCTGACACAGCACGAATCAATCACAAACTTAACCAATTCATTAAATTAAATAGAAATAGTGGTAATGAAATAATTTAGTATAATGTAGATTTAGGAAAATAACTCTTACAGTATTAAGAAATATGACTGTAAATGAAGAGTTTTTTGCCCACATATACGTTTTACTTTCTTTGTAAGTATTTTTATATTTGGCTTGTTATATAGTTTCGTTACTACAGGCGGGTCTTCATGTAACTGGTACATTTCCTGGTTAGAGCGTATACTTCATCCAGTTTGCATGCTGTATAGCACCATAGATGGGCGCCAAAAATACCTTAGGTCAGAACTAAAACGTAAGACTCTCGACAGGGAAGCATAGCACGTTAACAGTGTGTCCTCATTAACGACTCCTTAAATGTTACTAATATGGCAATGACGTTGAGTCCAAATATTAAGAGACTTTCTTTATGGTGCCACGCAGACCCATCTGTGACCTACTTATTTTGTCCGACCTGACAAAGACAAAGTCGTCACCATTAACTACCTTAACATAAATAAAATTGTTTTTCTATATGGACTGACCTCCGTATAGTGTGGGCAGGGAGGATACGGAGCAGGAAAGTCCAGTGATGACCATGAAGCCGATGTGAAGTCTCCTGCGTCCTATTCTGTCCAGTAAGAAGTAGGAGATGATGTACGAGAGCAGCTCCACGAGGCCGTACAGGACAGCGTTGAGGAAGATTGACCCAGACAGGCTGCCCACGCTGAGGCTCATCCCGTAGTAGCTCATGCTACACACTGCCCTGGATGTACACATAGAGCAGTCAACAATGTACACAACACAGTACTCCAAGTCAACTTTTAAACAATGTACACATAGACACAGTACGCCCAGTCAACTTTTAAACAATGTACACATAAACACAGTACGCCCAGTTAACTTTTAAACAATGTACACATAGATACAGTGCGCCCAGTCAACTTTTAAACAATGTACACATAGATACAGTGCGCCCAGTCAACTTTTAAACAATGTACACATAGATACAGTACGCCCAGTTAACTTTTAAACAATGAACACATAGACACAGTACGCCCAGTCAACTTTTAAACAATGTACACATAGATACAGTACGCCCAGTCAACTTTTAAACAATGTACACATAGACACATTACGCCCAGTCAACTTTTAAACAATGTACACATAGATAAAGTACGCCCAGTCAACTTTTAAACAATGTACACATAGATAAAGTACTCCTAGTTAACTTTTAAACAATGTACACATGGACACAGTAAGCCCAGTCAACTTTTAAACAATGTACACATAGACACAGTACGCCCAGTCAACTTTTAAACAATGTACACATAGATGAAGTACGCCTAGTCAACTTTTCAACAATGTACACATAGATACAGTGCGCCCAGTTAACTTTGAAACAATGTACACATAGATACAGTACGCCCAGTTAACTTTTAAACAATGTACACATAGACACAGTACGCCCAGTCAACTTTTAAACAATGTACACATAGACACAGTACGCCCAGTCAACTTTTAAACAATGTACACATAGATAAAGTACGCCCAGTCAACTTTTAAACAATGTACACATAGATAAAGTAAGCCCAGTCAACTTTTAAACAATGTACACATAGACACAGTACGCCCAGTCAACTTTTAAACAATGTACACATAGATAAAGTACGCCTAGTCAACTTTTAAACAATGTACACATAGATAAAGTAAGCCCAGTCAACTTTTAAACAATGTACACATAGATACAGTACGCCCAGTCAACTTTTAAACAATGTACACATAGATACAGTACTCCTAGTTAACTTTTAAACAATGTACACATAGATAAAGTACGCCTAGTCAACTTTTAAACAATGTACACATAGATACAGTGCGCCCAGTCAACTTTTAAACAATGTACACATAGATACAGTGCGCCCAGTCAACTTTTAAACAATGTACACATAGATACAGTACGCCCAGTCAACTTTTAAACAATGTACACATAGATACAGTGCGCCCAGTCAACTTTTAAACAATGTACACATAGATACAGTACGCCCAGTCAACTTTTAAACAATGTACACATAGACACAGTACGCCCAGTCAACTTTTAAACAATGTACACATAGACACAGTACGCCCAGTCAACTTTTAAACAGTGTACAAATAGATACAGTACGCCCAGTTAACTTTGAAACAATGTACACATAGATACAGTACGCCCAGTTAACTTTTAAACAATGTACACATAGACACAGTACGCCCAGTCAACTTTTAAACAATGTACACATAGACACAGTACGCCCAGTCAACTTTTAAACAATGTACACATAGATAAAGTACGCCCAGTCAACTTTTAAACAATGTACACATAGATAAAGTAAGCCCAGTCAACTTTTAAACAATGTACACATAGACACAATACGCCCAGTCAACTTTTAAACAATGTACACATAGACACAGTACGCCCAGTCAACTTTTAAACAATGTACACATAGATACAGTACGCCCAGTCAACTTTTAAACAATGTACACATAGATAAAGTAAGCCCAGTCAACTTTTAAACAATGTACACATAGATACAGTACGCCCAGTCAACTTTTAAACAATGTACACATAGATACAGTACTCCTAGTTAACTTTTAAACAATGTACACATAGATAAAGTACGCCTAGTCAACTTTTAAACAATGTACACATAGATACAGTGCGCCCAGTCAACTTTTAAACAATGTACACATAGATACAGTGCGCCCAGTCAACTTTTAAACAATGTACACATAGATACAGTACGCCCAGTCAACTTTTAAACAATGTACACATAGACACAGTACGCCCAGTCAACTTTTAAACAATGTACACATAGATACAGTACGCCCAGTTAACTTTTAAACAATGTACACATAGATACAGTACGCCCAGTTAACTTTGAAACAATGTACACATAGATACAGTGCGCCCAGTCAACTTTTAAACAATGTACACATAGACACAGTACGCCCAGTCAACTTTTAAACAATGTACACATAGACACAGTACGCCCAGTCAACTTTTAAACAATGTACACATAGATAAAGTACGCCCAGTCAACTTTTAAACAATGTACACATAGATAAAGTAAGCCCAGTCAACTTTTAAACAATGTACACATAGACACAGTACGCCCAGTCAACTTTTAAACAATGTACACATAGATGAAGTACGCCCAGTCAACTTTTAAACAATGTACACATAGATAAAGTAAGCCCAGTCAACTTTTAAACAATGTACACATAGACACAGTACGCCCAGTCAACTTTTAAACAATGTACACATAGATAAAGTACGCCCAGTCAACTTTTAAACAATGTACACATAGATAAAGTACGCCCAGTCAACTTTTAAACAATGTACACATAGATACAGTACGCCCAGTCAACTTTTAAACAATGTACACATAGATACAGTACGCCCAGTCAACTTTTAAACAATGTACACATAGACACAGTAAGCCCAGTCAACTTTTAAACAATGTACACATAAACACAATACGCCCAGTCAACTTTTAAACAAGTACATATACACACAGTACCCTAGTCTCACTATGTACAATATACACAGGTACACATGTCATTGAAAGCAAGGACTTTAATATGTTGTTTTCAAATTGCCACATTAAAGTTGAGTAAAAAACAAATACTAATGATAGTTATCTGCATAAATTTTATCTGGACCTTAAATTGTGTATATTCAACGTACAATCTCCAAATGGTTAAATACTTTCATAATATTCTTTGTTCGAATCATGTTAGTCACTTTAGGGGTGAGATTGCGATCAAGGCATGCCTTTTGTAGTGCAGTAAGATTTCTGCTGAATGGTAAAACTTACATAAATCACTGTTAATGTCTTATAGCTTCAATAAGGACATTCCATCTCTGATCGTGAATGGACAGCTATTATCCCTTTTCAGCTTCTATAAAGTGTGTGTGCGTCTGTGTGTGTGTGAGTGGGGGGGGAGTACTATCGAGTTATCATATCATATTGGTTTCTCTTGTCCATACTTTTTTATGTCTTTATAATATTGCGTTTTGAAATAAGTAACAATCAATTTCTTTTTGTGTATATAAAGTAGGTTACGATGTTTGTAAAACCTACTAGTGACGAGTCAAAGCAGATGATTATAGTTCGTATAACTAAGATGTGATGCTTGCAAAGCCTACCAGTTAAAGTAGATGATTGTAGTTCGTATAACTAAGATGCGATGCTTGCAAAGCCTACCAGTTAAAATAGATGATTGTAGTTCGTATAACTAAGATGCGAAGCTTGCAAAGCCTACCAGTTAAAATAGATGATTGTAGTTCGTATAACTAAGATGTGATGCTTGCAAAGCCTACCAGTTAAAGTAGATGATTGTAGTTCGTATAACTAGGATGTGATGCTTGCAAAGCCTACCAGTTAAAATAGATGATTGTAGTTCGTATAACTAAGATGTGATGCTTGCAAAGCCTACCAGTTAAAATAGATGATTGTAGTTCTTATAACTAAGATGCGATGCTTGCAAAGCCTACCAGTTAAAGTAGATGATTGTAGTTCGTATAACTAAGATGTGATGCTTGCAAAGCCTACCAGTTAAAGTAGATGATTGTAGTTCGTATAACTAAGATGCGATGTGTCGCGATCTTCCAGAACGGTTCATTCACCTGAGCAATCTCCGCCCACTCCTTTCTTCCTGTCATTGACCTCTTGTTGACCTTGGCTGCGTGCTGGAGGATAGCGTCAGCTTCTGTAAATCTTTTTTTGCTAATTAGCCATCTTGGAGACTCCGGAACACACCTGGCATTATATATGTAAGTATGATAAGTGGGTATAAATAGATGTAAGTATTCTAAGTGGATACCGATAGAAGTAAATATTCTAGATGGATACTAATAGAAGTAAGTATTCTAGATGGATACTAATAGAAGTAAGTATTCTAAGTGGATACAAATTGATAAATGCACACATTGGAGCAACGATAAACTGAATTTGAGACCTAAAGAGAGGTAATGATAGATTAGATATACAGATATTTTGGCATGATAGAAAGCTTTTATAATTGCAGAAAGATTTCTTAAGGCCATTAGAAAATCCTAGAAAATAGATTAAGCAATCCTTTGAGCTTCAGACCTTGCGATCTATGGTAGCAGATGATGTGGCATACGGAGCCAGGTAGACCTACGGAGTCACGTGACCTACGGAGACATGTGGCCTACGGAGTCACGTGGGCTTATGAGGCACGTGACCTACGGAGGCATGTGGACATATGGGACATGTGGCCTACGGAGACATATGGACCTACGGAGTGATGCGAGCCTACGGAGTCATGTGGGCATATGAGTCGTGTGGCCTACGGAGGCATGTGGGTCTACGGAGTCATGTGGGCCTACGGAGACATGTAACCAATGAAGTCATGTGGACCTACAGAGTCATGTGGGCCTACGGAGTCATGTGGGCCTACTAACGACTAACCTCCTTTTCTTTTACCAAATAAATCCCAATGAAGTCATGTGGGTCTACGGAGTGACGTGGACCTACGGAGTCATGTGAGCCTACGGAGTCATGTGGGCCTACGGAGTCTTATGGCCTAGGGAGTCATGTGGCTAGCGTAACGACCAACCTCTTTTTCTTTTCCCAAATAATGCCAGAAGCGGGTGGACTCAACGGCGCACTAAAAAATCCAGAAATTCATAATTCCTGGCTTCACCTGGATTCGAACCTAACGCCCCTCGGTTCCTATGCCAGGTAGGCTACCTTGCCCCTCTGAGGCCACACCTCAAAATAACAATAATGGTGTCTTAAAACTACATTTTGACATTAAACAAGTCTATATTTGGATGAATATTAAAATGTGCATAAATATTTTCTTTAAAAAAAAAAATTAAATGTTCTGTTAAAAAGAAAAAAAGGGGGGGGGGGAGAAGAAAGGGGTATCTGTGTATGGGTTCATGTTGCTGTGATCGCTTTTTTTTAAAGCAGAAAAAATCTTGTTCACTCAGGGCTCAAGCCTCTTCAAGGGGACTATTTCAACTTATATATCACCACATCTGTCAAGTACGATTTCTTTCCCTTGTTCTATACCAAACAAATAATTAATTACTAATAGTTAAATAATTAATTAATTGGTTTTAAAAAATCATTTTTTGTCAGGTTAAAGAAATAATTGTGCAAAATTTCAACTTGATCCGAGATTGCGTGTGGGAGAAACAACGTGAACAAACATTTTACCAGACGGACAGAGTTGATATAATAGCTTTGTAATAAATGGCTAGACTTCTCACCAATAATAAAGTACAAATACAATAACCCAAGCTGATGCTGCCAACTGTAGCGTTTTCCAGTCACGCAGGAAATAAGCCATGACCGGAAGTAGGATGATACCAATACCAAAGAATGAGACAATAACAGTTCCAGCTAGAATTCTGTTGTTTTGACCAACAAGTTCTAGCCCTAAAAAAGAAAAAAAAAGATATCCAAGAATTAAAATCTCAAATTAAAAGAGATCTATTCTTTTTTTTTTAAATCAAGATTTACAAGATTTTAAACCTTTTGGCGTAAAATAACAAAAAATAAAAGCACTTTCAAATTCCAAGTTTCCAGTGAGGCGCTATTCTTGGAATCTCTATTCTTGGAATCTCTATTCTTGGAATCGCTATTCTTGGAATCGCTATTCTTGGAATCGGCTGAGGGTATGGCACTTAAAAGTGGTGCGGATGAGTAAACACACTATGTACCCGAAGTCTGCTTTAGTGAGGTACTAGAGCTTGGACTTGTAGTAAGACATTATTTGAACTAAACGTAGGTCCTATGGTTATTATTATAAACTTTACCGAGGGAAAAAAAATGCCTCATACATTTTTGACCACACCCTATCAAATGTGTAAACTACTTAAATATAAATTACTAGTCGACCGGCGGCGTAGCATACACCGCTATTTTGCAGGGCCGGTCTTAGGCCACTGCAACCTATGCGACCTCAGTGGGCCCAGCACTTTTATAGGACCCGCGCTAATTTTAGGTGTATAAATTATTAGATTAAACCGTTTTATAACATATTACAGATTTCCCGCGGCCTCCTGTCGATTTAACAGGTCCTGGAAATCTCCTGAAATTGCAAAATATATGAAAAAGTCCTGGAAATATCCGGAAAATTATTAAAATCTTTTGAAAACTCCTACCAATCTCCTGAAATATACAGACGAAAATTGTCTTTTTTTTTCGCAAGGATAACTCCCTTCGTCCGAGTTGCAAAAATAAAAGAGTGATCTTTCCATTGTGTCCAAACTCTTGAGCGTGCTCTGTCACTTCGATAGTTACTACAGAGTAGATTACTCCCCCCCTCCCTTTTTTTTTAACGTGAGGTAGAAATAAAAAAAAAAGAGTTATATTGCAACGGCCCTGCCCGGCTATGTTGTGACTACGTGTTCTTCCCCCCCCCCCCCCACCTCTTGTTTTCTCGTGGACTCTCCGCAGAGTGATCTTTCCTTTACTTCTTGTTTAAACTCTTGAGGGAAGAAGAGAATTATATATATAGATAGATTTTGACAGTGTGTTACTTACCCAGAACATACAATACATTATAATACGCTGTACAGGCTGACCCGTTGACCAGTGATATTATACATAAAAAGGTCAGGGACATTGAGAAGGCCACACAGGTACTGGCGACACCATAAATAAGTCCAGATGTTATCATAATTAGCCTACGCCCGATGCTATCAATGAGAAATCAAAGAAGTTGGTGAACGAGTTGGATTAAACTTTAACTCTTTCTCTCCATAATTATTCACCACATTCTGTTGGAATCAACGTTGGTATCGTCAGTTAGGAGAGAAAGAGTTAATGCAGGCTTGTTTGGGTTTTCTTGTTTATTCTTAAGATTATCGTGCATACATATAATTAGAAAATATTAACGCCTCTCTCCTCACAAGAAAACATTATCTTTTTTTTTCATTCTAACTTGATCTCAGGACCGGGCTTAGGCATATGCAAACAAGGCAGCCACCTTGGGCCTCCGATTGTTGGGGGTCTCGAACAGGACTCAAGAAGTTTTTCTTGAGAAAAAAATGCGAAACATGTTTCAAATCTCAAACAATAGTAGAACTCTATGGCTCTATATGTCTATTAGCCTCGTTCTCAAACAATAGTAGAACTCTATGACTCTTTAGTCTATAAGCCTCGTTCTCGAACAAAACAGAACTCTATGGCTCTATATGTCTACTAGCCTCGTTCTCAAACAATAGTAGAACTCTATGGCTCTATATGTCTATTAGCCTCGTTCTCAAACAATAGTAGAACTCTATGGCTCTATATGTCTATTAGCCTCGTTCTCAAACATAGCAGAACTCTATGGCTCTATATGTCTATAAGCCTCGTTCTCAAACATAGCAGAACTCTATGGATCTATATGTCTATAAGCCTCGTTCTCAAACAATAGTAGAACTCTATATGGCTCTATATGTCTATAAGCCTTGTTCTCAAACATAGCAGAACTCTATGGCTCTATATTTTTACTAGCCTAGATCTAAGTCTTTATTAGGATTCAAAGTTTACAAGATAAGATAAGATAAGATAATTTTTATTGATCCAATCAAATGGAAATTTAGTTTGACTACAATTAACAACATCGGCGTAACAACTGTACAATAACAATATAGATGCAAATACGAACAACATTCACACACGAAACACAAACACACTCACAACCATTCTTAAAGCTACTAGATCTATTTTAAAGCCCTTTCTGCGATACAATTTTGTTAAATGCAGAAGAGTTTAAAAAAGCAACTATAGAGTAACTTGCATTAATTGAATTAACTCTTTCTCTCCGTAATTATTTACCACATTCAGTGGAATCAACGTTGGTATTGTCTGTTAGGAGGGAAAGAGTTAAGTCTTCATTCTATTTTATGTAGCCAACTGCAGAATTAAGAACTCTATGGCTCTATATGTCTATAAGCCTCGTTCTCGAACATAGCAGAACTCTATGGCTCTATATGTCTATAAGCCTCGTTCTCGAACAAAGCAGAACTCTATGGCTCTTTAGTCTTTAAGCCTCGTTCTCGAACAAAGCAGAACTCTATGGCTCTATATGTCTACTAGCCTAGATCTAAGAATAACAAAATGGTTCAATAAAAACAACTTACACATCCCCAAGTGGACCAAAGATGAACGTCCCAAGGAAGCTGCCCAACATGTAAAACATTTGAGCCAAAGATTTCTTCATTTCGTCCTTACACACAAAATTGAACTGGACAACAAATAAAAACTGCTAGTTAGTCTATACAGGCAAGTGCAGTGCTAGTATATACAGGCAAGTGCAGTAACTAAAGAAGATCAAGAATTAAAACATCAAATTAAAAGAGAACTCTTTTTTTTAAATCAAGATTTACAAGATTTTAAACAGTTTTCGCGTGAAATATCAAACTAATGTCACTTTTAGATTTCAGTTTCCAGTGAGGCGTTATTCTTGGGATCGGCAGAGCTTACGACACTTTAAAGTGGTGTGGATGAGTTAACTATTCCTCTATCTAAACAAAATTAACTAATTAGTACTACTTTATAAATTAATTGTTTCTTTTTTTATTCACCAACAATGAATAATTTTGCAAAGTTTTGACTTCATCCGAGAATGAAAAGTGGGAAAAATAACTTGTTCAAAATGTTTACCAGACAGACAGATAGACAGACAGAGTTGATATTAGCTTTGTAAAAAAACAATAAAAATAATGATTAAAATTCGTTTTGTATTTGTTGAACAGCAGAAGTAAAGACAGAGTTGTGTACCTTAGTGACAAGCGTTTCGTCAAAGTTGGTTTTGTCGTAAACCCATCTTTCACATGTCTTCAGTGTCTTGTTACCGGTACCTACATTACAATTCAGAAGTGTATAGATAGCGAACTAGAGTGAACTAATACAACTTTATGGTGAACTAATACATCTTTATAATGAACTAATACATCTCTAGGGTGAACTAATACATCTCTAGAGTGAACTGATACATCTCTAGAGTGAACTGATACATCTATAGAGTGAACTAATACATCTCTAGAGTGAACTGGTACATCTCTAGGGTGAACTAATACATTTCTAGGGTGAACAAATACATCTCTAGGGTGAACTAATACATCTGTATGGTGAACTAATACATCTCTAGAGTGAACTGATAAATCTTTATATTGAACTAATACATCTCTAGAGTGAACTGATACATCTTTATAGTGAACTAATACATCTTTATAATGAACTAATATATCTTTATAGTGAACTAATACATCTTTGCAATGAACTAATACATCTCTAGGGTGAACTGATACATCTTTAGGGTGAACTAATACATCTCTAGGGTGAACTTATACATTTCTATGGTGAACTAATATATTTCTAGAGTGAACTGATACATCTCTAGGGTGAACTAATACATCTCTAGGGTGAACTAATGCATCTCTAGGGTGAACTGATAGGCCTACATCTCTAGGGTGAACTGATACATCTCTAGGGTGAACTAGTACATCTCTAGAGTGAACTGATACATCTTTGTAGTGAACTAATACATCTTTGTAGTGAACTAATACAACTTTAATCTTAAAATCATTCTTATTCAGAGAAAACTATGACGGCCCTAAACTACACCTTGTGTAGCCTATACAGAAATTCTTCACTGTTTTTCCAATTAGTCTTGTTTATTTGTCTCGTATTGTTAACTTTTTTAACACACATAGGGATTTTTACAAAGCTTATTGCAAAGTTTATATCAATTCTGTCTGTCTGTCTGGTACATTTTTTTTGTACACGTTATTTCTCCCATTCCCCATGTCGGATCAAGTTGAAACTTTTGCACAATATTTATTGGGCCAAACAAAACATGACTCAATAAAAAATTAACCATTTAATTTTAGTTAAACAATTCATAATAATGGATTCATTAAGTTTGAGATTGACTGGGTGAAATAAATCTTACAGTATTGATAGATATGGCTGTAAATGTACATTTCTTTTTCTTATATTAGTTTTATTTTTAAGTATTTATTTTTTGTTATTCATAATGTATCTTCATAAAGATTCACCAGATGTATTAATGTTAATACTAAAAATAGCTAACATAAAGCTTATGAATGAGAGGCAAAAGTCACATGGTTACCAGTACGGCCTCTGTAATTGGAGGCCCTAGGCGAAGTGAATTGAGGGCCCCAAATAAAATAGAAAAATCCAAAAAATACGCTGTGAATTAAAAAAAACAACACTTCGTATCTATATCTGAATCAATCAATAAATTAAATTCATGTAGCGCTATTTACGCAAAGCGTAAGCATATTGGTTAGTTGGCCTCTTTCAGTCGTAGAACGACTATGGTTCATCTCGCACACTTCCTCACGTGGCTGTGGAGCCCTATTTTGGAGAGACACTCCTGTCCAAGAATATCGCAGGTTAAGGTGGCTTTTGCTTCGGCGGCAGAGGAGCTGGCCATTTCTCGAATTGTACGTTTTTCTTCCAGAGCTGAGGCCCATGTTCTTTCGCTCTCCATGGCTGTCTTGGTCACTGTCTCTCTCCATCTAGTGCGGTACAGACAGCTCAACCCAAGCGCCAATAACACGACTGTGCTTCATAAGCGATTTATGATCAACAGACTAGAACTAGGGGGCGCGGTGGCTGAGTGGTTAAGCGCTCGGCTTCTGAACCTAAGATCCTGGGTCCGAATCTTGGTAAAGGCTGTGATTTTGAATTTCGGGATTTTTACGGCGTCCCTGAGTCCACCCAACTCCAGTGGGTACCTGACTTTAGTTGGTGAAAGTAAAGGCGATTGGTCGTTGTGCTGGGCACATGACACCCTGCTCGTTAACCGTTGGCCATAGAAACAGATGACCTTAACATCATCTGCCCCATAGATCGTAAGGTCTGAAAGGGGAACTTTACTTTTTTTAAAGACTAAAAATAAAGGAAGAAACAATGGTCTTCTAACATCTGTAGTCTAACAAGTAGATATATACATTAGTGCAGTGATGCCCAACCTAATTCAATCTGCGGGCCATTTTAATTTCCAACTCTACAAAAACTTAATTAAACATCTTCGTACGCGTCAGAAAATGTTGCAAGTTCTATTTATGTTTTATTTTTGTTTTTGTACAACAGCCCCACTTTCCGTATAATACAAAAATTTTGGCAAACATGTTATCATGTCCCACAAAAAGTAAAGATCCATTCACTTTTCCTGGTAGGTTCTATATTCTGAGTCCTATTTCATAAACGCACACATTTTAAAGGCCTTGGTAGGAATCTATTAGAAATAAAATTGAGGTCCATAACGTAGGTAAAAATACATTTTAAACATTTTTTTAGGGAGGAGGATTTTCTGTATTTTGTGCCGACCTTTCGGCGGGCCGGATGGAAGCACGTCTTGGGCCGGATATGGTCCGCGGGCCGTATTTTGTGCATCACTGCATTAGTGGATAAACCTTGAAACATAATAGAGACTTGGAGATAGGCTAGTAGACACAGAGCCATAGAGTTCTGCTGGGAGATTCCCTCCATGTTTCGCTGTTTTTTTTTTTTTATTAAAAAAATTTCTTTGAGTCCTGTCCGAGGCCCCCACATAGCGGAGGCCCTAGGCGGCTGCCTAGTTTGCCTATGACTAAGGCCGGCCTTGTGTCTACCTATCCACAAATCCAGACTCGAGCTGAGTATTAAGCGTCTAAATGTAACACGAATATCCTTCAAAATACCCCCCCCCTCCCTTTCCCCATGCTGGATGCTGGTCCACACTGAACAAGCGATCAGAATGAGAGTTACAATTTAAATTTTAAAAAAAGATTAGTGGAGCAATTCAAACCATTTCAAATGATCCGTTTTCATAATGTCATTGATTACTTAAATTGTAATATAAATTGATTACTTCCATGTATAATTTAGAAATAAAAATTATTATTTATTATTATTATTATAGCTTTTATATAGCGCTACTTTCATGCTTATAGCATGCTCAGAGCGCTTTTGGTCCAATCTCATTTGTGGACCAGTGGGGGGTGGGGGAGGGGGTATCTAGGAGTTGGTTTTCCGTGCTGCCTTTAGACTCTGCCCGAGTCGAACCTCGAACCCTCTTCTAGGTAGCCAAGCCAAGCCAAGTTCACTTGGCCTCTCGACCACGCTTCCCATTTGGAAATGCTGCGTGATAAAATGTTGTAATTATTTGGACATACTGTATATACAGATTTAGTTTTAGTTTCATTTTGGACACCATCAGGGGCGGACTGGGTGTCAAAATCGTCCCAGGCATTTCTATACAAGTCCGGCCCATAAATTGTATATCATATGATGGGCCTCCAATTATAGGCCTACCTGTCCTGAAAATAATTATGTTAAGTTTAATAATGTATCAATAACTGTAAGCATGCTCTATATCTTTATAAGAAATATAGACCTTATGTTGCTTTTTCATCGCTAACTGTGTAGACCCTTAAAGGATGAAGCTTACAGTAGCACTGTCTATGGATGTAAACTATTACATTATTTCGGAAAATGTGTTAAATTAAATTAGCATTAGGACCTACAATGTTGAGTCTGTAAATGATTTTTAAAAAAACACGACGCTCAGAGGGTCACTTTGTTAAGAGAACATTATAAACCTTGAACTATTCAATACGTGACAAAGTGGCATTCATGAGACCCTTTAGGTGACCCTACCGGCCCATTTGGGTACCGGCCCACCGGGCATTTGCCCGAATGCCCATATAGCCAGTCCGCCCCTGGACACCATGGTTGTTAAAATGTTGTGATATTTTGAAATACAGCATGTTATGTAATAATCGGACATAAGGCATGTTAAAAAATGTTGTTAAAATGTTGTGATATTTGGAACGACCAAGTGACTCACTTGTATTTCTGTCATAAAGATAGCAGTCTCCAACGTCAGGAGGTATGGAATCGTTGAATAATCCTAGGTCTGTACGATCGTACGTGTCGTTAGGGTCACCCAGTATGGCACATCTAGATCATAGCATATAACAGAGCTTCTATTACATCAAACAGTAGGGCACATCTAGACCATAGCATAGCATCATAATAGATAATATTAAACAGCAGGGCACGTTAGGACTATAGCATACCAACATATGTTATTATATCACCCAGTGGGGCGCTTCTAGATGGTGAAGTTAGCTATCATTGGTAATTGGGTTATATTATATCACTATCATGTCTAATAGACCATAGTCAACCATTTTAACATATGTGGGAGTGCATTGGCGACTATGAATGCATTCAGGAAAATTCTATGTAGCAATAAAACCTGCAATTTTAAAATAATTTTTTTTAAATCTATTACTTTGTTCTTATAGACAAAATTTTCTGTGTGTTTGCCAAATGGTAAAATGAAAAGTCTAATGACTATATTTTCTTGTTTCGAATCTGATTTTCCAGAGAATATTTTTAATGAACCGACTTACAAATTGATATTTGTAGCACTAAAGTTATTTCTACATTTAGTGAATTCTCAAACGGTATCTTTTAATGAGAGCTAATGACTTAACTTTAAATGAAACGATGCTAAGTATTATTCAAACCTTTTATTAACCTAATCCTGAGAGTTTTTATTTTTCATTGCAAAGCTTACATCAACTCATTTCGTCTGACTGTTTGTCTGTCTGGGATAAAATTTTGAATATCGTATTCTTTCTACTTCCCGTTCTCGGATCAAGTTGAAACTTTGCACCATTATTCATAGTCCCTAAGAAAACGAGAATCAATAAAAAAAAAACATTTAACCAATTAATGAATTAATTTTGATATAGCCAAAAAAAAGGAAATAAATCTTATATGGCCGTAAGTGTGCAGTTCTTCCCTTTTTTTTTTAAAATATGTTCCTTATGTTGTTACCAAAGAGTGTTTCAAAGGAATTATCCCTTCCATAAAAAAAGTAAATTTTGGATCATTTCCCTAACTTCAACATTGCCGTTTGAGTCCTACCTGTGTTTGGGTGTCCCCAGAGTATAGACTGTTATAACTGCCTGCATGGCTATCGGAACAACTGGCAGGCATATAAGAAACAGGACAGTCTTCTGGTAACGTCCGAACGGGTTGATCTCTTCAATAATGTCCTCGTACTGTAGCGTCATTCTTTGTTAGAGGAGGTGAATCTTTAATGGGTGAACTGCAGACGGCATTCAGTACTTTGTAATTCTGAAGAAGTAAGGAGGCTTATATGTATAGCAACCAAGGCGGGAAGAAGTTATTGGTGTACAGGACTATGAATAATTGGGGCTTAGTGAAACAATTTTTTTTCTTTTATAGAGCACATCTTGCATGTTATAAGCTCCAGTCTTTTGTGTGTGTGTGTGTGTGTGCCTGAGTGTGTGTGTGTGTGGGGGGGGGGGAACTGGGTATCTAGAAGAAGGTTTTCCGTGCTGCCTTAAGGCTCTAAGAAAACACAACTCAGCTGGAGTCGGAATTCGAACTCGAGCCATCTTGTTGGGTAGCCAAGCGGTTTTGCCAGTAAGCCACACATTTCAATTAATAATGTATTACTTTTAGGGAGACGTAGAAGTCTTTAGTGTCATGTAAAAAAGTATAAATACGTACTGAATTAAGAGTCATGACACTATTACTTATAAAAGGTTATATATTCAATGGAATGTCTTTCTGTAAAGCCTACTAATACATTGTTAGATAGCTAGTTTAGTTAGTTGTGTTGCGCACTTTGTTAGACCGACAGTGAACGTATATTTTATAGCGACGACATAGACTTTGGGTTAGAGCAGGGGTGGGCAAATTACGGCCCGCGGGCCACATGCGGCCCGCCAAAGTGTTTTATGCGGCCCGCCGACACCTACAGAAATTAGGTGTGCCCACAGTATATACATATAAAAATGCAAATATATTAAAAATAAAATCTATATTAATTATTGAAACTGTCTCATAAAAAGTTTCAAACAAACGAGGATTTTTCTTATTGGCTATACATCAGTACACTCAATTCAAAACACAATCTCTGATCAGTATTTATTCAATGCTATGAAGAACTGTGTTAAATTTTGAGTAGGCTTGGAACAAGATGGCAAGTGTAACAACTGATCTTTAATTTTTTTTAGTTTTTTTTTAAACAATTCGAAATAAATAAATAAATAAATAATAAAACTATAGGAGAGATAGCTCAAGATAGCATAACAACTTTCTAATTAATACTTCTGGTGCTGAGGATTGTCTCCCATACCTTTTAACCATAGCACAAATATTGTGTAGACGTTTGCAGATCTCCTACTCTGGTTGTGCCAGTTAATTGTCCTGGAGCTGTTCTCCGACACTTTTAGAATAACCTTATTTTGAAGTTATATACAATTGAAGATTAATAAAAAAGAGGCATTGTTTTGCTTGCATATTTTATAAATGAACAAAGATTTACTGCTGCATGGTTGAATGTTTGTATAAGTAGATATAAGTAATTAACCCTGTAGGACCTAGTAACAACAAAGTTGTCGGCTCCTTTAGGGATGAAGATTGTTACATCCTGGTCCATAGCTCCTTCACCAATCACCAGCAGATGGAGAGTAACATTCTTGTGTGGTGCCACAATGGTCCAACAGAGTCTCAACAGACTAAGGGATAAGCCAATGTGAAGGTAATGGTTGTTAGTGACACTTATGCCGCCTAAAACCGTAGGAAGAGCTAGATAGAGCCTATTGGCCGCCTATCTAGATGATAATACTTAATAATAGATCTCTAAGTTATTTAATTTAGATCTATATTTAGATTTACTATTTCTCTCCCAGATTAGCTGTCTCCATTTATCTTACCTCATATGATACGGACGTTACTTCAAAAGAAGATGATTACGTCCTACGCGTCATGCATCTAGTCATGCATATTAACCCATGACCTAAATTATGCCAAGTCACTGGTTTTCCTGGCTAGTTCAGGCAACCCATTCCATGCCCTAATACTAATAGCGCTAGGGAAGAAGCAGCATTAGCACAAATTTGTCCTAGCATATGGAACGAGGAATGTGCTTTTATCTCTGTGTCTTTCTGAGTATTTTATTAGATTTGGTTTTTGTATTTGAAGATTATGGCTGATGTGCTTTATGTCTCTGACTTCATTTGCCTACCTTTAGCAGTCTTGTTCCACCCAATCAGCTCGTAGCCTACTTATTGTTGTAGTACCGGCACTAGTTCTTAGCATAAAGATACTTTAATTTATTTAAGATTTAATAAGAAAATCAAATCTCCCTTTTAATGCAGCCTATTCACTTTTCTGCACAGAAATTGAACGTTCTTGTAAAACTGCACAAAAATTTTGTTTTCCCGAAAAGCTGCGCAAACGATAATTTTGTAGTAAACATAAAAATAAAAGAATGCAGTCTGAGGAATTAAGATTAAAAGAATGCACTATAGTAATGTGGGCATCTTATCTTATAAAATACAGGCGTTACTTCAAAGAAGATGGTTACGACATAGGCGTGTTCCTAGGTCAATCATGTCAATCTAATCATGCATGTTAACCAATGACTTGAATTCTGCCAAGTAATTGGTTTTCCTGGCTAGCTCAGGCAACCCATTCCATGCTCTAATAGCTCTAGGGAAGAAGGAGCATTTGTATCGAACATAGATTTTATCTTGATGGAGCGCAAGCATCTTTGGTGAAAGCGTTCAAGTAGTCTTAGTTGCTTTCTGTATATAGCACCCATGTCTTAGACACACACACACACACACAAACAAACACACACACACATATACATATACACACACACACACACGCACATACATATATATATATATATAAGGCTTTTTTTCGAGTCGGAAGATTATTGAGGAATACAGTATCTCCCGTGGCTGCGCAGCCCCAGCTGTGACCTACATATTTTGCCACATCCAGGGCAAGCATAACCACATAGAAGGGTTGAGAGAACCACCGCTTGGTAGACAGCGATGTCATTGCGAATGCCTGTATGAACAGCATAGAGGAACTTGTAATGGTCCAACAGTTACGCTGGGCAGGGCAAGTATGGGGGGGGGGGGGGGGGCGAACGAATGCCAAAAGCAGTCTTTTATGGTGAGCTAAAAAGGGGGGGGGTTGTGTAACAAAGGTGCCCCACGGAAACGCTTTAAAGACCAGCTTAGACGCCAACTTGTCTTAGCAGCTTAGCTGACATAGAAGAAAGTACGCATGGTTGCATGTGGCCTCAGAACGAGACAGCTGGAGGTCACTCATGAAGGCCGCGGGATACACATTTGAGACCAAAAGAAAATCTGCTGCCGAGGACGGCGAAAAGAAAATTTAAATCGACCACCGGCGGACAATGGTTATGCTTGCCTTGGCTGTGGCAAAATATGTAGGTCACAGTTGGGACTGCGTTGCCACGGGAAATAATGCATTCCTCATTAACCTTCGGACTCAAAGACTCGCATTATTATTATTATTAGATTTTATCTTATAAATTACAGAAAAGAGTCATTTTTGTTACACATCTTCCTTCCTTACTTTTTGAACTCTTCCTGAGTGGCGAGCCTGACTCTGACTTGTCTGTACAGAAGTCATATAAGTTCACATAGTATTTTTTTTTTTTTTAATGGAACATTTTTTTGTTTCATAAATATAATATGCCGAAAGAGTTAGCTTTTTAATGTTCACGGAAGTTGACTTGCGTGTCAATAGCCTATGCATAAACCAACATGGAGGAGAACAACAAAAGGGAAAAAATAGCAGCTGCCAAGAAGAAAGTGAGTGAAATGTTACATTTATGTGCTTGTCAAAACATATCTTTGAAACGTTTGGTCAGAGTAAAGGAGTTAAATTATTATATTTTTATTCTCTAAGATAGATATCGATATCTAGTTTACAAAAACTTAAGAAAAACTCAAGTCAGAGTTGTGACTCTCAGACGTCTCAGTTACTGAACTTCTCACTGACTTACTTCAAACTCTCACTACTCTCAGTCTCTTACCTTTACCTTACACTTACAGTTACAGTTAAAAGTAATAATAACCCAACAAGTAAACTCACTAAACTAATACTCAGAAAGACATATGAATTATGATATGAATATTGATTAACAATGATTATAATATTATGCCTGGACTACACTGTGACTATGGGACAAAGATAAAGGCACTTTAGTGACTTTTTTAAAATCGTATTTATTCCACATGATTTGCTTCCATTGGGCAAATTCTTAGATTAGATCATTAGATTAATATAGATAAGATAGATCTACATTTAATAAGTTATTAATAAATTAAATCATATGATTTTATTAAATGCTCCGTCTGTCTCTGTTCTTCCTTATCCTACAGAGGTCTGGTCTAGACCCTTCTAATTACTACTATTTCAAAAGTACTATCCGGTATCCTAATCAGGCCTAATCACTATCTTAGTCAGTGCCATTATAAATATCATTGTACTGAATCTGATTAATATTATGTAATATAGCATTGAATTGATGATTGAATGGGTAGCCTGAATCATCAGAGAGGTTAAGTCACTAATTAACAATAATATGCAATGATGCATGACTACAGACTAGATCTGGATAAGATTAACACATGAAACAAGTAGGACATAATTATCTTCTCTCTATTAGACTGAAGTAACATATTAGTAATTAAATTTATAAGATTTAAGATTTATAGTCTATAGAGAGCCTAGATTCTAAATAGTAGAGAGTAGTTATAAATTATACTACTAGACTAGCTAGATCTAGTACTAGGCTCAATTAGAATCAATAGTAGATCTACTCAGTGGTATGTGTGATTGAGATACAAACATGGCTATATAACATGGATTTTAAATTTGATATAGAATAGACCTAGATACTATAGACTAGTATAGAAGACAGTATAAATGTATTAGAATAATTTAAATTGTGCAGACTCAAGACTAGGCAAATATACGTTTGACTAGAGTAACACCTTTAGTAAAATCACTAAATTTAGAAAGCCTTCAGGACAGAAGGCTCAAAAGTAAAGTAGCAATCATACATAAAACACTGAACCATAATCTTCAAATACAAAAACAAAATTTAATAAAATACTCTGAAAGACACAAAGATAAAGGCACATTCCTCATCCCATATGCTAGGACAAATTTGTACAAATACTCCTTCTTCCCTAGTGCTATTAGAGCATGGAATGGGTTGCCTGAGCTAGCCAGGAAAACCAGTGACTTGGCAGAATTTAAGTCATTGGTTAATATGCATGACTAAATGCATGACGCGTAGGACGTAATCATCTTCTTTTTTGAAGTAACGTCTGTATTATATAAGATAAGAAGATAAGATAGGCAAATAAAATATGATTCAATGTTACAATAATCTCAATACATTACAGTTACTGTAGATCTTTAGATTGTATTTAAAGGTAAAGACACAAACTTAAGATATATCTAGCTTAGTTCTAGTATAATTAGTTTGGAAGAGAGAAATATTTTTTAAGCCACTATAATCTAGATATCAAAATCTAAATCAGTTAGATAAAGATTACCATTGAAATTAAGAGTAAGGATTTACAACTAGATTAGATCTATTCTAGACTAGTTGCCTAGAGGTGCTACAAGATTTGTGACTTGTGTTCAAAAGTGTTTTGGATGTTTCTTAAGAATTGAAGATTATTACATCCAAGCCCATACCTTGTACAGGATCTCTATAGATCTAGATCTTTAATACAACTAAGACTGCCATATATTGATCCCTTTTGAAAATTGTTTCTTTACAATGACTCTTTTTTTTTTCCTTTTAAAAACAACATTCTATATAGGAGAGAACAGACATAAAAGTCTGAAAAATAGAAGTTCATTGAGTGACTGCATACAGACATCTTGATTTTTTTCACTTTCACGTGTCAAGGAGTATCTTATCTTCTTATTATAGACGTTACTTGAAAAAAGAAGATAATTATGTCCTATGAATTATAATAGCACTGGCAGAGTGAGCCTCTAAGCAGCAAAACAACTTGCATTGTTATTAGTGGTCATTGATGTGTTTTATTATGTGACAAATACTATATGAATGCTTTGATATACTGTGATTTAATGTCAAAATATAATATAGATGCATTGCTAAGATAGATGATATAATGTCACATTTATATTATATTTCTATGATATATTTTGTTCAGCTGAAACAGTTTCAAAACTCTGGCAGAGCTCGCAGTGTGTCTCGGACAAGGGAGTCCTCCGACAGAGAAGTCCAGAGAGAGCCCTTTGAAAAATTAAGTAGGACATCATCGCCTCAGCCTATTTTAGTAAGTCAACAAGTCCAAGGAATATCTTTTGCATGATGTGCATGAATTCTTTTGTTAGCGTTATCCTTGTTTTAAATGACACTATCAGAACAGACAAAAATAACATGCTCCGGGGTTTCTGCTGCCTCCTGAAATTCCAGGATTTCCTGGAATGCTCCTGAAATTCCAGGATTTCCTGGAATGCTCCTGAAATTCCAGGATTTCCTGGAATGCTCCTGAAATAAAAAAAAAAAATTAAAAAAGTACTGGAAATCTGCTGGAATTTTAAATCATCTCCTTGAATGTCCTGGAATTTCACAGATTGAAAAATAAATAATAAATTACCCTTAAATCAGAAGATGAGTTTACTGGTTTAAGTGCCAGTTACTCACCTTCGCCCCTTTTCCTGTTAGTGAAAACAGTTCCACCAGACTAAATATCTGAACCACACCCAGAAGTTGGACTGGGATGCATGCCATTAGGAAGCATTTTATAGGTAGTGGAGTGCTTATATCCATTACTGCTTCGGTAATGACAACCTAAATTATGCCTACTTTGGCTACTGTTATATTTTTTGCTCCAATTTTATGCCCTGGAAATGTATGATTTCTCCTCAAAAACTCCTGGAATTTCATATTGACTTTGGTGCAGAAACCCTGATGCTCAGTAAAGTATCTCAAGTTAAAACATTAAAAAGGATTCTAAGCATCACATACAAAGACAAACATGGAAATCTGAAATATGACCACAATTTTGACTGGACCCTATAATGATCTGCTGACCTTTGTAAAAAAAATGCAAGACTGTAAAGTTCCCCCTTTCAGACCTTGCAATCTATGGGGCAGATGATGTAAAGGTTTCTGTGGCCCACGGTTAATGAGGGTGTCATGTGGCCAGCACAACGACCAATCGCCTTTACTTTCCCCAGCTAATGTCATGTAGCCATTAGAGCCGGGTGGACTCAGAGGCACCTAAAGATCTCAAAAAAAAAAATCCCAGTCTTGACCAAGATTTGAACCTAGGGCCCCGGTTAAGAAGCCATGTGCTTTACCGCCCAGCTGCCACGCCTCCTAAGTTAAGACTGTACTGCCATATAATAAGTTCCTCTGGGCGCGCAGACTTTTCTGCAGGAAACGGTATCAGGTTAAAGAGTGGACAGGTGAAGGTCACATTTATTTCTCACCCGTTGACTCAATTCTTGTTAATGTATTTTTTACATACATTTATAATTTACATCTTGCCGTCATTATTAAATATTTTCTGGTAATTGTCATTAATATTTATCTCCCCTTTGTTTATTTCCAGCCTTCAAACACTAGCAGAAGACAATCTGATGACATTAGTGCACATCGGCTAGACAATGATAACAGGTTATTTTTAAACATCTGAGATATTTCTTTTGGATAGTCCTATATCAACGCTAGGGCCTTTGATTTATTAATGGCCACACTAAACTGTGTCGCTGTGCCTAAACTCAAACCCAAACTCACATGATCAGTCTTAAATCTCTTTATGTCTATTTTCTGCTCTTTTCACCAAGGCTAAACTTTTAGCAAGAGATTGAATTCATAGTTCTGCATAGTTTGTAAAAAAAAATATATTTTTCCTGATATTTATTTTTTAATTTACAAAACATTGATTTGATAAAACATAAAATGGAAATCAGGAGCTTATGACCCAATGTTACTATGATAGAAAACATTGAATATTGTGAGCCTAGGAAACCTCGAAACCAAACAAAGATTTATTTTAAAAAAATTAATTTGCAGACATAAAATTGCAAATTATTTGCTTATTGGTCATGGCACTATGTTAAAGATATCCTATCACTCGGCAGGACCACAGCCTCAACAGAAAGTCTTCAACAGTTGTCTCGGCAGATTAACGGCCTTCTGTCTGAGGTAAATACCAAGTTGTATTGACCTGCTTATGTATTGGTGTTTTAGTAAACAATACAATTAGAATTTATAGCAGCAAAACATTGAAACGCCCAAAGTAATTGTTTTAACTTTCTGATGACACTTTTACAGATTTTTTCTTTTGGTGACAGTATTAAATTATTCCTTACCCTCAATACAGTGAATAGTCCTTTTAACTAATAGATAATTTTCACTTAATTTTACATTTATATTAAGCCACGAACACAAAGAAGAGTGTGAGAGATTGTATGTTGAAGGTTTGGGTTAGCTCTCTTGACAACAAATTTAGTCTGAGGTCTTCTGTAATGTTGATTGTCTCTACTTATCTATGGGATATATGACTTACCCCAACCGAACAAGTGTATTTCTATTAAATGTATAGCGTCAAAATGTAGAACCCAAATTTCATGCGTAGCCAGCACCAAAAGCTTCAAACTGTCATCTAATAAAGTATCATTGGAATAGATGTGTTTGAAAGGTTCAAACCAAGAACCATAAAACAACAGTCCAGAGAACACACTGCACGACCAGGCAGCCCTCCTGTGTAAACTAGCAATAGAGATAACACACACACAAAGTATTTCAATAAGAATGATGACTGCTGTTAAACAGACTTATCAGAATCCTTTGAATTAAGTTGAAACATGATCCTTTACTGTAGGGTAGTCATCTAAAGTTAGTTCCTTTAGTCAAAGGATTGTATTGAATTAATTCTAAACCTGATCTCTAAAAAGATAAAAAGTTCTGAAAGGAGAAATTTACTTTTAGACATTAGGGAGTGGGTAGAGCTTTTGCAATGTTGTGATATAGGGATGAAAAGTGAAGTGTGTCTATCTTTCAGGCTAGAAACAAACCTCATTCTACTTCTTTAGAAGTAAGTTGAAAACATGGCTGATTTATTCCATCCCATAATTTTTTTTTAATTCCATGTTTATTTGAGTTCAATGTTTTGCTCACGTTCCATTTATTTATTTGTCTGCTTGCTTTATGTTCTTACCCAGCATGCATCTTACTTTTTTTTTTAAATGACATGTGACTTGGGATCTTTAAAGACGATAAACATTTCAGTTATTGGTTTTGGGCTTAGAAAAGGTCTACATTTATATGCATAGATATCTTTTTTCATTGTAATCCACTTTACTTTTTTTTACTACTAAACTAATTAGACTTGGATAATTACATAACTACATGGATAATTACATAACTACACTGTATTCTAAGAATGTTTAAATTTACTAGTATTTTAATTGCTGAATTAAATGAGTACGTGAAAGATTGTTAAAAAATTATAAATTTAAAAAAATAAAATATTTTGTCATTCATCACAAGTTATTATTCAGTGTTTCCCAATGTCATTTAGATGTATTTGTTTCGGTGTTATTGGGTTTACAGCTTCATCATATGTTGTAAGTTCACATTTTTAAAAAACTTCTATTTCATTCTCTCATTTGATTAAAAAAGAAGGGTCATAAAGGCTTGCCGGTGTCACATTGCTTTCAGAATACTGTCAGGGGGCAAGATGATCTCAGTGATTTTGGGAAGCACTGGTCTATGTATGCAAAATACTTTTTTTGGGAATCACCTAACCATGTAACTGACATTCACTTGTTGTTTTTTTTTCTTTCTTGTCTATTTTTGTCTACCTCTGCCTGTCCATGGCTTCTGTCAGTCCGCAGTCAATATCAACTGGGAAGAGGCGGCCAAGAGTGGGTTACAGGAACTTGAGGTGCTTACAACTTTTTTTTTCCTTGTATGCTTATAATGTATTGAGCTTTGGCTTTCATTAGTCATTTTAATATTCAAAAATAAATTACAATAAAAATGAATGTCATGCTAATTATTCAAACCAAAATGAAAAGTTTTCAACATAAATTGTATGAGGGCTTATAAAAAGTGTGTAATTAAATTAACATTATTTCTAGCTTGTATCTAATATGAGTTCAGGCTTAAATTTCAATTATTGACGAATAAAAAAAAAAAGTAAAGTCTTGACTCTTGACTTAAATCATTTGCATTATTATTACTCAAAATTTTTTTTAGAAATAATAGAAAAACATCTTTTCTGATATTTATTTAGTTAATTCTGGGTTCCAATAACAATGAATGGGAGGAAAAATATATAGATCTGACTTAATAACTTTTTTAGATTATTTAATATCCAAGAAACCTCAAAAACTAATTTGAATATCATTCTATGAGTCATCATTACTTCTAGCATGTTTAAGTTTAAAGAAAAAAAGAATAAATTCATGTGTGTTTAATTAAATGTGCGAATCCTTTAGCTTGTATCAACCTTGCATGGCTGCTCATTTGTATTGAAAACATTGCTTTAAATCCAAATTAGTTTGATTGCTAAATTCTGAATGAATGTTAATAATTTGTTTTTTTAAAGAATTTTGAGGTTATAGGAAATGTTCATCGTCAGAAATATTATTTTCTTATTAACTGATTAACAAGCTTGATTGAAATAGGTACAAGAATATTGAGGCAGCTTTCCTTATCTGGTATACACCTGAGTCTTATTTCCAATCTTATTTCACCATGGTCTTTAACATGTTCAGAATCTGGTATACACCTGGGTCTTATTTCCAATCTTATTTCACCATGGTCTTAAACATGTTCAGAATCTGGTATACACGTGGGTCTTATTTCCAATCTTATTTCACCATGGTTCATTAACATGTTCAGAATCTGGTATACACGTGGGTCTTATTTCCAATCTTATTTCACCATGGTCTCTAACATGTTCAGAATTTGTTCATGAATGCAACAGCTACTTAATTTTTTATTTTATTTTCACTTTAAATATTTCATGCACAAAATTTATTTTAAAAAGTTCATGATATTTGTTTGTGTGATCAAAATGATCTGCAGCGCCATAAAAATGACAAAAAAAAAGAACTCAATAAAGATCCTTATGATCCTTTTAAGTCTGTCAATGATAACAATGTTTTGGTTTAGGTTATTGTTAATTTATAACAGTTATAAATTGATATTTTTGCATGAGCTTCTGGCTGACATAATGTGTTACTAGGACTGGACCACAAGGCCCTTCCACGAGTTGGTGTAACATACCATCGTTTTGTCATCTTGTTTGCTTGTTGCTTTGATTTTTCTTATCGTCAATTACATTTTAAATAAAAAAAAATATTTAGTGTGAAGAAAGTCAGCTTGGTGACTAACTTGATCTTGGTACTAAACATGCTTCTCTTATGTACCAGCCTATCACACCAAATTTTATGTATCTCTGTCTTGATAGGAGAGGAATCGAGATCTTGCTGCCTTGTTGGAGAAACATGCTCAGGCCAATGAGCAGCTCAGCTCACAGAACCAACAACTTGTAAGTGACCTTGACCTTGTTCACTTCTGCTCTTGTACTTTTCAAAAGTTTGTAAAATAGTAATAGCAATAACAATAATATAAAAAAAAATTTGTAAAATAGTAATAGCAATAACAATAATATAAAAAAAAGTTTGTAAAATAGTAATAGCTATAACAATAATATAAACATTGATTTAAAATAAAATTATTATTATTTTTTTTTTTTCATTTTCAAAATATACTTTGTAATTAATGCTCTAACAACTTATAACGTGGGGCGTGGTGGCCGAGTGGTAAAATGCTTGGCTTCTGAACTGAAGGATCTCAATTTAAAATAAAATTATTATAACTTTTTTTTTTCATTTTCAAAATATACTTTGTAATTAATGTTCTGACAACTTATAGCGTGGGGCAAGGTGGCCGAGTGGTAAAATGTTTGGCTTCTGGACTGAAAGATCTCAAGTTTGAATCATGGTGAATGCTGTGAATTCTTAGGGCACAACTGCGTCCATCTGCGTCAGATGGGTACATGTCTTTGTAGAAGTAAAGGCTTGACACTCTCGTCAACTATAGGCCATAGAAACAGATGAGTTTTACATCATCTGCCCCTTTAGAGCGTGTGACCTAAAGAGGATTCATGAACCAATATGAGTTCACATTACCTAGTAGCGGGTATAGCTAAAAATATTCAATTAGAATTATAGCTAGATTTAGGTATTTAGATCAAAAGGTCAGTGTTAAGTGTGCTGGCACGTTCGTCCAGAGGTGTACTGGTCCCTTCTTGTACTGCCTAGGTTATTAAGTATAACCTCCAGGTATACAATTTAACTAATGTATGCAACAAAAGACTTTACAAAGTCGCAGGTAAACATATTTACATGGTTTATTTACATGAATAAAATAAAGGTGTAAATACATGGCCATTAACTCACAGGCCGACACAACAAAAAGTAAACAAAAGATACTCAAAAATAATATGGCACACAGCCCTAGTCATATGTTACATTATCGTCACATTCTGGTTATCAAAAATACAGGTCACAGGCCTCAGGTCAACACATGACCACTTTTGACCATTGGGTTACAAACTTCCGGCTTACACAGCCTACTAAAGGTCACATGCCTCAGGTCGAAGTATGA
Organism: Biomphalaria glabrata; assembly: GCF_947242115.1. Lineage (NCBI taxonomy): Eukaryota > Metazoa > Mollusca > Gastropoda > Planorbidae > Biomphalaria > Biomphalaria glabrata. The sequence goes on from NC_074719.1 coordinate 2,335,625, forward strand.
CCACTTTTGGCTACACTATGGTTACAGGCTTATGGCTTACACTAGCCACTTTTAGCCAAAAAAAAATGGTCATGATGAACTATAGGCTTCAGGGAAATCTATGAGCCTACAAGCTTCACAGAATCCCACCTATAGCCATCCGTTTAGTAAAGCCCATCTGATGATTCAATATGGGTTGAATCCCTCAGAGACAAGGCTATAAAAAATATGTAAAGTCAATCTGATGATTCAATACAGGTTGAATCCCTCAGAAAAGGGTTACAAAAATATGTCACATTTGGGAGTACCCCAGGATGCAGAACATCAGGGTAAAAAAAAATATACTGCCTGGAAATCATTTGGGCTATATCTATTAATAAATACATTATATAAAATACAATAATACTAAAGACATACTTAGCCCAAAGATCTCCAGAGCAGGGCACACTTCTCCGAGTACCCCATGACACACGACCACTAACAGAAAAAATACTATACACAACACAGGTCAAGTGGTCAAGCTGGTAACTCAGGAGCAAGTGGGCACTAAACACAGTTTGCAAGGCCTTTTATAAACTACATAAGGGGAATCACTCCTAACTATACAAGTAATCAAAAATAGTTATTTCCCCATTATGTCACAGAGCGCAAGATCTGAAAGGAAACTACTTATAACATACAACTAGATAGTTAGCAAAAAAAAAGACAAAAGTTGATCTAGGTTATTTATAACTTGATCTAGGTTATTTATAATGTAGAACTTAATAGTTGACAAACAAAAGGGGGCATAACTTGATCTGATAACGTATAACTTGATCTAGGTTATTTATAACTTGATCTAGGTTATTAGTGGGAAGCGTGGTCGAGAGGCTAAGTGTACTAGAACTTGGCTTGGCTTGGCTACCTAGAAAGGGGCTCGAGGTTCGACACCTGACTCGGGCAGAGTTGTGTTTACTGAGCGCCTAAAGGCAGCACGGAAAACCAACTCCAAGATATCCCCTCCCCCCCACTGGTCCACAAGTGAGATTGGACCAAAGGGATCTGAGCATGCTATAAGCATGAAAGTAGCGCTATATAAAAGCTATAAATATATATATATATATATATATATATATATATATATATATATATATATTATTTCTAAAGTTTATAAATGTATTTTCCTTTGTCTCAGTTTATTGTAAAAAAACAACAATTATTTGACATGTTCAATGAGTTCAACTGACTGTTTCTGTTCTAGCGAGCACATTCCAAATCTCTACAAGAACAACTTGAAGCAGAAAGAAATTCTTTCCATGAAAAACATAAAAAGGACATAGGGTCATTGAAAGAGCAACTACAAGTAAGACCATAAAACAACAACTAGTAAGCCTTAGACTGCTAGGTAGTCTAGAAGTGTCTATCAAGTGATCATATGTAATGTAATGATTACGTAATGATTCTTTGTACAATCACATGCTCTGTAAAACGAGTTAGCATGAAAACATTATGGATGCATCTTTCTAAATATGTTGCTATTTTCCACCCAAAATAAATATGTAGGCTCTCATTGGTCTTAAATTTAATGTTGGACCTAAAAGTTGATATAGTTGATTAGCCAGCTTAATGTTGTGAAAGACATTTAGACTTTTGAGTTAACATACCCTGACTTATATTTGTTAAAAATAATTATTCTGTGTGTTTGATGCACTTTTAAAGAAATTATAACTTTTTTTTATGACCTACTTTTAGTCTTGTAGTAATTACAAATTCTTTCAAATTGCTTGGTATTTAATCTTATCTTTTGAGTTTAATGCTTGTCACTAATTCAAAATAATTATCTTACTCAACAAGATCAATAACATCGCCTTCTTCAGACTTAGGTAACATTCTAACAACTATCATTAGATATCGTATTTAGCTACTTAGACATGACAATCATCTCAAGTGTATCTTCTATGTGCATTTACATTTTGATTTGACTAAATTCACTTATCTGTTGCTCTTTCTCTCAGGTTCATATACAAACTATTGGGATACTAGTAGCTGAAAAAACAGAGTTACAATCTCAGGTGAATCAAGTTCAGAGAATAGCTGATCAGAGAATAGGTAAGGGATTTATTTTTTACAATGTCTAGACTTACACAGGGAAAGGTTCACTCTATTTTATATATATATATATATATATATATATATATATATATATATATATATATATATAATATATATATATATATATATATATATATATATATATATATATATATATATATATATATGTGTGTTTAATGATAAGCTATTAAGTGTGTTGTTAAGTCAGGTTTGCACATTTTGGTCAAGGGAAATAGTTTTGTTCCCTCTCAGTAACATACTCCTGCAAATGTTCTAGAGCTTTCCAGCTCTTGGAATTGTCCTCATCACTCTAGCACTCACTTTTGTTTCCAGCTCTTGGAATTGTCCTCATCACTCTAGCACTCACTTTTGTTTCCAGCTCTTGGAATTGTCCTCATCACTCTAGCACTCACTTTTGTTTCCAGCTCTTCGAATTGTCCTCATCACTCTAGCACTTTTGTTTCTAGCAGCTCTTCGAATTGTCCTCATCACTCTAGCACTCACTTTTGTTTCCAGCTCTTCGAATTGTCCTCATCACTCTAGCACTCACTTTTGTTTCCAGCTCTTCAAATTGTCCTCATCACCCTACCACTCACTTTTGTTTCCAGCTCTTGGAATTGTCCTCATCACCCTAGCACTCACTTTTGTTTCCAGCTCTTGGAATTGTCCTCATCACCCTAGCACTCACTTTTGTTTCCAGCTCTTGGAATTGTCCTCATCACCCTAGCACTCACTTTTGTTTCCAGCTCTTGGAATTGTCCTCATCACTCTAGCTTTCACTTTTGTTTCCAGCTCTTGGAATTGTCCTCATCACTCTAGCACTCACTTTTGTTTCTAGCTCTTGGAATTGTCCTCATCACTCACTAGCACTCACTTGTGTTTCTTTTCTTTCATCTCATTTTATTCAATGTTTTTTTTTTTGTTTGTCAATCTCTTGTCAGTAAGTTTTTTACTTGAAGTGCAGACTTTAATCATGATCTTTACTGGAGTGTAGAGACTTTAATCATGATCTTTACTGGAGTGTAGAGACTTTAATCATGATCTTTACTGGAGTGTAGAGACTTTAATCATGATCATCAGGAGAAAATTCTTTGCACATGATGCTACATTCTATTTTTTACTTTTGACTTGAATAGAGTCCCCTTACAGACCTTGCAATCTAAGGCACGACATGACCAAAAATTGTGCCGATGTGCCCAAAACCAAACCAAACCTTGCAATCTATAAGGCAGATGATATAGAGGACATCTGTTTCCAACGGTTAACCAGTCGACTTTACTTTCCCTAACCAGATTTGGGTTGAGTCGGGGGGTCTTAAAAATCAACAAATTCAAAATTCCACTCATCACAGAGGTTCAAACTCGGGACATCTCTGTTCAGAAGCCTTGTGCATTACCACTCAGTCACTTTATTTCATCCAAAATGAAAGGCTAAGATTGATCCAGTCACTCTGCTGCCAGCTTGAGGATTCTTTTTCTTACTGACTTTATTCTTTGGTCTTTTGAACAACATTAATAGTGGGCATTGGTTTTGTTTTTGTGCTTTAACTTTTTAGATTTGGTTCAAACAAGCAGCTGGATTAATGAACTGAACTGATTGTTTTATTTACTGGATTCCTATCAACTCAAATGTTTTTTGTTTAAGTCCCAAGTTCAGTTTGAATGTATTGATTTGACCTTGTTCCCATTGTGTTTTCTAGAAGAAATTGAAGAGCTGAGTGGTCGACTGAAGGCTTCCAGACAGCGTGTATCAGACTTGGAGCGGACACTATCAACATCCTCTCAATCCAGTCACCAATTGGAAAAGGTAACTCTTTTGAAGCAGAAAACTTCTCTCTCCTGTTTTTTTTTTTAATATTTCTCAGCAGGAGGGCTAAATTTATTTTTGAAACTTCTGTTTCATTATGTGCCTTTTCCACATGAAATAAATCTGTGTACATGACCATATCTAGTCATTTTATGTGACTGGCTGTCTTCTGTAAATGTTTTTAATTAGCAATTTTACCAAACAGCCATCTACTAATCACATTCCAATGTACTGAGATAAAGACTGCAAAGTTCCAATAACTTTCATGGCAAAGACGATTTTGTGTGTACCAGAGTTTGAACTTTCTCTAAGGAATTGATTTGTTTTAATAATCATTGTCTGCTATATTATCATCACTTTGTGCTATGTTTGTTTGCTATATTATCATTACTTTGTGCTATGTTTATGGCTACTTGGCCAGCATGTTGTATGCTAATCAATGTTTTTTGTTTTGATGGAAATGGTTTTATGAGCAGATACATTTACGTTAATTATTTGTTCCATATCTTTGATGAATATCTCTGTGATATTTTCTAGCAACAGAAGGTAAGAGGTTAGAGTTTTGTAGTATTGAAGTGTTGTCCAATGGCTTTTTGGAAACCTGTTTCTGGTGGAGACTTTTGTTTCATCTCATTATGTAATCAAACCAGAGTTCTAATTACTTTATTAGCCTTTTAAGAAAATAAAAATACTTCTTTTTTTATTTTGATATGTAGATTTGTATTTGGTTTTATCCATTTTGTTGAATAACTTTTTTTTTCAAAATTTCCTATAACTTAAGCATTTTGATCATAATATCTGCTCTTGAAGTATTTCCAATGCTTTTTAGATTTGCTTTAAGTCTTGTATTTTTTTTTTTTGTTGCTTGTGTAGTGAATGACCTGTTTTTTTGTTTTAACCCTGAGACAGTTTTTTAATTGAAGGATGTTTTTATTCATTGTTAGGATGTGATCTTAAGTTTGACTAGCCATAAACACACAAAATATATTTATGAATTTTGCGTGGCCTAAGATTAGTCGCCATCACTTATTTGGTTTTCATTGCTTCACCGATCTTGTTCATTATTATAGCAAAGAGTCCACCAGCTCAGCTGTACTTTGTTTCCTGGTTATCGTGAGTATCTCACAAGACTCTAATCACATGACCTATATAGTTGGGAACATTTTTCTAAATATATTGCTGCAGAAGAGAGCATTTCTAATTTTTCATTTGTTTTTTTTAATAGTTTGTTTCAGTTTTAAAGTCACATTTGTTGTCTAAATAGCCTCTGTAGAAGTCATATTAATGAACTAAATAATAGTCTCTGTAGACATCTCTTTCAAAAGCAGTAACACTGGTGACTGACATGTTTCTGTTTTAAAGTCACATTTGTTGTCTGAATAGCCTCTGTAATTAACTAAATAATAGTATCTGTAGACATCTCTTTCAAAAGCAGTAACACTGGTGACTGACATGTTTCTGATTTAAAGTCACATTTGTTGTCTGAATAGCCTCTGTAATTAACTAAATAATAGTATCTGTAGACATCTCTTTCCAAAGCAGTGACACTGGTGACTGACATGTTTCTGTTTTTACTCTGCACTAGTTTGTTCTTCTTAAATTTCTATGGCTCCTTCTCTCTTGAAAGACACTGGATGCTCCCAGATGAATCTCTGGTTTTAGTTTCTTCTTCAGTCGGGGCATAATCTGATGTGATTAATTATAATTTTAAACTTATCCACAACTTTAAAGGCAGCAGAGGACATTTTTTTTTTTAGTCTTTGAAATTAGCCGGTACACATTTTATTTCAGAATCCTTTTTTTTTAAAATCATCTTTAGCCTGAAAACCTTGGCTGATTAACATTCCATCATGTGTAGTAGCCATATCCTTCACCAGCTGCACTAGCCTATATGTTCAATCTTCCTACCAGTGTGTTTGACGGCCATATATTTTGTCTCACAAACAGCTGGGTAGACAGCTAGTAGATCTACACTACTCTGCATACCAGCGTGTGTAGGGACCATATGTTTCATAAAGAATCAATACATTTCTCTGTACATCCTCCCTCCACTCAACTTATCATTTCAATATTGATTTTTATTTTTTAAAATGTGTTGTGCCACTTAGTGTGTACTAGAGCCATAAATCCTTCCTGTTTGTTTTATCTTTATTTCTGGACATTTTTAAAGGTTTGTTTTGTTGAATAAAACGGTAAAACAACTTTTTCAAAGTTAGCCTAAGTTTAGTTAGTGTGTAGAATGTGTATTGATTAGAGTACATGCATTATAGCTGACTTATAGTGATGGGAACTAAACTAATTTTTTTTAGTTAAACTAAAACTAAGTTTGAACTAAAAAAAAGTAGTTAAACTTTTAGTTAACCACAAATTGAAAAAATTAGTTGAACTAAACTAAAAAACTTTAGTTAAACTTTTACTAACTATTTTGACCTTTTTTGAGGACGAAACAGCCAAACATGAAAAATATAATGTATAAAGCACAACCAATCTCTTTAGCAAAATGTAATAAACATTTATTTGTGCACATGAAAAAAGATTTAAATGTCTTTATGGGATAGATGTAGATCTTAATAGAATCACTAGAATGATACTATTATAGAAAGAAATTAGAAGTAATTGTCGAAGTTCTAATATAAGTATTATAAGTTACCTTATAGAAGTAATGATAAAACTGCATGTTGACTCTCTAACTAACTCTAGAATATTCTGGATCTAATATCTTCTACAAACGAAATGATCAGAAATATAATATGGATGTAGAATTAGACCTACTAGACCTAGATCAAATTTATATAATTAATATTTTAAACTAAAAATAATCTAAGAAATACTAGTTACTACTACTAGATCTAAAATCTAGATATAATCTAGTCTAGTAGATATCTTAGTAACTCTAGATATAGAGATTTTAGATTATTATAATTATGATTATAACTAGGTATGGGTATGTAGATCTATATATACTCTAGTAGATAATACTAGATCTAGATCTAATAGATCTAGATAGTAGATTATCATAAGTATAATTAACTATAATTATAACAGAAGTAGATCATAGATGTAGATCTAGAATCTAGTCTAGATTTAGTTAATTTAGTATTAGATCTAGTATAGTGACGACTATTATTAGTATTATAGATCAAGATCTCTATCATTTATAATTATACATCTTAGGTCTTAGTATAATAAGTAATCTAGATAGGCCTATATCTAGATCTAATCTAGACTCTAATTCTAGAATAGTTACATAGTTATAGTAGAATCTCTAAACTAATAGATCTAGTCTAATAAAGTAAAGTAATATTTAATATAGATTTCAATTAATAGATCTATAATATAGTATATTATAATTATTGACTTATAATTTTAAATTTACATCTAGATCTAAGACTAAGACTACTAAGAGTTAGACTCTACTTGAGACTAAAAAAATTAAATATAGACTATTATGACTATTGATCTAATACTAATGATGATGGTAATACTAGTAGTATTCAGTAGTAAATAGTAATAGACTTAGACGTCACTAGACTCTAACTCTAGATCTAGTAAAAAGTTTTAAAATAAAAAGTCGACATTTCTTTTAGATCTATGGTAAAGCAAAATTCTTTGCCTGCAGCTATACAGGAACACATTGGTGTTTAATAAAAAAGAAGCAAAATGTAGACTAGATCTATAGAATCAGGATTTATCAAGCAGTGAAACTTGCTAGAAATATAATGAACACGTGTATTTTTTTTTTAAAGGCGGGAATTGCGGCCATTACAGGGTAAAGGTCAAAAGGCTTTCTAGTGACCTGTGCACCCTCTAGTATATTCTCCTCTCTATTATTCATTAAATATATTCTCCAAATTACATAGATCTAAATATTTATTGGTGTGTATGTTAAAAAAGTTTGTAAAATTTGTAATTAAACTTTTTAGTTTGTAACTAAAAAAAAATAATTAAACTAGGATTTTAACTAAACTTTTTTTTTCTAGTTAAACTTTGGCCTTAACTAAATTTTTTTAGTTAAACTAAAAGTTAGCAACTTTTTAGTTAACTTTTGCCCATCACTACTGACTTAATGCTACACTAGAAACAGATTTATATAGAAATAGAGAATTAGTTTATTGATCAGGGTGGTAGTGTTTAATGTGCTAATAGCATTCTTCAGTAAACAAACATATCTAGATAGATGTTGCTTATTTATAGACTTGTATAGATGTTGCTTATTTATAGACTTGTAGCTGTGTTCCCTAACTAAATTTGTTTTTCTCTTGATGCTGTTTGTGTTTGGTTGGTGAATCTGTTTGGTTGGTGAATCTGTTTGGTTGGGATCTTTTGAATCTCAGTAAAGACTGAAATTTTTAATTTCAGGATTTTAAGGGCGTCCCTGAGTCCACCCAACTCTAATGGGTACCTGACATCAGTTGGGGGAAAGTAAAGTGGTTGGTCATTATGCTAGCCATGTGACACCCTTGTTAACCATTGGCCACAGAAACAGATGACCTTTACATCATCATCTGTACTATTTACTTTTTTTTTTTTTTTTTAACTTTATTTACAAACAAACAAACATGAATGAAACCTTAAATTACTTATTACATACTAATAGAAATTTGATTCTGTTTGAAAGCAGATCTGTAAAAGTAGTTTTTCAAATTTTCAGCATGGTGTAAATCATGAGGTTCATGAACTTTATGTGTTTGTATGAACAGTTTAAGTTCATAAGACTTAAGGGGGGGCGGGGGGGGGGGCACTTGTAATAACACAAGCTCACTTTTTTTGTTAGTTTTTTTTTTTGTTTGTTTTTTTACATAAAAATTTGTTTGTGTTTTTTACTCGACAGACTGCTGCAGAAAGTGCTAAGGAAGTTGACCGACTCAAACTGGAACTTTTTAAATCAAAGTAAAAATAAACTGAAAACTTTCAACACAAACTAGATTGACTTCTCTTAGTACATGATAATACAAAGCAATGTTATTGAATTGTTGTGTTAGATCTCACTATCCTTTTCTTTTTATTTCCTTAGCAAACAAAGTGAAGAACTGAAACAACAGATTTCTGAATTAAAGCAACAACTCCAGACCAAGGTAGGAGACTTTGTTAGTTCTTGCATGCAGAGCTTTAACCCTACCAGTCCTGAGCTCTTGTAAGAAATGGTCCTCTATGCACTGTGCTCCTGAGGACCAAGCCCCTTGTTACTATTTTTTAAGCTCTAGATCTAATGAAAATCAAGATTTTGTTTTTCTAATAAATCGATCTTAGTATCTTTCTGTTGAAGTAGACAACATTATTCTTAATATAAAATTTTAACCTATTAAGAGTCTAAATCAACTCATATATTGATCAACTTTCTGCTTATTACAAGCCTAGACCTACTTTTTACGTGCCTGGTTCATGTTTTTGAAAATTGTCATATAAAACCACATTAATTAAATGTTGTTAATACATCTACGATTGGTTGGTTATGTTTATATTCTGACTCATTTTTTTTTCAATGAAATAGGCAAGTACTAAAAAAGCAGTCCACTGGCATAGTGGCCATTTTGGAAATTACATAAAAAGCGGTCCACTGTCTAGTGGTGTTAAGGGTTAGGGTCATTCAAACTACAATAGACTTGACTGGTGTATGTTTTTGTACTTATATGAATTGAATCTATCAACTGAATCCCATTATCAGTAAATATGTTTACAGTGCTCTTGTTTATTGTGTCTTGTAACAACAGAATTGCTTTGTGTGACTAGTTCACTGAATAACTCATTAATTCAACATTTTGTAATACAATGTGTCCTATCTGTTTGTCAGGTTTCAGAAAATGGCTCACTGAATCATTCTGTTGAAGATTTACAGAAAAGACTTGAAATGGCAGAACTCTATGCTCAGCAGGTAATTTAGTTTCAGGCTGCTATATTTGTGTTTTTGTAAACATTGGGCCCAACTGGGCTCTTCCTATAAACTGTTAATTTGTTTTCACTAATCTATTTTTAATTTTACTGGAACTCATTACTTCCTTATCCTGTGATAGGACTTTTTTTTTAGAGCATTCCATTAGTGAAAACATACTTTTACAAGTGTAGTATATAGTTTAGCATTTTAAAATAATAGAATATGTGTCCTCTGGGACTCCTCAACTCAACTCAACATTAAGAAACTGGAACAGACACAAACTAGAGCAGTGAGATTCATAACAAACGAATATTCACATTTGACTAGACTCTAGAGTAACACCTTTAGTAAAATCACTAAATTTAGAAAGCCTTCAGGACAGAAGACTCAAAAGTAAAGTAGCAAGTATACTTAAAACACTGAACCATAATCTTCAAATACAAAAACAAAGTTAATAAAATACTCTGGACAGACACAAATATAAAGGCACATTCCTTGTTCCATATTCTAGGACAAATGTATACTAATGCTCCTTCTTCCCTAGCCCTATTAGAGCATGGAATGGGTTGCCTGAGCTAGCCAGGAAAACCAGTAACTTAGCAGAATTTAAGTCATTGGTTAATATGCATGACTAAATGCATGACGTGTAGGACGTAATCATCTTCTTTTTTGAAGTAACGTCTGTATTATATAAGATAAGATAAGGAGATAAAAGAAGTACACAGTGATAATGACATATGTGATAGTCCACTGACATTTGAACTTGAAACAAGTGGCCGGGATGTTTTGTTTCTCTTTCTTAAGTTTCGTCAACATATTAATAATGTGTTCACTAAAAGATTTATCGCCTCGTTTTCTTTCCTGGTCAGTTGTCCAGTGAGACTGAGAACTCCCAAGGGAGTGTCGAAGTCCTCAACAACTTGCAGAAAGAACGAGATTCTCTGTTGGAACGTCTCCATCAGGTGAGTGAATGTTCTGAGACATTGTCGTCTATCAAACGGAAACATTCTTGCGATTGATAAATGCTACAGGTTGAGCCATGGTCAATCGACGGCTGAAGGAGGCCAACAGACATTGCCTTAAAGTTCTCAGTATTTAAAAAAAATAAAGACCCTAAACTCTTGAATAAGGTTCCGTGTTAATTAGAAACTTCAACGCATTTCAGGTTGAAAATATAATTGTTGAACTTAAAGTATATTTCATTTTTTTAAATACCAAAATGAACAACTTTCATCCATCTGACTCTCTTTTGACATTCATATAGCAATGCTACAAATCACTAGTTTTTTACTTGCCTTTTTAAAAGAAGTTTCTTCTTTGTTTTTGGTGGTAGTCAAACATATCACACACATATCTCAAACATATCTTTACATCTTAATATTAGTCCTGGTGCTTTACACTGAGAGTGATTCAGTGAATCCCAAGACTGAATCCAGTTAACTGATAATACTTGGATTCTACATACCATGCAGCTGTTCAAAACTTAGACTCGAAATGTTAATTTCTATATTCTTTATTAACATTCACTGTTTTATTTTTGTGGAATCAAAACATCACATAATAGGTGTGAATTATATTGTCTAAAAAATTATGTGTGTGTACTTGAGTTGTATTTTGCTATATTTCTAGCATGAAGACCTAACTCAGCAGCTGAAGCTCGAGAGAGATCAAGTCACAGAACAGTATCAGCGCTACACAGAACAACTTTGTCATCAGGCACAACAGTTGACTCAACAGGTGAGTCCAGGAATAGACTCAATCATTGATACACACTACTCTGTGGTATAGCGTACGCCGCTATTTTTCAGGGTCAGCCTTAGGCCACTGCAGCCTATGCTTTCGCAGTGTGCCCCATACTTTCATAGGACCCGCGCTAATTCTAGGTGTATAAATTATTAAATTAAACCATTTTATAACTTATAACAGATTTTCCGCTGCCTCCTGGAAATCTCCTGATATTGCAAAATATACGAAAAAGTCCTGGAAATATCTGGAAATTATTAAAATCTTTTGAAAACTCATACAAATCTCCTGAAATATATAGACAAATACAATACAATTTCAAAACAAAAATGTGTGCACTTGATATTCTCTATAACTCTAATGTTGTTCATTTAGATCACAGTGCTAACAGAAGAAAGAGAACAATTACTGAATACACAACACCAGTTAGAGGGAACTATCACTGAACTGCAGAAAAAACTGGGTCAGTTGACATTGCTATTTATAAAGTCATTTAGATGTGTTACAAATGACAGTTTTTTTCTATTTGTACTGTATCTAATTAAATTGCTGATACAATTTGAAACGATCTGCACACCTCGCTCACAAGACAAAGCCTAATCCAAAATCTCTGGAGGCCTTCAAAAGTGCTAATAAAGAGGCAAAACAAATGGCTAGAAAATGTGCAAACAACTTCTGGAGGGATACCTGCAACAGAATCCAAGACAGTCTCCACTCAGGAAATAGCAAAGCTCTATTTGATATCATGTGCTGACCAAATAGCTACACTCAGGATAATTGTAGAACAATGTGTCGAATGGCAATCTCCTCTCTATGCAACTTTTGTTGACTTTGAAAAAGCTTTTGATAGTGTCGACAGAGAATCTATCTGGACAGTAATGAGACATTATGGGATCCCCAATAAAATAATAACCATAATCAAGAACCTTTATGATGGTTTCACCTGCCAAGTAACCCACTGTGGCAAGCTGTCAGAGGAATTTCCAGTCACAACAGGAGTCAAACAGGGATGTCTTCTTTCACCACTCCTGTTCCTTCTAGTACTGGATTGGGTCACAAAAGAAGCCTACTCTAACGCAGGGAAAGGAATCCAATGGACTCTCACACAAAAGCTGGAAGATCTGGAATTCGCTGATGACATAGCCCTATTATCACACAGACTACAGGATATGCAAGAAAAGGTCACAGCTTTAAGCGAAGTAGGAAAAAGAGTAGGCCTCAAAATAAACCACCAAAAAACTAAAGTACTTAAAGTAAACAATAAACAAAGTGGAGACATAGTATTGGATTCTCAGACAATAGACCAAGTAGAAAATTTTATATACCTTGGGAGTGTAGTCAGTATATCAGGTGGAACAGATGAAGACATTAAACGCCGTATAAATCTAGCACGTCAGACATTTACACAGCTAAAACCAACCTGGAAATCTCCTTACATCTCAAACAAGACTAAACTAAGAATCTTTAATTCTAATGTCAAGGCTGTCCTACTGTATGGTTCTGAAACATGGAGAACAACTGAAGCCACAACAAAAAAATACAGACCTTCATCAACAGATGCCTGAGAAATATCCTAAAATATACACTGGTATGACAAAGTAGAAAACACCAAACTGTGGGAGATGAGTGGACAGAAAATATAGAAGTGCAGATCTTAGAGAGGAAGTGGAGATGGATTGGTCACACCCTTAGAAAAGATACCAGCAACAGAGCTAGGCAGGCCATAGAGTGGAACCCCCAGGGAACAAGACGCAGAGGAAGACCAAAAAGAACATGGCGACGCAGTGTACTTGAAGAAGCAGAGAAGACCGGGAAGAGCTGGGACACCATCAAAAAGCTAGCAAGAGACCGTGGAGAGTGGCGTGTTTATGTCGAGGCCCTATGTTCCATGAGGAACTCAAAGGAATGATGATGATGATGATGATTTGATATCATTAAAGCGGCCCTGGGTCCAGCAGTGTCTAAGCCTGCCCCCCTTCTATCCAAATCAGGAGAAAAAATTACAGATCAAACCAAGCAGCTAGAACGATGGACAGAACACTACCTCGAAGTCTATGCCACACAGAATACAGTAGACGATGTCGCCCTGGCTTCTCTACCAGATCTTCCAGTACTGGAATGCCTAGATGAGCTTCCGAGCCTTAGTGACCTCAAAAAAGCCATTAACTGCTTAAAAAATAGAAAATCTCCTGGGAGTGATGGTATCCCAGTGGAAGTAGTGAAAGTCAACGAATCACTCCTGCTCCCTGAACTCTATATTCTCCTCTGCCGCTGTTGGGAAACAGGTCATGTCCCACAGGACATGCGTGACGCAACTATAGTCACAATATACAAGAACAAAGGGGATCGGAGTGATTGCAACAACTATAGGGGTATCTCTCTCCTCAGTATAGTGGGCAAGATCTTTGCTAGAGTGGCACTATCCAGGCTGCAAGTGATAGCTTCTAGAGTCTACCCAGAGTCTCAGTGTGGATTCAGGAGTGGTAGGTCCACTATAGACATGATATCTTCTCTACGACTACTGCAGGAGAAATTCAGAGAGAGAGACAGACCCCTTTACATTGTTTTTGTCGATCTGACTAAAGCTTTTGACATGGTCAGCAGAAGTGGCCTTTTCAAACTCCTGAGGAAAATAGGTTGCCCTCCCAAACTACTGAAGTTAATTGAATGTTTTCACGAGGAAACTAAATGTACTGTCAAATTCAATGGAGCCCAATCAGCACCTTTTGAGGTTTGCAGTGGTGTCAAGCAGGGATGTGTGCTCGCACCTACTCTGTTTGGCATATTCTTCTCCTGTCTACTGCATTATGCGTACAGCGACATAAACGAAGGTGTGTTTCTCCATACAAGATCCTCTGGAAAACTATTTAATGTATCAAGGCTGCGGGCAAAAACCAAGGTTAGGAAGCTACTCGTCAGGGAACTCCTGTATGCTGATGATGCAGCTATTGTGGCTGATTCTGATATTCAGCTACAGTCCATGGTTGACAAACTATCTGCTGCTTGCCAGAAGTTCGGCTTAAACATCAGTCAAAGCAAGACTAAGATACTTGTCCAAAACACAAACACTGCACCTCAAGTAAGCATTAATGGCCAACCACTAGAAATTGTTGATCACTTTTGTTACCTTGGCTCCATCATATCCAACAACACTCTACTGGATAAAGACATAAACAACAGGATAGCCAAGGCAATGGCCACCATGTCACGGTTGCAGAAAAGAGTCTGGGACAACATATTGCTGACTAGCAGTACTAAAGCCCTAGTCTACCGGACCTGTGTGTTGAGCACCTTGCTGTACGGAAGTGAAACATGGTCAACCTACTCATGGCAGGAAAAAAAGCTGAATGTCTTCCACCTCCGATGCCTAAGGCGGATCTTTAAAATAAGGTGGCAAGATAACAAATGAGGAAGTGCTACATAGAGCAGGATGCCAGGACATCCGCTCTGTTATCAGCAGCAGACGCCTTGGCTGGCTTGGCCACGTTCGTAGAATGCCAGTAGGTCGACTTCCACAGGACATCCTGTATGGCGATCTAATTGAAGGCAGGAGAGCCGCTGGTCGCCCACTTTTACGTTATACGGATGTATGCAAACGCGACATGAAGCTCTTCAAAATCGACACTGGCAACTGGGAAGAGGTGGCACTGGACAGATCCACATGGAGAGAGAGCATAAAGGAAGGGTCACAGATTGCAGATGTCATACACAACAGAAGCAGAAAGAAGGGTGAAAATGCAATGGCGCCTGGTGATTTTATATGCCCAACCTGTGATCGCAGCTGTGTATCAAGGATTGGCCTCTTTAGTCACACAAGAAGTTGCAAAGGGAAAAGATCGTCTCACGAGACGTAAAATGCCACAGAACAATTTGAAAAAAAATTACTCATTTGAAATCTAATTCTGGGGTAAGTGTTGGGCAGGATTTCAGAAAATTGTTCTGAGCTTATGTATAGGATTTTTTTATGAGTACTTTCATTTAAAAAAAAATAATTCTAATTTTTAATTCTTGGAAAAAGTTTAAAGATAATTATTATTATTATAATTATAGCTTTTATATAGCGCTACTTTCATGCTTATAGCATGCTCAGAGCGCTTTTGGTCCAATCTCATTTGTGGACCAGTGGGGGGGAGGTGGTATCTAGGAGTTGGTTTTCCGTGCTGCCTTTAAGCGCTCAGTAAACACAACTCTGCCCGAGTCGGGTGTCGAACCTCGAGCCCCCTTCTAGGTAGCCAAGTCAAGTTCAAGCGCACTTGGCCTCTCGACCACGCTTCCCACCATTTTAAGAGGGTTTTTTTTTTGTGTTAGAAATGTATTTATCAATTTAAAAACTCAGTAATCCAGTCAAAAGTTATGTAAAGTTACATTAGCTGAGGCCAGCGTTTTTGAGAAACAAATATAGTTCTTTTGAAATACTGGCAAAAAAAAACGCCAATGATTTTTCTTTAAGTTTTCCTTATAGAATGAAATCAGTTTTTCAGATTCACATTATTGGTTTAGTTGATCTTTTATGAACAGAAAAGTAATTAAAGTAACGTTGTAATCTGGTTGTTGTCATCTCCAGAAGACGTCAGTATTCCCGCCGCCCCTCTAGTTACACAAACTGTACCCAAAGAACTAACAGAAGAGCTCGACAAACTCAGGTCTCATGTCAGGGAGGCAACTGATGCATTAGAATCTCAAGTCAGAGACAATATGCAGCTGAGCAGGTGGGTTCCAGTTATGGACTAAGTTTGCCTTTCATACACAAATCTGGTTTCAGCAGTTGGGGGTTCCACTCATATAGGATACATAAGACCTTTATTTCATTACACCTATTTAGTTGAACAGACATTGCTGGCAGTAGTTTGCTGTATTACAGTCAAAACTATTTTTACAAAACCAATTTTGATTTTATTACTTCTAAATAATGACGATTCTATTGTCTTTAGCATTCAGATGAACTCTGCACTATTGTTTTAAACTTTAACTCCAGATATTGAAGAACACTTAATGTTTTAAACTTTAACTCCAGACAGTGAAAAATACTTCTGTTTTTAACTTAAAGAAATGTCTTCCTGTATTGCTTTTCAATGTGTGTGAATGTCGTGTCTCCACTAGACTGCTAGAGGAGAAAGAAGACAAGATCTCCTCACTTGAGAGATCACTCGAAGAACTGGGGGAGCAAGCAGGAGACAAGGCTCAACTCTTGGAGTCGATACAGAGTGACAAGACAGCACTGAGCCGAGCCATGACCCAGAATAAAGAGCTCAAGTCTCAGTTGGCCGAGCTTCAACAGGGATTTGTTAAGATGGTGGGTATTAGCCAACAATGTCTAGGTATTTCTTAAGTACCAAATGAATAAAAATAGGGGGAAAAAAGTAAACAATAACTGAATGTAAAAACGAAATAAAAATTTCCTAGGCAAGTGACTTTAAACTTTTACTGTAGACGTTCCCTAATGTATTATGAAATATCATGTGGAAATTACATATCACCGTATGTAACCATAGGCCTAAAAAACAAGTGAATTATATATCTTCTGCCTCGTGGACTTCTATCTTTGGCCTCGTGGTTTTTATGGTTGCTATAAGTAACCCCCTGCTTATTGGTTGTAATTACTTTGCCAAATTAATGTTTTGGGACATCATCTTCTTTGCTGTGGTCCTGTCTAGGGCACCAACCATCTTCTTCCAGGCAACTATTCCACATCTTTCCCATCTGCTTGGTGTACCAAAGTTGGTGATGGTCCATCTGGAAACAATAGTCTTCCACCTGTCAGCTTCCAGATGTCTGGCTCTCATATACCTTCAAGTTAGAGGTCCATTCTCACTCTGGTCCGCTTGATTTGCTTTTTGACGTTTATTTCAAACTGTGTTTAGAGACAGTGAGATGCTAATGTGTCGTAATAAAAAATGTATTTTTGTTTTGCATTGAGTTAGCTAATGATCAGAAATGAGATTTTTTTCCAATCACAATCCAGAATTCAGTTTAAGAGGAAACAATTGATTTGAAAAGAACAGTTTTTTTTGGGACCCTGCATCTAGTTGCAATATACCATAAATGTAATCACTATTGTAATTACTATATATATTTGTTTAAATTCTGGTAGCCAAAGGGAGATATGATGCTAGCTGAAACATACACTTTTTTTTATTGAAATAGAGTATATTTTAAAGAGAATTAGCTTTGAATTAGAATGAATTATTAGTAAACCATTACACTAATTGAATAAATAGAATATAAGTCAATTTTTTATTTTGTGTTATTTGTATTATTGAAAAGTCATTTTGTATTTGGTTGTTATTTGAACTATGTTGTACATTTCTATTTGTAGAGTCAGGACAACATGGAGTTAGTGACCAAACTCCAGACAGAACAACATTCTGTGAATGAACTGTCTGCCAAACTAGCTCAGCAGGAGGATGAGATAACTCAGCTGCGAGCAACAGTTAGTGCTGTTCATCTATTGAATACTATTTTAATGACATAGCCGAAACATTTTGTACCAAATTTTTTATAACTAGAAAATGTTTCACGACTAATCTTCATCTGTATTTGAGTTCATGAAACAAGTTGTCTGCATCAGTTTGTCTAGGTTTTCATTTCAGTATTTAGAATCAAATGCAGAACCAGTAGGAATTAGGCAACTTCTTTGATCTTTTATATGTCAGACTGTATTAGCCCTACTGCTTGACTAGGGCGTATAAAAAAAGATCAAGATGTCTGTGTGTAGTCACTCAATGAACTTTCCTGTATGTTATGTTTGTACTCTTTTGTGGAATGTTGTTTTTAATTGACAAAAAAAAAATCACAGCACATTTTCATAGGGATAAATTTTTGACCTGTATGGTCACATGTATGCACTACATTAAACAGCGGGATTTTTGTCCAGGGCTTTTGCAAAAGAGGATTTGAGCCTCTCAAGCCCTCACTTAAATAGAGTTGAAGATGATTGGGGATTAATAAAATAGTCTTACTCCTCAAAGAGAAACACTACACAACTCAGATGGTGGCATAGTGACTAACTATCTTATGGCTTCATGTCACTCTACTATTTTACTTAGTTCACAATAGTTGTACATTTAGTCAAGTCTTAGTCCATCAGTTCTTTTGATCACAGTCTCTACTGATAATTACAAATTTTGTTGTCAAGAAATGATGTGAAGGATTTTCCTTTCCCCACCAGCTGAGTCACAAAGAACAATCCATTTCCGAGCTGTCCCAGGCCACACAGGCTGCAGAGATAGAGAAATATCAACAGAGTCAGATGTCTGACAGGTTACGGCATTACGAGGCCCAGGCCCAGTTGGTGGATACACTGCAGAATGAACTGACCTCTGCCCAGGTAAAGTGGTTCTCAAAACTTGCTAGGAATAGATTTATGAGTAAATAATAGTTAATTTGTTGACAGTTTGTCCTCTCAGACTTACTGTTTTGATGAGCTCATTAAATGGGTAGGAAAATCACTGTCTGTAGATTATATGAAACATGGAGCAATGTTGATGTCCAGATTAAGCAAAGTTGATCCTAACCTATATATTAGAAGCTGTAGTGAAAACAGACCTATGAAACACCTGAGTATTTATTAGAACACAATTTGAATGTTAAAATACCTTGGATGAAGCATATGTGATGTGTATTGATATTGTTGTTCCCAGGATATGATGGAAGCACTGACCACTCAGAACAGTGAACTCAGAACAATGTTAATCAAGGCCACAGAGGTCAAGTCTGTATCTAATCTGAAACAGGAGAATGGAGAGGAGTCTGCTGCTAATCCTCGAGATGAAATTGTGAGTTCTTAGTGCAGCTCATTTCTTGGTATCACTAGGGTAGAAATAAATATTACCAGTCATCTCGATTACTTCACAAAAGGGTGGGAGGTGTGGCCAAGAGACATAAACTGCTTTGCTACCTGTCAAGAAAGCTAGAGTACAAAACCTAAATCTAGCTGAATTGTGATTGCTAAGCCTCTAAAGGCAGCATGGAAACCTTTTCGTAGATGCCCCCTCACCCCTCACTAAAGAGATAGAAACATAGAGCACTAAGCATACTGTAGCTTGAAAGATGTTCTATTAAAAAAAAAATTTAACAAATAAGTATGGGTTCCTCCTGGGGGAGAAGATTTGGGTAGCCCCTTAGAGCGAGCAGTGAAAACAGTCCAGACATTAACATTGGACTATAAAACAATCAAAGACCGGTTAATTCAGCCACTCACTCGTATGAGCAGGGTTTAATCCATGAAAGTGGAGTGAGGCAATTTTAATGGCTTGACCCTTAACTAGTCTCCAGGGCAGCGGCTGATCAGTTCAGCATAAGCTATAGACCCCGACAGACACAGTGTCTACACCAGACGAGCGTGCAGGGGCTATGTCAGTCAGAGCTTAGTATTTTCCCTAAACCTCACCAGCAGAGCTCTGCACCATTTAACAAATAGAAATATAGAAAAAGGAAATTGAAAATTTTAAAGCCTTTTTTTTTGTCTTTCATTTTTTAGTCTAAATATTTTTAGTCTAAATATTTATACTATAACTAATTGAAAGCTTTCAAGAAGAAAAGAAAAAAGTTGAAGCTCTTTAAAAAGAAATTGTTTGGACTCCTTGAAAAAGCAATGAAATGGCATAGACTAGTCTAATTTATTTTCTGTAGTTCTTTGCAAGCTTTCAACCAGATATTAAAATTCTGTTAAAAGATCATTTTAAACAAGAATAAACTGGTGAATGAGATTTTGAATATGTTTTGCCCATGTTTGTGTTTGCTAGATTCAGTCTCTCCAAGATACAATCAGACAGTTAGAGAATGAGAGAGCCCAACTTTATGACAGTCTGAAAGAACAAAGAGCTCTGTCTGACAATCTGGGCATCAAGATAGCAGACTTGAATGAGGAGCTCATTAAGACCAGTAAGTCATAACCTTTGATAGCCTTGAGCCAAAAGTTCATCTTGAAACAAAGTTTATTCAGTTTGCTTAGTCACATGATGTGAGTCCTCTACTAAGTTTTAAATCTTCTGTTAGCTAGGTTTTGAATAGTCTAATAGCTATGTCTTAAAGTCTTCTGTTAGCTATGTTTTTTAAATCATCTGTTAGCTATGTTTTTAAAATCATCTGTTAGCTATGTTTTCAAATCTTCTGTTTGCTATGTTTTTAAATCCTATTTTAGCTATGTTTTTAAATCATCTGATATCTATGTTTTATATACCAGCTGATAAAGTATAGAGAGTAGATTCATGATCGTTTTCTTAGCCTTTTTTTTTAACTTCTGAAGCTTAAGTACTCGAATGTGTATTCTAAATGTCTGCTGATGTTGGCTTTAATTTTTTTATTGTCATTTTATTTAAGATGACCTATTTTTAGAACTGTTGAGATTATTTGTGTTTCACTTCAGGGACAGATAACTTAGACAGTGACAAGATCAGCAGGGGAGAGTACAATGAGCTGAAGAATGCCATGGAGATGATACAGCAGAAGTACATGCATGTGATGAAGGACAAGGCTGACCTGTCGGACAAAGCTGACCAGTTGGAACACTTAGTATTACAATTACAAGGGGAGACAGACACTATAGGTATTTTAGAGTTGACCAAGTGCTGAGGATGTTACACAAAAAAGTTGGCAACAATATTTTTTTTCCTTCTGTTAACATGAGACATTTCATTCGTAATATTGAAAACTTGACTGAATGTTGTTAATTGTACTGATTTCTAAAATATGTTGAAGAAGCTAAATGTCAGCAATGTCAACAAGTTAGTTGTGACCAAAAGTTTCCAGAAGCAAAGGATAATAATTCTAAAATTCTGTTAACATGTTCTGCTTCATGCATAAAATTACTCCTCATGGCTTTGTGTGGTGGTGTATCTGGCTTTGAGGCAAAGAGGATTGCTGTCAGCAGTGATAAAGAATTAGCCAAAAAATCTTAGTTCACAAGCTGGCAATACTTCTGCCTCAAGTGTATCCAGTTTCTCAAGCAAAAATTATACTTCATTGTCATGTTTATAAATAATTGCTAAATGTATCAAGTATATTCATTGCTTTTTAACATTAACTTCTGAAATCTAAATATTTTCAGAGTAATATTTGTTGTCTAAAAGTTGCTGTTTCTTCCTACAAGGTTCAATTAAAACTATTTTGTCTCTTGTTCAGGAGAGTATATTTCCCTGTATCACCACCAGAGGGCTCTACTTCAGCAGAGAGAATCCCAGAAAAATGATTACATCTCACAGTTGGCAAGAGATAGAGAACAGCTACAGGTAAATATGATCCTATACTTTAGATTTCACTTCTGCTACTTTAGATTTCACTTCTGCTACTTTAGATTTCACTTCTGCTACTTTAGATTTCTCTTCTGCTACTTTAGATTTCACTTCTGCTACTTTAGATTTCTCTTCTGCTACTTTAGATTTCACTTCTGCTACTTTAGATTTCACTTCTGCTACTTTAGATTTCTCTTCTGCTACTTTAGATTTCACTTCTGCTACTTTAGATTTCACTTTTGCTACTTTAGATTTCACTTCTGCTACTTTAGATTTCTCTTCTGCTACTTTAGATTTCACTTCTGCTACTTTAGATTTCACTTCTGCTACTTTAGATTTCATTTCTGCTGTAAGAGTTTTGTTTTGACTCTATGTATTCTCTTAATCACCCTTTTTGAATAGAATACCTTTTTCTGATCCACACAAAACAATTTTTTTTATGACAAGCTGTACTGTGAAGAGAGCACTCTGAAGGGGGTCAATAGAAATAGAGGAGATGAAAGATATTCTCAAAAGCAAGGATTGCTCAATCATTATCCATGCACCCATGCTATCTTATGATTGCTCCTCATAGCGTGGAGCTGTTTCAAAATACTATGCAAAAAAAAAAAAAAAGATCTGTACAAAATCTGTAAAAAATGTATAGCAGACCCATCCTACTTAATGTGATTGGCTTTTTAAACTGAAGATCAGACTTCACAACAATTTTAGAGTTCATGTGATTGTGTTCATCTTTGATGAAAATGGAAGAATCTTATTATTATTATTATTAGGCAAACCCTTTTTTTTTTACCATCACAAGCCTAACAAGTTTAATGCTTTTTTTTCTTTCTCTATTAATGAAAAGGAATTTTAGTATTTCTTTAAGGACCGAATATTAACATCTGTCTTGATCTAGAATAAATTGAACAAATCTATTGAAATAACATGTAAAAAAAAAATATGAAAACTGATGGGTGTCTCTCTCTGACTTGTCAGGACAAGCTTGGTGAGTTGCAGGCTCTAGTAATGCAGCTACTAGGGGAGAGAAACATGCTGCACAGCTACAACCAGGAGACCAAACTCTCCCCCCAGAAACAGCAGCCACAGCACCAGCAGCCACAGAAACACCAGCAAGCCATGAGTAATGGAACTTTGAACTCTTACAACAATGGTGAGTACTACCTTAAAGTTTTTTTTCTAACATGATAAATGTAACACAAAGCTTTCAGACCATGAGATCTATAGGTCAGATAATGTAAAGCTCATCTTTTTCTATGGCTGACGGTTAACCATGAGATCTATAGATCAGATAATGTTTTTTGTTTGGTGTAATGCACAAATTGTAAGACAAATTTCCTTACGGATAATAAAGATTATTATTATTATTATTATTATTAGATAATGTACAGCTCATCTTTTTCTATGGCTGACGGTTAACCATGAGATCTATAGGTCAGATAATGTAAAGCTCATCTTTTTCTATGGCTGACGATTAACCATGAGATCTATAGATCAGATAATGTACAGCTCATCTTTTTCTATGGCTGACGGTTAACCATGAGATCTATAGATCAGATAATGTACAGCTCATCTTTTTCTATGGCTGACGATTAACCATGAGATCTATAGATCAGATAATGTACATCTCATCTTTTTCTATGGCTGACGGTTAACCATGAGATCTATAGATCAGATAATGTACAGCTCATCTTTTTCTATGGCTGACGGTTAACCATGAGATCTATAGATCAGATAATGTACAGCTCATCTTTTTCTATGGCTGACGGTTAACCATGAGATCTATAGATCAGATAATGTACAGCTCATCTTTTTGTATGGCTGACGGTTAACCATAAGATCTATAGATCAGATAATGTACAGCTCATCTTTTTGTATGGCTGACGGTTAACCATGAGATCTATAGATCAGATAATGTACAGCTCATCTTTTTCTATGGCTGACGGTTAACGAAGGTACACGAGTAGGACGTAATCATCTTCTTTTTTAACTCTTTCTCTCCTAATTAATGATACCATCATTGATTTAACCCCATTAAATTAATGTTTGCTTTTATAAACTTTAATTTGTGTTATATAAAAAGGAGCAATTATGCTCCTATAATTCTAGACCAAAAGTAACATTTTCTGATAACAAACAAAAAATGTTGTTGAAGTTTAATCCTAACAGGGTAGAATGTACTAATGGGAAAAATGAACACTTCTGTCAAAACTTGGAAATAATTATGGAGATAAGGAGTTAAGTAATGTCTGTATTTTGTAAGAGGGTATTGCCAGCGTAATGATCAATCTTTTCTTTCCCCAACTAATGTCTAGTACCCATTAGAGTTGGGTGGCTTCAGGGGTATTCTAAAAATTTAAAGATTGAGAATCCCAGTGTTCACCAAGATTTGAACCTGAGACTTGTTTCGGAAGCCAAGCACATTTGTTCAGTGTTGATTTTTATTTGTGCTTTTTTGTTGTGTGTCAATCTTGGACTGGACAGTTCGTGTTTTACTTTAGTGATGACCACTACAAAACAAAGTCTTTAAGACTTTTTGTACTTACATATTCTTTTTTACCTGAAACTTTGACAATTCAAAAGTAAACCAGCATCCCCTGCAATCTCAATGTATTTCTAGATGGAACTTGTCAATGTGTATCCAAATGTATTAACATTCTTTGCCTGTCCACAGTCAACACCAGCTCATAAATGTATTTACAGTTGGAACTTGTTGGTCAATGTGTATAATTAACATGTTCACTTGTTTTGTCTCCTCTAGATTGGCCAGACTACACCAGCTCAGAGAGTGATACTGAGAGTGAGGTGGAGCCCATTGTTGGTGGCCAACAAAGGGCATCAACTCCAGACTCTGAACCATCACAGTTGTCCTTGGGCTCTCCAGAAGAGTCAGCATTACATCCTGCACATAGGTCAGTGCTTCTACGTTTTATTTCGTTGCATCCCTATGACATCTGATTGTTGGATATAACTTGAAAGTCTTACTATTTATATTTTGAACAATTTGTCAAACAAGGTTTAGTTTTAATTTCGAATGGAGGTCAGGGACCTTTTTTTTTTATCAGGATTAAAACATTTTGCTGACCAGTTTTCTAATACAACTTTTCCCAAGTACTACAAAACATATTAGCTTCGTCTTTGTTTTAATAAACTTCTCACTATTTAGTTCTAGTAGTTCAATGAGTCACATTATTTATTATTGCGGTAGGATGCATTGTTTACAGTATTTATGTAATAGGTTAGTTATAGGAAGTAAGCATCAGTTTTTTTTAACTTCCATATAAGAAGAGCTCATTATGTCTCATCAGAACGAGAACATAAGTGAAGTACCAAATGTGTATGGCTTTTTTTATTTTCTGAAAATTTTTTTTAATGAAAGTGCTGATGCTGCAATATCACAGTGTTTAAGGTCTACCCGGGATATTCAGTATTTTAAAACTTTGTTTTTATTCTAAGGTATTAAAATTATATATTTGTTAAAACTAGACATATTTTACATTTCTTTAATTTGGTTATTTATTTATTAATTAATTTTTTTTTATTTAGTTACATTTCTTTGTTTAGACTTAATGGGTAGCTGGTTCAAACTGAAAATAGGCGTTATTGGTTTCAAATTCGCAGTCTACATATGTATTGAACATGACTAGAGTAACATCTTTAGTAAAATCACTAAATTTAGAAATCCTTCAAGAGAGAAGACTTAAAAGTAAAGTAGCAATTATACATAAAGCACTGAACCATAAATCTACAAAAACAAAATCTAATAAAATACTCAGAAAGACACAAAGATAAAGGCACATTAGAGCATGGAATGGGTTGCCTGAGCTAGCCAGGACAACCATTGACTTGGCAGAATTTAAGTCATTGGTTAACATCCATGACTAGATGCATGACACATGACATAATCATCATCTTTTTTGAAGTAACGTCTGTATTGTGTAAGATAAGATAAGATTGTATAATGTCTTGTTATTGAACTTGTTGAACTTGTCTGTTCTTTCAGGTCTAATGTCTACAATGGACATACTAGAGAGGAGACTGATGGTGGCTACTCTCCTGATGATGAAGATAATGACATGCACCAGGGCCAGCACCTTCATCACCACCACCACCACAGTCACCATCATCACCAGCACACTCCCCCTTCCTTCAGGCTCCCACCTGAAGAGGACAAGACTGCCCACAAGATCCTGACACTGCTGACAGAGTTGGGTCACTCCCACATGGTGGAGCAGATCCCGCTTATAGACAGAAACTTTCTACCCTGCAAATTTTGTAAAGGAGCCGTGCAGATAGTGTAGCCTCTCTGACCCACATGTTGGCTGAGTTAAAGCTCTTGACTCACGTGTTGGCTTGAGTTGCATTGTTGCTTGGCGGAACCATTTCTTCACATCCTTTTAAAAGTCACTGGTGCTGGAACTGTGCCTGGACATCATAACTTAGACAATCTAATCTATTGCGTCATTAAAACTCACGTCGGAATAACTGGTTGCTCATTCTTACTGGAGCACATTTGAAACCCAAAGTTTCAGGCCATCTTTTAGTTTTTGTTTTTCTTATTTGTTTCGTTGCCTATTTATTGGAGTTCACAGATGAAAAGATTTCAGTTTTTATGAATGATTCATTGTGCAATTTAAAAAGGTTTGTTTTATTTCTGAGTATAAATTTTTAAGAATTTGACACTTGGATTATTAGATCAAGAAAAACACAAAAAAACACATAATCTGTTATACTGTTATCTGGGGGGTAAATGTATACCTGTAGCTGATTTGTTTAAGTCAGAGGCCTGGATAAATGAGTTACTTTTGTGTGATTTATCCTGGAGCTATGCCATTGATCAAATGCATAGAAGAAAGTCTGATCACAAATAAAAACATTTCTTGGTGACTATTTCAAAGGATAAAAATTAAGGTCATTTATTTGAGAGAACTTGTGTTGTGTTGTAACATTGAGTTTCAGGACAAATTGTTACATAAGCTTTAGAAATTGTCTGGAGCTCTTTTTAAGTTATTATAATTTATTATTGTCTTGAGTAAACTAATCAGCTTTGGACGAGACTGTGATTAGTGCTAAGATTATGGTATAACCTTGACCTTAGTAGTTTTTGTTTTTTTAAGACAATGCGTTTTTTTTCCTTTGTGCTTATAGAATGTGTCAGGTGACTTGATCCACTTGTAGACCCAGCTATTTATATTCTTACCTTTATTGCGCTTCATCACAGTACACATTTTATTTTTGTGTCACATTAATCTGATGAAAGATTTATTTTTTTAAATTTCACAGTTACTTTAAAACAAAGCTCAGAAATGGATTCACTAATCTTCATAACACTTGACACATTCCTACTGCGGCACACCAGTATTTATTGAGTCTAGCATTTGAGTTTTCAGATATCTCTGTTCTCCTTCAGTCATCTCTAAACAAAGTTGTGAGGAGTTCTTGAGAAGATTGCAGGATTTGTAGACTTGTTTATGTTATCACCATTGCTTCTAAGTTTGTGTGCTAACAAAGAAACTGACTGGTTAGGACATTTAAAGTCACCCACATTGTTTGTTTTTGTATTTTTTATTTTTTTTTTGGTATCAGTTGGGCATAGATATTCTTGGGTTTTTTATATTTTTATTTAGATAGAAGTTTTCTTGAGGACTTGTACTAGCTAAATTTAGGCTTTGTTGGGTTGAAATTCTCTAGCTCTTTAGTTTATGATTTATCATTGATCTAATTCAAACAGAAGTAGATCACTTAATATTTAAACAAAAAACATTCTAAAAGTAAAAATGTGTATATTGTAAAAACATTTTAAAAAACAGGTGAAAATCTATTATGGATTAAATTAATAAATGTACTCATATCCGAGTAATTAATTGCAAGCTATCATGTATGACTGTTTTTTTTTATATATTAACTGATGGCTTCTTATTTTTGAAAGATAGCTGTGTAGCCTGAATTCTATATCCAGTTGCTGAGTTGGCTTGACCTTGTCTTTGCTCAGGTCACTGTTTTAGTTTTGCAATGTGTTTTTTTTTCTTCTCTTCCTCTACTTAAAAAGAAATTCTGATCAAAATAAGTTTTAACATATATGTTGGCACAAGTATATCTCTTTAATAATAATCTTTATTATCCATGAGGAAATTTGTTTTACAATTGTGCATTACAAACACTACATGATTAGAGCAAACAATTTGTACTAAAGCAACACAAAATCTACATTTCATAGCCCAATGTCTCTTCAACATTACATCTTGAATTAACATCAGAAAGTTCAATTCTAGAATGATTGTTGCAATCACTAGAGTAAATCTGTGGAGACTATCTTTCAACCTTTACAAGTTAATGTGTGAAACTATAACTGTCTAAGTCAGAGCAAGATAGTTCTCAAGTTTGACCAAACTCATTAGTGGTTCGTGTAACAATGTTAATTTATTTGTTTAAACTGCAGCTTGTATTCCACATCTTGTATCTCTAGTTTAAAATACTAAGTGTACATTTTGTACACAATTACAGGATTAGATTTTTCTGTGTATATTTAACAACAAAGTGCTGGGTTTTAAAAGTACTCTTTCATCCTTGATTCACACAGATCTCAAGCTAAGTCCTACATCAACCTGGTATATTAAACTTACCTTTTTTTTTTTCAGTGTTGGCCATCTTTTTGTTATAACAATTGTTATATATGGTATATAGGTCACAGTGGGGCTATCATAATCAGATAGATCCTGTAATCTTCCATTACTTTTGAACAAGGCCATAATACCATATTTAAATCAAATATAACAATTCTTGACTGTCAACAGTATTGTCCATCTTGCTGTTATTTCTTACTGCTATTCTCTTTCCTCTAGCGTATTAAAAACCCAGCTGGTTTAGTTAGACTGGTTTTCTCTGAATGTGATATACTGTACAGCTATTGGCACAAAGGAAGTGGTCATACTATTGTATATATATATAACTTGTATATATGTAGACTGATGTACACTTGGCTGTATGTACACTTGGCTGTACACTTTGGGAATATTGATTTCATAACTCTTTTTCTGCCCTACTGTAAACTTGATTCCATGCCTGGACTCAACACAAAATATAATACACTGTTCACTTGGCCTATACAACATTTTGACTAGTATGATCATGAAATTAAAAAAAAAATGTTTATAAACATCTGGTATTTATTTAATATTTTATTCATTTTTTTTTTCTCTCTTCTTAGGATTTTATTGTTTCATTCTGATTGCTTCTAATGTAACATCAATGTGACTTTTTCAATCTGCTTACTTTTAATGTAAAGTCAATATGACTTTTTCAATCTGTTTACTTGTAATGTAAAGTCAATGTGACAAAGAGTTTCCTTCAGCTGTGTCACAGTTAAGTAGTAATCTTAAAAAGTCCCAGTCAACAATGAGTTGACAAACTGCTGTTCTGTCCTGGTCTATGCTTCACTGTTTAGTTTGTTCTCTGATGATGCCCTAATGTTGTTCTAACACACTGTTATTAATATTTCTTTTCCAATAACGTCAGACAAGAATAAAGTCCATAACAACTTTGTTTGGAGTTTGATTACACTTTTTATATGGGTTAGACACATTTTTGATTACACTTTTTATATGGGTTAGACACATTTCTGATTACACTTTTTATATGGGTTAGACACATTTCTGCACAGTATGATTGTCAAGGCTATTTCTGCACAGTATTTGTAAAGTCCATCAAGATTTATTGGATACAAACCATGTTGGTTAAAACTATGTAAAGTCATTTTTATTAAGGCTAGATGAAGTCATCTTTGTTGAGAATATGCCATGTTGAGGTTGTCACAAACTGTCTTTGAATACAAAGATAGTAATAATAATAATAATTTTATTTATAAAGCAGTAATAATAATAATAATAATAATAATTTTATTTATAAAGCGCTGTTAACAAACAAAATGTAGGCTCAAGGCGCTGTAATAACATTACAAACACAAACATGACTGTAGAAATCAAAAACTAATCTAAAAAAGTTTTAAACAAGTAGGTCTTAATGTTCTTCTTAAAAGTGGTGTAGCATGTTGTCTGTCTGAGATCAATGGGGAGTGAGTTCCAAACCTTTGGTCCATGCACTGAAAAAGCCCGCAGCTTTTGAGTGAGAAACGTGGCACTACTAAAAGCGTTGAGTCCATTGAGCGCAGGGCTCTCTGGGGGACATATGGAGTAATCAGTAATAGTGCCAATAATGTGCTATTTTATAGGAGTAGATGGGGGGGGGGGGGGGGAGCCAGACAAAGGACAAAAGAAACATTGAATATTCACCAATTAAAATGATGGGGGGAGACATCTGCCTCAGCCTCAAAATTATGTTCAGAAATTTTCTTGATTGATACAAAAATGTTCGTAATATCTAGCAGACACTTTTATGAAGAAAAAAAACAAACTAAACAGAATAAATTTAATATAACATTCATCATGTTAATTTGGTTCCTAACATATTGCAAAGAAAATCCTGAAAATTGTGTTATAATTAAATTGTTTAAAGTTGCTTTTTTAAGACTCCACTTTGGGAGCTTACAGCCCTCCCACAGAGGCCATCTTCTGCATTAGAGATTTAAAATTAGTCATTAGTTTGTGTTCATTATTTGGACTCTAATAATATGCACTTAGATGAGCTACATTTGTATTCTTGCCCTGAAAAGTAAAGCCTCTTCTTTTCTGTCTGTCTGTCATAATTAGATCTTCAAAGCTTAACTCTTTCAGTGCGAATTATTTTGATAGAAAAAAAATGAAGCTCTCCGGGATTTACTTGCTGAGAGTAACACTGCACTGTAAGAGTTAAAGCATGATCTTCTCTTTCTCTCATCATTTGAAAATATCTTAAAAAATATATATACATAAATTTATACACATTTTAAAAAAATAAATTGTTTAGAAAAGCATTTCAATTTTTTTTTCCCTCTCAAACACTAGAGGGATTAGAAAATCATTCTTATCATTGAAAGCAATTTATCTCATCACAAGTTGTGTCCCTTTCTCTTAAAGACTTTAAAATCATGATCTATATTATAAAGTAGAATGTGAGGCGTATGTATGTATGTTACTTATAGACATCAAAACCGCTTGACCAATCTTGATAAAACTAGGCAGGAATATTCCTTGGGTACTAACTTAGACCGTAGTGTATGTATTGTAGCCCTAAAACAAACTTACGACCCTCAAAAAAAAATAAAGTTGTCCGACTCTATTAAAGCTATAGTATTTTATGGATCTAGGCTTTGTTTACAATGTTGACATGAGAAAAGATCGAATAGATTTAGACCTGGATCTAATTTTAAGAAATACACTTTGCGCAAATAGTTTTTTACTTTGACACATGAAAATACAAAAGAAGATCCATTGATTTCATTATATTATAAAATTAACCTTCAATTTTGTGTTTCAAAAGCATTGTTTACATAAATTAGTTCCTGATATCTGTGACTACAGATTTCCTGGTGAACATTCTTTCATTAGACATTACCAAATGGTTACACATTAACACATCTCTCTACTGAGTCTATTCCTAGGCATAGGTCTAAAACTCTTATTGAACTCTAAGATGATAAAACTTCTTTTCGTAAAGATAGTTTTATGCTTTAACACATAAACATACTAATTATTGTCCATTCATTTCATATTTTAATCAAATTAACATTCAAATTTGTTTTTCTAAAGCATTTTTAATACATTCGTTCGCTGTTTGCTAAAGTTGCGTAGCCGTGTTGAGATAGGCCTATATTCATTCATGAAAAAAGGTCGCGCATGCGCAACACAGAATGAACTCTATAAAAGCCAATTTTTAACTCTAGATTAGTGTAGATTTAGATCTATGTCTACCTCAAGATCTACTTTATACTGTAACACATGAACATACAAAATTAAGTCTATTCATCTCAAATTTTAATCAAATATATGTAGGCCTACAAGCAAATGTTTTAATTTGAACAAATGGATTTAAGCCTATTAGCTATTTTGATTTGAGAGCTTCATTCACACTATTTTTACATTGACACATTCGCTTTACTTATTACATTATTATTTCGTTTAATTGTTTACAAAACACTCTCAGTGACTATATCGACAGTAATGCGCAAATAAAGACCCACGGGTTGCGGGTAATGTCTAATTCTAAAATAAAGTTTTAAGCATAGACCTGAACATAGCATCCTTTAAAATGTGACACCCATACACCTAAAACTATTTTTAGAATTTATAGACCAAATATGTAATCTGTAAGCTGAGTGACTAATAAAATGTACACTATATGGCTAATAAAATGTGCACTATGTGGCCAACGCAGATTGAAAGAAAGAATATTTATTCACAAGGTTAACACCAACATATTTTTTTTTAAATTTTTGACAGAAGCAAAGAGAGTTTAAAAGCATCACTAAATCATTGTTATAGATCAATAGTCTCACTCTCTATAATAAAGACAGTATATACATTAAAAAGTATTAGAATAATATATACATTTATGTATATCAAAGTATCACAGTTGTATTGTGTTGTCTGTAACATGGCTGCCAGTGTTTAGTACAACAAAAATCTCAGTGTATTTAAAAAAAATAAGTGTTGAACTTTGATAGTCCCCACAAAGCATTTAACAATTATTTTTAGAAAATCATTTGGAAATACGTAGAAAATCAATAAAGAAATATCAACATTATATACATGTCACACAGATTATATATATATATATATATATATATATATATATATATATAGAGAGAGAGAGAGAGAGAGAGAGAGTAACACAGATTATACATATATATATATATATAGAGAGAGAGAGAGAAATGTCACACTGATTATGTAGGCACTATATTTAATAAAGAATAAAAAGTTATATCACTCAGGTTAAAAAAACAAAAGCTTTCATTGTCACAAGTAGCCCAGAGATGATTTTGTAGAGGTGAATAAGTTTTTAAAATATTTTATTCAACCACAATGAAGTTTTCTAAACTATTTTTAATATAGTTTTTCAATAATACTGACAAGTACTGACAATGGTGATCAAGGAATAAGACTCAACAAAAACAACATTTTGCTTTTTTAGTTGTTTTTTTAAATTTAATTACCTACATAAATTTAATTACCTACATAAATTTAATTACCTACATAAATTTAATTACCTACATAAATTTAATTACCTACATAAATTTAATTACCTACATAAATTTAATTACCTACATAAATTTAATTACCTACATAAATTTAATTACCTACATAAATTTAATTACCTACATAAATTTAATTACCTACATAAATTTAATTACCTACATAAATTTAATTACCTACATAAAAAAAGAAAAGTTTAGTTATAAATTAAGATATTTCCAACTGAAACTTAAACAACATTCAAATCTTTACTCAAACTTTTTCCTTTTAATTTCTAGCTTCAAATGTATTTTTTGTACTGCTGGGCCACAAACGAACCTAACATTCTAGACTGCTGGACTGTTACATAAATCACTTTTACATTGAGATAAATAAAATAAAGAAACATTACAGAGCCAAACTTATTTACACCATTACATAATATGGTTGGAATATTCAACAATTGAAACTTTGAATACTTAGCATAGAAGTAGATCTATATGACTAAGAAATGAACTATATCACAGATTTAGCTTCAACACGAAAGTAAACTTTTTCAACATGCTTGATCATTAATTTTTAAGTTAGTATCAAACAGAATATGTAAAAAACATTGAATAAAATGTACAAAATGAAGATACAAAGTTTCTCAATTTGTTGTGAAGTAGAAAAAAAAAAGGTCCACCTTTCAGACCTTGCGATCTATGGTGCAGATGATGTAGAGGTCATCTGTTTCTATTCAAGACAGTTAACAAGGGTGTCGTGGCCAGCAAAATGACAAACTGCCTTTACTTTCCCCAACTAATGTAAGTACCTATTAGAGTTAGGTGGGCATCCTGAAAGATCCTGAAATCAAAACCCCAGTCTAGACTGAGATTCAAGACCCCTTGGTTTGAAAGCACAGTGCTTTTAACACTCAGCCACCACACCACTAAATTATGTTGAGCTGGAGTTATTTTTGCAATTGGGAGATCACCAGTATATTTATAAACAGTAACTATCATAAACACATATTTTAATTAAAAAAACCCCCCGAAAAAACAGATCTTGTTATTAGAATGATTAACTTGTCATTGGAATACATCTTATCAAGGCAAGATGACCTCAGGATAAGCCATTAATCATAACATACAAATTGTCTTTTGATGTGGGAATGTAGCTAACATCTGAATTAGTGGTACTACTCAATGACATACATGATAAAAAATGCCTGTATTTAAAAACAAAATTCTACTCATTTCACTGTTTTTACTTTTGGTATTAACAGTTTCTCAGCTTTAATTTAAATGTAACATTCTGCATGTATTGCAAACATTTATTAAATTTCAATAATTTGATCCGCCTCTAATTGAACGCTAAAACTGGGAATGATCTCCCTTAGGAGTGTATGTATGGAAGATAGAGTTTAATCAGACCATCTTTCTTTCTCTGATTCACTTGAGCAAGTCTCTCCTGCAGAATGAAATGAGAATACTCTCGGCTCTGGTTTATGGTTCTTGGGGTCAGCTCCTTCTCAAAGTCTACTGGCACACGTTGTTGGGATGGGGAGTCTCCAGCCTTGACCTTGACTTTATGTTTTGATGTCGTGACAGGGCGCTCCTTAGCTGCTTTAGACTTTACAAAGCAAAACAAAAAATTAGGGTTTTCCCAAAGAAATGAAATCTTGACAGATGATAGAAAAGTCATACAATGAGATATAAGATAGCGCAGAACTAGTTAATTTTTTTGAATTAACAGTTGATTTTAACTTTGTGCAAGTAAATGTAAATCACATAATTAAACCAAGGTTTGTCTTTCAGTCCAAAGTTTAGGGAAAAGTGATGTATTTCACATAGCTACACAGTCCCAGCTGTGACCTACATATTTTGAGTGCATACATTACCACTGACAGCTGTTTATCTTATCTTATTTAATATAGACGTTACTTCAAAAAAGAAGATGATTACATCCTACGCGTCATGCATTTAGTCATGCATATTAACCAATGACTTAAATTCTGCCAAGTCACTGGTTTTCCTGGCTAGCTCAGGCAACCCATTCCATGCTCTAATAGCACTAGGGAAGAAGGAGTATTTGTACAAATTTGTCCTAGCATATGGGACCAGGGATGTGTCTTTATCTTTGTGTCTTTCAGAGTATTTTATTAAATACTGTTAGTCAGTTTAAGTTCTCTTTTCAACATCTACGCCTCTCCCCAGTAGGTATGGACAGAGTACAGGGATTGCTTTTTGTTGAACAGCTATACTAGGCACAGCACATATCCCATATGGGGGATGACCATACGTCAAAGCCAATATTTTTTGGTGAGATGAAAGGTGGTTGACGAAACAGTTTCTATTTACCTGTGCTGCTAAAGAAATTTGATGCCAGGTTTTGGCTTTTTCCATATGGCCTTGATATTCTTCATTCAGATTGGTCAAACTGAGAAAAGAAAATTCAAAGAGTTTTGAAAACAAGAGAAACTTACTTTTACAGCATTAAAAAGTCTTACAAAGTCAAACATTTCTATACATTAGTAAAATAGTTCTATTTTAATCTAGGCTTGAACCTTTTCGCCAATTTCATTTTCTCTGGCATTTCATCTTTCTGTTCAACAACTGACAGCCATGGGGTTGACATTTTCAACTGAAACACATCAAAGTGTTCATACGATTCAATTTTTAATTATACCAAAACCCAGAATCTCATCTACAAACAAACTGATACACATCAAAGTGAACATAAGTTCTAAGATTCAATTTTTGACTATACAAAAACCCAGAATCTCATCAAAAAAACAAACACATCAAAGTGAACATTAGTTCATAAGTTCAAAGATTCAATTTTTAAAGATAAAAAAAAACAAAGAAACTCTCACCTTATTTCTGGGAAGTAACAGTGGCATGAGAGTAGGCAGTTTGGGACAGTCATTGCTGGAGTCCTGCAACCATATTTAAACAAAACAATTCATTTGCCTGTACATGAATATAGCATAACGTCTAGATTTTTAAAAAAATTTTAAACACCAGAAAGAATGAGTAACATATTATAATATACTCAGAATTCATTCTTATTATAAATCTTGACCTTAACCAAGCCTCACAATGGGTATTTCAGTTCTCTACAAAGTACAGCACATGTCCCATGACATAAATGATTCTTTTAAACACTTTAAAATATCCCCCATTGTGACTCCAACTCTTCGTGAATGTTAAAATAAAAAAAGTTTCTTTTAGTAGATAGGTGTAGGTAATTAACTGCCAGAAAAATTTGCAAAGCCTATTCACTAACTTGCCAAAGCTTTAAAAAAAAATAAGAGTTCAATGGAGATGGCAATGATACCTAACTACCAGAAGAAAAAAATTGACTAGAGGGCTAGCCCTTCACAAATTCTGGTTATTTAAATACTTTAGAACATTTTTTTTTACTCTATTTGAGCTCTGGACAAAGTGGTATAAAAAAGGAAAAGTCATGACAGTCATGTGAGAATAAACACAGAAACAAGTTAAGATTAATGAACTTCTTTAGTGGAGCATTCAATCTCATTCTTAATAATAATAATAATAATAATTTTATTTATAAAGCGCTGTTAACAAACAAAATGTAGGCTCAAGGCGTTGTAATAACATTACAAACACAAACACGACAACAGAAATAAAAAACTAATCTAAAAAAGTTTTAATAAAACCCAGAAAAGAAAGGAAAGCTTGTGATATTAGTGGCAATACTGTTACATAAGAAATGCTTTAAAAAAAATGCTATTACATAAATGCTGACATCAGTTGGATGGTTGATGCCATGGCTATCTTGTAAAATAAATCAACAGCACAGAGAATGTACACCGCCAAATGTTCAGCAAAAGTTTCAGATGTTTCTTCAGAAATGAACATTTTACAATCTGGCCCAAATCTCCTGCAAGTGCATTCCACATGGCCATGGAGTGAAGTGAAGTGAAACTAAAAGTATATTGCATTACTTCAGGCATTAAATCTTGCAACATTTTGTTGCCATACCCCTCTCCCCCCCCCCCCCCACCACTCCCAGCTAGGTGGCTGCATGGTCATGTGGTATGAACTGTGGACTGTTGTTCAATGGTCTCAATGGTCATCCTGCAGGAGGGTTATTGTCTTCAAATTCTGAAGGAACATCCAAAATATATAAAAACAAACATTTGACCCAAAAGGAAAATGATAAAGTTAAATACAGTAAGTGCAGGAAAAATTTATTTTATGTTAAAAATTAATTTATCATCATTTTAGCCAAACAAAAAATATGAAAAGTTAGTTAGACTCACTTTAATTTCACTGTTTCGCCCCAACAATTTGACATCCAACTTGAATAGTAGGACTGGACTTTTATAACAACTGAATGCTAACAAGATTTGTAACATAGCCACTAACAGTTCCCTGGAAGAAAACAAATAACTTTCATGAAATAATGTGCTTACTATAACAATAACTTTCATGAAATAATGTGCTTACTATAACAGTAACTTTCATGAAGTAATGTGCTTACTAAAACATCCCATCCTAAAATGAAGTCTCTAATCTCACTATTTCAGGTGTCAATATTTTTTTTTTTACAACTATTGAATTCTTGAGAAATGCACAAATAAATTTTCATTCAGATAAAAAGCTTACTATTATTATTTTTACAATTATTACTATTCTAATGTTTAAAACTAAATCAGCCATGAAAACGAAAGACTAAGTTTTTTTTTCTTATTAATGAATATATAAATAGAATTATAACTAAATCTTTTTCAAAAGTTAAGATATCCTTCAATAAAATCAACCAATCAAAAAATACTCTGCCTAATTCTCTTTAGAGCATCTTTTGGCTTCACAGAGTATCCCAGTTCTTTTATCAACTCTCCATGACATCTTCTACACCCAAATTTGTACAAATACTCCCTCTTCCCAAGTGCTATTAGAGCATGGAATGAGTTGCCTGAGCTAGCCAGGAAAACCAGTGAATTTAAGTCATTGGTTAATATGCATGACTGAATGCATGACGCGTAGGATGTAATCATCTTCTTTTTTGAAGTAACTTCTGTATTATATAAGATAAGATAAGAATCTTACCATGCACTCTACTGGTAAATATAAAATGTAAATAGCACAGAACCATTCAAGAATGACTCATGTTACTATTCTCTAAGACTTACTTGTGATCAGGCGTCATGTTAAACGTCAAGAGAAGCCCCACCTGGTGGTAGCCAGTAGAGGTCAGCAGAGATTTAGTTCTGGGGTTGTGCCATAGTGGCTGGACAGTCAGGTCTGTCACTTTCAGTTGTATTTCTGGAGCATGTTTGGTTATACACAGCTGTTTAATAGAAAAAAAAATCACTTAATGTGGAGCTGTTTATATAAAACATAAACATAGTTTATAAACAGGTGTACACAATTGGTTTCATACACAACAGTTATATACAGTAATAGATTTTGTTGGCAGACTTTCTGTTTATATCACAAAATGAAACAAAGATGAATCTCTTAGGAGAGGAGATTCATTAAACAATTATAAAGTTATATGTTAACAAAATTTCACTCGAAATTTTAGCCCTGAGCAAATACTGTTGTTAATTTCACTTTGAATTTGTGTTCAAATGCTTGAGGTTTTGATTATTTAATTTGAATACAAATAGGAGCTTGATTCTTTATCAGTCAAACACATGGTGATTGTTGGGATTCCTCAATAAGAATGATGGATAACAATACACAATACATGGTGATTGTTGAGATTCCTCAAAAAGAATGATGGATAACATGGAACAATACATGGTGATTGTTAGGATTCTCTAATAAGATTGATGGATAAGAACACATGAAAATGAGGTGCAAAGACAACTTGAGGTGACCAGCCTAAACATCAAGATTGCTGAATATTTTCAAAAATTGTTAAGTAATATTTGAGAATAATGTCTAGATTAGAAACCTTTTTTAAATACTAAATTTGATTGTATTTCACTTCCATATACAAATGTAGTTACATAATATAATACTCTGTCCTATTAACATATGTAATGTTAGGAATCCAAGTCAATGCTTTATATAAACATCAAGTTACTAACCAGATCTATCAAGTTTGAAATGTTGTCTTGTGAGAGAGGAAGAGTTTCACAAAGGGCAGTAACACAGCTGCTACTTGAAGATAACTCTGAAATCAACAAAACAATATTCTCACAATCACTGCTAGATCTTTAACACACATAAACTTCATAAACTACACATGTTCCTCCATGTTCACAAAAAGGTTACTTCTATTCAATCCCATGTACACACTATGTCACCAAAAAGTCCAAAGACATTTTTCCTATGCAATACTTAAATATTACTAGGTTTTGATTAATATGTTTTGGATGTTCCCTCAGGTTTGATGATTATTACATCCTAGTCCAAACCTCTAGCAGGATGGCAGAGGATGAAGACAGGCAAGGCCCATCATTAGGACCATCGAAACGACAGTCCAGTGTGATAATACCACAGGACCTGGCAGCCATCTAATTGAGCAGACATTAATGAGATTTTTTTGGTAAGCATTTAGAGAATGGATAATTATTGGCTTTTTTTTTATTACATTATAGCATGAAATTTTGGGATGGCATTTAATAATGACATCCTAGTATGACATCATACCACGATATCTTATTATAACATTTTATAATGACATCATACCATGATATCTTATTATAAACTGTTTTTCAAAGCTACAAAATCATATAATGGTATCATAAAGGAGTCCTCATAATGACATTAAAGCATGACATCAAAGAATAGTGTATTTTATTATATTATTTTATTATTATCTTAGTTTAACATCTCATTGTAATATCAGAGTTTAATACTGTGTAGCATATTGCTCTTATCTCTCCTCAAGTAATAAAAAACACCACCTGATTTTTAGGGTTTGGGATTTGTTTCACATTTGTCCCTTAGTCTTTTGGCTTGTTGGGGCACCACACATGATATGTTTACCATCTCTCTCCATTCCTCTCTGTCTTTTTTCCAGGGAGAGCTTCTCTCTCATTGACAGGCTTGTCAACTCTTTGACATTGTCTTCTCAACGCTTCTTTTCCCTGGTACTGTTCCCTGTAGAAAGGTCTTATAGAGCCCTGTAGACCTCATTAAATGGCAGTACAATCTTAGCTTTTTTTTTTTTTTGACGTCAGAAATTTTTCTTGGGCCCCACCACTATGAAGATCATGATAAGGATTTCCTCATTTGGAAGGGTGGGAGGTGAAGTGGGAAGGGGGGGGGGTCCCAAATTTCATTTTTATTACAGAGCTACCCTGAGATGAACTCCAATTGGTGGCAAGGCTGGAAGGATACAGAGCTACCCAGATGGATCTCAAAACATGACTTTGTGGG
The DNA here is from genome assembly GCF_947242115.1 of Biomphalaria glabrata. Taxonomy (NCBI): domain Eukaryota; kingdom Metazoa; phylum Mollusca; class Gastropoda; family Planorbidae; genus Biomphalaria; species Biomphalaria glabrata. The sequence goes on from NC_074719.1 coordinate 2,375,805, forward strand.
TTAATTTCAAAACTGTATCTCACCTTTTGCTGCTCTCAAGACATCATAGGTTGGTATTAAAAGCTTGTCTGTGTTCCAGTGGGGGAAGACAACATAAGGCTCAGTGAGTTGCGTGCCCTTGGGCTGAAAGTGAAAACCTAACCATTTGAGTAACTCCAGGGCCTTGGTGTCAGAAGCCAATTCATTGTTCAGTACACATAACTGAGAGTTGTTCTCTGGTGTGTGAAGCCTCTTCAGTGCAGCATCCATCTAAATCAAGCATTGAATAACATTGTAGAACAGTACAGTTCTTATGAAAAAAAACAACTTTTTTCAACCAAATGTAAGTTAGAGCACAAGTTAAACTTGGCATTGACATTAAAACAAATCATCCATTTATTTTCTTGCTTTGTAAACATAATTCTAATCACTCAATGGTTGTCTGCCTTAGATAGTACTTGAAATAAACAATTACATTTTTTTATTGATTTATTTTTTTTAGACTGAAAGCTTAACTCTTACAGATAAAATATATACAGCTTTGGAAAAAAAAGCCTTGAAATAAAAATCTATATAATCATATTACTGAGGGGCCATTTAGTTTAACTAATGCTAGAATAAATAATTATTTTCCAATAAATATTTTTTTTAATTTATTAATAGTTTTTCTTTTAAACATTAAAGTAAAAGAAATACTTATGTACCAAGAAAATATGTACCATTTGTATATTTTTATTTAAAAAAAAACAACTTAAACTTATTGTAATAGTTAAAAGCATAAAACTGAAGTTTCCTAACTTTAAACAATGAAGAGCTCACCAAATCAATAAGACAGGGGATGACTTGAGGTCTCTTGTAGCAATCTTGTAACAAACTTTTGACTTGTCTCTGTAACAGCTCAATGTTTTCTTCTTTTGTTGGGACTGGAAATAAAAATGAATTAATTAATTATTAATTAATTATTTTTCATATAAAGTACTAAGTACCTATTGAAGACTTTGTAAAACTATTAATTCATAATCTTTGTGACATTAAAAAATGCCTGCTCAATATTGTTGGTTGGCAGGGAAACTAAAATCCCTATAATTTTTCAGGAAATTAATTTATTAATAAAGTTCTATAATCTAATGATTAAAGGCCAGGAATGACCAAACGTAAGACATTTGGTTTTCTTCAAATGTCAGATCTATGCATAACCTACCAGTTGGGACATCTTCAGGTAGGTTCAAGACAGGTTGAACAGACTCCTCCTCCACCTGTCTCTCACAGCTGTCAATCAACTGATCAAGCTCCGCATGTCTGATCTCACTCAAACTAATCTTTGTGTCTTTGCCAATCAATTTAAACCCAGCCCAGTGACACACATGGCCCCTCCTACACATAAATAAAACCATGGATGTAAATGTACATTTGTTCAATTATTTTTACCTTATTTACACATTCAACATAGTTTAGAACCAACAATGTATCAACTTCAACACATTCAACACATACAGTAACATAACACATTTCTTTCACTTCCTAGGTCCCTCCCCCTCAACAAAAGTACCTTTTATGTTCCCTGATGGCCTTGACCCCATTACTAAGAGCCTCAGATATAAAGGCAGATTTTTGTAAAGTAAAATAAAAATGGAAGAAAAATGTGTGAAGCATGTCGTCTGCTATTGGCCACATACAAACCAGCACACTAGTAGCTCCTGGGGAAATAATAGGATAGAAAAAAAATCTGAAAGTTATTAGTTCATAGGATTGGTTCATTTAGATAGAAGGGACTTTGAAGGCATGATTTCATTAAAGACAAAAAACAAAGGTAATAAATGAAATAAAAAAAAACATACATTTAGTTTCATATTAAGTCCAAGTATTGTCATTGTGTTGTTTACGCTATGGCACCCCTGTAATAATGCAGTGGGTACCGAGTCACATAGGTGTGACTGGCAACACAACTGCAGACTCTTTGGCCCACCAGGGAGGGCAAATTCCACCCACTGAACAGGCCGCAAGCTTTCATCAAGCCCTGGCTATAATACAAAAAACAGAAATGGAAAAGTGGTTTGAGTGCTGGGACAAGTCCCAAAAAGCCCGTGTAGTCTGGGAGCGCATGAGGCGCCCTGACCGCACTTCCCCGTGGTGGAGACTGTCCAGGCCTGAGCAGGACAGGCCACTGTCCTGTTGGCTCATATTTCTCGCGGCTATGGCCAAATTTTGATTCACTGTGCCCCCGCTGCGGGGAAGAAGAGGAAACCGTGCCTCATATTCTGTTTAACTGCCCCAGACTAGCTGATCTCCGTCTCGACAGGTCTGGGAAACCCAAAATTCTCGACCTGTATGGCGACATTTATGCACTATGCAAGACAGCAGGGTTTCTGTCCAGAGCTTTTGCAAGAGAGGATTTGAGATTCTCAAGCCCTCACTCTAATGGAGTTTGATGATGATGATTGTGTTGTTTACTTGTAAACAGCTATGAGCCTATTTATGCATGCATGTTATCTAAAGGGCAGATGATGTAAAGGTTATCTGTTTCTTTGGCCTACAGTTAACAAGGGTGTCATGTGCCCAGCACAACGACCAACCGCCTTTTCTTTTCCCCAACATTAGAGATAGGTGGACTCAGAGGTGCCCAAAGACCCTGAAATGAAAAATCCAGGGAAATGAACCCGAGACCTTCAGTTCATGTTATTCAGAAGTAAATTTACAAGTATATTAGGATCAGAATCTAAGATCCACATTGTTCTTCCATCACAAGCTTGAGCTTTACACTTCTTAGCCTGATAGATTTAAATTAAACACACAGACATTAGCTGGGAAAAGTACATAATTGTTCTGCTATTCTATGTACTTTCTTTAGGCATGTTCAAGGACTTTAGATCAACATAAACTAAGTAATGCAAATATGCATAAATCAGTCAACATTGTTATTAAGAGCTGGTAAATGTAGATTACAGAACTATAATTGCACTGTTCCACAGGTTTGGGTAAATGGATTAGAACAGTTTCATAAGCTTTTCTTTGTAGTAGATGAATACAAATTTTGAAGTACAAGAGTGTGTTTTTTATTTACCAGCAGAGAGAAAAGCATTAGCCAATTTCATTGGACACTCCTGGTCAGTTCTGGCAGCAGAAAGGCCACTCGTTGATAAAACCACAAGCTTAGCTCTAAGCTTTAAGCTTAGAATATCTGTGACTGTCACAAGATGTGATGAGTCATCGCTGTCCTCTTTGATAACATCGGGAGTAACCAGCAGCCATCCTTCCTGAAGACAAGCCCAAGTAGCTGAAACATTTTTCACAGTATATGAATTAGTATTTAGTAATACCTGATAAGTATTTTATTAGACCTAGACTTTACTAGATAGATCTCTATAGTCTCTAGATCTAGATATGATCTATGCTGTTTAAACAATCATCAGAGAGATGGAAAACGCCATAGTTTCCGACGGTCGAGGACAGATGCAGACGGCGAAAGGAAAATCTAAATCGACCACCTGCAGACAATGGTTATGCTTGCCTTGGGTGTGGCAAAACATGTAAGTCACAATTGGGGCTGCACAGCCATGGGAAATACTGCATTCCTCACTGATCTTCGGACTCAAAGACAAGCCTTATTATTATTATTAACTGATAAATTTAGTTAGTAGAAGGTTTACTTTAGTCTTCAGTTTATGTGCAGTCTTTCTATTTGTGACTTACTATAATAAACAAGAGGTCATTATAAAATTAAAAGGGCTGGCAATGTTTTCAACCTAAGTTATAACAGAAGATAATTTTACCTTTATTTCAGACTTACAAAAACTAACTGTATAAGATAAGTTCATAGTCGATTAGAAACAAGTCAATGCCTAGTGAGGAGATAAGGTAGTCAATCTATAATTGGGTTAATATTTTGAAAAGTCAAGTAATTGTGATTTAAGTTATTATATTTCTATGTGAATTGGTGTAATTCAATGCATTCTATGGATATATATGTATATTTGTAATAAACTTAATGTGTCTGCTGTGACCTTCTTCCCTAGTGCTATTAGAGCAGAAAATGGGTTGCCTGAGCCAGCCAGGAAAAACAATGACTAGGCTGAATTTTAGTCATTGGTTAACATGCATGACTAGATGCACGACACATAGGACATAATCATCTTCTTTTTGAGGTAATGGCTGTAGTTTATAAGATGAAGATGTGTCATTTAGTCGATGTCTGAATGTTTGATGCACAAGTGTCTCACACAGTCCTCCATCCTGATGAATCTTACAAATATAATCATAAGCACGAGCCCAATGTCAAACATGGTGACAGGGATCTAGTCTGTTTTGTCAACAATCTAATGTGCACATAGAAATTCTTAAACCCTCTATAGCAGCCTGAAAAGAGAACTAATTAATTTTAGAGCTAGCCAATTTGATTTGTACTAAAACAAAATTGATGCTGTGTTAAAAGTTACAATAAGTTGGTTCTAAAACTAGAGAATATAATAGTTGTAGAATATAGTAAGTACCGGTATATTTTAAAGTCATGGTTATTATTGACCTACCTATATGAACCAGTTCTGCTGTTTCCAATCTTGACAAAAGTTCATGTCTGGTAGAGTTATCCCCCACAACCTTGTCAGTGCCCAGGCATCCAGCCACCAATGACAACTCTGCGTCTGCTTTTTCCAAATGTGACTTTGGTTTCCATTCTTTGTTGTGAAGTCTAATTCTAAAAAATGTCACAAGCTTCTATTTTAGATTTCTAGCAGAATTAAATATGTATGGCTTGTTTCTTACAAAGACTGATGTTAATTACAAAATTTCAGTTTGCCACCATTTTTTAAGCCATTATTATTTCAAGAGGAAGCATTTTTTGTTGAATTTTTTCCAACATATGACTAGTGATTGTAAATAACTTTATGGAAATACAAAAGCATTGGAGTGTTTCTGGACACTATGAAAAGTAGATTAAATCTGATACCAGATCAAGAGTTGATTGGTATTTTCTGAGAGCTGGCTGATTCATGGAAATCCCAAAGACAATGATGAGCTGAGCTTTACAACTTCTCTACATGCATAAACTATATTGGGTGGCCTAGTGGTATCTATAAGCTAGGATCTATTCACCCTATTTCCCAGTGGAGAATCATCCAACAAGTACAAAGCCAACATTTTGTTTTGTTTATTTTACAGGTTTCTGATGTTTCTTCAGATTTGAAGACTATTACAAATTTGGTTAAACCTCCCCCAGGAAGATGGGGAATGGCATTGGGCAGGGTTTGAACCCAGGATCATTGGGACAACCATCTAGAGTGTATACCAGGCAGCCATCTATGAAAATCTCTAGAAGATATGATGTATAAAACTCAGACCATGTAAAAATAGGTGATGAATAATGTTTTTATTTTTTATATGAAATTTTAACTTACGAGGGATGAACATTTGGACAGCCAAAAACCAATGCATTTCTCTGGTCACTGATCTGCTTATAGGATGTGACATCATGTGTTGAGGATATGATGTCTGTGTGAGTCCAGGTATCAGAACACAGAGTTGTGTAAGTGTGTACTGCTAGCAACTTTTGTCCTGTGTAGATAAACATTTGTTGTGTAAGTGTGTACTGCTAGCAACTTTTGTCCTGTGTAGATAAACATTTGTTGTGTAAGTGTGTAATGCTAGCATCTTTTGTCCTGTGTAGATAAACATTTGTTGTGTAAGTGTGCACTGCTAGCATCTTTTGTCCTGTGTAGATAAACATTTGTTGTGTAAGTGTGTACTGCTAGCATCTTTTCTCCTGTGTTGATAAACATTTGTTGTGTAATTGTGTACAGCTAACATCTTTTCTCCTGTATAGATAAACATTTGTTGTGTAAGTGTGTGCTGCTAAAATCTTTTGTCCTGTGTAGATAAACATTTAATACTATCAAGTGAGACAGACATATTAACAAGATGTCTGACTAGCACAGCTGTCAGACAGTAGTCAGTGCTTCTATGCTGTCCAAACCAGACTACAGATTATTTGTGAAGTGGTCCTGCCAGTGTAGGCCCATTACGGAGAGAAGGCACCTTCAGTAAAATTGTTTAGGGAAACATAGATGCCTCCTATAGAGCGCCCAGGTCTCAGAGCCATACAAAAGTGTGGGGAGAACCACTGCTTTGTAGAGACTGATTGTCAGTTGAAGCAGACATATTTACCACGCATACAAGATCAAGTCAAATAACCCTGATGATAATTTGTAAATACTCCTAAAGAGACTTCTAGCCTAATCTCATCATGTTCTATTCATGGTTTGCCTAATCCAAATTTTAATATGCGAATCTGAGGAGTGCACAGCTGAAAGATAATTTAAACGTGAAAATGTAAATAAAAAAAAATAATTAAAAAAAAGCATTACAAACAAACCAAAAAGAGGGCTTGATAAACGCTGCCAACTGAGGTATGGAAATTCAATATACGGAGTTGAGTTTTCTAACAAAAATTTATTGAAGGGTCACAAAAAACATACAATTTATCAATTTAAACTAAAACCTTTGTTAACTTCCCTTGGCTCTTAACAATGACTTTTTATTACTGTACTTCTGTAATATTATATTATAACATGTACCCTTAACCAAATTACTAATGCATTTATATTACAATAATTATGATTATGCCCCTAGAAAGTACCCCTAATTTAAATACTTAATGACATCAAGCAGCACAAACAAATGGACTTGACTGTCATCCTTTACCTGGAAGCGTAACAAAACTTGGATCAAAATTATTTTGATTTGTTCCGCTTTTCTTGGAGGTGTGGCCAGGAAGAGAAATTTGATTGCTGTCGGATTTGGAGGTCAGCTTGAGACCAGCTGAGCTCTGTGGCCTGTGGGCTAGAAGTCTTGGGTTTGATACTTCTCTTAGATTTATTTTCGTCTCAGCTGATACAAAAAACCAAAACAAACTTGAGCCAGATAAATTAGATAAAAGAATATGGAAAAAAAATACATTTAAAAAAATTAGCTTAGCATTTTTTTCATCCAATTTATGTCAGCAACCTAAAGATGTGATCAGCTTTTTTTAAAAACAAGAAAGTTCTTGACTACTGAGTAAAATTGTGCAAAATATGTAGGTCACAGCTGGGGCTGCTTAGCCATGGGAAATACTGCATTCCTCATTAAACTTCTGGCTCAAAGACAAGCCTTATTACAGAGTAAAAGATTTTCTAAGTTCAAAATATTAGTTTCTAGTAGGTATTAACATAAGACATGTCTTGCTATTCATGTCAGTCATGTCTTGCTATTCATGTCAGTCATATCTTGCTATTCATGTCAGTCATGTCTTGCTATTCATGTTAGTCATGTCTTGATATTCATGTTAGTCATGTCTTGATATTCATGTCAGTCATGTCTTGCTATTCATGTCAGTCATGTCTTGCTATTCATGTCAGTCATATCTTGCTATTCATGTCAGTCATGTCTTGCTATTCATGTCAGTCATGTCTTGCTATTCATGTCAGTCATGTCTTGCTATTCATGTTAGTCATGTCTTGCTATTCATGTCAGTCATGTCTTGCTATTCATGTCAGTCATGTCTTGCTATTCACATTTGTGATGTACTTTTTATTATTCCGCAAGAAAAAAAGTACTTTGAAAAAATTTGTTAAAGCACATTTTTATTAGAATATGTTGTCAGGGTTCAATTTCTGTGCTTGTGTTGACTTTGTCTTGGCTCACTAGAGGTATCACAAATACATACAGTTACTACTTGAGACTCTTCAACTCCAGATATGACTTATTACTAAATAAACTTTAACTCCTGATAATAACTATGAATAACTATAATATTCAATAAATCACACAATGACATGGACTCTCAAATATTATTCAATGAAATATATAAATACATAAAGCAAGCGTCCACCCTTCCTGGACCGGGAGCAAGACCTTACTAGCTTAACACACTCTCTCGCACATTCAACGAAGACTTAATCACTCAGTCCACAACACATGCAATACTATACACATTCACAACAAGGGGATATAACAATCCTACCAAAATATCAAAGTAGCATTCATTCTTGCCATACCTCCCCCTGACATATGTATTTGTTAGAACTAAATTAATATTGTACATTAGAAACATTAATATTCAGCATCAAACTTTAAAAAAAAATAATATCCTGCTTTTTCACCTTCACTTTCCTCGGTAGAAGTGTCGTATTGACTCAGAGTTTCTCCAGAGCTCTCCATGCAGTATTTCACAACTCCACCGAGACGTGCCAATCTACGCTGCGTCTCTAGCTCATCCTGAAGACTTAGCGAGCTCAACTCATTCTGGACAACTCTGTCTAACAGCATTAGGCAAGGGACATAACTGACGTGAAACCTGTTCAAATATTAATCCACTGTCAACATCTCACTATTGTAACATAAATGAAAATAAAACCAACAAGAATTAAAACAAAAATGTAACTGAATGAATTTAACCCAGACCAATGCAATAATAAATACTATCATGCAATAAGCATATCCTATTCAAGTTTTGGGACCTTTTTGAAATTTTTCAAATACAGCGCTTTAAAAATGTATTGAGTTCAATCTTTTGGAAAAGTACATAATTCCATATTTTTAAAAATGCATTGCATTGGTTGTCTGGTCAAGTGGTATGCACTTTGGACTATTGCAACAATGGACCAGAGAGCAATGAATATTATAGCTTTTATATAGCGCTACTTTCATGCTTATAGCCTGCAAAGAGCGCTTTGGATTGGTCCAATCTCATTTGTGGACCAGTGGGGGGGATGGGGTATCTAGGAGTTGGTTTTCCGTGCTGCCTTTAGGCGCTCAGTAAACGCAACTCTGCCAGAGTCGGGTGTCGAACCTCCAGCCCCCCTTCTAGGTAGCCAAGACAAGCCAAGTTCAAGTGCACTTAGCCTCAAGACCACGCTTCCCACTGAAGCAATGAATATACTTGGAAAATGTGTTGAATGAATGCAATTAAAAATGAATTCAAAATGTGCAGCAGCATTCTTATCAAATGTTTTCTTATATACAACAAACTGTCATTATGATGATAAGGAATGGTGGTTGAGTGGTTAAATGTTTGGCTTCTGAACCAAAGGGTATAGTGTTCATATCCAAGTGAAGACTGAAATGTTAGACTTTTTTAGGATGACCCTTAGTTCATCCAACTCTAATGGATACCTGACATGAGCTGGGAAGTAAAGGCAGTTGGTCATTGTGCTGGCCACATGATACCCTCATTAGTCATCAGCGATAGAATCAACTGAGGTTTATATTATCTGCTCCCCCCCCCCCATAGATTGCAAGGTCTGAAATGGTACTTTTCTATGATCATTTTAATAAAATCAAGTTTTGGTTTGCTTCTCATTTTGCCTTTGCTTACACATCACACATCATTTCAATAGTATTTTAACATATTATGATGACATTCTATTTTGAATAGACTGACTTGGATTACCTGTCAGACAAAGACTTGTTCTCATGATCTGTCAAGGCACCAAAGGGACACCACTTTAATTGCTTGTCTGGTATTATGACAAGATGGCTGCCTACTTCCAGTTTGTCAAGAATATCTGACACAGGGTTGATTAGCAACTCATAAAGCAGCATAAGTGCGGGCCTGCCACGTTTTTTACTGCTGAGATTTTCATCATCCTAAATGATAAATAAATAACCTACAATAACGTTATCTATCAAGAAAATGAAGTATAGATGATTCATTTCTTTAAAAAAAAAAAGCAGTAGGCTTACATCAAGATTATCTGGCCAAAATAATGACCAATAGAAATTAAATGCTGGCTGGAATTTCTGAGAAATGCCAAGCAATTTTAAAAACCTACGTACTGTAATAAATTTGTATAGTTTTAGTTTTGCATACACAGTCTACCATTCAGCCAATCTGGCTCATGTTACTTTACAGTTGTCCAATTATAGTTGGCATTTCACTAATGTCAATCACTAGTCTTTAAGATTCAGATTTACTATTTGAAAGGAAATGTACTACTTTCAATTCTTTTCAATTCTTGAACTATTTAGCTGAAAGTCAGTATATACTACTAAGAAGCATAAACAATGCAATTACTCATTACAAAACTTGTCAAAGAACACACATGAAATATACAGTCCATAAACATGTGGAGCTAGAGCTGAGAGGCCAAAACTGCTTTGCTACGGCTTGGCTACCTAAACAAGGAGGGTCACGTTTGAACCCCAACTCAAGCAGAGTTGTGTTTACTGAGTGCCTTAAGGCAGCATGGAAACCTTCTCCCAGGTACCCCTTGCCTCCATTGGATTGGACCAATGAGCATGCTGTAAGCATGAAAGATGGGCTTTAATAAAAGCAAATTAGAAAAAAAAAATCCTCACAGGGCAAGATGGAATGAGTAAACACATGTTCCAGAAGCTGAAAATTAGAACTCATGAAAAAAGCCCGATAGGCCCAAATAAGATACTGGCTCCAAAACAACTCTTTAGAAAAAAAAAACTGTTTCCTGATCTGGAAGCCACTAAACAGTTCATCTCTGATCTGGGACATTCCAACATAATAAAATGTAGAAGAAGAAGCCTTCTTCAAAACCCTACAATTCCTAATATCCAATTAGGCCATTACATTGTTAACAGTATTAAATAACATGCTACAACCTGTTTTGTTAGGAATAAAACAAGATGCAAGAAAATAAAATCCCAAGCCTTACATCACAGAGTTTCTTGACTTGAACAAAATATTTGTCTGGGAGTTTAGAAGGAAGAGCTCTGGACTCACTAGTTGTTAGAAGTTCTGCCGTGTTCCAGCCTGACTTGATATCCTGGAGCAAATCAGTGATCTGCAATAGAAGTTGAAGATAAAGCACTACTTGAGATCTTTAAGACAGTAAAAGATACTTAGATATAAATTTATCAAACAACTGGCACTTCTAATAATGATTTCATAATGATTTCATACTTTTTATTATTTGACACTAGGGGTGCACCGGACAGTACTTTTTGATAACCGGCTGGGGCCGGATATGACCGGATAGTAAAATTTGATATTCAGCCGGGGACGGAGCCGGAGCCCTAAGTGTCTTGTTAATAGCTTGTGTTGCTGAACATTTTACGAAACTGTTAAATAACATGTGACCTATATTGGTTGGTATTATTTTTTTTCCTTTTATAAAGGTTATTGTTTTAAACTCTGTTACTGATTGATTTATTCAAGTTTAACAGTATTTCTAAAAATCTGTATGGCATGAGTGTGTCTGTGTGTATGTAAAGGATGTGTGTAGGAAGGTCAATGTAAATAATGTTAGTATATATTTAACTAGTTACTAATGTAAATCTCATAAGTAAAGTGCAATCTGCTTGTATAGTGGTCGCATGTATGTGTTCATGAATTTCAGACCAACAACCTGGTCAGATATACCTAGTGAGCCTACACATGTAGTCCTAGTGTAGTGTGTATAGTTGTTTGTGTTAACCATCACGCATTGTTTTTTCCTTGAGCATACGCACGCAATAGAGTTGGGTGTCAGTCAAAAAAGATAACACATTGGCATGGTCAGTCAAGCATGTAGATAAATTATACCCGTCCACTAGTTAGAGGTCAAGGGTTGTTTTTTGTTTTTTTTACACTCCAGCATATTGTTTCTTTGTTTGCTAGATCTATCTGCGGTACTATTATTCAATTTATTTTATGCGATTTTAAAATTTACTGTAAGTTTTTCCGTTATTTATGTGTAAAAGTCGTCCTAGCCTGATACACAGTGGCTAAGTACGCATCTTAAGTAAAAAAAAATAGTAATAACAAGGAGTTAATTGACTGTCACAAATTATTAAGAATATTATTATCAAATCAAGACACATATTTGCAGGAATAATATTCAAGTTAACACATTAGAAAAATTATTTAACTGTAATATTTATTGACAGTGTAATATCCTTTGTTATAGCACGTTGTGTGTTTTCATTCTGGCTTAAAAAATGGTCAATGTCTATCAATAAATTGGGTGTCAAGGACCAAAGAAATAAAATAAAGCGTAGGGGGTATTTAGTTCTCCATTTAAAGATAGCCCTGGTCGTGTCTTCTACAAAATAATTAGTTACTGGCTTACTGGGCTATATAATCTTGCGGTTTGTGTTCTGTGTAGCTAAAGACTCGTTTAGATGCTGTGATCTTTAGTCCAGCTTACTAATTGAGATTTATGCTCAAGTAACTCGGCACACTTGAAAAGGTGTGTCCTCTAGCCCAACCACGTGATTAAGATTTTTCTCCAAATAAGCAAACTCTTTGTCCGGATACCGTGTAGATGTTTGGCTTGAAATCCATTCGTGTGACCTCTATGAAGTGCTTACGTCCATCGTATCTGACTTGTGGTCACCTGTCAATCAATGAACTCAATGTGATGGACTAAACAAATAAAAGGTGGAGGGAGTTGTTCATCTGGAATTATACCTAGTTACCTTAGAGGTGTGGCTATGGTAGTCCAGCCCCAGTAATTAAGATTAACTACTAAATAAACAAACTCAGTTCCCTCGAAAGGTGCGACCTCTAGAGAGTGTCAATACGATGACATTACACCTACGTCCATCGCATTTATGGTCACCTGCCTATAAAAAAAAACTCAATGTGATGGACTAAACAAATAAAAGGGGTGGGAGTTGTTCATCTCTACCTCTGGAGATATACCCGCACAGCTAGACAGACGTCTGGTCAGCATGACGTAGTCAAGGAATGTTGCATTTTAACATGTTAACTAACCTACTCAAAGGTCAAGACAAATTGAAAAAAAAAAGTGCCAGCCATTGCTGCTCTGTATGTAAAGCGCATTTATGATGTAAATTTCCATTTATGATTTATATTAAGTTATTAACACGCCTTGTCTTTATAATAAACGATGTTTGGTGCATATTTATAATGGCTCTATTTTTATGCACATTATTTTGTTTTAATATAAACATTAATACATTCTACAACAGACATTAATGGAACGAGGTCCACTTTATGCATATTAAATAGGTGTACTTTTTACTATCCGGTAGTGATATCCGACCGGAGCCGAATAGCACCAGATAGTAAAAAATGCCGGATATTCGGCAGAAGCCTGAGCCGGAGCGACTATCCGGTGAACCCCTATTTGACACTAATCTGTCATAATAAGTACTTATTGAATTTATTTTTTTTAATGATAATGGACAGACAATAACAGATTATGGTCCAATTTGTTAATCCAATTTATTTTTAAAAGCTATAAAAAAGCTTGTTAAATGTTTTTCTTACTTTCTTAGTTAAATTTTGGCTTGAACCTTTGGTAGAATAAAATCGGGTCACACCTTGTCCAGGAGAGAGTACCCAAAGTAACAGGATGTTGTCTAATAATGAATAATACAAAACTGTTGCATTCTGGGATGAAACTATTCGATTCATATGATCAGTACCCCAAACCTGAAGAAAAGCAATTGAAAACGTCTATAAACTAAGCAAATATATTTCACAAAAACTAATATAGTGAAACTAAAATACAAAGATAAAATATATCAAACATTTAATTCTAGATTTTTAAATCACTTCTTGAAAACAAACTTATAGTAAGTTCTAGCTCTTGAAGATAACAAAACCTCCTTGATTATACAGGTATTATTCCTTTTTTAAGCAGTTAATAACATAATAACACATTTTTGTTTTGTTTTCATTGAAATTTATTTTTTTGCTTTCCATTTATTGATCCTTTAAATGTCAGCAGTATATCACTACAAAACAGTCTGTGCCAAGGAAAAATAGAAGGACATAAAGATAAAGGACTATTTCTTATTCCAGATCCTAGGATGAATTAATATAAGTGCTCTTTCTTTCCTAATGCATTGCCTGAATCAGCTAGTGACTTAGTAGAGTGAAGACACTAATTAATATGCAAAGGGACACACAAAATAATTGAATTTAATTATTCATATAACCTCAAGCATGAGGTCAAGGCTGTGATTGCCTGCCCTACACGTGGCCTGGAAGTTTGGAAGAGAGATCACTGTTCGTTTGCGCTGTGCCTCAGCATACTGCAAGCACGCCATCTTGTTTGACATCACTGACAAGATAGTCTGCATTCCATCATAGCATTGGCTTAGCTGTTCCTCATACACTTCTGGACAAAAGGAATCTTCTTCTATATGCTTCGAGATTTTCTCTTCTGTGTAAGAAAAGAAATTAGCTATCTTGAAATGGGTAATAATACAATGATTTTTATCACTACAAAAATTTTTGGTAAGGTCAATCCTCTTTAGTTATCAGGTTCGCTCATATACCAAAGACCCATATTTAAAATGGGGATTAGAAGGGCTTTTATTTCATGAGTTAAGTCACAGGAAGTTGTCTGCCCCTTGAACACTACAGAAAACTGCTACAATCAATCTTCACTTCAAGGTTTCTATATTTAAAGACATTTCTAAGAATAGTCTGTAGCATTGGGACTTAAAAAATATAATAAATAAGTGAGTCAAAAATTTCATAGAAAAACAAAGCACTATGAAGATCAATTTAAGTGCCATTTCACCTTCACTGGCAAAGAGGAAAGTAGCTGGCAGCAGACGGCCTCTGAAAGAAAGATCTCTGGAGAGATCTTACAAAGGTCATGGGACACAATCTGAGGCCTGAAAAAAAAAGCCCTCGCTAAAAACATGCAAGGGCAATGAAAAGAGAACTCATATAAACCCCCTGCGGACAAAGTTTTTTTTTGCATCCAGGTCACATCTCTTTCTCCTTTCCTATACCAGTTCAAAAGGGACACCACACTTTACACATGACTTTTTATTTTATTTCGTCAGTCATAGATCTAGACTTTACATCTCGCCTTTATCTAAAGACACACTTTATTCACACTTAATTTTTCTTTTATTTATTTATGAAATCCCCCCCCCCCCCCCCCCCCCACACCACCACAAACTAGGAAACAACAATGTAAGAACTTTCTTCCCTCACTGACCTAGATAAGGTATAAGCTTCATAAAAATCTTTTGTGCTTCATCAGTCTCCAGAAATTGAGAACTATCTTTCAGTATGCAGGCTTTGTAATACTCAGCAAGGATTTCTAGGTCAGTGAAGCCAAATCGTTCAGCAAGGGATAAAGCTTCCCTGAAGAGAAGATGAAACGTGATAGGTTTGTTTAGTCGTCAGTTAATTAGACTGACCATACAACTAACAACAAAGAAAGTCTATAAGATTTGACTTATTAATATCTTAATTTTTTGCAGACTATTTCAAAAACAAAAAAGGAATAAAATTTAAGCAATGGAACAATTTTTATTTCTCAAAAAACTAACTAATGATGAAGAAAAAACAAAAAAATATATATATATATATATACCGGTATATATGTATATATTAGTTTTTCAGTCTGAAGAGCAGCAATCTAGCTAACAGTTAATTTCAACTTAACACAATAAAAAAACATAAAAAATACTATTATTTGTTTTCTAGGGAATGTGACATTCATCTTTTAAGAGATTTTCTTTTTGAATCACCCAAACAGTTTCAACCAATCAAAGAAGACATTACTATTCAGAAAGAAACTCCACATCATGTCTCAGCGATGGTTTGTTTATTAATTATCAATAAATACTTAGCTCTTGAAAAAGATATCTTTCAGAGATGCTGGAGGTGAATAGATCACACCCATCACAAGCCTGCATCAAACATTACAAGGCAAGCCCTCACCTTGAACCCCCCAAGGAAAGAAAGAGGAAGAGCAGACTGCCCAGGAATACATAACACTGTGATTTGGAAGCATTTGCAGAACAGATGGGCAAGATATGGGGACAGTTGAAGAAACTTACCCAGAACTTGTAAGCCTTAAGGAAGCTGGTTCGTGGCCTATGCCCCAAAGGGACCACAGGAAGAGATAACTTAGCTCTAGATATTTAGTTACTTGTCTTTATGCAATCTTAAGTAATGCATGACTATTTCTATTGGGGCAGACTTATAGTAGCTTACTTGCAGTAATACAGACTGTACTGGGTTTGTCCCATGTTTTTGTAAGCTGCGGCCATCTTACACTGAGCCCTGGCAACACTAGAGTTATCAACATTACGACACAGACTCAACACCTGAGTGTAATGCTCCAAGGCTTGGCTGTAAAAATCAAAGTTTGGTGCACATCAAATACACTTTCAGACAAATTAATGTATTTTTTAAAGTTTTTTTAAACTATGAAATTTCTTGATACACATTCATGTATTGGAGCATGACAACTAAAAGCATGTAGAAACATTACATGAAAGAACTCAAGTCTTACTTGAAATCTTCCATCAAACACAAAGTATCAGCAAACATTTCATGAGCCACAGCCATCATCTTCCTGTCTTTAAGCTCTGTAGCTATAGCAAGATGTTGCTTGTGAAAGCCCAGTGCTAGAGAATATTTCTTCAGTGCTGCATGGACACTGGCCAGACACCTAGATGAATTAAAAAATAAATGATTACAAGAAACTGTACTTGAAGATATCACATCAAAAGACTGCAATATGGCTTACAAATAAGATGACTGTAGCACAATATTATTATTTGATAAAAAACAGGCTGTTTTTTTATATTTGTAATTACTCTTTTTGTTAGTATAATAAATAGCATTATTTATTCAATCAGTATAATAAATACTTTCTAGACCTAGAACTATGTGACTTGGAGTTAGCTTTTAGTCTACAGTAATTGCCTAATAATTCCAAAGATTAAGGATGAGTGCAGTATTTCACATGACCACACAAACCCAGTTGTGACCCGCATAATTTGTCACACCTGATGCGGACAAAGCCATTGTCTGTTGTGGGTCTATTTAAGTTTCCGACAGTCAGTGAGTCTCATTTTGTCATCCAAAAATGTATTAATTTTTATTCTAAAAACAAATGTATTGAAGTTGTGTTAAAATGACAAGCATTTCCTAAACGAAACAAAACATTTTCTTATAACAAGCAAAAAGTGGTAATGGATACAAAATACAACTCTGTTCAATAATCAAGATAGTGAAAACAATGGGAATTTCACAGTTAGTAACATTGTTATGAAACAATGGAATTTCACACAGTTAGTAACATTGTTATGAAACAAGGGAATTTCAGAGTTAGAAACATTGTTATGAAACAAGGGAGTTTCACAGAGTTAGTAACAATGTTATGAAACAAGGGAGTTTCACAGAGTTAGTAACATTGTTATGAAACAAGGGAGTTTCACAGAGTTAGTAACAATGTTATGAAACAAGAGAGTTTCACAGAGTTAGTAACATTGTTATGAAACAAGGGAGTTTCACAGAGTTAGTAACAATGTTATGAAACAAGAGAGTTTCACAGAGTTAGTAACATTGTTATGAAACAAGGGAGTTTCACAGAGTTAGTAACATTGTTATAAAACAAGGGAATTTCACAGAGTTAGTAACATTGTTATGAAACAAGGGAATTTCACAGAGTTAGTAACATTGTTATGAAACAAGGGAATTTCACAGAGTTAGTAACATTGTTATGAAACAAGGGAATTTCACAGAGTTAGTAACATTGTTATGAAACAAGGTAATTCCACAGAGTTAGTAACATTGTTATGAAATGGGAATTTCACAGAGTTAGTAACATTGTTATGAAACAAGGGAATTTCACAGAGTTAGTAACAATGTTATGAAACAAGGGAGTTTCACAGAGTTAGTAACAATGTTATGAAACAAGAGAGTTTCACAGAGTTAGTAACATTGTTATGAAATGGGAATTTCACAGTTAGTAACATTGTTATGAAACAAGGGAATTTCACAGAGTTAGTAACAATGTTATGAAACAAGGGAGTTTCACAGAGTTAGTAACAATGTTATGAAACAAGGGAATTTCACAGTTAGTAACATTGTTATGAAACAAGGGAATTTCACACAGTTAGTAACATTGTTATGAAACAAGGGAATTTCACAGAGTTAGTAAAATTGTTATAAAACAAGTGAGTTTCACAGAGTTAGTAACATTGTTTTGAAACAAGGCAATTTTGCTAAATGTTGCAAATTAACTTTCATTATCATCATTAGTCCCTTAAAATCCTGAAATTTAAAATCCCAGTCTTCATTGAGATTTGAAGACAGGCGCGTAACCACCCGGCCACCATGCCCTTGTTTAACAGACATACTAGTAATTATTGTATTCTTTTACAAACTACATCTGCTTTGCCTTTTTACAATCAGTGTAACTAGCAAGACTGCTATTAAATGTACAAGGATGAAGGAAACTATCATCTAGTGAAAATATTTTACAGGGATAATGTCAAAAACTTCTGCAAAAATGATGATGAGATGACTGTGTTAATAAACTCAGAATAGCCAATATACTTACCCATAAGCTTGTCCAATAGACTTCTGATTACAAGTGGCCTGAGACTTTTGTAGAAATACATTGTAAGACTGAATGGCCTCTTGATAATTTCCTATGATATAAAATCTTTATAAAGTAAATATAGAAATAGGGCCTAATGGAAAATGAAACTAAAAAAGTTATATTAAAAGTTTAAAAACATTGTCAGGATTTAAAAGACTTTGCTCTAGTTACAAATGATTGCATTGAGATGAATTTAAACATATTTCAATAGATATTTTGGTAAAATTAAATGATTAGAACAACACTATCTAAGACAGGGGTTCTCAACCTGTGTGTCGCGACCCCCTTGGGGGTTGATTGACGATTTGCCAGGGGTCGCCTAAGACCATCGAAAATATGGATTGTTATTGTCTATTCTTCTATTGCTGTATATGTGTGTGTGTGCGGGGGTCGCGGAAGAGTGGGGGATTGTAAAAAGGGGTCACTGAGCATAAAAGGTTGAGAACCGCTGGTCTAAGACATTATAATTGTTCAACTGTTGACCTCTACATCTTTCAATCTGTTTGACAGAACAAATGTTGTCAATTTTAAATGTAATTTTACAAGAAACTGGGGTATGAATATCTTGTGGGCTATTGTAAAAAAAAGTTTGCTCTAATAATGTACGCTGTATTGTTGTTTGTAATGCACAATTGTAAAACTAATTTCCTGATGGATAATAAAGATCATTATTATTATTATATTGCTAGAATTGACTAACTAACCAGGAAAAACACTTCACTATGCCTTGAAGTCAAAAATCAAAAGAAAGAAGATTGCACTGGGTAATAGAAACTCACAAGTAGTCACTATAAAATGATAAAGTGTAAAACTAACTACCGGTACCTATGATTTCATTCAGGACTCCAACATTGTGATGGGAGTCTGCCACCATTTTGGTTTCCAGATTCAAGGTCTCAGCTAGCCTCATGTACCTGTAGGGAAACATTTGAAACACTTTCAGGATTTAACCAACAAGTTTTTATTTCCTGTAGATTACAAGCTATCCTGAAATGATCAACAAGTCAATTGTTTACCATAAACAGATCACAACAGAATGAGACAACACAATCCGAAAGCTGAACATTGGAACTAGCAAAACATGCCCTTGTGGAATGTCTCCAGAGAATTCAGAGCATGCTGTTCAAAGCAGCAAACTTTATAGAGAGGCCCATACAAGACACTAGCCAGAATACTGTTTAGAAGTCAATCTGTATAGACAGCTGACTGATCTGTAGACCACTGCACAGTTCATCTCATAGTGAACCCTCCAACCTGATATTGAGTACATAGCCGAGGAAAATATTTGTTTAAGAGTTAAATCTAAAGTGAGGTGCAGTGGCTGAGTGGTAAAGCTAATTCCGAATTGAGGAGTCACAGGTTCGAATCCTGGTGAAGACTTTCAGGATCTTTAGGGCTCCTTTAAGTCCACCCAAATCTGATGGATACCTGACATTAGTTGGGAAAAAGTAAAGGCAGTTGGTCATTATTCTGGCCACAGCTTTACATCATCTGCCCTATAGATTCCAAGGTTTGAAAGGGGAACTTAGTCTAAAGGGAATTTAAAAATATTTAAAGTTTAAATAGAATTATTTGTTTACTTTATATCCACTCACTTTTTTGCATGCACAACAGCAGACGCAAGGTTGCCTACTGCTTTGTAAGCTATGCTTAGGTTAAGGTGAAGGCCACACTGAAGCTCTTTGGTCCAGTAATCTGGCCAACTCCCTTGGTGGCCAGATTCTTCTGCAAGTTCTGCCTCCAGGTGTAAAAGTTTCTCATAAAAGATGATAGCCATGTGTGTGTCCCCATTGCTCAGGTGCAAAGTTGCAATGTTGACAAGACATTTGGTTTGGTATGCCTTGGAAACATGAAAGACACATTAATATTAGGTTTAAGTTTTATTAATACAATTAGGCCAATAAAGGCAAAAGATTTTTGGTAGATAAATACAACTACAGTATCAAATACCTAGTGAAAAAAAAACATAATGAAAATGTTGTTCAGAATTATGAAATTAATAATATTGCAAATAATGCTGTAATGATGTAATCATACAGTAAGAATAAGAAGAATAGTAATACAAATTAAGCTAAGAAAAGATTGCGTTGTTATGTATGTTAGGATTGGTGTTAAAAAGTAAAGAAAAGTTCCCCTTTCAGACCTAGTGATCTATGGGGCAGATGATGTAAAGATCAACTGTTTCTATGGCCCACAGTTAACGAGGGTGTCATGAGGCCAGCATAATGACCAACTATCTTTACTTTTCCCCAACTTATGTCAGGTCCATTAGAGCTGATTGGACTCAGAGGCAACCCGAAGATCCCGGTCTTCACAAGGATTCAAACCCAGGACTCCCAGTTCAGAAGTCAAGTACTTTACCACTCAGCCACCATGTCTCCCGGTGTTGAAAAGGTTTTGGAAAAAATGTAAAAAAATTGTTCTTATATTATATTATCTTATATTATCTTATCTTATATTATCTTATATTATCTTATCTTATAAATCACACAAATTCATTCCAAATTAAAAATAAGATAAAAATGTCCTACAATCTAGTCATGCATGTTCATCAGTGACTTAAGCTTTGCTAAGTCATTGATTTTCCTGGCTGATTCAGGCAATGCATTCAATGCTCTATTGGCACTAAGGACAAAAGAAGCAAGTGTACTAATCTGTCGTAACAGGTGGAATAAGAAATATTCCTTTATCTCTTTTTCCTTCTGAGTATTTTTTAAGTTATGTTTTCGTATTTGTAAGTTCTGATTCAGTCATCCTATGTATTGTTTTACTTTTTACTTAAGTTTCTAAAATAAGTTTTAGAAATGGTATTGAATAAGTTTTGAGAACTGAGATAAAAAAAAAGTGTTTAAAAAGATGTTAGGAATAGTGTTTAAAAAAGTTTTTTGAATAGCATTTGTTACACAAAAAGAAAATGCTACCTACATGGTCATGGTTTGCTAGAGCCAGTCCCCAAGTTTCTTGAAACAAGCTGATGGCTGTGTCGACATGCATTAACTGGGAATGGGCATTGGCCAATGTCAAGAGGACACGCAGAGTTATCCCTTTTTGATTGGTCTGAATTTTTCTGGCAGCATCTAGCACACTGATGGCAGCTTCATACTTTTTGTTTTGATAAAGAATCACTCCCAACTCACATAATTTCTCATAGGCATTCATTGCTGGTCAAAAAAGAATTGTGCTTTTAGCAAATTATTTGTAAATTGTAATAGCATATAAAGTAAAGTAAAGTAATCCTTTCAGGCCTTGTTTTTATGGAGCAGATGATGTAAAGGTCATCTGTTTCTATTGCCACCTGTTAACAAGGTGTTAGGTGGCCAGCACAACGACCAACCGACTTTAATTTCCAAAACTAATCTCATCCGCCCATTGGACTCAGGGGCATCGTGAAATTCAAAATCCCCTTCTTCACAGAGATTCAAACCCAAGACCTCTTAGTCTGAAAGCCAAGCACTCTACGACTCAGCCAGCATGCCCCAAAAATAAAATCAAACTTACCGAGAAAGTTTTCATCCAATCTGACTGTCGTCTGGCACATCCTAACAACCGTGGAAGCAAGGTGGTCACTTATTTTGTCTGCATTGTTGGGGTCAAGGTCAAGGGCACACAGCAATGCATCCAGTGAAGCTTTTAACATATTTAATCTTTTGTAAGCAATACCCTGCAGAAGGCAGCCCTGTTGATGAAAGAACATTAGAGTCGCTGAATATCTAGAAACTGTCAGCTAAAGTTAAAAAGTAGCATTGTTGGCTTTCCTTATAACTAAATCAGGTTTAAAAAATGTTTGATAATATATCAAGAGTTAAATAAATCAGAAGAAAGTCACATCACAGTCGAATAATAATAATAATAATTTTATTTATAAAGCGCTGTTAACAAACAAAATGTAGGCTCAAGGCGCTGTAATAACATTACAAACACAAACACGACAGCTAAAATGACAGTTAATCTAAGAAAGTTTTAAACAGATAGGTCTTAATGTTCTTCTTAAAAGTGGTGTAGCATGTTTTCTGTCTGAGATCAATGGGGAATGTGTTTATTATTTCATTTTACACTTAAAGCCCCAAGGATAAAAAAAGATAATCACCTTTGCATTTTCTGAATCAAGAGCTAAAATCGATTCTGCATCTGCTAAGGCTTCTGCATTTTTCCCTTGCTCTAAATAAGCTAGAGCTCTGGCTTGAAGTACACTTAGATTTTCAGAGTCAATTTCCAAGGCTTCAGTATAAAACTGAACAGCTTCATCAAAATCAGACGTCTTGGCAGCATGAATGCCCTGTTCACGTAAGGATTTCACCTTAGAAGTAAAAGAAAAAATGAATGTAAAAAATATAATATTTTAACTAGTGAAGGTGGATTCTGACTTTCATGCTGACAGTAAATTCAATTCTCAGGATATTCTGAATAAGATATTTAAAGCTATGTTACAAAGCAAGCAAAAAGTGTGTAGTGTGTCACTTTATTCAATTCGCCAAATTTATTAGAAAAGCAAATGGAAGAGGGTGGACTCTTCAACTACTTCTGTTATCAACTAAAGTAAATGTTCATCTTCTTCATTTTTTTTAATGTTTCCAGAAGTAAGTGATGTCATGATCTATATACTCTTTTTTAAACATTCCCAGAAGTCAGTGATGTCATGTTATATATATTTTTTTGAAACATTCCCATAAGTCAGTGATGGCTTAGAGGTCAAAACAAGGAAAAGGGAAACTGCCATTCTTGTCAAACATGTTACTTGGCATCCAAGAAAGCTTTAAACCATGAAGTCTGATGTAATAAGACTGAAGATGTCACTGGAGATGATCTTGGTGGAAACAGCTTGGAACCCCATGCACAGAAGTGCATGAAATCTAAGTAAGTAAAGATTAGATACTAAGAGAACATAATTTTTCAAAATTACTATTCTGTACTCTGCCCCATTTTCAAGGCATCTAAACTCAACTACGCATCCTGGAGCAACAGTTTAAAAACAAAAAGAACATTAAAAATTCAATAAAATTTCCTACCTCATTGATTTCTTCAACTTCACTAATTGTTTCATTCCCCTCTGCTAGACTGGGAAGACTGAGGGTACGCAGCAATGAAGTATTAAGAATTGCATATTTTTCCATTTTCTTTGAATTTGTTACATAAGGAAATTAACTAGTTGTTGACGCCTATTTTTTTTTAGTAAAAAAAAAATGTTAATAAAAGTTTTTTTTCAAAATTTAACATTTTATATTAATTTAGACAAGTATGTATACATTAATTAAATTAAATATACATTGTGATATACAAGTTGCAGATGCGGAACTGGATGGATGGAAAACCATCACCATTTGTGGTCAGTTGGCTGCAAGAGTTTGCCAGAGAGCAAACCAATCCAAAACCAGATTTTCTGTTAGGGTTTACTCCCTTAGCGTTAGATCTTACAGGGAAACACACACTTCTCGACCTGTATGGCAACATTTATGCACTACGCAAGACAGCAGGGTTTCTGTCCAGGGCTTTTGCAAGAGAGGATTTGAGCCTCTCAAGTCCTCACTCTAATGGAGTTTGATGATGATGATGATGATGAGGGGTTTGGTTTCCGGCCACAGGGGGTGTCTGCATGCTGACAGAACAGATTCATACTGAATGGGAGAAAATGATAAAGAAGTATCTCACTGTCAACGGCCAATATCAAAATGATCTAGATCTAGTAACTAATTGATCTAGTAGTCAATTAAGATAAATTGTATGACACTTTTTAAATTAGTTAACTGGTCGAGAGACTAAGTACTTGGCTAGTCACGGCTACCTAAGAAGGGGCTCAAGGTTCGACGCCCGACTTGAGGAGAGTTGTGTTTACTGAGCGCCTAATGGGAATACAGAAAACCTTCTCCCAGATCCCCCCCCCCCACTGGTCCACAAATGAGATTAGACCATAGCACTCTGAGCATGCTATAAGCATGAAAGTAGCGCTATATAAAACCTATAATTAATTAATTAACAGTAGTTAGTAGGAGATCTAGATCTGAATTCTAAGTCTAGAATTTTTGTGTGTGTTTTTAATGGATATATATGCATAGCTGTAGGACCGTACATCGTACATACATATTACACATATAAAGGCAGCACTAGGGACCAAATGAGGTGGGGCAGGGCTAGGTGGGGAATGTGATTTTGAGTGCAAGGATGGTAAATGCATGCTAGCAAAATACTTTAGAACAGAAAGATGTTTTTAAGGCATCTGGTCTAGAGATTAGTTTGTTTGGTATTGCCTTACTGCTAGGCAGAGTTTCAGTTTCTAGGGTCACTGGTTTAGCCATGGTCGATGCGGCTCTTTATTTTCGTCACATTTAATTCACTATTTTCTCTCATTAAAAATATGGTCCCTATAGTGCAGCCTTTATATCTATATGTGTAATATGTATGACATTGTATCCTTCATTGTCTCAGTACTTAGCTTCACAGTTGTATTCCTGTAGGACCATAGAAGCCATAGAATGCAATTATATCTAGATATATAGCCCATACTACACTATAGAATGGCTGCCTGATCAAGCCTTATGCATGCTGGATTGTCATTTTGACTTGTCAATGGTCCCAGGTTCATACCCTGCCCACTGTCATCCCCTGTCGTCCTTCGGGAGGTTTGACTAGGAAGTAAATTATTTTCAACTCTGAAGGAACATCCAAAACATGTAAAACATTTTACATAGGCCCCCTAGATCTAGTTTTAGTATATACAATCAAGACTTTTATGATTTATCTTCTTTTTCTGAAAGAAGATGGTCATGACAACATCTCAACAGACAATGAATGATCACAATCTCAGAATCTATAAAAATAAAATCTAGACTCTACCGCTCTACCACTATCAGTCTAGTTATAGAGAATATAAATTTAGTTCTATTAGTCTTAGATCTATATATTCTGAGTAGATGGTAGATCTATACTATATTATACTCAAACTCTAATTTGTAGACTCTACCCTATAAACATGCCCATTACGGCCCAGTATCAGTTTTAATTAGGGTTATCCCCCTTTGCCCTAATTGCAGCCCTAAATAGCCCAAATTGGCCCCTAATGGGTGCGCATACCGTTTGCACATTGGCGTCATTAGGTTCCCATTAGGGACCAATACGGGCAACCCTAATCGTGCCAATATCGGCCCAGAATGGGTAAACCCACTTCCGGATTCATTGGGGATTTCCAGAATCGCGCCCTAATCAAGCCCATACTAGCCCCAGTGGTTTAGTAACTGAGATTTTCATTGGGGTTCAATTAGGGATAACCCTTATTGTGCCAATATCGGTCCGATGCTGGCCCTAATGGTTTAGTAATTGAAATATTAATTAGGGTTCAATTAGGGATAACCCTTATAGTGCCAATATCGGTCCGATGCTGGCCTGAATGGTTTAGTAACTGAAATATTTATTAGGGTTCAATTAGGGATAACCCTTATTGTGCCATTATCGGTCCAATTCTGGCCCTAATGGTTTAGTAACTGAAATATTTATTAGGGCTAAATTATGTATTATCATGCAAATACTGTCTCCGATGGTTCAGTCATTAAATTTTATTATGGCTTAATTAGGAATAATCTTTAATGTTTTTCAATACTGTAGTTTAAAACAAATTCATTAGTGATTTTTTGTTTATAATGCCCTTTTTGTTCAAATGCAGCTCAATGGTTTAGTATGAGATTTTTAACCTTTTACATAGGTCTAATTTCACACTGATGATTTAGATCTAGCAATAGAATTATTTGACATAATTGTTTGGAAATTATAATAATTGAATCAGTGCATGATTTCTATATACATCTAGCTATAATGTCAACATATTTATAAAGTAATGAACAAGTTAAATTACATTTTTGGGTTTGAACACTAGCAAACAATACAATTTTTGGTAACGTACTATATAAGACTTGCATGCTCTGATCATTTATTCTTAAATCAAACTTACACAATTAACTTTTTTTTATTTTTTATTCATGGAATAATTAACCAACACAAAAGACAAATATAACAGCGCAAACAAGATATCAAGACAGCATTTTCATTCAATTCTTAGCATTCTTTACAAGCTGACTTCAAGACTGGTGGCAATAATTCATATTTTGACTTCCATGCAGCAGCTGGAACAAACAAACAAACAAATAAATATTATAGTCATGTAATAAAACTACCTTCAAGCTGTATTAATAATAAAAAGAATCTAACAATTAAACATCAGAAGACCTTACATTTATCTATGTGGACATACTATTTAACGGTTATATTTCCAGCCCTTGATGATAAACGGTGCTCAAAAATTAGGTTGCTTCTAAAGCCTATTAAGCAACACAAAAATTAATGGTATTTCAAAATTTGGAGTTCAATCTTCTCCTTAAATTAAATGTTATGAATTGGTGTCAGCAAATGTGGCACTGGTATTTGACTATGCTAAAAGTGCAATGGCAGACTAGATCGAGCTAGGCTTCAATTCATTCAATATTATATTTTGTCCAATTTATTTATATTAACTTTATCACAGGCTCTTACTAATACAACTATATTCTGTTGTAATTAAAGTTCTATGGTAATTTTAAAAATAAGTTGGCTGAAAAGTTATTCTAGAATTAAAATAATTATCACAGTGAAACTTAAAAAAAACATAACAAAAAAAAAAAAAAAAATTAAAATTAAAAATTTTCTTTCAGATTGCTGATCAGTAATCTAAAAGCAAAATTTAATTCTTACCTTCTTGAGCAGGCTTGCTTATGAAAAGATGATGAACAGCATCTGTACTGCATGCATAGGTTATTATTAACCTAAAAGATTAATGTCAACTTCCCCTAAAGAAAATGTGGCGATCTGTTAAAAAAAAAAAAAAATAAAAACTTAAAAAATGTTTAAAGAATGCAAAAAAAAAAATATATTACAATAGAGGCAAAACACAAAATGTTTAAGGTAAGGTATACAAGAAGGATTGTTGCTATATAATGACATTAGGTCAAAAACAATTCTATGTAGGCCCTATTTTCATTGTATAAATGTTCATTATAATTTTTTATGCAAATTAATAATGAACTTAAATCTCAGTGAAATGACAAAAAGCTGAAGATATTGCTCTCAAACATTGTTTCACAAGATTAACATTTATTTTACATTTTTTTTATTTAATCGATTTGATCTCATTAAAATTTTCATTTGGTTTGGGGGGGGGGGGGGGGGGGTGTCACTGATCAGTAATCTTAAAGAAAAATTTATTCTTCGTACCTTTTTGAGCAGGCTTCCTCATGAAAAGATATTGAACAGCATCTGTAGTGCATACATAGACAATTCTTATTGTCAGCTGCCCTTAAAGAAAACTGACATTCTAAAAAAAAAAATACAAACAAAATAAAATTACAATAAAGACAAATCCTGAAATGTTTATGGTATGGTGTATAAGAAAAACTGTTGCTATAGCCTAATGATGAGACTCTGTATTTTTTCTATAACAGTATCCACACAATGAAATTTTAAAAAGCCTAAGCCTTAGCTAGATAGGAATGAATCCTAGATCAAATTGTAGAAAAATGTATAATATAATAATTAGTATTAAGACCTCTAGATATTCTAGCTAGATCTAAATATAATCTAGATCTATGTCTAGTTTATAGATCTAGAATTTCTAGATCTGTATAGATCTATTTAATTCTATTACATAGAGCCTAGAGTCTTTAAAATTTACAAAAAATAAAATCTAACATATATTGAGTATTGGTGAATAAAGATCTAACGCTACCTGGACCTGGTTATATGGTATGCACGATGGACTGTTTGGTCGCCTCATTGGTCTCTGCATGGTCGTCTGGTTCATACCCTGCAACTGCCATCACTTCCCTAAGCTCCTTTGAGGTTTAGACTACCAAGTAGATATCTTCAACTCTGAAGGAACATTAAAAAAAACAAAAAACAATGTCAATATAGGGCTATAGTCTATAGCAGCTATAGGGTTAGTCGTTAGTGGTGTTAGTCTATTATATAGTAATATAGATATATACTATATATATACATATTTTTCTAGACATCTCAATATCTGTAATTTTAAAACCAATATAAACGTTTGATTTTATTTATTTGTGTAAATTTAAACATTCTAAACTCTAGACTAGATTGTCAAGATCTGGAGTGTAGGCCTAATATTGTACATTAGTCTCTTCAAAGTAAATATCTCTATTTTATAAGATTATAAGTCTATAGGTCTATGACTATAACTAGTTACTAGATCTAGAATTATTTAATCTAAATGACCTATCGCCTTTTATAGTATGAAAAAATTAAAGATCAGTCTGTATTAACAATATATAATTAAATATTATTCTATATTAATCTATATCTACTAAATTTTCTAATAACAACTAACATCTATTCTAGATTTAGAATCTAGACTATTCTAGACTATCTTTTATTAGATCTAGATCTAAGTTTACTAAGTCTTAGTATATCTTATAAGTCTAACTAGGTCAATTTTTTCTAACCTCAAAATATTTGAATTAGAATAGAACTAAAATCTATATGAGTATGAGTACTATGAGTATAATAATTATTATATTAATATACCAAAGTGTCCAAAGTCCTAAGTCTAAGTATTAGTTTACAGTTACGTGACTAGATAGGCATATAGACTAGATCTAATATTCTGCCCTAAAAGTTAAAAGGTAGTAGATTTAGATTTAAGATCTAGATCTAGTAAGTCCTTAACTAAATCTAATTCTTTGCTGCAAATGCTATTCATGGTAGATTCTAGAATCTATTCTAAATAGTAAATCTAGTCATAACGCATGCATGTTAATCACTTAAGTTAAGTCGTCTAGATCTAGAATAATCTAGATTTAATAGGTCTCAAGTCTAGATATATAATATATATATATTAATAATATTATATCGTACTAGATCTAGTAGCCTATTACTACTATTAGATATTATAATAAAACTAGTCTAGGCTTAAGACTTTAACTCATAAGTTACGACCATTCCAATTTAATTTCCATGGCTGCTGCCATGAGTTGAAGAACATATGCCGATGATATGCATTGATATCAAGAAGTACAGCTCATATAATTATTTATAATAGATCTATTATATTAATGAAAGTCTAGATTGACTAGACCTAGAGTGACTATAGCTCTATAACTTGTAGTATAACTAATAACTTAACAGATTTAGATCTAGATCTAGCTAGCTCTAATTTGATCCACGTGTGTACGTTCTAGAGTGAAGACTGAATAATCCAGTTTGTGCCGAATATCGCGAGCTTAAAAGAAATAAATGCTTCTTTTTCATTGGTCGAAAAAAATGTTAAAATGTATAAAACTTTTTCTTTAAAATCTAAATCTAAAAAAAAAAACAACAAAAAAAAAAACAAATATGTTCTCCTTTAACTTTAGATTATATGTGTGATTAAATATTACTAGATATAGATTATAGATATATTTTTTTAGTGCGCACATTAAAAAATCAGACACACACACACATACACTATTTGATTACGAAAAGTCTGCATTGGGCCCATACGGGTAAAACTTCACTATTCCAGATAGGGATTTTCCCAATAGAACCCTAATTAATTTTTTTTTAAATCTTAATATTACTTACAAAAAGGATTCAAAGCAACATTTAGCTTTAAGACGATTAATACTACATTTTAAAACATCATAATATTGTTTTTTATGTTATAATAAAGATTTCATCATGTTG
Organism: Biomphalaria glabrata; assembly: GCF_947242115.1. Taxonomy (NCBI): domain Eukaryota; kingdom Metazoa; phylum Mollusca; class Gastropoda; family Planorbidae; genus Biomphalaria; species Biomphalaria glabrata. Next base: position 2,405,801 of record NC_074719.1, read on the forward strand.
GTTCTGGCGTGATTGGGGAAATCCCACACCGGCACGAAAGCGGAAAGACGTTAACGGCCCAATAACTAAAATCCCACACCGATCCGTTAACGTTTTTATAGGGGCGATTGTAAGTAGGTCAATCTACCCAATGAAACCTTATTACCCCACACCGCGCCAGAATGGTTTTGATGGGGCTTTGTTTATAGGGATATATACTGAGAATGGAGTCAGAGTATAGTACTGTAATTAGTGTAATAGTATAAGTATAGGCTATAACTATAATAATACTATAGAATAGACTTTTTAAATTGTAGGCCTATAGATCTAGTTAAGTAATCTTAAATAATTTAGATCTAGAAAAGTTAAGAAAAGTCAAAAGATCTAATTTAGATAGATCTAGTATAAAATAAAGTATAATTTTACCAGCTTTATTAACTTTGTAAATTATTTGAGATTAGTTCATTTTGCCAGTTCAAGAATCAATTCAATCTAATCTATCATTAATCAATTAATCATACTCAATACTCATTAAATTATACCTCTACTCTACCTGGTCGTGCGAGAGGTTTGGGCTAGGAAGTAAACTTTAACTATCTTTAACTTCAAGTTCAACTCTGACTAAAACCTAAAAGTCTGACTGAAGGCGAAGCCCACTGATTTGACTGAAGGAACATCCGAAATATGTAAAACATTTTATAAACTAAACAAATACTCTTCTCCATCTTCAAATCTAGATCTAGATTATAAGCAACTATAATAGATTTACTAGATTATGACATTCTAGACCTAGACCTGTCAATTTCTTATATTTCTACGGCTACGCACTGTAGATCTAGACCTAAATCAGTAGTTTAAGTAAATCTAGTGAGTCAATCTAGTCTATTTAGTAGGACGTAATCATCTTCTTTTTTGAAGTAACGTCTGTATTATATAAGATATTTGGTTGCTACCATTTTGTATCTATGTCAAGCGTGCAGACCTATATATATAGAGAGATGTATATTATGATACTGATCTTTCGTATATGGTTAGGATTGTATACAGGTCTGTGGGTTGTAAAATGTTTTGTAAAATGTTTTACATGTTTCGGATGTTCCTTCAGAGTTGAAGATAATTACTTCCTAGTCCAAACCTCCCGCAGGACGACGGGGGATGGGAGCGGGCAGGGTTTGAACCCGGGACCATCGATAAATCTGAACGACAGTCCAGCGTGCAAACCGCACGACCAGGCAGCCATCCTCGACCAGGCAGCCATCCAGGCAGGGTTTGCTACAAAAACTAGATCGTGCCTAGGTCTACAAACAAAACGAACTTTTTGAAATTCAAATTATTAGACCTAGAGTCTATAGATCTATAAAATATAGATCTAGTTCCATGACCATGGTTTACCTTTCGAGTTAATCTATATATAGATGGAATAGATATAGATGTCCTAAACTAGATCTAGATATATCTAGTAAATCCAGAAAAATGTCAGTTGTTAAGAGTAACAAAAAAACTAAAACAAATTAATTCCACTTATCTTATTCATGGCAAACCAGTATCACAGACTAAAAACGCAAAATACCTAGGTGTTATAATAAATGAAAAACTATCATGGAATCCACATATTGATGAAACTACAAAAAAATCAAACAAAGCATTAGGATTTATTAAAAGAAATTTCTATAAATCAAATAAGAACATAAAACTAAAATGTTACTTAACCTTGGTTAGGCCAATAATAGAATATGCATCCTCCGTTTGGGACCCCTCAACTCAAGAAAACATTAAGAAACTGGAACAGACACAAAATAGAGCAGTGAGATTCATAACAAACGAATATTCACATTTGACTAGAGTAACACCTTTAGTTAAATCACTAAATTTAGAAAGCCTTCAGGACAGAAGGCTCAAAAGTAAAGTAGCAATCATACATAAAACACTGAACCATAATCTTCAAATACAAAAACAAAATTTAATAAAATACTCTGAAAGACACAAAGATAAAGGCACATTCCTCGTCCCATATGCTAGGACAAATTTGTACAAATACTCCTTCTTCCCTAGTGCTATTAGAGCATGGAATGGGTTGCCTGAGCTAGCCAGGAAAACCAGTGACTTGGCAGAATTTAAGTCATTGGTTAATATGCATGACTAAATGCATGACGCGTAGGACGTAATCATCTTCTTTTTTGAAGTAACGTCTGTATTATATAAGATAAGATAAGATAGGAAACAAATCAGTTGAAGCTGTAGTTGGCAGTAGTCACTAAACAAAACAGTATTAGTATTAGTATTACTGAGTATTCACTCACTACTATACTATTGGCACTGGCACTAGTGACTAGAATCTACTTTTCTAGATCTATCTTTCGTTTCAGTTTCCTCACTTCTGCTCAGCCTACTAGTCTACTTCAGTTCAGGAGCTCATATTCGTAACAGTAACGCTAACAGTTTAGTAACAGTACGAGTCATTTTATTCTCGTTTATTGCTGGGCCTGTGACATGCCACAACACCAGATGTCCCGTGAGGCTGACTGGTGCAATTTCATGCGAGAAGAGTGTGACCAATGGAACGAACATTAGAAATGCAACACAAATCAGCTGGGTGGATGAGGATTTAAATCCCATTGTCATAGAAATCGCAGAAACAAAATACTTCCACAGGAAGTATCACCATGGGCAGTGGCGAGAAGAACATTGGGTCTTTGGAGGTATTGAAAAGGCAGTGGACGCTGTTTTATGGTAGAAGTACCTGACAGAAGTGTGCAAACACTGGAAAATTTAATAACACAGTATATTCTGTCCGGTAGCCATATTATTTCAGATGGCTGGGCAGCATACCCCAATATAAGCCGAATCAGAAATGGAATATACTCACATTCAGTAATAATCCATGAACAAAACTTTGTGGATCCAAATGACTCTGATATTCTCACACAAAATGTTGAAAACTTATGGATGAGGGCCAAAAGTAAACTGAAGAGACAGTTTGGCACTGGCAATGACTTGTTTAATGCCTCATATTTACAAGAGTTTACCTACAGAAATAGCATCCGTGAAGGAGAGATTTTTTCAAATTTTCTTATTACTATTGCTGAAAATTATTCTTGAATTATTACGTATATGTTATATTTAAATCTAGTGCATATAAAATATGCATAGATTGTACAAATGCTATCCATTACACTATTTTAATTTTTTGTGTTGTATCATTTTTTACTCTTTTGAACTACGAGACTTTCCTCTATTTAATGTTCAACTTACTTCTGCTTTTATTTTGTTGATTTATTCAAATTAAATGTCAAATGCATAGTTCACATGTGTATACATTTGAAAAAAAAAGTAACATCTAGGAGTTTGTTTTATTATTATAAAACTCTTTATCTAATGTAATCTATAACAAACACTAGCTGAATTTTTAAAATAGATTTAATTGCTAATTTGACAATAAAAAGTATACAATTACATAATAATATAATACATGCACATTATACCAAACTACACAAATTATAATAACTTAACAAGACTAATTGTTCTATCTTCATTAATGACTGGACAAAGAAAGTTGGTAACAACACGTTAGCCAGGTATTTTTTAGAAACCAGCACAAAAAAGGAAATACAGCCAATCTGGTTTGTTATACCTTTTTCAAAATGGCAACCCCGCCCGTAAAATAGGAAATTACAGTAAAAGTTTACTAAAATTTACAGTTCTATAGATCTAGACAATCTAGTCCTGAGTATAGATCCCTATTCTAAGTCTGACTCTGAATCAGTTGTCAATTTATCATCTTTTGTCACTTATGAAAAAGTATGCATAGCGGCATATCATCATTTCTTGATGTGAACTTATTTTTAGCAAATTACTCAGTAATCTGAAGCGGTGATGATTCATACATCAGCTGCATTTAGGGGAGATCATGCATGTTGCAACATTCCATAAAAATCCATGACATTGTTTTTGCAAAAAGAAAAAAAATATTTTTAAAATTTTTAATTCACCTCCACACATTTCATGAAATTATGTACACAGTATTGAGTAAGGTGACCAGATATTTGGGGAGCAAAAGGGAGACACATGTAATGAATAAAAAGGCTATGATTCAGAGAAATGGTGCTTCCAACAACCTTTACATCAATATAGTATTGGATTTTAAAAATTAAAAAAAAGAAAAGCAGTACTTAAATTAAAATTGTTTCTACCTTATCTTCTTCTCACCTGTTTTGATGATGGCCCGACACCATCAATTTGCTAGGCTGTTGCTTTAAACCATACTTCAAGGATGCTTGAATCTCCATGTCAAGTTTCGGTTCTGCCAGATAGTTTCATACATTTTTCATTAGGAGTTTTTGCTGTCAAAAGTTACACTTAAATATCAAAAGTCCTTTTAGTGTTTCCACATACAAACTCTGTATTTTCATATCAAATCATTCAAGGCGCAGAAAACTCAGTAAGCGTTAGCTCCTGGTAGAAATTAAACAAATTCATCCATATTTTGTATTTCTTCATAGGACAATGAATTCTTCTCAAAATAATAACATCAACCCTTTGGGCATAGATTGCCTACTTGGGAAGCAAACTTTGCCTGAGTCAGCCAGGAAAACCAATGACTTAGCAGGCAAATTTGGTTATTATCTTTGATTTGAAAATGAGGATGTTATATCCAAAATAATTAATAATAAATAATAATAATAATTTTATTTATAAAGTGCTGTTAACAAACAAAATGTAGTAATTGCAGGCTTTCTGAAATGGTGTCCTAGGATGGAACATCTTTCAGTGTGATCCATCTGAAAGCATTAACTGTCGAATCAGCTGCTTCTCTCTCTGAGATACTCACCACAATTTTTGTAAATCTTTGCTACATCATCTTTTTTAACCAACCTGCATCATCCATAGTAGTAAGTTACATGCATATCAGTAATTTGTTAGTGAAAAACCTTTGAATGCTACTTTCTGTGCATTTCTGAACTAATTCCTTATTGGCAGAAGATAGGCCAACTTTGGGAGCTCTGGCATTTGTCAATCAACAAGCAGTAATGTTGTATGTAACATTGCCATAATGCAGTGATTTCCACACTTGTTCCGTAGACAATCTGAGTAATTAGCTGAACACTTTGCTTATTTTTTTAGTGTAGATTAAATCTTGTGGAGACCTACTAGTTAATTATATCAGTAGATCATTGAACACAAATTAGACCTCATGAAACACTAAGGTTCCGCAGAACACTGTTTGGGAAACACTGGTATAATGTGTAAAGAAACTTTTGATTATGAAGAGATTATTCTTGTGACAAGAAATATGATTTCAAAGCAGGATATCAGCACATCTGGTCATCTTATGTTAAACATATTCTTAGAATGTAGGTAGGTATCAATTGTCATTTAATGCTGGCACATTATCAGAAAGCTAAAATCATGTTCTGGATTTTTTAGATGAAATAATTTGTCTTTTTCATCGTTTGATTGAGTTTAGTCCCTTGAAATGAGAATATCATATGTACACATTTTAAATAGAATTTTCTTAACATATACTGTTAAATTCTTTGTAATACTGCTACATAACAGCTAACCTTTGGTCATCCCATCGTTCTTTGGTGACCCTACTCCCCGGCTCCTGTCAGACTATCAAGACTCAACTGTACTTAAACTTTGTGACCTACATAAAGTTACAAACGATATGCTGACACTGCTGAGTGAGGATGCGGATAAAAAATAATTGTCTTTTCTATCATTCATTATTTTTATAATTTAAATATATTTTATTACATTTAGCTGAGTGGTTTATTATTAATTACTGTATTAATATAATCTCACATGGAGATATAAAATAGTAGCTATACATTATATCTATGGTCAATAAAGTCTAGAGCCAGGCCTTCAGAAGAATATTTTGTTATATACAATATTTAGAAAAATGTTAATTTTATATAATTTCAGTTATCATGCCTAAAACAAAGAGGACTGCACCAGTTGTGACTCTAAAGTTTAAGTTTCTCATTGAACACTACAGTGATTTACCACAGTCTGGATCTGGTGACACAACTCAACTTTGCTTGAAATGCCATGCTCTACATTTTCATTAAAAATGATTCCTCCTACACCACTACCTCAAGAATAATTTCTTCCTCCTTTGGCCTCTCTTCTTCCCAAACTATGAATATGTTAAAAAAAAAATAGATTTTCCACACACTTGCAAAATATTTTTTTTTAAAATTGACATTTAAAAGAAATACAAAATATTTGCTTGCAATGTTTTTATCATTATTGAACCAAATTTAATTACAACACCAGTATTAGAGAGTGGGTCTTCTCAATTCAGTGACGAAACATTTTCAGTAGTTCAAGTCATGCCCAATAAAACCAAGAGGGTTGTACCAATTAAAACAGAGGACTCTAAACTATTCAAGTATCTTTAAATCTTAGTGAGAATTATAGTGATTTGTTCTAACCTGGATCTGATGATGCACCTACCAATAAATCATATGTACTTGAAGGACATCTCCAGCTTAATTACTAAGAAAGTCAACCCACAACCACTGCAAGTTTCTACAGTTTTAGCAGTACTTTGAACAATTCAACTTAACCTGCGCAAAATCGACCAGCAAGTGATGCTTTGACACCAAGAGAAGAAACATTACAACTACGTGTCTCTTTACATTCACAGTCTAAAAGTGAAGAATCATCAGAAAGACATGTCTATTTACTGTCACAGACTAGAAGTGAAGAAGAATTTAAACACAGAACAGAAACGGAATTTAAAACAAGATTTAAATCACAGACGACATTAATAGAAAATTTAAAGCAAACTGTAGTCCGTAAAAATACAATGATTAGAATCTTAAAAATAGATTAAATGACTTGTGTAGTGTATCTGGCAGAGAACAGTGTTTACAAATGAAATGTTCATATTCAGAACAAAAGAAAAGAGCCCAATGGCATCTAAAAAAATTAATGAAAGGTCTTTCAGATAAAGATCTTGCCATACAGACTCTTCAACTGGACAAACTACTGCTTGAAAACAAAGTTAAAGAATTATAAGGTCAAGTTACGTTGATCAACAAACTCTAGTGATACATCATCATTGTTGATATGGTGCGCAAAGGTGCACGCGTTCAATATAATAAAGTATCATTCTCCGCCATGACACTAATGGTTGTTGTTTGTTCAGTTCAGATGTTTTTTGGTCGGATGACTCGAACACTGATACCAAACAAAAGGAGTAACATTAAGATTTCTACATGTCAAGAGAACATTATGAGAAGGAAAGAAAAACGTCAGATGAGTGTAAAAACATCTTATGATAAGAGGTCAAAAAATTTAAGTCAGCTGAAAACTGGACAGATGGTCTATTTCCAATCTCCTAATGACCCTACATGGAGACGTGGAAGAATTCAGTCTCAAGTCAATCAGAGAGCTTACATTATTCGAGGTGACAATGGTGCAGTGTACCAAAGAAACAGAGTGCATATTAACCCGAACAGAGAAACAGAAGAAGATATATTTCCCGATACTGATAACAACATACAGGACAATAGAACTCAGGATCAACACGTTCGCCACTCATCAACTCATCATTCCCTGCGACCAAGGGATCAGTTGAAGAAACCGACAAGATTCAATGACTATGTGTCTTAATGAACTATTGAATGTTGATTTTTAAATGTGATATGTTTCATATTGATTGAAGCGTATACATGTATGTTACGTTTAGTTGTTTATGTTGTTGTTGTTTTATTTTTTTTCTATGATACTCCCCGAAATGTTTTATTTTTTTTTAAAGAAAAGGGGATGTTGATATGGTGCGCAAAGGTGCACGCGTTCAATATAATAAAGTATCATTCTCCGCCATGACACTAATGGTTGTTGTTTGTTTATTGCTGACTGTGAACCTAGATCATAATTAACAATCATCATCATCAAACTCCATTAGAGTGAGGGCTTGAGAGGCTCAATTCCTCTCTTGCAAAAGCCCTGGACAGAAACACTGCTGTCTTGCATAGTGCATAAATGTCACCATACAAGTCGAGAATTTTGGGTTTCCCAGACCTGTCGAGACGGAGATCAGCAAGTCTGGGGCAGCCAAACAGAATATGAGGCACGGTTTCCTCTTCTTTCCCGCAGCGGGGGCACAGTGAATCAAAATTTGGCCATAGCCGCGAGAAATATGAGCCAACAGGACAACTAGTGATACAAGTTATGTGTCTACTTCATCCTATATCAATTTGTAACTTATTTCTGTAATCCATTTACTTTTTGACTTTCATTAATTAGATATCTTCTTATTAGTCATTTTTCATAATTATTTTCTTTGAATTTTGTTTTGTTGTTATACTTATTCAGTGTGAAGAATTAAGTTTTTTATTTATTCTATGGGATATCAGTTTCAGGCCTTTGACTTCAACTTGTCCAACAATCATTTGTACATCATCTCAACAATCATTTGTACTTCATCTCAACAATCATTTGTAATCTCAACAATCGTTGGTACATCATCTCAACAATCACTTTCACATCATTTGATTCATTAATCACTTGTGCTTCACCTAAACCAACAATCAGTTTGAAGTCATCTGATTCCCAATCTTTATCTGAACTAATAACTGTATAGCATCCTATCAAACAAGCACTTTTGTATCCTCTGAGCCAACAATTACTGATTCAGCAATCACTTTGGCTTTACATAGACCAACAATTACTTGTAAGTTATCTGATTCAGCAATCACTTTGGGTTTATATGAACCTATAATTACCTGTATATCATCATCTTCATCAAGTGCTTTTTGTTATAAAGTTATTAACTCCAGCATAAATCCCTGGATCCAATGTTCAAGCACATCATAATATCCAGTGGTCATTCTTATGTTGTCATGGCTGCCTGGTCGTGCGGTTTGCGCGCTGGACTGTCGTTTGAATTTATCGATGGTCGAGGGTTCAAACCCTGCCCGCTCCCATCCCCCATCGTCCTGCGGGAGGTTTGGACTAGGAAGTAACTATCTTCAACTCTGAAGGAACATCCGAATTATGTAAAACATTTTACAAACATTCATAAGTTTGATGTATAATCACACTTGAAATGTCATTCTTGTAAATATTGTAAGTAAAATTTGTATTCTATGAATGATTTTTGTTTTCTCTTTTGGTTCCCACAGCAATAATGTATACTTTTTTATTCATGGTTTCAGACCTAACTCTAGTCTTCAAGTATTTTTCTAGTCTGAGTAGCTCAAAGATATACTTCTAGGTTTTATTGTTGAGCAAAGATACGTAAGGCATTAACAGTTTATTAATAATTTTATGAAGATATTTAGTTTAATTTTGTCAATTGTTTTAGGTGTAATGGTTATGGAATGTTTAAATATTTATTTTTATTAATGGTACTCAGGTTTGAAAAGTTCAAATGTAACATACATCTTCATTTCGCAAAATGTATGGTGGTTAGAATGGAAAAGTAACATGTTGAATGGTTTGACCTAGCAAACCTGTTATATAGATTATACATAATTTAGCATTGCTACTACATCTCTTTTTTTTTTTTTAACTAAGTTATCGAAATTGCATATAATGATAATATCCAAATTTTTTATATGGTTTTTGAGTAGTTCCTACATTATATTCATTAAACTCTGTGTTTAAATAAAATGTTCAGATTCTGGTTAGACTGTATCTGCACTGAGACACTGGATTTGACTTTTTTTTTTTTAGGGTTTAATGAAAACTGAGCGATTTACTTCCTGGAATGTTTCTATTCCTGAAATGACTTGGCAGAATTTATATAGTTCGTCCATCGTGGTTCGATGATGACCACTTTGTCATCCAGGGGGCTGAGGGCTTTGCACTGGGGTTTTATGCCTCCTCATGTGGCTGGTGAGACCTATGTGAGCCCGGAATGTTCGGCTGCACACTGGGCAGGTTATTCCAGCTGGAGCTAGTGTCGTTTGTCTTGCTTTTCTTTTCTGGCGTTTTTCTTCTGCCTGCGTTGTTCTTTTTTCCTCAGCAACCTGTGCGCCAGTTTTCACAGCGTGACGCCATGATGCTCTGTCTTGTGCCTCTGTCTCCCAGGTGCCAGGGTCTATGCTGAACGCCTTCAGAGAAGCTTTGAGGGTGTCCCTGAAGCGCTTTCTTTGCCCACCTTGCGAGCGCTTTCCTTCGCTTAATTGGCCATACAAGAGTCGTTTTGGGATGCGGTGGTCTTCCATTCTGTAGACCTGACCTGCCCATCGCAGCTGGGACTGCATCAGGATTGTGTGGATGCTTTGCAGACACGCTCTTCGAAGGACTTCTGTATCTGGTATTTTGTCTTGCCATTTGACATTTAGTATTTTTCTCAGACATGTCATGGCAGAATTTAAGTCATTGGTTAATATGCATGACTGAATGCATGACGCGTAGGACGTAATCTTCTTCTTTTTTGAAGTAACGTCTGTATTATATAAGATTATTAAGATTTGTTTTTATTCTTGAAATGTTTCTATTCCTGAAATGTTTCTATGACAATTCTGTGCAACGACAAAAAATACTATGGCATTATCTGTATGTCTTGTGTTTATGTGATTATGTCAAAAAATGTATTTTGTTTTTGGGGCCATTAGTTATTTCACCATTTGAGAGTGAGGATCTCCTTCCATCAATATTTACTGGTACTTCAGGTTGATGTTTTAAATTATTGTTTTTTTGTTATTAAACAGTAAATTGAAATGTAATTGTTTCTTTATTTTTAACATTGACTTTTTTTTTGTTTTGTCATTTCACACAAAAGATCCAGGGATTTCACATTTTTGGTGGGACAGTCTTTGTGGATGTTTTCATTAATAATTTAATACACTTGGTGTTCCAATACAAGAACCATAGTTAGGGGAGATAACTTCATTTTAATATGTAATTTTGCTTATTTCCGTAGAGTAAACTTTCCTTGGTATTCTCTTTTATTTCAGATAGTGTTGGATGTTATGATATAATATATGTTTATCATTCTTGACGAAATAGTGCGTTACAACTATCATTATTACAAAACATTATAATGATAGTAAATAAAAAATAATACATTCATAACATCAGAAAGTTGGCTTTTATTCAATAATTTATTTATTCTTATGTCTGTTATTGTGATCAGCACCATCCATGATTAAAACTTCTAAAATATAAAAATCTTGCTCCAAGTTTTTATCTGTATCTAATCTTTTTAGCTACTGGTATCACATTTTTCTTATGTATGTTTCCAAGTGGAAGGTCTGTTTGTTACCAGTGATCTCAGCATTAAAGCTTTTATAAATTAATTTTCATATTTCCAATCTAATAGAATATCACTATTAAGATATTTCAGTGATTATAGGTGCTTTTCTTTACAATGACTGCTTCAACAACATGAAGACATTTTATTCATGTATTCCTTTTTGTTTCCTGTACCGGTACTATCATTCAGTGACTATCTGTGCACTTTTTTCCTACTTTAGATACAATTGGAAATCTATCCCTGGATGCAAACTAAATTTATTCAAGATATTTTGAACTTCTCATGGCATACTACACTTCAAAAATGGTTTCTTTGATTTTAGGAAAAACTTGGAATTTTTAAAATTTCGACCATAAAATTTATTGAAACCAGAGGAAAATCATCTTTCCTTTAAAAAAAAATAATTTCTAAAAAAATATGAATAATGACCAATAAAAAATAGCTGGCAAAATCAGCATGCCAGGGTTGAAATTTATGTAAAAAAATTCTGTTTACACATAGACTGTTCTTTAGTCTTGTTTTATTAATTGAAAAAAAAAAAATGAACAGATTAAGTCATTAGCTTAGTACGCCTATTTTCTGGCCTGTGGAACTTCTGAAACATTTTAGAACTATGGATGAAATGTAATTAAGTTATTATTTCAAATTCAATTTAACCACATCTCTAAAAGAATGTTCAATGTTATTAGCATTAAAAATTTCAAAAGCTCAAATATCTAAATTCTAGACATACAAAGCCAAGAATTGGAAAAAAATTACCATTATTTAAAAGCTCTACTCCAAAATGCTCCTGACATTTAAAATAAGAAGTAGGCTATTAATGAGCTCATATTTTCATATGATGAGTTCTGACCTGGATCTCAATCAGAGGTTGTGTCCTGATGACACTACATCTTGATGTCACTTCAAGCTATCAGAGACACTGAAGCAGCCTCACAAAAAAAAACAAAACAACTAGACCATCACATCAGAGAGAGAGGAAAACTCCTATTCCTAGAGTTATAAGACTGACCAACACTAAACTAAACATCTGCTGAAATGGGAACTCAAAATGCCAATAAATCATTTCATTCCCTTGTTTGGCAGAGATGCCCCAAAAATAAGAACTTGGTACGCTACAAACTGTTAGGAGCTGAGAAGTAGCTGTTTTGCCATTTAATAATGGATCTATTGGCATCTTATCAGTTTTTTGATAGTTTACAGTTTCACTGGACACTAAAAACTTATTTCATTGAGTGAAAGAAAAAAAATTTTTAATAACAGATAGTTAGAGAATCATTAGCATCAAAAAGAAAAACTTGAAAAAACAAAGAATTGATCAACAGCAGAAAGCCAGGACAAATTTTCATGAATAGCCTGAATTATTACAAAGCTTATATCAATTTACTCTGTCTGGTAAAAAAGTTTGTAAATGTTATTACTCTCACACCCAAATTTGGATCAAGCTGAAATTTTGCACAATTATTTCTTTTACCTGACAACACAAGAAATCAATTTAAAAATTAACCAATTAGTTAATTAACCATTGGTAATTAATTATTTTGTTTAATATCTCAAACAAGTGATAGAAATTGTACTTGACTAAAGTGGTGGTATAAGCTGAATTAGTCCCCTTTAAAGTTTGGCGCCTTAAAGTAAATTTCAAATGAACAATACATAACTATACAATCTTCTATAATCATAAGCAACTAATTAGCGGAGTGGTTAGAATGACAGAGTTAAAATGCTTTTAAAAAAACTGATTATGGCAAAAGTCATCCAGATATCTCTTCTTTCTTTTCCCACACCCCCTTTTACCAACTGGTCTAGTAAGTGATAATAAAAGCTAAGAAAGAATGAAATAGCGGTAAACAAAAAACAATTGGTAAAAATATTTTAATCGTACAGATTTAATATTGTTGGTCTAGATCTATTTTAATGACATGACTGATCCAAACTAACTGATACAATTACACTTCACATAAGCTTTGCTTTTTTTTTTTTTAAAGTATTTTTTAATTTTCTAGTTTTTTTTAATCTGGTATGGCTCACTGTAAAAATTCTTTTTTTTTATATTTTATGCTAGCAATAAATATTTTAAAACTTGGCTAGTTACGAGTTGAATTCAAATAAATTTACCATACTAAAAAGACAATAAGGACAATTTCAGTCATCAACTATCCCTTAGTCTGTTGGACTGTTGGGGTATCACATAAGATCTATGACCGTCTTTGTCCATTCCTCTGTCTTTTACATAGGATAGAATCTCATTCAACAGTCTTGATTTTAACTTCAAAGACCTAATGACTAGTAGAAGAACTCTCCTGTAGTTTTCAAACTTTATTGACATTTGTATTTCATAAACCTTCAATTATTTTGTAACATTAACTTAGAATTAATTTGAATTTGATTAGCCTAATTACAGATAAAGGACACAAACGAACCAGAATTATTTCAAATAATTTATTGGACGAATCAATTTCATATTGTACAAATATTACTGACACATTTAGCAGAGTGGAATTAGAATCTATGTACACAGTTATACACCAGACTAGAGTTGTATAAGGATCTATGTACAGATTGTTCCACTGGGGGACAGAGGACTAGAAGGCAGAGGAGGACAGACAAAAATGAAAGAAACAAACTAGATACAGAAGATGTAGCAAGATAGACAGTTTAGTTCCTGTCTAATGGCAAGTTAGGACAAGCAATGTAGTGGATAGACAATTTAAAATAAATATAATTTGTATACAAAAGAAAGTCAAATAGAACACTATTGGACAGATACATTGGAATGGTGACCACTAGTTTCATCACTAGCAGCACATCAACATCAACAAAAAAAAAAAAACAACTGGGGCTATTTACATGTCAGGATATCATTCAGTAGTGATAATAACAATATTACACATATGATAGTTTGCATATTTCAATCAATCAAGTGTGGCAGTTCCAAAACAGCTACAAAGACATAGGGCATTTACACCATGAATAATCGATACAGGCTCTCAATACTTGCTGATTTATTCAGCCGTAGATAACTCTTACTAAAGCTTACCATGCACAAAGTATAGGTTATACTATCTAGTGTTTAAAATAAAATTGAGGTAGACTTAGTTCAAACCCATCATATATACATATATATCAGCAGATACATTTCTAATGTAAGGTAATAATTAGAAATTAGTCAAATTAATAGTGTATGCACATCAAACTGCTCAATGAAAAGCAAGGTCCATCTAGAACATGAGTGCTCAGAGGATCTATGAGTTGCAGTCTATAGCATGATGTAGGCAGTGACAGTAGAATATAGGGCACAGAATGACGCATACATTAATTATACAAATACGATTTGCACTACCAAACCTCAACATACATAGAAAGACAAGAAATAAATTGATATATTAACATGTCCAGTTATATTGACCAGACAAATAAAATATTCTGACTAGTTTTACAATGGCCTATTCACAAAGTTCACTGTGTAGGTCATTAATCAAATGTTGAATTTGTTTCCATTTGGTCTGTTGATACACTAGAAAGTGTTCAACCATACAAAACATATCCAGGGCCCATGTTCTACTGGCACAATTATAGCAAGATGTTTTCTAGAGACTAGATTACACTTGAGAAAACAGTTTTGTGAAGACAGCACTAGTCAATAAGGGATACCTTGTGTCCTAGTGAATAGCTGCATCATTTGGCCAAGTCCATCAGACTCTGCTTAGACTACAGCACAGAAAGTTTATTTATCAGATGAAAAACAGTTCAGTTGGAGATAACTTTACCAGAACAATGACTGTCAAGGGAAGTAACCAACAAAATACCCACAACAGAGATGAATCAGAAGATTCTGGTAGCAGTAAGCTGTGGTGATAAAGAGCCTCTAGTGTTGTTATAGCCTTGGAGAGATCTCTAGCGCTGTGAAGCATCAAAGTGTGCGTAAGCTGTGGTGATAAAGAGCCTCTAGTGTTGTTATAGCCTTGGAGAGATCTCTAGCGCTATGAAGCATCAAAGTGTGCATAAGCTGTGGTGATAAAGAGCCTCTAGTGTTGTTATAGCCTTGGAGAGATCTCTAGTGCTGTGAAGCATCAAAGTGTGCGTAAGCTGTGGTGATAAAGAGCCTCTAGTGTTGTTATAGCCTTGGAGAGATCTCTAGTGCTGTGAAGCATCAAAGTGTGCGTAAGCTGTGGTGATAAAGAGCCTCTAGTGTTGTTATAGCCTTGGAGAGATCTCTAGCGCTGTGAAGCATCAAAGTGTGCGTAAGCTGTGGTGATAAAGAGCCTCTAGTGTTGTTATAGCCTTGGAGAGATCTCTAGCGCTGTGAAGCATCAAAGTGTGCGTGTGATGTAACCCATCTATGTGATACAACTACAAGATGATGCTGGTCTTGGCATTGGAGATGTCCCTCATAGAACCATAATGCTGTAACTTGCTTCCATTAACAGCAGCCACCCTCTGCTCTAACAGGGATTGCCAAACAAATTTCTCCTGGGCAGATGGAGCTCTCAGGACGATGGCTTTAGCTTTGCCTGATGATGAAGTCAAAGGTTGTCTGCGTGGGAGCGTGGAGGCTGTGGCTGGTTGGAGGTGAAGAACAAATTCAGAGGCTGAAATGAAATAAAATGTTAGGCATTATATTATACATAGAAACAGTTTTATTTTTGATTGAATCAACTCCCAAAGCTTAGAATTTCAGCCCATCTACAAGTAATTAAACAAAAAATAGTGCTAGGAATAACAGTGAGTGCAGTATATCATAAGAAGTGTATCAAGTGAATCAAAGCTTACCATATTTCCTGTTGATTTCAATGCCGCTGATGTCTTGTATGAGGGTAGGACTAGAAGTCACTAAGAGAGCACCGTCAGGCTCTTCATCAACAATCAGGAGGAGGTCTGAGAATAAAAGCAGCTGAGATTTGAACCAGGATCCCCTCTCACACCTGTAGATGTTGCCTTGATAGATCAAGTGTCTGGATTCTTGGCACAGCTGGAAAGCCTGGAGTGAAACAAAACCAAAAAACTTATTAGCCAATGAAATCTCAAGTCTCAAACCGACAGCATTCTCTGCTCCAAGCAACCGAAATATTCCTTAGTAACTTGTTATGATAGATTTTTAGTGCACTACATAGTTTACAATATTTGACATTACCAACTCATTGTTTTTATTACATTTAATTTTTATAAATATATTTTTTGAGTTATATCCCTTTGCAAAAAAAAAAAAAAAAGGGAGTTGTATCTCACACATTGATAAATAAACAAATAATATATTAGCCCATGATCAAAATTAAATCTCAAGTGTGTCCCAGCCAGAAAACTTACAGGTACTGAAGGTGCCAGGACTAGTCTTTCTTGAACACGGAGAACATCTCTATCTAATGATCTCACTGAGGCAGTGCTGGAAGGCATCAGAGGGCACCGGGCATCAGCTTCAGCTGAAGAGCAGGACGAGAGAGATGCCATGCTTCCTTTACCTGAAGAATAGACAACATTATGGCTTGAGAATTGCAACAAAACTGAAATGATCTATCTAAACCCAACAAGATTATACCAAATAGTCATTACAAATATAAGTCATATATTTGACTTATTGTTTCATGACTACTGCTCTGGATGTCTTTACTTAATTTGCATAACATTCCATGGTATGCAACATCTGCCCTAAATTAACTCATTCAATCCGTACACCAAGTACAATTATTACTTGCTGTGATGTTTATCTTCCTCAGTAGATTAAAATTCAATAATTCACACGGCTAACAGTGCATAGGTTAAAATGTTTCTTATCGACATTATACATCACAAGATACAATTTTAATTGCTGGCACCCAAATTTTCAATTTTAGAATGCAATAAATGACTTACTGCTGCTGGCTGCCTTGCTACTGGTTTGACCCTGCGACGAGGCCAAAGAGTCCAAACTCTGCACACGTCCGGCTGAGCTGAGACCAGTGATGGCGGTGACACACTGGGACAACTTGATGACAATCTGCTGCAGAGTGGCGAAGTCTGGGCTGTGCAGGGGAGTCGCAGCGAAGATCTCACTCAGCACCATACACAGTTCTTGGATGTGCTGAAAACACAAGATGCAACCACTGTTTAGAAATACATTTTTAAATAGATTATTATTTAACTAAAAATTAAAGGGAGGTAGCTTTGAAGGATTATGGGTAAGGGGCAATAACTTGTTACTGTGTGTGAACAAAAGTAGTAAGAAAGTGGTCCCACATAGAAGAACATGTATGAGTTAAGTTTACCTGAACTGGTCTGTTGATGAAAGCACTGATAGTTGGTTGTCCAAAGTTCTGTCCATCTTCACTGGGCGTGTCTTTCACAAAGCTCATGAAGTCTCTGTTCTTTCTCAACTCTTTCAGCAGGGTGTTGGAGCTGGCCAGTCCATTGGCATAGGACTCATAAGCCTGGCACAACATGTGGACCTGAAATAGGCACAGAGAACATTTAGTTAAAGACTATTGAATTTTAAGATGTTTAGGAAATGCTTTAAAAAAAAATAATATACATATTAATAAACACCTAATGTACAACATAAATTTGGAAAAATATTAAGCCAGGTTAAGGTGAATGATGCAATTATGGACAGTACAGTAATCATTTAAAAATTGTCTTGTTGAGAGCTAGTGATTCTCAAACTGTTGCTTTTAACAACAGAAAATGAAAAGTACCTTGGACTGGTAGATCAATGCCACAGAGTTGGGGAACATACTGCTTTCACTGGATTGAGAATCCTCCGTGTCCGAGTCAACTGATGATGTATTGTCTTGCATTTGTTTGATGTGATACTCTGAGATAGTCACCAGCTGGAGGAAACATGAAAACCAAGTCATTAGACTTACAGACATGTGTGTCATGGGCAGAACTTAAGGTTGTCATTGTACATTCAAAGAAGTGGAGTAGCCACAGTTTTAATGTATAGATCTAAGGCTATTGATATCACTAAGCTTGTACCTTCTCTACATTTTGGAAGAGGGCCATGTGTTGCTGGGCAGACACAATGCAGTGACGCAGTGGTCTGGAATATCTCTCAATCCCATAGTGCATGAAGTCAATGTAATCCAGCTCCAGTGACATCAGACGATGAATGGACTCGTGTTTGTTGGTGGTAGGAAGACTTGCTGTACTCACAGTCTGAACACAAAATAGATAATCAGTATTTAATATATTAGAGTAAAATATATATTAGACATTATAGTACCATACAGAACATTACTAAAGCTAACAAAAAAATCAAAGGGAAAATATTTTTTTAGCCAGAGTGCTTAAACATTGAGCTGAGCATTATTTCAAAATGTTTTCTGATCAGCTTACCCTGTGAGTTGGTTTAATAAATGGCCGAGGAGTGCTGGTAATGGCTTTCGGCTGGTCATTCTGATGGTAATAAGCTGTGTCATCATCAGTCAAGAACTCATCCTGTGAGCCATTGACCCAGTTCTCCTTGTGGTGGTCAGACCTGTCTGTGATGCTCTCGTAGAGGTGGTCAGTGGATGTACCCACGCCTCGTTTGTTGTAGGGTGAGGGGTGGTGAGGGTTGCTGGAAGCTGAAGTTGAGATCTCAACAGTGTTCTTAATGACATGCTCTCTCTGTAGCTCCAATGTAATGGAGTGGGCGTTCAATTTCCTGGAAGAACAATGGGAGATAATGATATAGTTGACATATGATGAGGCAGACGCGTAATCTCCTTGTCAAATGTTACCTAACAACACTGAAGTTTCAACTTTTACATTGGCAGTTCATAAATTAAATCTTCGTATATTGGGTCTTCAAATAAGCTTCATGAATTGTACTTACAAATAGATTAACTCTAATAAATTATAATACATATAAAAATTGCTTATTACTAATCGAATAGGTTACTTACTTGACCAAATGAGCCACTCCTTCACAAGTTGACCTTGAGACATTCTGACCATTGATACGAATCACCATGTCACCCTTCTTGACCCCAGCTTGCTCTGCAGGAGATGCTGCACACACAAAATTAAACGTTTAAAATGAGACCTCGGTAAAGGAACGGTTAAGTGGGACTATAGAATGAATCGAACGATACATAATGGTGATAATTTCCTAAATTACTAACCTCTATCCACACGGCCAACTTTCGGTGGAAACTCATCCACAAATGAGAAACCAAATCCATTTTTACCACGTTGAACAGTTATCTGAAACACAAAGTCAAACCTCAATAAGAATCTGATCAGTAAAAATATGCTAAAACTTCTTAAACACTATTTCTGTAGTGTTGATTATGTTTGTGACACTAAAACCTGAACTTACCACTATTCTCTCCAGTCCTTCAACAGCTTTGTTGATTTGAGGAATGTTCTGGTGATCTGAAGATAGAAACACAAAGATTAGTCACAGTGATCAAGTCTACTGTCAATGTACTAACAATGGTTAGTCATGTGATCAAGTCTACTGTCAATGTACTAACAATGGTTAGTCACGTGATCAAGTCTACTGTCAACATACTAACAATGGTTAGTCATGTGATCAAGTCTACTGTCAATGTACTAGCAATGGTTAGTCACAGTGATCAAGTCTACTGTCAATGTACTAACAATGGTTAGTCACGGTGATCAAGTCTACTGTCAATGTACTAACAATGGTTAGTCACGTGATCAAGTCTACTGTCAATGTACTAGCAGTGAGCTCAACAAAGATGTGGACTTACTTCTCGCCGTGAGAACAGGCTTAGGCTTGGTGTGAGCTTGTAAGTGCTTCTTCCTGCCAACTTCTTCCGTTAGAAGATAGTACCAGCCATCCAGATCCTAGAAACAAAATACACAAAATGACTAAATCATCATGTGCAGGTAAGCATGTAGGCCAGCATCGCGTATTAACAATACAAAGCTAAGATCTGACTAAAAGACTGCATTAGTGAGTCTGCTTGGTTATGTATGTAAAGAGCTAGACCTACCTTCTCTAACAGGCTCTGGACACCGAAAGACATACATCCCAGGAACTCGGAAGCACTGGAAGAAACGTTTTCAACATCAATCTCAGTTTCACCTTCTACTAAAGTGTCATAGGACTCTGAGCTTTCTATCACATTGTGTGAGAACCTCTGGGGCAAGTTGTAGTAGTCGTGGTGGCTGTACTCGCCCGTGTCTTCGCTCTCTGTTATGGCTAATGTGTTGAGGCTGTACTGGTCAAGGGATGTGTCGTGATCGTACTGTGTGCTGGATGCTGTGTTGACTGTGCATTGTGTTGTGTCGGTGTTCTGTGATGTGTAGTGCGAGGATGTGTCGGTGTTCTGTGATGTGTAGTGTGATGATGTGTCGGTGTTCTGTGATGTGTAGTGTGATGATGTGTAATGTGATGAGGCGTCCACTGATTGGCAAACATCGCTGACCAACGAGTCCGTATTGTGGAACATGAGAGAGTCAGTACTGACGGCTACATTGCTATATGTCCTATGGGGAAGGCTGCCAGTGCTCTGAACGAAGGCCTGGTCGTGGACCTGAGTGACCGCGGTGCTGCTAGTGATGGTGACAGCACTAACTTTGAAATCACAGCTGTTCATGGTGGACTGTGTGGTGTCACATGCTGGGTTGAGGTAGTCGTAAACACCCACAGAAATAATGGTAGTGTCCTGAGAGTTATCGTCTCTTAATGGAGAACATACATGAGACAATGGGAGATACTCTGAATCACATTCATGCTGGCTGGCTTTGGTTGGAATAGGCGGAAGTGGGTAGCCTCTCTTGCTGTTTTTTTTACCCTGTCTCGGGGGCGTGTCGCTGCAAATTTCTCGGTACGTCTGGAAATTGGCACCGCACGGTGCTCTATTCTCCTTGTCTGAGGCGCAGCCCTTTTTCAGTCCTGGAGGAGAGCTAGGGCGCTTAAAGTAAGGCCCCGAACGCCTCTTCTTGTGCTTGAAGTTGAACTTTGAGATGAGACTGTTGGACTTTGTGTTTTCATACACGATGGAGTTGTTACGAGATAAACAAGTGAAAACTTTCATTTTGAAGAGTTACTTGAAGACACACACACACAGAACAAGAGTCAATATTTCCAGGAGCACATACTTATCGAGCGACGCTACTGTCTACAATTATGTCATAGGTTACCTAGCCTGCTGTAATAGTCCTGAAGAAGAAGAACCACAATACAAATCAATCACTGTTTGACTACAAGAAGTTATATACGCAGACACAACCTTCTGATTGGCTAAGTGTTTGAATCTAGAAAAGCCGCTCACAAAAAAACCGAGCCGTGTAGCGAGGGACGCGACAATGGACTACTTGGTCCCCACCCCACCCCCGTGTCCTGTGCTCGCGTACAACAGGTGCTCGCCCTAGATCCGCGCGCGAGCTTTAAACCCACGCTCGACATCTTCCCAGACCTGGATCATTTCAGTGCGGTTTCAAATGAAAGTACAAGAACAAGTTTAATAGTAGGTTGCTTGGTGCTAAATTATTATTTTAAAAGAAATAAATGTAAGGACTTTCTTCTTGCTAGTCAGTGCGGTGCCATTTCGGGAAAGGGGTCGGGGGTGGGGAGGGTCGTTGCTTTTACAATAGGCTTTGTAAGGGTCCATTCACTTTTAATTATTGCTTCTGTGTGTATAGTGTTACATAGATTTTCATTCATTGAATGGTAAGACTACAAAAAGAAGTACTCACAAAGCGAGACAATATATAGGCAGGTGGCAGTAGGCCCAAGAAAGGGAGACAACATACCATGAGCGACAGGTTGTATGTAACACGGGACATAATCACTAGATAAAACAGTTGGTGTAAGTTTACAGCACGCTCAAAGGGAGAGAATTAATCAAATAGAACTAAGAAATCGGAATAGGGTAAATGAAATGGGTAGCATGGCGTCAGGGAGCCCGAGGGAGCGGGTACACACCACATCTGTTGCTGAAGGTTTGACCTGACACTGAACTCACGGGGTCGTAGCCCTGGGTCCGCAGAACATTGTCCGGGACAAGGGGCAGCACAATTGTCCATATAACGGACATTAGCCGCTTGATTTAAAGAGATGACAAGCACTTGATACAAGTCCTGTGGCTTGGTTAATACTGGCAATAGCTTCGAAATTCTATAGAAGGAGGTGGGAAGATGAGCCTTTGGTCTTGTCCACTACAGACAACTGGTCGTGTGTCCGACTTGAAGACAACTCGTTGACTGAAGACAGAAGTTAATCCCTTGGAGAAGACCTCGTTTTTGAAGGTCAGGTGAGCAGCGTTAAGAAAGTTTGAAAGAAAGAAAGAAATACTTGTACAATCAGAGAATCTTACAAGTACAGAACTGTACACTTAAATAGATAAACGATTTGGACATTATCAAGATGTCATTGATCTATAATACAGTGTTTCAAATGGTAACTACCCCCCCCCCTTTTGTAAGTATTGAAACCTTACCTGGTAAGTTACCAACAAGCATCCCCCCCCCCCCCCGTATAACATAAAATTTTAAACATAGCAACCACCTGCCATATAAGTAAAACCCCCTTTCTATGTTTGTTTCCTTTTTTTTTTCCCAAATTAAAAAGTTTCAAGAAAGATGCACGCAAATGTAATTTCTTTCACCAAGTCCTGCGCTTATTATTGTCAAAGAAAATTAAAGTTACGCCAGGCTGAACATGGCGTCACGTGATGTCAACAGGTGCCGTGCGGAGGGATCGTGCTCGCTAAAGAGAACAGCGTCTATTTACTAACACAAAAAAAAGAGGGGGGGGGGCTGCCTTGAACCGTGACCCAGTTTCAGCCAGGGGCAGATGTTCCAACGTCTTGAGACCCAAATAAACACTTGACAATAGTGATAACTTGGGTTCAGTACTACAGAGGTGTTGCTCAATTACCTGGATACCTGGCTGCTAATAAGATGTTCGTGTCTACAATAGTCAGGAAGTGTTATAATGGAGAGATGGTGAACGACAACTATAAATAGACAGTGTGGGAAAGAAAGGGGAGAGTATCCACTAACTAGCTCGTAGTCATCAAAAAAGTATTGAAAGGAGACGGAGCAATGTTTCAAATAGATTTTGCGTTCAACACGCTATGCAGATAAAGTACATTGTTACAAATGTGATTCGCGAAGGCCTACTTAGCCCTATACGTGGGATACATTTGCCTTATTAAACCATTTAATAACCAAAGACACAACAAGAGTTTTTTTTTAATCGGAATTTAAAATCCAAAATGTTAGTATTCAATGTTGTAATAATCAAAGAAAGAGGACATAAAGTTAAAATGAACTGAAGCCTATAAGACATACAGAAAATTACTCGGCGATGTGCCTATTTGCATATGAAAAAAGACCAAGTTGGTTATTTCACTATACTTTAAATCTCTTTCGCTGAAGGCACATAACATTGTGCAATCAAAGACAAGATACAACGAGGGCACTGTGCTCTAAAACGTGCTAATGATCAAAGCATCGAGTGAGTCGCCCCCCCCTACCAGGAGACTTCACTCAAGAGCTACACCATCAATATCAAAAATCTTAGGTCAGTGGAATTAGTTTCTAGTCCACATAACAAGCATTGATCCCGTCATAAATCAAAGACTCGGCACTCAACAGATGGCTCCAGAGATGATTGGACCAACTCACGCGTGCTAAATACTTGAGCTAGTTCGCCGCTGTGAATGGTGACGTCAAACTTAGCTCACGAGAGGATCACAAGAGCCCGGTGCGGAATAAAAAGCCTACTTAGTCAGGGGATGAGGGTGTAACAACCGAGGGCGCCCAGAGACTTCAAACAAAATGTTGGAGAAAACAGTACTAAGATGCAAGATTTGTCCGAAACTGAAGTGATTGAACATGAAGTGAATTCTTAGATTCAGTAAGAGGCTAGTTATAATGCAATTCAAATCAACATTACATTTGTTCAATACAATATCACATCAACCAGTTAGACGGACCAATGTGGACATTACATAATTAACATTGTGAAACTAATTCAAGTCAAATCCAACGCCTTCATTACAATAGCAAGGTACATAGAAATATCAAGCAAGAGAATTATTTGACAAGGAAGCTACTAGTTTGATATGTTTTACATCTGATAAATAATTAGATGCTGATATTTGTGTACATAATGAAAAAAAAAAGCAAATCAAAACGTCCGATCATTATAGCTATTAGTTTGAAAACAAGGCCTACCGAGTTCATTTGTTCTAACTTTAACTTTAAAAAAAAAAGTGTGCTATTTAAGTCAATACTAGCTAATAATCTATGCGAAACAATATACCAGCAGGTCGCCACTGTGGATACTGTGTACATAATCCTCCTTACTCGTGTCAAGTTAATCCCATTGTCTAGTGGCCACCTCAAAATGAAACCACCCAGAGCAGTGTCCAAACTCACACTAAAACAGACGCTTTAGACTAAAGCCAACGTTAATGGGAAGGATAAACCCCGAGATGTGGGGGGTGGTGCACAGGGAAACTAGTTCAGCGATCTGGCCACCATAAACTAACCCACGCTCTGGGTTCCTCATTAAACTATCCATATACGGATAACTAGTTTCAAGACTTTCCCCCCGCAGTCATTGAGAACCCTTTCAAAAACAGACCGGTGTAAACAAATTATACAGCCCATTATAAAAACACACAGTGCAATAAAGTCGGGAGCCTATCATAAAACTTTTGCTGTGAGAACATGGCGAAATGAGAGATAGGGGCTAGTAGTTACAGACCACTTCCTGGTCATTTTAAGTTACCTAGCAACACGGGCAGTGGACAATTAGTGAGAAAAAATGGATGGAGGCAATATATTAAATTGGGGCAATTAGTTTTAGAGTGGTTTGAGTTACGTGGCAACAGTCAAAGTAGAAACACAGGTGAGTGATGCTCAACCTAGAAAGTGGGTCCAACTTTTATTTAGGATCCTGTTCCTTCTGTTTACCTATTCTCGCCTGATGGTCAAGTGTAGAGCCAACGTTTGACCACATGTAATTGATACAACAAGTCATCGTTGGGAGAAAAAAGTCTGTGATTTATTCTCATCAGTTCATGAGCTGACTGAGAACTATTAGCTGGATAGATGCACGGAACATAAGAGCCAACTGCAAACAACTTCTGGTCAGCGATAGAGTACTAAGAGCGAAAAGGGGGGAAAAGAACGTACAACCTTGTCGTAGGACTTAATGCTACTAGTTGAATGACCAATATGGTCAGTTCGTGCCTTGAGTAATACGAAGTAGGTGTAGCCATAGTTTGAATTGAGCGTAGAAAACTGAAGAGCTCTCCTGGTTTCCCTGGGCCCTATTATCACTGTAACCAGAGAACAATGCGACGCAAATCGAATAAGTCCAAACAATACCCCCCGAACCAATGAATCGCATGGAGTCGACTTGAGGATTATAATCGTAATAGCCCTTGACACGAGAGGAACAAAATTGGTTTCTATAAAGATACATTTCAACATCCCTTTTAGCCAGGACAAAATATGAATTAATGAATATTTAGGTTTATGCCTTAGTCAGAGCGATTTAGGCATTGTCCGTACGGGGGCTTCTCGCTGTGGTCTTGTTGGACGAATTGGGTAGCCATATTGGTCAGTCAAGGGGCTAGTTAGGCCTACTAGAGCCTGACAGGTACCGAGGGAAGAGATACAAAATAAATAAATGGTACAACAGAGTGACCACTTGGTCTCACGGACTGTCAAGGAGCGTGCCTCAGTATGAATAGATGGCAGAGAAGGGGAGCGGGGGGGGGGGCGTTGGCAAAAGAGGTCAATAGGTCACGCCAAGAATAGTGTGTGAAGGCGAGAAGTGTGTAAAAGGAAGGGGGGCGATGCTGGCTGATATTGGGAGATGGGGCGCAAAACAAAAACACTAAACAAAACGTAAAAGAGAAGAAAAAAAAAACGGGAGGCGACAGACTGACTAAAAGTAAACAGACCAAGTCAAAAGTGTATTGTCAGGTAGAGAGATCAACAGTAAATAAGCTAGAGGGAAGAAAGCCTAAACGTAGTTAAAGATACGAGAGCCGAGACTTGGTCTAGCGACTAGCTTCATCTACTTTACTGTAAGATAGTAAGATAGTATCACCTTACCCATGTTCTAGTCTACTGTTTCTAATTAATTTTGTTAAGACTTTCGGACCTAGATCTACAATTGCAAGGGAAGGCATTAAGGTTGTACTAAAGATTCCTCAGCCTATTTCTTTACAACAGGAAATGACTTCAAATGAAACAATAACGACCGTTTTTAAACAAGTTTTCTGATTTAGAAATGAATACAGTTTGGGGGGGGGGGTGCAAAGGGAGACTATCGTGATATTTCAGTATGGTGCAGAGTTGGCAGGGGCAAGCTAAATAGTCAAACACAGGATTCTGTTCGACTTAAAAATGGTTTTGTACAAATGCCATCAGAAGATTGTGTGCGTCAACAATTCAATGTATTTATTACATGCATGCCTCTTATTATTCTAACATCCTAAACTCGAGGCAAGAAAGCTACATCCATATGACATTGTCATCAGTAGCCATAAATGACACACAACAGACCCAATGGTCTGAAATGGATGTACTTCAAAACAAATAAATGTAAACCGAGGTCTGATATTGTAATACTGGTGTAGACTACTCTAAGCAATTAAAGGTACATTTAGAATGCTATTCACCTAAGACTTAGTCAAGCATTATAGTATAGTTATTGTACGTTTAGTAGTGGACCTAAAAGTCTAAAGATATGAGATGACGTTTATAATGTAGAAAGTTTCAAATACTTACAGATGGTGTAGCAGTTGATGAATAAATCTCGACTAATCCAATGCGTGTTTATGTGTATCATATAGAATATAGACTATTATATGATAACTTGAACTATCCTACACTCTCTATGATAACATGAACTATCCTACACTTTAGGATAACTTGATTGACTTGAACAAAGCCGATGCAAAAGAAGACAAAATGAACTAGATGATTGTAGACCAAGTCCAATGAATCCAATAAAATAAATGAAATAAACAAGAATATTTGAACAAGTTTGCAAATCAACTGATGTTCGCGCACGAAGACACAGAATTCAACTGACCACTGACCATGCGATGCCCGTTTTAATACCAGGGGGACAGGTCCACTGCCCAAGGCGGAAATCGCGTCGAAATCTCCACTCGGATAATTCGCGTCCCAGGAAAGAAGCGGGGAGAGGAGAGGTTATCTGATGTGACAGGGGGAGGAGCTATAAGTGACTGACACCTGAGATTGCGTAATAAGAAAGAATGCATTAAGCAAACACAGTCTTCGGAGGGGCGGAGCAATAGGAGGAGCTATGCTAATGAGGTAGACTACGGCACGCGAACTGCTCGAGAGCTGTGAATTAATTAGGGCGAGGCAAGAGCTTGACTATAGACGTGCTCACGCGAGACTAACTAGAAGCCGTGAATGTGGGGGCTGAACAAGCAGATAGAAGAGATTCACATTTTAAGAGAACTTTAAAAAAAAAAGAAGAAAATACAATAGTATGTAAATTCAATGAAATATTATAATGACATGAACTAAACATAAAAATATTTTTATTTTGTCTAAACATGAACACGTGACCCTGGGTAGGGAGGGAGGGAGAGAGAGGCTGAAACGAGATTCTTATCTGTGTCTTTCTTTCTTCTAAGATTATTGTATTCTTTGGACATTTCAAGTGCAAATGTATTTAACTTCTAGTTTCAACGATGAAGACACGCCATTTAGCACCAGAAATTATAATAACCTAAAGACCAAGATCCACGGCCCTACTTTGTACTAAGTTCTATTAAAGGGTGACATTCTAAATAGAGCCGATGCTGCTAGAGTTGGGCCTGGGCCTTACAAAAGTGTTTCAATCGAACATTACAGAACATTGATTTTTTTTTGTTTTTTTGGTTAATGACCAACATGTGCACTATGTACTCATTCTAACACAAGCTCGGTGACTAGATGAGCAATTCAACTGTGTTTTCAAAAAAGAATTGCTGGATCCAAATGTTTCAAAGAGTTAAATAGTAAATCTCTACAAATGTTTCAAAGAGTTAAATAGTAAATCTCTACAAATGTTTCAAAGAGTTTAATAGTAAATCTCTACAAATGTTTCAAAGAGTTTAATAGTAAATCTCTACAAATGTTTCAAAGAGTTTAATAGTAAATCTCTACAAATGTTTCAAAGAGTTTAATAGTAAATCTCTACAAATGTTTCAACGAGTTTAATAGTAAATCTCTACAAATGTTTCAACGAGTTTAATAGTAAATCTCTACAAATGTTTCAAAGAGTTTAATAGTAAATCTCTACAAATGTTCAACGAGCGGGATCTTGTCTTATAAACTAGAGCCGTCCCTCCAAAAAGGACGCACATTACGCCCTAACGCGTGCATAGTGTTCAAGTCAATTACAAATTTAAACTCTATTAAGTCACTAATGTTCATGGCTGATTCAGGCAATCCGTTCCATGCTCTAATGGCACTTAGAAAAGTACTTCTATGCGTCCCAGCATATGGAATATGAAAAGTGACTTTATCTTTCTAACTATTTTATCAGGTTGTGTTTTTGTATTTGTAAGTTATGGTTCAGTGTTTTATGTATTATAGCTACTTTACTTTTGAGTCTTATGCCCTGAAGTGTCTCTAAATTGCGTGACTTTACTTAGCGGGTTTGTCTAGTCAAATCATAGCCCACTGTGAATATTCATGTTTTATAAATCTCAATCTTGCGTCTGTTTTAGTTTACTGTATGTCTTCTTGAGTCGAGGAGTCTCAGAGGGCGCATATAGAACTAACAGAAGACGCATATAGATCTACAGAGAACACATATATTATATATATCTACTGGTATAGTCACTAAGTTTTATTATGATTTTAGTTTTTGTGTTGTTTTTTTTTGTGAATATTTTTTGTAACTAAAATTAAACCCTAATGGTTTGCTAGATAGTGCAATGACTTGACACACAAACTGCAATAAAAAAAGAGTTCCACAAACACTATCCAACACATAGACTTATATCTACTACTAGACTGGAAACCGGAAATAAATTCTTATCCGCGACTGATCCATCGTGAACAGTTTGTAGAAAGTTGGATCAAGGCGTTGTTTTGTAAAAAACTTCTTTTAACTACTTTACAAAACAACGCCTTGATCCAACTTTTTAAAAAATTTTCACGACATTTTTTGTAGTGTTAAAATGTCTCCATGTCCAGTCTAGATATAGTATATATAAGTCTATGATCCAACATTTATATTGATTTTTTTCAGAAAAAAATTAATTATTTTTCTCCGCAGTGGTTTGGACATGTAACTCTTCTTTAATAAAGTTTAGATGTTAGATATACAATGACTACAATAAAACAACTCGAGAAAAGCTCCCGTGCGCACTCAAGCGTGACACGGAGTGGTACAAAGCATAAACCTCTGTGTTGTTTTTATATGGACATTCGTGTCGCCGTGTTGATACAGTGTCACTGACATATCAATAGCTCTATTACAGATGACACTGACCCTAGTCCATTAAAAAACGTAAAATGTTTTTTCTACGCTGGTCAATCAAGTCGCGTGTCAAATATGAACCAGAACTAGAACAATAAGGTCAGATGTAAGCCAGGCCCATATGACGTAGTCAATATTCAGACTATAAGTTTAGTTGTGTAACTATCCGTCAGTGCAGCATAGTGACCCTAGCAAAACACGAACGTGTCATGGAATTCTTGTCTCTTTAATCGAACTCTGCACAATATTTCTGTTTGACAAGTTTATGACTTGCACGGCTTACGTTTTACAAACATTTCGAGAAATGACCAAAATGTCAGTCGATACAAACCAAAAACACGGACGTGTCATGGGCAGTGTCCACCTCAAACTTTAGCTACATACGCCCCTACCACAATACAGGGTAAGAACTAAACACATGGGACATCACGCAACACACAAAAAAGACACGCTGATGATATCTGATGACGAGGAAATACAACTACTCATACGACAAGGACATAAGATGGGCCACATTTTGTAGAGCAATAAAATCAAATCAACATAAATATATAATAGCTTTCATTTTATTTCAGACTAGACAAAACGATCTTCATTACTTCTCCCCCCTACCACGCACAAGACACCGTAGACAGAACGTCAACATTCTCAACCATAAACCTTGAAATTGTTTTTCCCTTCACTGGTTTACTGCCAGCGTTTGATAGTCTATAAGTCTTGATCCCAAGCCACGTTGTATGTGATCTGGTGTTGACAGGAGTACAGGGCCCTGAATGGAAAGTATTGTACATGCTAACACCAACAAGGTCATCCAGTGAGCCCACTCGGGCTGGGATCTTACCAAATATTGACCAGCGAGTCCAATAACAAGTATTGACCAGTGACACCATGTTTCCATACAGTCACAGTCTTCCCATCCAACTGGACACCACAGGGGGAGGGGGCTTGATGAGAGAGAAATGGCTGGAGGATGTACCTTCAAGACAATGGAATCTCTAATTAATTTAATTATCAACTACAGGACACTGGGCAGTCAGTGCCTTTAAAAAGAATATAGTTTGAAATAAAATACCGAAACTATCGTTATGTAGACAGCTCTATGAAATATTATGAACTAGAGGACAGTTAGTAGAATCAGTACAGTGCAGAGTAATCAAACGTGTATCAAGAACGAATGTATTATGATGTCAAGCCTATAGAGTGAGGCCAGTTATACTTTTAGAGAAGTCTCTCCAGTAACCCGCCAGCTGACATTTTAACGAAGGGATAGTAGAAGAAAATTCTAGAACTAGAAATGGGAAGTATTTGGAAAATAGAACATGTCTGAATAAGTCTTTATAGCTACATGAAATACACCCCCACACTTTTTAAAAAATTTTTGTTTAATAATTATGTCTTTGCTGTTGCCAGGTTACATGGCCGATAAGTTTTATTGTTTTCGTGATTTGTCATTTAATTTGTCACTTTTGAATACCAGAAATTAAAACAGTGCGCGGAGCTTCAAGCTAGCAGCCTACAAAATCTTACTTAGTAAAAGTGAACTAGACACTTGAAACTCTAGAAACTCAAGTAGGCAAAGACTTTTAGAAGAGACATTTTTGGCTGGTTGCAATCTCATGCATGCGCATCTCAAAAAACTAACAGCGACAATAACTCTCAGAATTTAAATATTCCCAAATGGAACTTGTATAAGTTGCTTCCCATGATACGATGTAATGTCAGCAGACTTATTATGAAAAAAAAAAGAGTAAACCCAGAAATCCCCAACTTGTCAGTGCTAACTGTATTAGGGTTCCACGAATGTCAGCTATAATTGCATTAGGTCAAGATAATAACCACCCACTGGCTAGTCCGATTGTTTCTTTAGTGAGTAGTTTTACTTCGCCGAGGCTAGTGATGGGGGGGGGGAGTCAGGAATATCCCGGAGCTACATAACTCCACAAAGTCTTCCTGTTATTAGGCGCCCGACACCCGAGATTCCACGAGTTACCTAAACTCACCACCGTGGCGTATGACCCCCCGCTCACTACCCCGCGTGACGTCAAGTCGCTGACAGGAGCCGTGACGTGTAAGTGGTCGAGAGGGTGAGAACCATGAGTTCTTCTTGTGTTTCCAATCAATCAATACAGATGATCGATAGTCTGATGGCATCAAAACAAGACAAAAGATCGAGGTTCAATCACTTCAGCAAAATGTTATGCAGAGATGACTACACCGAAACAATATAAATGATTCGCGAGTTTGCTCATAAAGGGGAATGACTCCAAAGTTAGGGGATAATGGCATTAAAATATACTCAGCAAAATGTTATGCAGAGATGACTACACCGAAACAATATAAATGATTCGCGCGTTTGCTCATAAAGGGGAATGACTCCAAAGTTAAGGGATAACAGCATTAAAATATTAAATCTAAATATAGCAAATGTTTTAATCTCAACTTTAAATTCCCCCCACCCCTAAACTTTTAAAAATTAAATTTCACCACAGTGTCTACAACGCACGTACAGAATAGTCACGCATGGGAGAAGTAATCCAGTCAGCTGTCATTATACCTGACACGTCAAACAATTGACAGTTCAGACCAACACTCACGTAGACCTAAATACAATTAACTGACATGCTTCCACAATACTAGACAGACGCCACTGCTTTTAAACGTCAATGAAAACCTTCTTTCTTTCTTGTATTTTTTTTATGAAATGTTAAACCATGTCTAAAATTCACCAATGAATAAGTGTCCATTTACTTTGTTTCTTTACAAGTTGGGTTTGAACGAGTTTACAAAACTTTGTTCCATGATAAGATCTGCGTATGACGTACGATGAAAGACAAAAACATCACGTGCAGTTTAGAAACAGGTTAACATGGCGGATACATGAAAGATGATTGGTATACTAAAAAGACTACTGCTATGATTGTTTCGTTCCTTTCTGACCTGACTTACAAATACTAAAAGTTTCGTATAAACAAGACTACTCTTATTCATACATGACTTTGTACGTAATGTATAGAAAGCCATTGTATGATTCACTACAGATCCTATAGCTGAATATCGTGTTGACACAGAGGAGAGGTATTACACTAAAATCGAACTGAGGATTTGATGCTGTGGCGGGGAAAACCACGGAACTACCATTCCCATGAAACCGCCTACACAGTGGTCATCCATGACACAATATCTTCCCCGTGCTACTGCTGGTTATCAGATTACCAGTACATTGTCCAGTTGTGAGGCGCTAGCCCCTCATGGACCCCGGGACAATGAGGCAGTAAACTAGATAGACAGCGTCTCTACGGAGTTTGTTCATAAATGAAAACATTCGGAGTCGGGACACAAAGCGGAACCCTAAACTGTTTAAACATGTCAATCAAGCGAGAAGATAGAGAATGAAACTGTTTCACTTTGACGCCGAGATCAAACCTTCACAATAAAACAAAATAGCGCTCTCCCCCGCTTTCAACACTACTCTTTCTACTAAGCCAGTGTTTCCAAAACTTTCAACATATGCGTACCCCTTCACTAATTTTCGTAATTCTGAGAACCCTCTCGCACTCCCCCTCAAAAAAAAAAAATAAAATATCGAAAATAATAAACGAAAAATACAATTGTTAGAAGGAGAACATAGTTAATGCGTGCCCCCTTCAAACTCTTCCCGTACCATGTGGGTACTCGTACCCCACTTTGGGAAACACTGTACTAAGCCAATGACCTCGTGACCCAAAGTTCTTTCTGGATAAGAAATAAACATTTTCAGAAGAAACGTTCCATTATGTTTTTATAGTTAGTTCATAATCCTAAACTAAACTAATCATTAATCTTGGGACTCGAAGACAAGGGTTCTTACTACGTCTAAATACATTTGTAACAAAACAAAAAAGTTACATAAATCGTCAGAACTCACACAAGCCCCAGCTCGACTAGACTGAAAAAAAAACAAAAACAAAAAAAAAACTAGCAAATATTTTTAAAATCTTTAAAGAGAAAGTAGAAAAACTCCACATTAACAGCCATAACTCTCAATACTGTAAGATGTATTTCCCCCTTAATTAATTAATTACCACTATTGAATTATTAATTCGTTTTTTTTTTAATTGATTCATGTTTTGTTAGGAACAATGAATCATTGTGCAAAGTTTTAACTTGATCCGAGAATGGGAAGTGGGAGAAATAACATGTTTAAAATTTGTACCAGACAGACAGACAGACAGTGTGAGTTGATAAAAGCTTTGTAGAAATATAACTTTCAAAAAGAGTTATCTCAGAGAAGTCTATCTATCTGTCTTGCATACATTCTTGCAGTTTCCTCTGAGCAAGATTTACTATTTTAATTAAGCGAAACAAAGTTAAAGACTTATTAGTACGCTTGATACTCTTTCGTAACTGCTAAATACAAGCAATGTTACAAATATACTAACAGTGTGTGACTGGATTGCAAATAGAGGACAGGGCGGACTGTGTATAGAGGACAGAGCTAGCAGTAAATTCTACAAACACAACAGGAGAACCTCACATTTTGACATTTATTATCCCATCGCGAATTGAGGTGACATGATCAGACACTGTCTGGCACATTGACTACAACCATCACCTCCCCTTCCACTGTCCCATGTCCATACCGCGATGTCCTGAACGTCCAGCTGTAGAACTGAATATATCTGTTGGTCAACTTGGTCAAGTCGGTCAGTGACGTCCAACTCCGCTGCCGAGTCCGGGGCCGGTTAGCATCCTCTGTCTAGACGTGTCACATGTAGGTATGTTTGACTTGTTCCTCCCCAGCACTGTTACTGACACTTGTAAGGATGGTCACCATCAGTTCTGTTAGCATGGGCCAGAGTAAATCTCTGTCTAGACATGTCAGCCGGGTGACTGACCACAGAGTTGCAGGTCATCACTGTTATATTATTGACAATCATTCTGTTATATATGTGCGTGTGTGTAGGCATGTGTGTGTGACTTAATGTGATAGAAAGCCACAGAGGTCTGATGACAGATACTTTAAACATGACACACATTTTACAGGCTAACCTTACAGAAAGTATAAAACTATATACATTAAAACTTTGAGAAAATTATACACTAACTTCTCTGCAACGCTGCACTATATACACATGTTTAGTACTTACCCATTGGATGGATCTTTGTGCCAGACTGATATCAATAATCTCTTGCGACGGTCTTCTTCCAGTATCTCCCTTTTGAAATTAAAGAATGAAATACAATTATATGTGACGGAGGCTTACAATGAACACAAAATGTCTCAAATATTTCAAATTGTTATACTTTAGGTGTCTAACTTTGTGAATATCTTATCATGTTCCCCTTCCTATGACAGTGTTCCCCTTGTTCCTCTATTACTATATAACTTTTGTTTTCAACCAATTGTACAATTTAACTTAGATACCGATCGCTCTCTTGAAAGGATGACCCTCTATTTATTGAACTAGGATATTATATGGCCATCACATTGCCATAATGCTTTTACATTTTTACATCAGATTAACTAATGGAATTCAGGATTCAAACTCGGGAGCTACTTGTCCTCCACACACCTGACTCCAGACTATTCAATCAATAGCGGTCTCATTTTATTTCCCATTTAGAAATTGTTATTCTCTCTGTATGCAGAGTTGTATGAACTTGCTAGTAGATAATATGTGTAGTTACAGAAAACAACAACGTACGTACACTTGTAGGTGTACATTGATTTGTTGATCCCCCTCATTGCCCCACCTCCATTTTAAAAATGACCCACTGTTAACTTACATAGAGAATTTCTCATCGTACACCGGGTTGTTGCTGGTGAGTTGGACTTGGGTTTTGCATCGTGTTCGTCTGCTTTCGTCGGGTACCAGAGACATCTGGTGGTCAAACACACACAGAGACAGTTAACAATACACTAGCGTGATTAGATCTATAGCATAGGACTACATAGATTTCAAAACAATACACTAGATCTATAGCATAGGACTACATAGATTTCAATACAATACATTAGATCTATAGCATAGGACTACATAGATTTCAAAACAATACACTAGATCTATAGCATAGGACTACATAGATTTCAATACAATACATTAGATCTATAGCATAGGACTACATAGATTTCAAAACAATACACTAGATCTATAGCATAGGACTACATAGATTTCAATACAATACATTAGATCTATAGCATAGGACTACATAGATTTCAATACAATACATTAGATCTATAGCATAGGACTACATAGATTTCAAAACAATACACTAGATCTATAGCATAGGACTACATAGATTTCAATACAATACATTAGATCTATAACATAGGACTACATAGATTTCAAAACAATACACTAGATCTATAGCATAGGACTACATAGATTTCAATACAATACATTAGATCTATAGCATAGGACTACATAGATTTCAATACAATACACTAGATCTATAACATAGGACTACATAGATTTCAATACAATACACTAGATCTATAGCATAGGACTACATAGATTTCAATACAATACATTAGATCTATAGCATAGGACTACATAGATTTCAATACAATACATTAGATCTATAGCATAGGACTACATAGATTTCCATACAATACACTAGATCTATAACATATGACTACATAGATTTCAAAACAATACACTAGATCTATAACATACTACTACATAGATTTCAATACAATACACTAGATCTATAACATAGGACTACATAGATTTCAATACAATACACTAGATCTATAACATAGGACTACATAGATTTCAATACAATACACTAGATCTATAACATAGGACTACATAGATTTCAATACAATACACTAGATCTATAGCATAGGACTACATAGATTTCAAAACAATACACTAGATCTATAACATAGGACTACATAGATTTCAATACAATACACTAGATCTATAACATAGGACTACATAGATTTCAATACAATACACTAGATCTATAACATAGGACTACATAGATTTCAAAACAATACACTAGATCTATAACATAGGACTACATAGATTTCTATACAATACACTAGATCTATAGCATATGACTACATAGATTTCAATACAATACACTAGATCTATAACATAGGACTACATAGATTTCAATACAATACACTAGATCTATAACATAGGACTACATAGATTTCAATACAATACACTAGATCTATAACATAGGACTACATAGATTTCAATACAATACACTAGATCTATAGCATAGGACTACATAGATTTCAATACAATACATTAGATCTATAACATAGGACTACATAGATTTCAAAACAATACACTAGATCTATAACATAGGACTACATAGATTTCCATACAATACACTAGATCTATAGCATAGGACTACATAGATTTCAAAACAATACACTAGATCTATAACATAGGACTACATAGATTTCAATACAATACACTAGATCTATAGCATAGGACTACATAGATTTCAAAACAATACACTAGATCTATAACATAGGACTACATAGATTTCAATACAATACATTAGATCTATAGCATAGGACTACATAGATTTCAATACAATACACTAGATCTATAACATAGGACTACATAGATTTCCATACAATACACTAGATCTATAGCATAGGACTACATAGATTTCAATACAATACATTAGATCTATAGCATAGGACTACATAGATTTCCATACAATACACTAGATCTATAACATAGGACTACATAGATTTCAATACAATACATTAGATCTATAACATAGGACTACATAGATTTCAATACAATACATTAGATCTATAACATAGGACTACATAGATTTCCATACAATACACTAGATCTATAACATAGGACTACATAGATTTCAATACAATACATTAGATCTATAGCATAGGACTACATAGATTTCAATACAATACACTAGATCTATAACATAGGACTACATAGATTTCCATACAATACACTAGATCTATAGCATAGGACTACATAGATTTCAATACAATACATTAGATCTATAACATAGGACTACATAGATTTCAATACAATACATTAGATCTATAACATAGGACTACATAGATTTCAAAACAATACACTAGATCTATAACATAGGACTACATAGATTTCAATACAATACACTAGATCTATAACATAGGACTACATAGATTTCAAAACAATACACTAGATCTATAACATAGGACTACATAGATTTCTATACAATACACTAGATCTATAGCATATGACTACATAGATTTCAATACAATACACTAGATCTATAGCATAGGACTACATAGATTTCAAAACAATACACTAGATCTATAACATAGGACTACATAGATTTCAATACAATACACTAGATCTATAACATAGGACTACATAGATTTCAAAACAATACACTAGATCTATAACATAGGACTACATAGATTTCTATACAATACACTAGATCTATAGCATATGACTACATAGATTTCAATACAATACACTAGATCTATAGCATAGGACTACATAGATTTCAAAACAATACACTAGATCTATAACATAGGACTACATAGATTTCAATACAATACACTAGATCTATAACATAGGACTACATAGATTTCAATACAATACACTAGATCTATAACATAGGACTACATAGATTTCAATACAATACACTAGATCTATAACATAGGACTACATAGATTTCAATACAATACATTAGATCTATAACATAGGACTACATAGATTTCTATACAACACATTACATCTATAGCATAGAACTACATAGATTTCTATACAATACATTACATCTATAGCATAGGACTACATAGATTTCTATACAATACATTAGATCTATAACATAGGACTACATAGATTTCCATACAATACATTAGATCTATAGCATAGGACTACATAGATTTCCATACAATACATTAGATCTATAGCATAGGACTACATCGATTTCAATACAATACATTAGATCTATAGCATAGGACTACATAGATTTCCATACAATACATTAGATCTATAACATAGGACTACATAGATTTCTATACAACACATTACATCTTTAGCATAGGACTACATATATTTCTATACAATACATTACATCTATAGCATAGGACTACATAGATTTCCATACAATACATTAGATCTATAACATAGGACTACATAGATTTCCATACAATACACTGGATCTATAGCATAGGACTACATAGATTTCTATACAATACATTAGATCTATAGCATAGGACTACATAGATTTCAATACAATACATTAGATCTATAGCATAGGACTACATAGATTTCCATACAATACACTGGATCTATAGCATAGGACTACATAGATTTCTATACAATACATTAGATCTATAGCATAGGACTACATAGATTTCCATACAATACACTGGATCTATAGCATATGACTACATAGATTTCTATACAACACATTACATCTATAGCATATGACTACATAGATTTCTATACAACACATTACATCTATAGCATAGGACTACAGAAAATTCCATTCATTGTTTATCTAGTTTTTCTTGTTTCGTTGCGAATTAACTCAAAATGGACTATTATGTTATTTAACTCTTTAAATCCTAATAAAAACGCATGGACCTGCATGTACTCTAGATGGAAGAGATACAGTTGTTATGTGTCATACTAAGAGTTAATGTTGGATAAGAGAGAGCTCTTTGATGCTATTAGAAAAACAAGTGTGAATAAAATCACTGATCTATATACTGATCTTTCTCCCACCCCATCTCCTCTCAACGCCCACAGATGGTACGCAGTAATGTATCACGTGATCTTCTATTATGGACACGAGAGAATGGGGAAGGGTGGTGGGTGGTAAAACGACCAGTAGAATAGAGATTTCTATAAGCTGACCATTAAATCTGAAGCTCTTGTATCCCATCCCCTGAGTGAAACAATGCAAACGTGAAACACTGGAGTAGGTACTTCATTGATCTGATCCTTCACTTTGTATTCTAACACAAATTTATTATAGGATTATAACTCAGTTGTCCAGAGTTAAGTAATTTAGAGTGTCCAGAGTTAAGTAACTTGGTGTTTTAAATCAAAGTGTGTCAATATTTATTTAAACATTTAAAAGAAAGCTTTTTTAAAATACAAACTAATGGCCGAGGGAGAAAGGACGTTGGTTATGACAAGGTTGAAACAGTACATAATGTTTCTTGTATTATATAGTTCAGTGGTGAAGGGTTTATTGTGTCATAGTTTTTTTTTAAAAGGATTCCCAGTTCTACAACACCCAGCTGTAACCCCCTCCCTCTCATATCCCTTTTTTTTTTATAGCGTTGCTACTGAGTTCTAGTTTTGTTCTATCAGTGTTGCTCCAGATAACCACGTAATGCACCAGTGACTGGGTCCCACACAGTTTGAGAATGGTCCTGGTACAATCAAAGGGTCCCCCGACTTCCGGGTGATGTAGTAGTCAGCTAAGCGTGATGACAGGACGGGATAAGGCTACAAGCTGGATATTTAATGAGCCAGATAACCAAGGGGACGCTTTCAGATTTAGCTTGTGAGAGAGAGGGAGAGATGTGCGCATGTGCGTGCGTGCTTGAGGGTCAAGCTAGGTACTCACCTTGACGTAAGAGTCACAATGGGAAGCCCAGGCAGAGGACAGACACCTGGCCTGTATGACTGGGGACAGAGCAGACGACATGCATTAATGGCAGAACATGAAGAGATACTAATGGACAAAATAATGCCATAATTTAATTATAGAAGAATACGCCTCTTAGAGATGTCTACCTATAGCGACAATTTTGTGTTGTTGTTTTTTTGTCTCTCTTTCTCCCAATACATTTTAATTACGTTTGTTGTTTAAGAAGTCCAAATGGTTTAGTAGCTAAATAGTTCTATCAAATAAAGATAGCATAATAAAGATACTTTATGCTTTTAATAGAACTACTCTCCGCACTATAGGAACCAAACAACTGGACAAGCGTCTTAGTTGAGTAACAAATGATTCAGTGGCGTAGCTAGGGTGGGGGGAGGAGAATTTGAAAATCCCCCCTGACCCCACTTGTGGGGGCCTCAAAATGAGTGTTTTTACATTGAACATTACGCAAAATCCAGGGCCCCCCCCAAAGAGGTCAAGTCCCCCCCCCCACGGGCAACCAAATGATGGAAAATTCCTAGCTACGCCCCTAAAAATGATTATGAAGTTTTGAAGTTCTACTTTTTAAGTAAACTACTTGCAACTAAACGATAACATCATACTCTATTAAAATTAAATTGGAAACATTTATGCATGAGCCCAATTACCAGAAAACTAATTGAATAACAATTAATTAAATTGACTAGCCGCTCACAAGTTTGTTTGAAACACCCCCGCGGCCATAGTATTTACAAGTGCGGTTTAGAATATACATAACATATGACTGTATTTGAGCTTCTAGATAACTTACCATGGACAGTCAGGAGGCCAACATTCCAATATGCTGATAACTTCAAATGGCCTGCAAACGAAATGGGAAAACATTGAAGCTATAGTTAACAATATTTTTTTAAAAGATAGCAAAATGTACTAGATTTAAAAAGAAAATGTCCTACATTATTCTATACAATGGACAAGATATCCCCCCCCCCTTTTTTTTTTCCCAATCAAACAATGTACATGCATAGAGAATGCACCGACCCGACCCACGCTAGTGACCTTATACCAATGAAAGTGTTTTTATTTCCGAATTACATAACGTAAGGTTCGGCTCATTTCTTCCCTCCTTCCTTTATTCAACCCGATCTTCACCAATTACGAGATACACATCCTAGCATAGTCATCGATAAACAAATGTTATATTAGTGCGACGGACATACGAACACGAGACTGTTCAACAGTGTTATATGGTCAAGAAGTGGATCCGTTAACAGGTTTGTTTTGTGTGTTATAGTAAGTTAAATAAACTTTGAAAAGAACAACAACAATTTTTATTATTTTATTTTATTTATTTTTATTAATATACTATTTTTAGATATGAGGAGCCATATATGTTTAGTAGCTATTTATTTGTGTTAAATTTTACAATCCATTGTCTTCGTATGTTTCCTCAAAACAGAAATACAGTTTATTATGTCACATCGGTCTTGTTAGAGCGCTGATCTATTGGAGAGCGTCCACTGACTAGGACAATAAAACATTGAAACGTGAATGAGAGGGACACTGCTCTGGCCGTTTGAACTATTGATCTACTGACCGGTGGCTCTTCCTATTCGGCCACAAGGGGTTTGAGGTGTCCAGCATCCCCGTGCTATCTCCCCAGATTTATTGACCAGTAGTCACTCGCATGAATTATTTATGAGTTGCGGAGGTAACAATGTGAGGGATGCACTGGTCACTCAACTCGGACCTGTGATCTAAGGCGAGCAGGGGGAGAAAGCGGAGGTGAGACAAATGCAAGGGGCGTTACCGATCTAGTTAGTACCTTGTACTGCTCCCTCACAAGAACCTTAACCCTCTCTCTTTCTCTCTCTCTCACACACACGCACACAACTTGTTAACTTTTTATCACCTAATTTTTGATTTTTTCAAGTTCTCGGACAATGGCCTTGCGTATTGAGGGACACGAGTGGACGTTAAAGCGTGCTGTGAATAGACTACGAGGAGAGGACGAGGGCCGCATATCGTGATGAATGACAGTAAGAACTGTACCTTAGAAGAATGGACTCAAGTGCTCTCAGCTACATCTGGTGCAGGCCCCACCACTACAATACAGATCAAGGCTACTCCATGTTATGGCAGAGAGATATCATCTACCCCCCTTCCCCCCCGCTCCTCCCTACTCTCAATGCCCACAGATGGTACGCTGTAACTTACGACAAATCTACCCATGTGTATCACGTGATATTCTATTATGGACACGAGAAAAGGGAGAAGGGTGGTGGATGGTAAAACTACGAATAGAATAGAAAGGGATTTCTATAAGCTGACCATTAAATCTGAAGCTCTTGTATCCCATCCCCTGAGTGAAACAATGCAAACGTGAAACACTGGAGTAGGTACTTCATTGATCTGATCCTTCAAGTTGTATTCGCACACAAGTTTATTATAGATAGGATTATAACTCAGTTGTCCAGAGTTAAGTAACTTAAGAGTTTTAAATAGAAATTGTTTAAATTGACCACTACATCTAATTGAACCCAAATAAGAGCAAAGATTGCCCCACGGTTGACACTGAAGTAGATGTTAAGGGGAGGTATCCCTGAAAATCTTATTTTTGTTATTTCTGAAGCTAGGCCTTTGAAATTTGTTATGGTAACATATAATGAAATTCTAAAATAAATAATGCTAAAAATATTTTTTTGAATGATGGTTGCCATGGTAACGGCGGCCATATTGTTTATTGTATACAAATTAAAACTCTGAATTTTGTAAAAACTATTGATTAGAAATACATGAAATTAAATTAAAAGATAAGAAAAAAGGATCCTCTAAATTGATACAACGTCAGAATTAAAGATTTAAGTATGTTACATTTTTTACAAATTTTGAATTTTTAGTATTTTTTAGACCTAAAAAAAACAGGATAAATATTAATTAAAAATACTTTTTAAAAAAAAGTAGATAAAATATTGAAAAAAAATCATTGTACGAGTAAAGTTAATGATGTCCTTAAGAAGTGTTTCAAATTTCATCAAAATCTATCAAGTAGTTTAGGAGAAATTCTTATTAAAGCACAATGACATGTGCAAAAACTAACATTTTGAGAAAAATGACTTTAAAGTATAAATTTTATTAAGATTTTGTCTCATAGCCCTTACAAAAACATTAAAAAAACATGTTTTAGACACACTATTTAAGGAATAAAAATGATTGTAATGTAAAGAAAAATGATTGATCTATTTAATTATGTTATTAGTTAAAAATCGATATGCTAGACCTAAAACTCAATTTTCTCTAGGGATACCTCCCCTTAAGAAGGTTTAACTCTTTCTCTCCGTAATTATTTACCACATTCTGGTGGAATCAACGCTGGTATCGTCAGCTAGGAGA
Organism: Biomphalaria glabrata; assembly: GCF_947242115.1. Taxonomy (NCBI): domain Eukaryota; kingdom Metazoa; phylum Mollusca; class Gastropoda; family Planorbidae; genus Biomphalaria; species Biomphalaria glabrata. The sequence continues at coordinate 2,449,384 of NC_074719.1, forward strand.
AAAAGAGTTAATACTTTCATTTCGTTCTGAGAGCAAGTTATTCAAGGATTAAAACTCAGTTATAATATACAGGGGACTTTTGTGTTTTCGGTGGACAAGATTTTGCAATAAGATTGCAACAACAATATAGAAGTGTTATTGTGAGCTGCAAAGAAAAAAGATTTTGTGAAAAGTTTCCAATGAAATCAGAATTCCGAGCAAGAGAGAAGCGACACATAAAATGTAAATGGACAGGAAACAAGAGGAAGTAATTCATGTCAGTTTTTATGAAGTGTTCTTTTCAACTGGAACAATGGAAACCATTTATTTTGATTTCAACTGTATGTGTCAACCAAAAACCGAGAGAGAGAGAGAGAGAGAGAGAAGAGTGGGTGGGGGGAATGGAAAAAAGGAAAGCTAAAAAAACAGAAAGAAGGAAAGAAATAAATAGAACAAAATATGTGAATATAAAAAGAGAGAGAGAGAGAGAGGGAGAGAAATGGGGAATGAAAAAGAAGGAAAGAGAAAGAAACAAAAACAAAAGATAAAGAGGAAAAAAAATGAGATACAGAAAGAGAGACATACAAAGATAGAGGATGGCTGCCTGGTCGTGCGGTTTGCACGCTGGACTGTCGTTCAGATTTATCGATGGTCCCGGGTTCAAACCCTGCCCGCTCCCATCCCCCGTCGTCCTGCGGGAGGTTTGGACTAGGAAGTAATTATCTTCAACTCTGAAGGAACATCCGAAACATGTAAAACATTTACAAACATACAGAGAGAGAGAGAGACAGAGAGAGAGAGAGAGAGAGACAGAGAGAGAGAGGTTGAAATGGAAAGAAAGAAAGAGAGATTAAAAGAGCAAGATATAAACAGAGTGAACGAGGAAGAGATAAATCTATAAATGACCAGATCATACAAGGAGTGACCATCGGTTGGTCTTCTACACATTCCCATGTTCATTATACCACTTCGAAACAAAAAATTCTATTCACTTTGAGTTCATTCGATTACATTTGTATAGGTAACTTTTACACAGGTATGAAAAAAAAATGAACAAGGAATTAAATAAAAATAAAAGGGGGGGGAGGGGTGCAAGAGGTAATACAAAAGATAGCAGGGGAGGGAAGGCATTCAATTCAAATCTGAGCAGCCAATGAGAAGCCAGGAAAACTAAACACAAGAAGACAGGTGTTTCTCCCCCCCCCCCCCCAAATCCCACCAACCAAAAAAAAAAAAAAAAAAAAAAGAGGACCACCTTTCCTACTTCGTATTTGTATTTTGTGTTCTCTCCCCCTACAGACAAATGAAAACACTGCCACATATTAAGGCGGTTACCCAACAAAGGATAGCGTCTTGTTATGAACTGCAGGGCACAGAGGATATACTTCTACAGACGATTTGTGTCATTGACTGCATGTGTGTGCAGAGAGAGAGAGAGAGAGAGAGGGGGGGAGAGAGAGGGAGAGAGAGAGAAGGGGTGGGCATAAAAAATGAAAGTAGACCAACTCCAATACGTCAGTTTACGTCACAAAGAATATTTTTTTTTACAAGTGTCATAGTTCTGCTAAGAGGAGGGATGAAAGGAAAAGGGGGGGGGGGTAAGACTGACAGCATGGATCTATGACATTTCTCTCCTACCTGTGAGGTAACACTGACACAAATCACGTGCCAGGTACAGCTTGCAATCACTCCATCTAGATCTATTGAAAAGTGGCTAGAATAGAAGGAAGACAAAATTTGAAGAAGACACTCGGTGCTTCGTTAAATTTCACTATTGTTTCTACTCCAGTAACTCGATACTATTATTGCTGACCCATCGGACTCGGGCAGAGTTGTGTTTACTGAGCGTCTAAAGGCAGCACGGAAAACCAACTCCTAGATACCCCCTCCCCCCTTCTGATCCACAACTGAGATTGGACCGAAGCGCTCTGAGCATGCTATAAGCATGAAAGTAGCGCTATATAAAAGCCATAATAATAATCGGACACTCTGGCGTGAAACACAAAGTAGAACACTGGCCGTGAAACATCCAGAACGAGGACTTCTTGGCAGTAAATGACAAAAGTGACATGAGGTCAAAGATCAAACATTACGTTATAGTTTCTAAGAAAATATCAATGTCTTGCTGTAAAAACCCAACTCCTACATTAAACTGGTCTCACTATGTCATCTAAATCTTGCATACGCAAGCTACATACAATTACTGCACTAGTTTCTGGTAACTATGATTCCCCGAATCCCAAAATTCCATTTCAACTTCTAACAATTTTGAGACGCCATGCTTCAGAAGGAAGAAATTGCCCTCAGTGTTCAATCTAGAAGCCCTTTATGTTTACCTTAGGATTTAAGTTACTCAACTCGCACGCGCCCCCCATAAGCCACTTATCTAAGGCGTGTGCCCATAAGGTGTGGGGGGGGGGGTCTGGAACAGTGGGACAAGAGAGAAACCTTAAAACAAACACCCAGCGATCTGGCACTAGGATAAGCCTGTCACTCGCTGGACAGCACGCTGCTTCTACAATAACATGCCTGACGTAAGGTGAGCACCACAAAGATAGCAGGGCGCAGTACACAGCAGAAACGCAAATAACGTCTTTAAAAAGATGGCAAGACGCACGATTTAACACTTTCTCACCGTAATTATTTACCACATTCTGGTGGAATCAACGCTGGTATCGTCAGTTAGGAGAGAAAGAGTTAATACACAACAATTTTTAAGACTTAATTTTCAATACACAACAATTTTTAAGACTTAATTTTCAATACACAACAATTTTTAAGACTTAGTTTTCAATAGACAACAATTTTTACGACTCAAACAACTTGTTTAAATGGCACAATAACATGCACTACACTCATTTCCTCTTTGTTGGTTACTTGGGAAATAGGGTATTCTTTCCATTTGACAGCAATCTTTTTTTTTTTGAAATAACAAAATGGGCCTGTACCAGTTTTCCCCAACAAAGGAACTATTTAAGGAACCAAAAGGAACTATTTAAGGAACTATTTAAGGAAACTTTAAGGAACTATTTAAGGCACTATTTATGGAAACTTTAAGGAACTATTTTTAAAAATCTCGAACTCTCTTCTAAGTGTGAGTGTGTTATAGTGGGTCGGAAACATAAGACCTGTGTTGCGTCACGTTTTGAATTGTGACATTGCGTCACGTTTTGAATTGTGACATTTACTTTTTCGTTGCCGTGACTCAACGTGATCCCTGGGATCCCGTGACACCAGTGGCTGCTGACACGTCCAGTTATCTCCAGGTTTGTACCACAACAACCAGTGACAACAGTGTCCGCTTATCCGGGCACTTATCTCCGAGACGCCAAAACAACTTCTAACACAAACTGCGGGCTTAATTGGAAAGGTTCTAATTTGTTCAAGGGAAACTACGGAGAGGACCAGACCAGTGCTTCAGTAAGTTAGAACCCCCTGTCAAACAGTGGCCAAGTAACAAATAGTGTCGCCGCCTCTGATTAAGCGTCGTTTCTTTCCTCTCTTGAGTTAACTAAAAGGCTTTTTTTTTTTTGTTCTTCGGAAACCAATGGGCCCGTGCAGTGGTCTGGCTAGATAAAAACTGACCAGTGGCACAAGTGTGCGGCGGAGATAGCAGTGTTACAGTGAGAGATTTGGTGGCCTGTAGTTCACACCAGAGAGTGGTCAGTTATCCTAAAGTCAACAAACAACTATCAAAATAAACAAGACAGATCAGCACTTGACACATAAAACAAACAAGTCAAACATGTTTACACACCACAATACAGGAGGCTCGTGTGTACATTTTCTTGACTGAGCTAGAGACCTAATTTGATCCGCATATATTTACAATAAACTTTGTGTCTACGTGAACACAATCTCCCCCACCCCCAACCACACACACCAAGCCTTCAGGATAGAAGACTTAAAAGTAAAGTAGCAATTATACATAAAACATTGAACCATAATCGTCAAATACAAAAACTAAACCTAATCAAATACTCTGAAAGACACAAAGATAAAGGCACATTCCTCGTCCCATATACTAGGACAAATTTGTACAAATGCTCCTTCTTCCCTAGTGCTATTAGAGCATGGAATGGGTTGCCTGATCTAGCCAGGAAAACTTATGATTTGGCAGAATTTAAGTCATTGATTAACATGTATGAGTAGATTGTCATAGGAACACGCGTAGGACGTAATCATTTTCTTTTTTGAAGTAACGTCTGTATTTTATAAGATAAGATAACCGAGCAACGAAGAGATCTGAGGGGACTAAATGAGAACCGCTTATGGACATTTTTTACGACAATACTGTGTCGTCATTGTACGACATTAAAGTAGCAGATTTATACACAATCTGTAGATAAGTTGATCATAATTTCAACATTCAAGGGGAGAGGGGGCCACTAAGAAAATACTTAAAAACTAACTTTTAAAAAAAAACTATGCATACAATATATAGTTTTTAAAAAATGTAAATTGCTCCTTTCAGACCTTGGGATTTTTGAGGCAGACGATGTAAAGGTGGTCAACGGTTCGCGAAGGTGTCACGTGGCCAACACAACGGCACAACGACCCAACCAGAGTTGGGGGTACTGAAAAACTCTGAAATTCAAAATCCCAGTTGGCCTGTTCACCGATATTTGAACCCGAGACACCTCGGTTCGAAAGCCAATCGCTTCACTCCTCGGCCACCACTATATAGAATATGCCATTTTTTTAAAGCATTATTCAAGTGCTTTTTCGTTTAAGAATTCAAAAGAGGGTAGCGGCCTCAATAAACTCTCTTGACTTGAATCCGCCCCTGATATAGACACACGAATAAGTTCACCATTTCAAGGACTGATGTAGAAACAGATCTAACTTCCTAGCAACAGATGTACAGCAGTCACAAGTCTACACGAATAAATGTCATATTTGTATTTGGGCGTATCGAGTTCCATCACGTTTCATCTTCTCCAAGTCTCGGACAAAACGGGGGAAAAAAGGTCATGGGGATTTAACACCATCTAGAATTTCTGGACCAGGATGATGAAATGTGAATGAGGCGCTGGCGCCCCCGTGAGCACACTCGCACACAAACACTCGCGCGCGCACACACACACGCATACAGACACCAGAAGAAAATATGACAGGAGAAAACAAAAAGGTAGAGCCCTCAAAAAGTGTGAGTCTGTCTTTTTGTGTGTGTGAGTCTGATAATTTGTGTGTCTCTGTGTGTGCGCCTGTGTGAGTGGAAGGGAAGGTGAAAGCTGGACGTGGTATGAGGGATGGCAGGAAAGATTAAACGTTTAGCTGGACACAATGGCATCACGTGACACGAGGACACAGCCTGGCCTAATATTGGAGGCCAAAAGATTAATAACGCTTTGAAATGGATAGCATATTCCCTTTTTTACCTCCTTTTAGTGAGAGCGTCACGTGATCATAACGTTGGTTTTTTTTTTCTCTTCTAAGAGAAAGGGGGAAATGACTCTACACAAAAAATATGGGATTGTGCTGAAATGGTCCAACTTTTGTGTCATATCCTAAGACCGACCAATGTTTTAGCCAGGTATCTCCACAACAAAAAGGTAATAAAGAAACATAATGTTATAATAACTGCTTTTCCCCATTCCATCACGTGACATTTGGAAGGCAACCATTAAAAATAATTATTTAAACAAAAACTCCTTAACAAACAACATTTACTAGTCCTTGGGGCGAATAGAGACTCGTCATCAATATGATAGCTTAGCTCGTACGGTTTGAATAAAAATAAAATGACCCTTTCCTGGTCAGAGCCGTGCCAAAAACTATGTTTGAAGAAGTGGACAAAAAGTATCGCTTCGTTCAGCTAACGATTCAGGTTTGACACGTGCTGACCATCTGCCGAGGTAACGCTGGACAGTCTTGGACTGATGCCACGAACGAATTAGAAAGAGTGTACAAAGTTTTAGGGCCTTAACAGATTTTTTGTTCAAATAGATAACTTTCACATTAAAATTATACTAGAAAAGATAAAATATACATATTAATTTAAAAAAAAAAAGATCCTCGAGAGAATGAGTCTTATTGTTGTGCAGTAGACAACAAAATATTCAAATGACATCAAAAGAAATGCACATTCCTACCTACCATAGCGTCACTCAAACATTTATTGTGAATTTTATGCAAGTAATATATCACCGGGAGGCGCGGTGGCTGAGCGGTAAAGCGCTTGGCTTCCGAACCGGGGACCGGGGTTCGAATCCTGGTGAACATTGGATTTTAATTTCGGGATCTTTGGGCGCCTCTGAGTCCACCCAGCTCTAATGGGTACCTGACATTAGTTAGGGAAAAGTAAAGGCGGTTGGTCGTTGTGCTGGCCACATGACACCCTCGTTAACCGTAGGCCACAGAAACAGATGACCTTTACATCATCTGCCCTATAGACCACAAGGTCTGAAAGGGGGAACTTTACTTTTTTTAATATATCACCGATTTCAAAACATGAACATAAAGAGCATTTATTGTGCAATTAGAAATGTAGGTCGCAGCTAGGCAGGCAAAGCTACAGGAACTACTGCATTCCTCATTATCTTCGGACTCGAAGACAAACCTTATTGTTATTATTAGAAATTAATAGAAAAACTCAGAACGAGCCCAACACAATGAAAAAAAAGATCTAAAACATCTCTTGCTCCACAAAAAATCTTCGTGGAAATAGACAATGTGACAAAACTTCCTTACGATTACGTAGAGCTTCAAATTAAAAAGTTTCACAAAGGCCGAGTTCTTTAGAATGAATTACAATCAAGAGTTTATATAAAAACAACAAAGTAATGGCGCCAAGTTCTCGTGTTTAGCAAAAGAAATTCATCGCTAAAAAGTTATAATATTTCTAGAATTTACTTTTTTTTCATATGAATAATTGGGGTTCAGTGTGAAATTTGGTTTATGCAATATTTGCTGGTATTTCTCAACTACAAGTTCAATGATTGACGAGATGTTCAATGCAGTCAAATAGATTTATTGACAGGACATGTCAACTTGCGTCCAGTGGTGAGAGATTGGAATAATTAAGAACTCATAATGTGTCCAGATGTTAATGTCTACGCGTGTTAAGGCCCCTGCTCAAATAGAAATACCGTGACGTCATGTAGTGGTCAACTCGTCCAGTTCACTGGAACAAACTAAGACACTGTACGAGCACAGTTGTAACAGAAACTCCACGCGCTAATGTAAGGTTTGAAACAGGTGCGCTGACCACTACAACAAGGTATGATGATTATGGCCACTGGACATGTCAGCGCTTGACCACTGTCATCATAGATTTGTGTCCATCTCTCGCTGGCAGTTAGCACGCGACTTAGTTTTCACTATTGTCTTGGTCACCGAGGAACCGTGGCGATCTCACCGCAGGGAGTCAGTGATGCTATGGTCAGCGGGCGATCGAAAGAGGCATAATAGGGTAGTCCAACATTCGGACACGCCTTTAATTCACCAATAATCCCCTCCAGGATAATTCACCACCAACGCTTTTCTTAACCTTTAGCGCACTTTTTTTTTAAGTGGTATTAAATAGATAAACTGTGTTAGTAGGTGCACGGACAATTTGCTATTTGTGTCTTTGATTTCAAAGTTCTTTTTTCTTTGACACTATTTTCAAATGTATTTTTAATCTACGCCAGCTTACGTTATTTCAAAACAGAAGCGTTTAGATGTATTTTCACAGAAGCTTTTATTAAGTCACGCTGTCTGTCTGGTCCAAATTTTGAACATATATGGTCAGGATAGTTTATTACCAAAAGAGAAACTACTGCCGAAGACGGTGTGAAGGGAATTTAAATCGTCCAGATGGGAATTTGCCCTTATGCATATCCACTTATAGTAATGTCCCTTTATCTTTAAACTCGAAGATAAGCCTTAATTTTTATTATTTAATGCCGTTTTGTCTTGTCAGATGTAGACTTTACTGTTAGAAGATTTTTTTTTAATTAAATTTCTTTTCTACAGCGCATTTTTCATGCGATATGGTGTAATCTGTTTGGTAGACCAGAGGATGGTGGTATCTATGAGGAGGTTTCCATTCGGCTATTAGGCTCTCAGCTAATACAACTCTGCTCGAGTGAAGTTTCGAACAAGAAAAAAACAACCTTGATAGGCAGTCCAGGGGTGTATATGTTCGGTTATGTAAAGTTTCTCAAACTTTTTATCTAATAATTATCGTTTGATAGAATTTTGTTGACGGAAATGCCTTTAAAATGATTGATCAGACTCTTCGATACGAGGCAAGGAAAAGTGGAAAGAGTGAGAATTTATTTTGTTGAATATTTGATGGCGCTTCTGGAGATGTTAGCGTGCTGAAATTGTTGATGTCCTATGTCCTGGTAGGAGGGTAGAGGGATGCTGAAACTGTAAAGGTCCTATGTCCTGGCAGGAGGGTAGAGAGCAGATAATGTGGAATAATAAAGAGCAAGTCTCCAGTGAAGATTTGTATTTAAAAAGAAAGTCTCTAAAAACAAAATGGACCCGTGGACATTTATAGCTAATGATTTTTTAATGTGCACGTTTTGTTGTGTAGAACACACACACACACAAAGTGAAACAGCGGGGGGTCAGTTTGCTGTCCACTATCAGCCGCTAATGTGTTTATGATAACTAATTTGAGCCCGCATTCTGTAGTACGGATAGATGAACGGATCAATGGACACCGTGGAACAAGACTGTGTCCATTTAAAAAGCAAACACAATGGAGGACTAGATACGTTGATGGTCAGTTCCACCACCCCCTCCCCTCCTCCAAATAGAACATAACTACCAGGCTTCTATCGGCATTGTATATAAGCATAGTACATCAAATAGAACATAACTACCAGTCTTCTATCGGCATTGTATATAAGCATAGTACATCAAATAGAACATAACTACCAGGCTTCTATCGGCATTGTATATGTCCATATTCCTGTACATCAAACAGAACATAGCTACCAGGCTTCTATCGACATTGTATATAAGCATATGTCTGTACATCAAATAGAACATAACTACGAGGCTTCTATCGGCATTGTATATAAGCATATTCCTGTACATCAAATAGAACATAACTACCAAGCTTCTATCGGCATTGTGTATAAGCATATTCCTGTACATCATATAGAACATAACTACCAGGCTTATATCGGCATTGTATATAAGCATATACCTGCATTTGTATGCAACATAATTAATAGACTTCTATGGGATAAAAAGACTTCTATAAAGCTATCCTGTATAACGACACCCTAAACCAAGCGCTATTCTATTCTCGACAAAGTGAAAGAAAACAGACCTTTCTTAAACGAGTAAAAAGAATTCCTCAAATGTTCATAAGATATCTAAACTAGTGCTGTGTGCTTAATGATGGAAGACATTATTAAAACTGGCTTTAATTAATTTTTTAACCATAAGTATTTCCTAGCACCAGATCGACAACTCAAATGTCACTACAACTGCATGAGAAGATGGCTTGAAAAAAAAAATATAATTCAAATGGACACGCAGGAATGAGGCTGACATTCATTTCCATTGTTTCATTGTTTGGCCAGATGTGACGGTCACTCATTTGTCCACCTTACGGCCCGCCACCCCTCTCAGATCATATCAAATATTTTTTTTCATTTTGTTCCAATACCATCTTGGAAGAAGACAGACTCGGGCTTGCCACAGAAATAGCCTTCTTGGCGCTCCCCCCCTTAATAACAAAATTGCTCACTCATCCAATTCTACACGTGACAAGGAGCTCACGGTCAACAATAGAACAATGAGAAGCGTAGGCTGGGTGATATGACAGCTCCAGAACGTGCATTGGTGACCTCCCGTCGTGAGTAGCGAGTTCACAATCACTTCTGTTTTTTTTGTTTTTTTCAACCTGTCTATTGGCACGATGGCTCTACGCTTCAGTTTTTTGAAATGCTATTTTCACGGAGTGTATCAAATCCAACGGTTAGCTACGTGCTTTATTTTTGTGTTTCCGCTTCATTGAAGACGAGAACTTCAATTCCTTTCTTGTTACTCTTCCAACGAAGAAGAAACAAGGCGGCGTCTGTCTCTACATTTGTTAGACTCTCTTGGACTCTCAGTTTGGATCAGTCATGGGATCATAATTTGAAATAGATTTAGACTAAGAATAATAAATATGTGTGTATCGAAATATTTTTATCAATTGTTTTTGTTTAGCGCAATTTCATGCTTTTATCTTTCTAAACACGCTATGATCCTATCACTTGTCTGGACCAGTTGGAAAGGGCTGAGGGTGAGAAAGAACGGGGTATCTGGGTGATCGCTTTTTTTTTTAATGTATTTTTTTTAAGTCAACGATCTGAATTCAAACTCGTGGGCTACAGTCTTCTATGGCTTCTCAAGCCAACGCGGTAACCACTCTGCTAGCGAAGAGCGTATGAACATGTTTCATGTTCACTAAGCCTCAGACGACGGCCTATAAAGGGGACTAATTCAGTTTATACCACCACTTCAGTCAAGTAAAATATCTCTCCCTTGTTCGAGATACCAAAAAAAAAGTTAATTACTGATAGTTAATTAACTATTTAATTATTTTTTTATTGATTCTTGTGTTATCAAGTGGAAGAAATAATTGTGCAAAATTTCTGCTTGATCCGAGATTGTGTGTGGGAGAAATAACGTGTACAAGCTTTTTACCAGACAAAGAGTTGGTATAAGCTTTGTAAAAAACAACAAATTCCAGGTCTATGTTCAAATAATAAAGTCAACTAATCATTTTAGTAGTCACTGAAACATTAATCAGCCAGTATGAGGATCGAACCCACACCACATTCGCGTCTGAGAAAATGTCTGAGGAAGGAGGTCGAAGAGGCCTATAAAGGTATCATTGTTTTATGTATAGCCACTTCTTCTTTCTGTGGCAGGTTTAATTACAGGTCTAGCTCTACAACGGTTAGAGTAGTCAGTCCACGTTAGAGTTCTCATACCAACACAAACACAGCCTGAATTACCAAGTCTTTATTTCTAGGGACAAAGGGTAGTCTCCCTGGACTGGGGAACAAAATGTGTTCAACTACGAGCAATGATGTTGATACTAACAGTAAGTTGACAAACACAAGTTTTCAATTAGAATAATAGCCTCCCCTTGCGTTCATTCAATCGACGAGTCATTCGCGGCTATAAGTAACATGCAAACAGACCTACATCAAAGTCATTTGCTGGATACGCCGATGTGTTGGTCAACTCTGGCTGTCGATTGTTTATAATTTCATTTATTTAGGTCACCGATCTGTTAAAAAAACCTTTTGTTTACCATGATGAGTTTACTTTCGTTTCCTAAGTTCTGTATTAGGTTGAATTTGTTTCCTTTTCATACACACGCACACAGGTTCTAACAGCTTAAGCAGATATTTATCCATGTGTACATTCAAGCCATTCAAAACTTCTATAGAAATGCGTAGAGTAAATGGCCCTGGCCCTAGTCTGATAATAAAAGTTTTAAAAAGATTAACCCAAACCGATTCTTTAAAATTGAGTAAATATCAAGCAAAACGAAACAAACTTTAGTTTTGGCCATGCTTTCCTGTTGCTATGCAACAATAGCGTCTACATCATTTCTGTCCAACGTAGAATTTGAAAAATAAAAAGACATTTCTTGCGATTATAAAACATATCGAAACATGAAGAAGAGCCAACAGAGGAACACGTAACAGAGACAACAAGCGGTTGTTTGGAAGTCAGACGATAGGGCCAGCACGAGCCATCATCCAGGTGTCAGTGTGAACTACTGGCTCCCAGGTCACGGTCAGTACTCGACCTGTTCAAACTGTACGGCACGTGATGGTGGTCAGTACCAGTCTTGTGCTGACAGTAGGAGTTGGACGCGAGGTGCGAACATTTTATAGCACCATCAGACACAGGCTAACGTAGTGACCTGTTAGTTTTAGTTCAACGCATCAAATATATTATATAATACAATCTAAGAGGAAGTGGTATAGATCAAATATATAGACACAGATATTATATCAAGATGTATTGACTCATTTCAAATATCAGAGGATAAAAAAATGAACCCTTCTTCCCCATCCAATCAATGCTTCAATCGATGTTCATATATCTTATAGGCTAGGGATCAATGTGTGCATTATACTTTACTACAGAAGACGTTCATATAACTTATAGGCTAGAGATCAAAGTGTGCATTATACTTTACTACAGAAGATGTTCATATAACTTATAGGCTAGGGATCAAAGTGTGCATTATACTTTACTACAGAAGACGTTCATATAACTTATAGGCTAGGGATCAAAGTTTGCATTATACTTTACTACAGAAGACGTTCATATAACTTATAGGCTAGAGATCAAAGTGTGCATTATACTTTACTACAGCCTCCAGATGTTCATATAACTTATAGGCTAGGGATCAAAGTGTGCATTATACTTTACTACAGAAGACGTTCATATAACTTATAGGCTAGAGATCAAAGTGTGCATTATACTTTACTACAGCCTCCAGATGTTCATATAACTTATAGGCTAGGGATCAAAGTGTGCATTATACTTTGTTTCAGCCTTCAGATGTTCATTTAACTTACAGGCTAGGGATCAAAGTGTGCATTATACATTACTACAGCCTTCAGACGTTCGCTTCCCCCCTCCCCCAAGCCAGACCCATGAGCCTCAGCGTTTGAATTGTTTGACTAATTAAAATCTTACATTCATTTAGTTCAATAGTATGATTGCAAGATAAGCAAATATATAATACTACTGTATCTGTTTGTAATATTAAAACATAGATTAAAATAGATACATTAGTATCTAGTTATAGTGGTAGAGATGAAAACCAGTTGCACGCACGCAGTTGATTTAGTAATAATACATAACATTATCCTAAGTAATAATACATAACATTATCCTAAGTAATAATACATAACATTATCCTAAGTAATAATACATAACATTATCCTAAGTAATAATACATAACATTATCATACACAATCATGCATTGTTAAACAGAGCACGTATGGAACATGTATGTATGTATGTGACAGTATGTTAGTTATCGTCCAGTCGCTATGTCTCACATAGATAAGATGCGACGATGACGTTGTACACTGTCTAGCGAGATTAACATGTTGGGTGTAAGTCAGTCCGAGGTAACTGTCCACCCTAGCTGACCAGAGTTAGAGGCCCCTGAGCTGAGAATCACTATCATAACAGACATATTAACTCTCCCCTCCCCGCTTCAGCGTACCTTCTTGACAGGTTTATAACCTGTGAGTAAGTCACTAAACTTAGAGTAGGAGCTAAACTCCATGCCGGGTCACTAGCACTCATTTTCTCACAGTCTAGCCTGATCCGTAAAACTATCGAGGTGTTGACTGGACATCGGACAATAGAGACAGACAGAAAAATGACAGTTTTATGACCATGTTGTTTGGTCAAAGTGATGGCCAGTAAAGCTCTCCCGCTAATCCCGCTGTCCAACTGGTCACAAAATACAACTCACTTGAGACCCAATTGTACAGCTCTAAACTGTAGTAGACTCCCACCATTTCTGTCAATAGGTCACTTTCACCATGGGGTTAGATAGAATATTTAAAAAAGAGAAATGGGCAAAACAAACAAAAGAATATTTTCTTTTAAAAGCGTAACAAACCATTAACTTTAATTTGACTGCCGTGACCATGTTAAACCATGTATTATATATTCTAATTTAAATAAGAATAACGGAGAACAAGAGGATGCCATCATGAAATTCAAAAGATAAGGCAAACTTTGACAAATGTGAGACGGACAGACTTAATAAACACAACAAAAGAAGGCCTAGCATGTTGGATGTATAGAAAGAAAAAAAAAATTGAGAAAGACTTTCAAAAGATCTAGAGAAAAAAAAAACAATGTACAACAGCTGGGCATAGGATAAAGATGTAACGTACTGGCTATGCTCCTTCTTCCCTAGCGCTATTAGAGCATGGAATGGGTTGCCTGAGCCAGCCAGGAAAACCAACGACATTGCAGAATTCATTGGTTAACTCTCTGTATTTTTCTTATAAGATAAGATAAGGATGTAGAAAGGGGGTTTACTCAAAAGTCAACAATTATAAAGTTTTTTTCATCTAATATATAAAGTATACTGTAAGGTGTATGTATGTTCTTTATAGAAATCAAAACCGTTTGACCAATCTTGATGAAACTTGTCATGAATATTTCTAACATTATAGCGGTGATCTTAGGGTATGTAAAGTTACTCTAGATTTAGGTCAATGAGGTGTCTTGACATAGACTTTATTAAAACTACACGAGAGTTTACTAGATCTAGGTCAATGAGGTGTCATTTAAACTATTAAAACTACACAAGAGTTTACTAGATCTAGGTCAATGAGGTATCATTTAAACTATTAAAACTACACAAGAGTTTACTAGATCTAGGTCAATGAGGTGTCATTTAAACTATTAAAACTACAAGAGAGTTTACTAGATCTAGGTCAATGAGGTGTCATTTAAACTATTAAAACTACACGAGAGTTTACTAGATCTAGGTCAATGAGGTGTCATTTAAACTATTAAAACTACACAAGAGTTTACTAGATCTAGGTCAATGAGGTGTCATTTAAACTATTAAAACTACACAAGAGTTTACTAGATCTAGGTCAATGAGGTGTCATTTAAACTATTAAAACTACACAAGAGTTTACTAGATATAGGTCAATGAGGTGTCATTTAAACTATTAAAACTACACGAGAGTTTACTAGATCTAGGTCAATGAGGTGTCATTTAAACTATTAAAACTACACAAGAGTTTACTAGATCTAGGTCAATGAGGTGTCATTTCAACTATTAAAACTACACAAATGTTTACTAGATCTAGGTCAATGAGGTGTCATTTCAACTATTAAAACTACACAAGAGTTTACTAGATCTAGGTCAATGAGGTGTCATTTAAACTATTAAAACTACACAAAAGTTTACTAGATCTAGGTCAATGAGGTGTCATTTAAACTATTAAAACTACACAAGAGTTTACTAGATCTAGGTCAATGAGGTGTCATTTAAACTATTAAAACTACACAAGAGTTTACTAGATCTAGGTCAATGAGGTGTCATTTCAACTAGTAAAACTACACAAGAGTTTACTAGATCTAGGTCAATGAGGTGTCATTTAAACTATTAAAACTACACAAGTGTTTACTAGATCTAGGTCTATGAGGTGTCATTTCAACTAGTAAAACTACACAAGAGTTTACTAGATCTAGGTCAATGAGGTGTCATTTAAACTATTAAAACTACACGAGAGTTTACTAGATCTAGGTCAATGAGGTGTCATTTAAACTATTAAAACTACACAAGAGTTTACTAGATCTAGGTCAATGAGGTGTCATTTAAACTATTAAAACTACACAAGAGTTTACTAGATCTAGGTCAATGAGGTGTCATTTAAACTATTAAAACTACACAAGAGTTTACTAGATCTAGGTCAATGAGGTGTCATTTCAACTAGTAAAACTACACAAGAGTTTACTAGATCTAGGTCAATGAGGTGTCATTTAAACTAGTAAAACTACACAAGAGTTTACTAGATCTAGGTCAATGAGGTGTCATTTCAACTATTAAAACTACACAAGAGTTTACTAGATCTAGGTCAATGAGGTGTCATTTAAACTAGTAAAACTACACAAGAGTTTACTAGATCTAGGTCAATACAGATTTTATTAAATCGACATAGATTTACAATATAGGAAAACGAAAACATGACGAAAAAAAAAAAAAAAGCAAAGCAAAGTCGGGTAAAAAAAAATATAGCTAGTAATTCCACAATCCAATGAATTGACTAAACGATCACTTAATATTTGCTACTTCTAGCTTTGTAAATGAAATCCTGTTGATGTTTTAGAGTTCAGAAAATGATGGCATGTAGGAGGATAACTTTGCAAACATGAAATCAAATTGACTTTTGAAGCAAGATACGTCCATAACGTCTTCATTGACGTGTACATCTCAGCGATCCCATTATAAATGTCTTATTTATCAGATACACCCTGCAATGACCACATGCCTCGTGTCATGAACATAGATCAGCTCAACGATACGCCACCCCATCACAGCTCTGACAGGCTCTGAATGTAGTCAGCCCAGGGGCTAGATCTGACTCAGGTGATCGGGGACATGTTTCAGTTTCCATAATATACTGCTTTAGCTACTGCCCCTTCCCCTGTCCGCTTAGCATCTATAAAACACCTCGGTTTTTTTTTCATTTTAGAAACGTCACAAGCCATCCTGACCAGATATCTCGTAAGGTCGCTGTCAGTCAGGGGAAACAACTACGGTGCACAAAACAATACTAGCTGTAACGCTGCAGGCTCCCGGCGTTCAATGAATGGAAGAGGAACAAGAAGTGTAACCATGGCAACTGAAAACAAAAGCCTCGCACCATGTTTAACTGACCGAAATTCGACCATGTTATACCGATTTTAATTTAATTGACTGGGACCCGATAGTTCCCGCTCGGGCTCTGGGTGAGGATTCCTGCCATGTACCATTTCAACCTGTGGCGTCATTGACCTTGTAAAGGTAGCCGCCATTTTAAATGTCAGACAACCAAAAGTGTGACATTTTACACGCAATGACATCTGGCACTACAGTAACACTGAATTCCAAAAGAGAAATAATTGACATTGAATTCCAAAGAGAAATAATGGACGGAAGGTGCACACGAACCAAAACTTCTTGGTGAGGAGAAACTCGAGTGGAACTCGGGACTTTTGACCAAACTTGCCAACATTACAAAGAGCGCAAATGTGGATTATGTCATAGCATGACTTTCACTTCATCTCTCTCCCCTACAGAAAGTAAAAAATTGATTCATTCTTTCTCTCTAGAAACACAACAGCCACTTTTATTGTTCAGAAAGTTTTTTTTTTAAAGTATCTTTCTGAATATATTCAACATAAAACTTATAGACCTCAGTCAGAAATCGAAAACTTAAACTGTATGGGTATCTCACGAGGTTCTTCCTGCAGGGAACAGTACCAGGAAAAAGAAGAAGAGGCAGACAGAGAAAGCGATAGGATGACAACATAAAAAAAAATGGACGGGCTTGTCAGTGAAAGCGATTCTAGTCAAGTCGAAAGACAGAGAGGAATGGAGAACGGTCGACAGATCATGTGTGGTGCCCCAACGGTTCGAAACCAATCGTTATAGAAGGCCCGAGCACTGACCAGCAACGTCACAGCATGTGGGCAGTTTAGACCAATAGCCTGTTGCCACGTCGTACAGACCTGTGATCTGTCACATAGTCACTCTCGGCACAATGAGTCATATAACGGCACAATGAGTCATATAACGGTATTATTGTTACATTCAAATCACAATGATTTCTACATTCTCACATCAAAACATTTTCTGGTCATTACCTGGACTTTGAAGAAAAGCTTTCTTGGATGTGTGGTCCGAGATGACCAGGCTACTGGGGTAGGATTTCTCAGTGCGCTCAATACTTTCCTGGGAGGACCTGGAGTTGGTGGATTTCTGATGACGGCCACTCTCCTGGGAGCTGCAGCTCTTTAGAGATCTCTGGGAGCTGTGCCTGTTCTTAGAGTGATAGCCCAAATAGCTAAGCATCTCCCTGGTGCCTGCAGACTGGGCCATGTCCAGGGAAGTTGGACCTGCTGGTGGAATGGGCATAATATACTGTTGTGGTAGCTGGTAGTCCTGTGGCGTGGTGTACGGCTGGCTCTCTGTAGTAAACTGATACTGCAGATGCTGCTGGTACTGTTGGCAGATGTCATCCCAGGATAGAGACTTGGTCCCATGGGCCTGGGAGAATTGATTCAACTCCAAGTTCATTTCTCTATTAGCATGTCCATCTCCTGATAACGATCTCAAACTAGAAATAGAAAATACGCTTTATAGGTACAAATAATTAGATATAAGGTTGTGCTTTCAATAGTCTATTAAGTTCCTACTATTAAATGAATTCAACAATGCCTTATTTAAAGTACCTAATTAAATATATAGTTTAACAAGGCAATCAGATATTTCTGCAATAAAGAATAGGCAAAACAAAAATATATAATACTGTTTTGTTGTTTTATGCTAAAATGTGTGTACACTTTTAAGAAATCAAGCTGAACAAGAAGAGACAGCACAAGAGATAGAATATCTTATCATTGTGTACTTCATACGGTGTGCATTGTATCTCACCTTGAAAACAATTGGGATCCTGAGTTTGGAATGGGTTTGAGTTCTTGCATTTCCTTGGTACTAACACCTGAAGATGTTGCAGGCTTAGGAAGACCTGAGCTTAAACCTCCATCCAGCATTAGTTTTGGCCAGGCTGTTCCTTCTGGCTCAGAGTCCACGGTGTCATACACAGCGGATACACCGTCACTGAGCGTCTCCCTTTGGGAGCTGGACGACAATGTTGAGGCAAGACTGCTTGCTACAGGAAGAGGAGAGACTCTGATGGGAAGACCCTGAGTGCTGATACCCACCGACTTTAAGTTTTCCAACTGTGTTAACTTGGTGCATGCCAATGAGCCCGCACTGGATGCCTCAGTTTTTACAGAAGTTGGATCAGAAGCTTCTTTCTCTGGCATTTCTTCATAGATGGCATCACTGGGACTATCAGTGGGCTCTTCCTCAGCGTGTATCTCCAACAAGTCAAATGAATCTTGAGTGTTGGAGCCACTGTTTTGTCTGGAGACTGACAGAGTTTGAGTTGAGACCACAGGACTGTTACATCGTGATTGATAAGAGATATGTCTGGACTCTAGAGTCTGGAAGTCTGGATGATAGGAAGCTAACAGAAGAGAGTCCAGTTCTCTAGTGTGTGTGGAAGTTTGTCTTTTGTCTATGGCTGGAGGAAGAGGAAACTCACGCTCTCGAGAATCAGCCAGTAAAGCTTCGTCAATGCTGGTGCCTCTTTTGACAAGCTGACGTCTCGGCGTTGTGTCCTTCCGGGTTTCAAGGGAGGATATAGTAGGTGAGTTTGAATTATTGTTTGTACTCTGACCAAAGTCTTCCACTGACGTCGCCCCCGTGAATTTTGACCAGGAGATGTCACAACCGTCGATGGATCTCAACAAACTGTGTGCCTCCTCCTCACCAATGTGAGACTCTGCTGACGTGTGGGCGAGATCCTCTACTCTCAAGCGCTTGTAAGGACTTATCAGACCGCTATCGTACTCAGGCTGGTACTGGCCGCTCTCCTCTGATGGAGATACTAAGAGATCCTTTCGCTCTCCGGAATCCATGTCATTGTCCAGTTCGCTGCCTTCAGTGTCCTCCAACTCACTGCCACTATCCAGGTCTCGGCGTTTTAAACAATTCTCCATGACAGAACTGAAACACAAGAAAGAAACGTGAAAGTTAAAACAAAATGTGAACGTGAATAGTCTGACAGTTTCATACACGAATAAAATTAAAATTAACCCTTTCAGAACTTGTGATCTATAGGGCAGGTTATCTGTTTCTATGGCCGACGGTTAACGACCAGCACAACGACCAACCGCTTTAACTTCCCCAACTAATTTCAGGTACCCAATAGAGTTGGATGGACTTGGAACGCCCTTAAAAAACAAAATTAAGAATCCTAGTCTCCAGCGAGATTCGAAAACCAAGCGCTCTACCACTTGGCCACCACACCTATAATCATACAAGAATGGTGAATTGGAATTCTTCTGTTCCGTAGACTCATGGAATATCTCTACCATTGAGATCAAATGAAATCACGTTTAAGGTAAACACACATAAACAAAATCTCTAAATTGTATGTTTAAGGAGGGATGAAGCATTGTGATACATTGTGCATGATGTCAGTACAATATTTATAAATAAAGCATCCGTTAGTATTCCTGATCTGTGATACCAACAGAGGCGAATGAAACAGTTTTTAAAAGTTCTATTCCCTTGACCTAATAAAGAGTTCTTACCAAATACTATACAACAATGCTACTCTTGCATTTCAATGAGGTATAGAGAGTTTTTATATTCTAAACTACTTGGTTACAAAATGATTCCATGACTTTATCCTTCTTTACTATTATATATTATAGCAATAATTTTTTCCTACTGACAATCAGATAAGTTGGACCAACATGATGATTACATGCCTATGTTACTATGCATCTATTCCATTGATCAGGGAACATGAAATGCACCAAGATACCTGTGTGTAGTCGCTGAATGAACTCTTTATGTTGTCTGTTGTATTTATGTGTATTTTTCTGTTGTGTTGTCTTTATATGAGAAAAGAGTCCTTGTAATCACAAAAAATTTCCGTAAGGATCAATTAAGCAGTCTTAGTTAAAGTTAATGCTAGTCCTATATATAACATCTGTATTGCATGCTCATCATAACACAAGAATGGTGTTTATTTAAAACCTAGATCTACCGACAACCTCGCTGTATCCCCCATGACGAATGTTTACATTGAGTAGGGTTATTTCCCGTTAGCTGGGGCGCCAAAATCAGCCCCTTCGTTGTTTACTTTGGTCACGCCATTGCCGCACTTCCAGGAGCGAACTAAATCCACTTAGGTGTCTTACAAGACTTGAGACGAGAACAAAACGCTTGACTTTTTTTTCCTTTGTATTCCCGTTTCAAAACCGTTGAAGCCTGTTAACACTATCAGACCTTATGTCTGTTATGTCCCCTTCCCAAACAATTTTAGGTGTCAACGGTTGTCCCCCTGGCCACTGAGAGCACAGATTATCTTCCCTTGGTCTTCTCGAGAAGTGTCGCCCTGAAAATGAGATAACAGAAAGGGTAACGGAGAGTGTTGACTTTAAAGTTGACTCTGTTGACTTCATTTTGACAAAGTCAGTTCTCGGGTCTGTTTGAGTCGGTCTTAAATATTGATGTTGCCTTTACTATTCCAGGAATGGACGCTACGTCATACTCTATGCACAGCCAATCAAGCCAGAAGATGGCGCTTTGTACTTCAAGCCATTGACTTCGCGCTAAATAACAACATTGACGAGTCCGGGGTGAGAAATAAAACATCACATGATCATCATCTACCAATCATTCAAGGCGTTAATCGAATTGTTCTGAATTCAGTTCAAAGAGTCAGAGTGTCGACTAGGCAATAAATATATATATTTAAACATTTTCTCGATATCAGACTTTATAATAATTATAGGCAATAAAAAAAAAAAAAAAGTTTTCAATCAAGGTAACCTCCCCGCTCGGTCTCACTCTTCACCTGTCCTACTTATTTGTATCAAAGGTTACTAAATTGTTGATTGTATACATATTTGTATTTGCTTGCTTTAAACGTTTCGAACGCTCTTCAGAAATGAAGATATATAACGTTCTAGCACAGCGGCTCTCAACCTTTTAAGCTCGGCGACCCCTTTTTACGATCCCTCACTCTGCCGCGACCCCCCCCCTCCACACACACATACAGCAATAGAAGAATAGACAAAAACAATCCATATTTTCGATAGTCTTAGGCGACCCCTGGCAAATCGTCAATCGACCCCCCAACCTGAAGGGGGTCGCGACCCAAAGGTTGAGAACCCCTGTTCTAGCACAAAACTCTTGTACAGCGGCAGGGAATGGAAGCGAGCTGGGTTTGAGCACGGGGGCTATCGTGATGACAGTCCAGAGCACACATCACCCCCACCAGGCAGCTATTTCTATACAACTTGATTGTGTGTATACGCTAGGCAACAACTACTGTGTCTATTATTGAGATTCCCAATGCTACTAACAAAACACTCTAAAGACGCATTCTGCATATCTACTCTAACGTTATTACTAAATCTAACAGTGCATTCTTTTCATCTGAGAATTCACTCTTTCCTAGCCATCATGACCCGATGACGCAATTCTAGGGCATACATAATGTAACAATAGCTGTGACGTTTTCGCTATTTATGTATGCTTGAAGAAGACGTCGATACTGTCTCCCGTCATTTGAGCCAAATCCTGATGGGGGGAAAATGTATTCATAACTGTTTTCCGTAAATTAAATTTTAATCTAGATCGTGTTTCTGTGTGTTATCTGGCCAAGTTAGAGAGCGCCTAGAGCACCCTCAACACAGGTACCCACACCAGATAACATCAAACAGCGCAGTGACATCTGAAAAGAATTGTACGCGATGCTACCGGCCAAGGTGTTATGACTTGAGCCCAGAGAGCCGGAGATAAATGAAGATTGATAAGCCAAGGAGCAGGTCAGTCTGACAACAAGGTCATCATCACTCATTAGTATCTCCTTCACTAGAGACAGCGTGCACTGGGACATTCCGGTTTTTTTTTCTCTGTCGACATACGAATGCAGCTATTCGAATAAAAACACAGATTATATACTATGTCTTTGGATCGTACTAGAAACTACTAGTTAACAAATGAGATTAGTCATTATAAATAAAAATTTTATTCTTCGGGTTATTTCTTTATTTGACACATCGGCACTATTTCGACACTACGAGACGTTGTTCCCAAGATTGTATCAGTGTGCTGTTACCTTTCATCAAGAGTACTTCTGTTTGTATTTATAGGCTGCTATTACGTATCATTTTAGAGCATAGCTAGTTTGTATAAGAGTCCTTTCAGTACGCAGCTATGTACTCGCCTTTCGAATAAACTGAATATTTGAGAGATTTGGAGGTGGGGGGGGGGGTGTGTTAGAGAGGTAGAAAAGTAGATAAATTATGCTTCTATCAACCCACCATCACAGTATAGTGTCGAGAAATGGCCGACACTATGTCGCCATGACAACTGCGTTCAACTCGTTTCAAGGCTCACTACTCTGTCCAATTTGTTTTAATCCCCCCATAAAAGAATAACAATGGTACTCCCGCTGAGAAATTTGTTGAGAGCCACTAGGTATTAGGGAATGAAAGCTACACCCTGGGCCGGACTCCCCACGCGTACAAAATAAAGGGTTTACTGCAGCGCTCGTATATAAGCTGATAATTTCACATCGAGTGAACTGAGTGCAGCTGGAGAGTTAACATCGCAGACAGATATTTATTACTTGGCTTTGTGCGAAGACAGGAAATTGGGAGCAGATATAAAAAAAAAATAAAACCTGCAATAATCGATGGATTCATTCTCGAGCCATGCCGACACAAAAACTGTGTGCATAATATGCAAACACGCGGCGACCGATATTAAGCACATTCATTGTATAAGAGATAGAGAGGAAGAAACAGCTTCAGAAAAATGAGGAATACGAAAGACCTTGCGATCTTTAGGGCTGATGATGTTAAGAATAAGGGGGGCACGGTGGTTGAGTGGTTAAGCACTTGGCTTCCGAACCTGGTGTCCTGGTTTCGAATCTCATGAAGACTAGGATTTTGAATTTCGGGATTCTTAGGGCGCTCCTGAATTTAGTTGTTGAAAATATAGAGTAAAGTTTAGGTATAGCTTATGTATAAAGGTCTGTTTATACTGCATGGTATCTAATTAAAGAAAAAAAGTGAGACTATATAATAAGGCTTGTCTTCGAGTCCGAAGATTAATGACTAGATTACTAAGAGTAGCTAAAACTCTTAAATAGCCCACTAGCATAAGTTCACGGGTGACCATTTCACCTACAACAGTCCTGATGTGCGATGCTAAAAGTCCAAACGTTGGTTAGATTCACACAAAAATACTTTAAATGCATTGGCTGATCATAATGTTTAAACACGAACACACAAACATAGACATATAACTAAATTAAAAGCTAGCGTGTGTGTGTTTCTTTGTATGTCTTTGAACATAAATGTTAGATAAATGAGTTTGGACTCTCTTTAAATAGTACCAAACTAACTCCGGGGAGAGGGGGGGGGTCCAAATGAAACGGTATACAGATTTTACGTATAAACTGATCTGAAAATATATAGTTTGTTTAATTATCAAATGGGTGGTGTGGTCAAGCGAGGAAACGTATCACGTGTTTCAGGCCAGTTACTTTCTCCATCACATACTTTACTCTTGACCTGATGTCACAAGGACCACTGTGGTCTCCCGAGTCAACTATTCGTAAACTGACCGCAGGCTATCTACTCACTGACAGCTGACAGGCAGCGGCGTTTGTCCAGCTACGGCCAGAAATGACAAGAGTCCTTCTGAGATTATGGATGTCAAGAGATTCATTAATGATTCTCTTGTAGCCAGCGGTCAGATCGTGTTTTATTGTTTTATACAGTATTCACGTTAAGAGGGGAGGGGGGAGCAAGAATCAGAAAAGTGGGGACAACAAAAACGGCGACGGGGGACAAGGGGACGAGCTAAGACAGATAATGTAGCCAGTGAATGACCAGCACACATACACTTCTCCATCCATCAATGTTCAACTTTTGTGTGTGTTTTTTTAAATTACATTTTTTAAATTCACAAATGCATTCAGCTGTTTTATTCCATTTTTTCCAGACACAAATACCAACAAACATGGAGCAAGCCTTTCTATATCACTAGGAGCCATTACTACGCTTAATTTCAAAATTTGTCGGAATTTCTCATGAACTCTCTGTAAGGCTATTAAGACTAGCTTCGGTCTAAACGGATCCAATTAAATTTACCATCAATATTGCACGTTCGGACGTATGCTTTTGATATTGCGCCGTTTGGGAATATCTGCTCTCTGCATCCATCAACGATCTATGACATATTTAGTCTCGCTAGACCGCTAATAGTTCCAGCCCGATGTCCGGCGAGTGGCCGCTGCACGTGATCACGTGATGCAAGTCTGACGGATGTCTCCGCGTGTGTCTTTTGTAGTTGCCGGGGAGGAAATCCTCAAGATGGTGATACCGTCATAAAGGCAGACTATCATAGACAAACGAGGAGGAGTGGGAATCAGACAGAAGAGAACAACTGGAAACCAATGAACAGTGGAGAGTTTCCGAAGGAAATTACGTTCGTACTTAATAAAGAGCAGTAGCAAGCTACGGGGAAAAAAAACTTTTCTAAGGGAAAGAACTCCTCACTTATAACTATGTCTCTCAAGAATAACGAAGTTATTTCCGTTTTTCAATGCAAAACAAAAAATATAATTACCATTAATTAATTGACTAATTGGTTCATTTTTTAAAAATTGGCTCATGTTTTGTTAAGTACAATAATTAATTGTTTAAAGTTTCAACTTGATCCGAGAACGGGTGAGGGAGAAATAACGCGTACAATTATCTAAGGGGACAAAACCTTACATATTTAGCCTACATGTGAATACTAATCTCCCTTGTTGGTTTTAAAAACAAAAAAATTAAGTGACTAATTAGTTTATTTTTTATTCATGTATTTTCTCCGCCAAAACAAATTGTGCAAAGTTTTAGCTTGATCCGAGAATGAACGTGGGAGAAACGACGTGTTCATGCTTTTTACATGTGACAGACGGACAGAGTTGAGCTGATATAAGCTTTGTGAAAACAATTACAGGCCAAAGGATTGTTTTACATGTAGCAAGCTTCTATTGGAGATTTTCATATATGGAGGTATATCCCTAACTAGCAAGCCCTGTTGGTGTACTCGGTGTACAGAAAAGTAATTAAGAGAAACATTTTAGATCTAATAATTTGTGTCCACTTTACAGCGCCGTAGAATCAAACTTTTAATCTCATTCTCCTATCTTGTATTATAATTATACTTTTTATTATTTAATGGTCAACAATAATCTTTCAAAATGGCGTCTATGAAATTGATAATTTTGTTTCGGTATTTCTAAATCTCTCTCAAGATTCGCCTTTTTATTTTCTTCCGTTTTTCTTTAGGTCCCATTATATCGTCACTCCGTTTCGTCATATCGCTTTCTCGGCGTTTCCTCTCTAGCTGTATTTTAATTTTAAACAGGATTTTAAAATTCAAAATGTAAACAAAGTGAAAATCCCCAATTTATTTGAACGTATAACGCAAAAACATATTTCCTTGAATCAGCGAGTGTCCCCATTAATTGATGCACCCGAAAAAATGGCGCTGAAAAAAAAATTCAAACATTAAAAGCTCAGCCAATAATTCATAAGAATAAAGTAGGTGGCCTACATCTCCTTAGAGGGTACACTTCTTCTCACCGAGATGGCCACGAGTGATTTGTCTTTACCCGAGGGAGGGGACGAAAGATCCACTTATAAGAGAGAACTCAAGAAGATTGAACATGACGAGTGCGGGGAGGAGTGGGGGGGGGGGGGGGAGGTCAAGTGATCGGCGGTCAAAGTGACTGATGAGCGCAGTCTCTTGAGTCACCCACAAACATCAGATAAGTCATTGTTCTAATGAGCCATTCCGGGTTTAACATCAGGTTTTATTGGCTCACCACGGCGGGGGCGCTGAATAAAGAATGCTCCCTACAAGCTGTTGCTGACATTGAAAAATCCACAGAGATTTTTAATTTGCCGCGCTCTGCTGGTTAGTGTATGATCTATGAGTGTTTAGGCTCGGATAGGAATAGACGGCTGGAGACTGAAGCTGAAAAGTGTGAGCTAAAGATTGAGTGAAAAACGAAAGATTAGGTTTCAGAATAGAAAAAATGGCGAGAAGGTTAAATTATATCCTAAATTTAAAACAAGTAAAATATTTTTAATTTTTAATTAACAAAGCCTATCTAAGGGGAAGAACTGCATATTTATAACCATATATATCAGTATTGTACGATTTAACTAAATTATTTTTTTAAAATGTTAAGTTCCCTTTTCAGACCTTGTGATCTTTAGGACACATGATGTTTCTGTGGCCCACGGTTAACATGGGTGTCGTGTGGCCAGCACAACGACCAAAACGGCCTAACTCCCTAACTAATGTCAGGTGCTCATTAGATCTAGGTGGACTCTAAAGATCCCAAAGTAAAAATACCAGTCTTCACCAGGATTCAACCCCAGGACCCACAGTTCGGAAGAAAAACGCTTTAGTACTGAGCCACCGGCGCTAATTAATTATTTTTATTTAATTTTTGATTGATTGATACTTTGTAAGGAACAATGAATAATTGAGCAAAGTTTCAGCTCGATCCGAGAATGGGAAGTGGGAGAATTGTAGCTAATTAATTAATTTTGCTTTCAATAAAAATGGGGAAATAAATCTAACAGTATTGCGAGAAATTGCAGTGATTAAGCGGTTGATTCTCTTGTTGTTTTTTTAAAGATATATATTTTTTATATTTCTCCAGTTTTAGATTCGCCTCAAGTAGAAAAAAATGCCAAAATTTTTTATTTATTTTTTGATCAATTGAAAAAAAAATTCCTAGAAGACTATACATTATTTTTAAAGTCAAAATGACTTCGTCAACAAATACATTGTATTTTGTTAATAATAGAAAATCGTCAAAACAGACTAACAGTAACAAAAAAAAATTCCTCTTATCAGCTTACAAATTCTTCATGGGACAAAAAAAAACAACAACCTGGACACGGATCTCAAAAACGGCTCCAACGATTTTCCTATCAGTTTTGGGAAAGGAATTACTAGCAGACTGGCCACACGGGGTAAACTCTGCTTTGACCGTCATCCTTTTTTAAAATAAATATAATCTTCTTTAAACCGTATTTGGTCCGGAAGTCTAGTCTCTATCTTGAACATACATACGTCAGCGGGTATTCCCGCATACATTCAACACAAAGTTGATGAAAGAAATAGACGTTTAGGAACAATTTGCGCACCGTCTGAATCTATCTACCACCAAAGTAGAATCTTCTATACCATATAGCCTATCTAGATCCAGTATTCTAGTCTAGAATGCTGTTGTTGTTTTTTTTTATAATGTTGCCATACACTCTGAGTACATTTATCATCATCGTGCGCTTAACCAGGATTTTTCAGCTTCATAAAGGAGCAATAGTGTTTAAAAAAAAAACAAAACAAGTGATTCAGTTTATGTAAAGTAGTGCAATACGTAATGGACAGGGCTCTGTGCTCTTTTTAAACAGACATCGCATTTTTAACAAGAAGTGTGAATATAATTATAAACAAAAAATGTCGAAATAGAATTGATACCCAGACAGAACAAAAACACCACTCGCGAAACACCCCAAAATGAAGTGTTTTAAAATAACTTTTGCAAGCGCATTGTATTGTATCAAAATACCCCCTCCGGCATCCTAGTTCGCGCCGTGCCATGAAACTATTTGTGCACATTTTAAAGGCCTATTTATGTGAAGCATGTCTAATAAATTTAAAAAAGAATATATCCGATTGTAGGCCGACTGGAGGGGTTTGAAAGGCGCACAACAAATGTTACGAGTTGTTAAAAAAAATCAATTTAACTTTTTGTGCAAATATTAAGGATCAAAGCCAAATCATCAACTTTGAGGCCGCTGTCAAAACAAGCCCGCACACTCACTTACATACACACACACTCACATACACACTGCTGTTGGAGCTACTAATTGTTCAATTCAGAAAGCACAGCGGGAGTCCATCAACCTTTACAGGTGACTGGTTCCGGGTCAAAAGTCAAGAACTTTACACCATAATAGGTCACTAGAATGCGTACAGAAAGAATGGGGACATTTAGGGGGGGGAAAAAAGAGAGAAAAAGAAAGACGGGCTGTCGTTTGTTCATCTTGATAACCACAAACTTTTAGATCTACTGTTGATATGGTGCGCAAAGGTGCACGCGTTCAATATAATAAAGTATCATTCTCCGCCATGACACTATTGGTTGTTGTTTGTTTATTGCTGACTGTGAACCTAGATCATAATTAACATGGTGGCAGCGGTATATTAATGATCAGAGGTAATCATTAATAAGTATATAAAGGTTTATTGTTTGCAATAATTAATAGGCAACAATTCAAGGCTACGCCGTGCAATGGCAGCTAGAAATTTCCTTCCTGTACCCGAGCCGCTCGAGGTAGAAGGAAACATGGCCGCTAATTGGCAAAAGTTTCACCGGAGCTGGCGAAACTATGAGTTAGCCACTAAATTGTCGGAAGAATCAGAGGAGGTCAGAGTGGCCACCTTTCTAACAATTATAGGGACAAAAGCGATGGACATATATGAAGGTCTTGAAATTGAGAAGGGAAAAGAAAGAAAGATGGAAGAAATAGTGAACAAATTTGAAAGTTTTTCCATTGGAAAAACGAATGAAACTTATGAGCGCTATGTGTTCAATACTAGTGAACAGCAAGAAGGCGAGGACATTGAAAAGTACATAACAAATCTGAGAAGACTAGCAAAAACGTGTTGTTTTGAACGCCTGGAAGATAGCTTGATTAGAGACAGAGTAGTTCTTGGTATTAGACATGAATGCCTCAAAATGAAATTGCTACAAGATAGTAGTCTCACATTGGAAAGGTGCAGAGACATTTGCAGGGCCTACGAGACCGCCAACAAACAGTTGAGACAAATGCAAGCCGACCCTCCAATCATTGAGAAAGTATCAACACCTTCAAGAACAAACATTCAGAAAGGTAAATGCAGGTATTGTGGAAAGATTCACGAATACATTAAAGAAAAGTGCCCTGCATGGGGTAAAATGTGCCTAGCATGCAAGGGGAGACATCATTTTGCTGTAATGTGCAAAAAGAAAATTCAGCAGGTGTCAGATGATATGTCTAACGATGAAAGACAGATACAGTCGGACACAAGAGATGATGTCATGATGGTAAAAAATGAATGGGTGATGTCTTTGGAGAAACACAAAACGAAAAGGATGACAGCAGTTATGACAGTAAATGGTCACCGTGTAAGGTTTCAAATAGATAGTGGAGCTGATGTAAATACCATCCAGGAAAAATACGTAAATAAGAATCAGATAGAAAAGGCAACGCAAAGATTACTAATGTGGAATAAGACTGAAATGAGACCCTTAGGGAAAGCCACTCTAACGACGAGAAATGAGAAAACTAACGAAACATTTGAGGTGGAATATATAGTTGTACCAAATAATCTAGCATGCCTTCTAGGTCATGAAACTTTAACAAGAATGAAGTTAATCAAAGTCAATAAAGATAGGTTCATAGCATCAGTAGTGAATAACCAAGAAGAAGACTGTAGTCCAAAGTTTACTGGTGATTTGGGTGACTTAGGAGAAGTGTCTTTAAAGATTGATAGCAGCATTAAGCCCAAGGTTCTGCCGTGTAGAAAGATCCCTATTGCTTTACAAGAAAGAGTTAAGGAGGAGTTAAAGACCCTAGTGCAGAGAGGAATCATAGAACCAGTGATAGAGCCTACAGAGTGGGTGAGTCAGATGGCAATTGTGGAAAAAGCTAATGGAAAAATTAGGATCTGCATAGATCCACAAGCCCTGAATAAAGTTTTACTAAGGGAATTCTATAATCTTGCTACTTTAGATGACATATTGGCAGATTTGAACGATGCCAAAATATTCAGCAAATTGGATGTGCAAGAAGCTTTCTGGCATGTCAGACTAGACACAGCGTCATCTAATTTGACAGCAATGATAACCCCTTTTGGTAGATACAAATGGAAACGATTACCATTTGGACTGAAAGTGAGTTCAGAAATTTTTCAGAGACGATTAAATCTAGCACTAGAAGGACTGAAAGGCTGTTTCAATTACGTTGATGATATTATAGTGGTAGGAAGAGGAAGAACGAAAGAAGAAGCACTCAGAAATCATGATATTAACCTAAGAGAGCTGATGAAGAGATGTCAAGAAAAGAAGATTAAACTGAACCATGAAAAGTCTGTTTTTAGAACAGCTGAAATTAATTTTTTGGGTCATATTATTACAGAAGCAGGAATAAAACCAGACCCGAACAAAGTATCTGCGATTTTGAGTTTGAATGCTCCAAAAGATAGTTCATCAGTCCGAAGATTCTGTGGCATGGTTCAATATCTTGCAAGATTTGTTCCAGACTTGTCGACAGATTTACAGCCCATAACAGAGTTGGTCAGAAAGAACACACCATTTGTTTGGTCTGATCAATGCACACGAGCTTTCAACAAGATAAAACAGAAAATATCGACTCATGGCACATTGATATATTTTGACCCTAACAAAGAGCTTACATTACAAGCAGATAGTAGCCAAAATGGGTTAGGAGCAGCGTTATTACAAGATGGCAGTCCAATAGCATATGCTTCTAGATCATTAACTGATACTCAGAAAAGCTGGGCACAGATTGAAAAAGAATTGTTAGCAGTGGTTGTTGGTTTGGAACGTTTTGACCAGTATACGTATGGCAGGACAGTTATAGTTCAGAATGACCATAAACCACTGGAAAACATCCTTCAAAAACCACTCAGTTCTGCTCCGAGAAGGCTACAAAGTCTAATGATGCGTCTTTATCGTTACGATATCCAGTTTCAATATGTCAAAGGCAAAAATTTGTTCATAGCTGATACCCATCAGAGGAAAAGAGTGATATCCCTGATGTTTGTGTCAATACAGTGGGACTGGCAATACCAGATGCAGTGCTGGAGAAAGTCAGAATCGAGACAGAGAAAGATAGAACATTGCAAACACTTATTCAGTATATCCTAAATGGGTGGCCAGACAAACATAATAGTT
Organism: Biomphalaria glabrata; assembly: GCF_947242115.1. NCBI lineage: Eukaryota > Metazoa > Mollusca > Gastropoda > Planorbidae > Biomphalaria > Biomphalaria glabrata. The sequence goes on from NC_074719.1 coordinate 2,480,715, forward strand.
TACCTGAACTCAAACAATATTTTTCACTTAGAGACATGTTAACATACGAAGACGGACTCCTGTTGAAAGGAGAACAAATAATCATACCGATATCACTTCGCAAGGAAATAGAAGAAAAACTCCATGCAGCACATCTGGGAGTAGACTCAATGAAAAGAAGAGCAAAAGAAACAGTTTTCTGGCCTGGATTATCAGCTCGAATACAGGAAATAGCCAACTCATGCTACATTTGTCAGAAAAATAAACCAGCAAATCAGAGAGAAGAATTAATACAGCACGAAATAGGTTCTAATCCGTGGGACAAGATTGGAATTGATTTATTTCAAATGTGTGACCAACAATATCTAGCCAAAGTGGACTATTATTCAAATTTCATAGAGGTAGAAAACATGCAGTTGACAACAACACACGCAATTATAAAGAAACTGAAAGTTTTATTTGCAAGATATGGGGTGCCCAAAGTTTGTATATCTGATAGCGGACCTCAGTTCACATCGGAATATTTTTCCAAATTTATGATGGAATGGGGAGTGACTCATTTGAAATCTTCTCCAGGACACCATCAATCCAATGGAAAGGCTGAGTCAGCAGTTAAAATTTTGAAGAACATAATGAAGAAATCTAGAGAATCAAAGTCAGATGCTTATGAAGCTCTTCTGGAATTTAGAAATACTCCAAGGCAAGACACAAATCTAAGCCCAGTTCAGATGTTTTTTGGTCGGATGACTCGAACACTGATACCAAACAAAAGGAGTAACATTAAGATTTCTACATGTCAAGAGAACATTATGAGAAGGAAAGAAAAACGTCACATGAGTGTAAAAACATCTTATGATAAGAGGTCAAGAAATTTAAGTCAGCTGAAAACTGGACAGATGGTCTATTTCCAATCTCCTAATGACCCTACATGGAGACGTGGAAGAATCCAGTCTCAAGTCAATCAGAGAGCTTACATTATTCGAGGTGACAATGGTGCAGTGTACCAAAGAAACAGAGTACATATTAACCCGAACAGAGAAACAGAAGAAGATATATTTCCCGATACTGATAACAACATACAGGACAATAGAACTCAGGATCAACACGTTCGCCTCTCATCAACTCATCATTCCCTGCGACCAAGGGATCAGTTGAAGAAACCGACAAGATTCAATGACTATGTGTCTTAATGAACTATTGAATGTTGATTTTTAAATGTGATATGTTTCATATTGATTGAAGCGTATACATGTATGTTATGTTTAGTTGTTTATGTTGTGGTTTTGTTTTATTTTTTTTCTATGATACTCCCCGAAATGTTTTATTTTTTTTATTTTTTTTTTAAAGAAAAGGGAATGTTGATATGGTGCGCAAAGGTGCACGCGTTCAATATAATAAAGTATCATTCTCCGCCATGACACTATTGGTTGTTGTTTGTTTATTGCTGACTGTGAACCTAGATCATAATTAACATCTACATTTAAAACAAGTAAAATATTTTTAAAAAATCAAACTTTTTTAAACAATAAATCGTATATTGAGTGAAATGGGATGAATTTTTTAAGGAATCAATCATGTCATTCATTTTTTGTCATTCATTTTTGTAGTAGATCTAGAATAGCAATAATACATTTTCCTATAAAAGATTTGTAGAAATATTTTTATGAATCGTTCTTCTTCAACGCCACTTTCATGCTTGGGGTAGAAGGCATCTGGGGCGGGGGGGTGGTATCTGGGAGAAGGTTTCTATGCTGCCTTTTCAAAAACAATATTTTTTGTTTAAATTCGCTCGAGAGTCTCAATTCGAGCTCGAGCCTTAACGGTCTAAGGCCGACATGTTAGCCATTAAGCTATCCACTGACTTATAAAGTAAGAGTTTTTTTTTTGTTTTTTTTTTTTTGATAAAAAGAAATTTTAGCAAACGATAGAATTCTCTACATAAGAGTTATCTCCCCTTACCCAAGCCTTTTTTGTCTCTCTATAAAACAACAGTTAATTAATTGCTACTAATTAATTAACTGATTTTTTCCCCATCGATTTGTGTCTTGTCAGCGACAATAATGCCCTTTAATTTGTGATAAGTTTAACTCTTTCTCTCCGTAATTATTTACCACATTCTGGTGGAATCAACGCTGGTATCGTCAGTTTGGAGAGAAAGAGTTAATGGAAAGTAGGGGAAATAATGTGTACAACATTCCAACCAGACGGAGTGATTGGATATAAGCGGTGTAGTCATGGTTACCAAGAAAAAAGAAGAAGAAGAAGAGGCAGACAGAGAAATCGATGGGAAGACAACATCAAAGAGTGGACGGGCCTGCCAATGAAAGAGGATCCAAGGCAAAAGAGAGGAATGGAGAAAAACGGTTGACAAATCTTGCGTGGTGCCCCGACGGTCCCACAGACTAAGGGGTAAGTAAAGGTAAACTTATGGTCACGTTTAAGATGCTATTTTTAACAATATAAAAGTGTGTTGGCATCATTACTGGAGAGTTTTACGATCAACTGAACAATGCCAAGGACGCTAAAATAAAACTTCAGTGTTGCCAACTCAAATGTTACAAATATCTAGCTACGAACGTAATAGCCCAGAAACATGCAGGCCTGCAGTGCTTCGAAGTGCACACACACTGCAAATACAAAATAACCATATAACTTTAAAAATTAATAACCTAGTATATCACTATTTCCACCAAAAAGCTAAGTATTTATATTTTGTTATTTACATAGATGAAATTCTCAAATAGACTCATAAATAGTCAGATGAGTGGGAGAAAATGACACAGAACAATATGCAGGATCGAAGTACTAGCCTTACGCGGTGAGTGGAAGTAGAAGCAGGTTACAGCTATTTTTTGTCTGAAATAGTTATTTTCTACTATTAATCTTCTGTCCCAGCTTTCTGTTATCACCGCGCAAGAAACTGTACGCTGAATAGAATGTCCCTTGTATCGAAGCCTATATAAACTTAGTACCGGTATTATATTTCAACGCTAAACACGTTCTGTCTAGATACAATCCTAAATGAAAGTTTATACAAAAATTAAAGACCAAGACAAAATAATGTGTAACCCTAGCACCATTTTGACAAAAGGAATTGAACACAGCCAAACAGATGTAGGTTGAGGAAGGATGAAATATTGGATCTCTATATCTTGGGGCCTTAAACTATCATTAGTGTCCCTAATTACCCTCTTTCCCATGTTGTCCTTTCATATGAGTTGACTTTAAGTTCAATGATAAAGGTTCAAAGTCATCCCCCCCCAACACATCCCTTATACGTACACGGCTGTTGAAAATAGACCAGGTTAAACAACATTAGACACACCTTGAATGGTCATTCACTTGGAGGTCAAGTACAGGAATGTGTATCTGAATTTAAAAAAAAATGAGATTAAGTATTGTTTCCAGGTTTTGTACCATTTTACTTGTGTCGAATGGGTGCACCCATAGTAAACATATTACTAGAGCCGTAGTTTATTTTACAGGAAACTGAAATGAAACTTTTTTTTATTCGGCCTGTCTTTGCATTGCGTCACGACAATAGGGCTACACAATTTTTCCCAACTAATGTCAGGTACCAATGAAAGCTGTGTTGATTCTAGTACGTCCCGAAAAATGGATGGCTGCCTGGTCGTGCGGTTTGCGCGCTGGAGTGTCGTTCAGATTTATCGATGGTCCAGGGTTCAAACCCTGCCCGCTCCCATCCCACGTCGTCCTGATGGGAGGTTTGGACTAGGAAGTAATTGTCTTCAACTCTGTAGGAACATCCGAAACATGAAAAAAAAACAACAAACAAACAAATCACTTTAAAACCATGCAATCTATGTTTTGTAAAATGTTTTACATGTTTATATGTGGAAGATGACGTGAAGGTTTCTTTTGGCCGAGTTAACGAGGGTGTCATGCAGTCAGAGCAACGACCATCCGCTTTTACTTAGCCCAACTAACGTCAGGTACCTTTATGAGTTTAAGACTCTGGGTCGTCCTTTAAATTAAAAAAAAAAAACATATTCTAATTCCCAGCCTTGGCCGACGCCAAGCGCTTTACATCTCTTATATAGGTTAGTGATACTGGTAAATGGACTGAACTCAAGACATACTCTTTCCTCTGAGGTAAACAACTTACATGACTACATCAGTGAAAAAGGAAGACTCCATGCTGCGAATATCAAAGTGTATCTTCCATTGTCGTCTGCCCACATTGAAACAAGGACTAGAATGTTTTTACTTCGAACTGACATCACACTCCTTGCTTTTACCGTTTCTAACAAACTACTTCAGAAATGAACCAGTTATTTTTCGTTTTTACATCCAAGTCTACACACAAGTAAATCCTCCACCCAGAAAAGAACTTCAGAACACAAAGAGTTAAACACAACAGAAATAAAAAAAAAAAATTAAATGCTTAGCGGCAGCACTGCTCATATTTTAGCAATATAGAAAAGAAGAAGAAAAAAATGTTCTCGCTTAAGTTTTGAATGTAAGGCAGAAAACCGCCAGACCTAAGCATGCCGGTGTAGGAGCATAAAAAAGAGGGAGGGGGGCGGGGGAGGTTAAAACACAGGTGAAGAAGTGGGGCCGAGGAAAAAAAAAGTTTTTATCTTTTTTTTTTTTTTGTGTGTGTACGCGGTTAGTCTGATAATTCTTAGCATATTTCTTTTCCCTATAACCTTTTTTTTCCCACTTTACATTTTGTTTCGCCTGTCTGGCCTGGCAGTGGTCTCCCCTTCCCCACACATATATCTACACACACACATACTTTCTTTCGACCCAAGGTCTATGTTTCAGAAACTAAGCAAGTGGACGTTTCCTGTCAACCCGAATAGCCCATCCAGTGGATCTATCTAGAATCTCCAACACTCCAGTCTTCTACTAAGCCCACGGCCTCCAAGACTCTATTACTATGAAGTCTACAGGACATTATCAGTTCTGGAGGACGGGGGGGGGGGGGCAGGGCTCTTTGCTATTTTATCATCTCCAGCGGAGGTGCGGAAAACTACGACTGTTGAGCCACTGACTTAAGCCCCGTACCATCTTATATACCCTTGGTCTATACTTCGATTCAACTCTTTAGTGGTTATGTATGGAACGTTGTTTTAAAATGAAAAAAGAGTCAATGTAATAACAATCTTCCAATTAAGATCAATAAAGCAATCTTAGTCTTAGTACTATAGAACCACTGTATGTGTAGTCTTAGTACTATAGAACCACTGTATGTGTAGTCTTAGTGCTATAGAACCACTGTATGTGTAGTCTTAGTGCTATAGAACCACTGTATGTGTAGTCTTAGTGCTATAGAACCACTGTATGTGTAGTCTTAGTGTTATAGAACCACTGTATGTGTAGTCTTAGTGTTATAGAACCACTGTATGTGTAGTCTTAGTGTTATAGAACCACTGTATGTGTAGTCTTAGTATTATAGAACCACTGTATGTGTAGTCTTAGTGCTATAGAACCACTGTATGTGTAGTCTTAGTGCTATAGAACCACTGTATGTGTAGTCTTAGTACTATAGAACCACTGTATGTGTAGTCTTAGTGCTATAGAACCACTGTATGTGTAGTCTTAGTACTATAGAACCACTGTATGTGTAGTCTTAGTGCTATAGAACCACTGTATGTGTAGTCTTAGTACTATAAAACCACTGTATGTGTAGTCTTAATACTATAGAACCAATGTATGTGTAGTCTTAGTGCTATAGAACCACTGTATGTGTAGTCTTAGTGCTATAGAACCACTGTATGTGTAGTCTTAGTACTATAGAACCACTGTATGTGTAGTCTTAATACTATAGAACCACTGTATGTGTAGTCTAAGTACTAAAGAACCACTGTATGTGTAGTCTCAGTACTATAGAACCACTGTATGTGTAGTCTTAGTACTATAGAACCACTGTATGTGACCTTGTTATATCCACACAGATCACAGGGGTGTAATTTATAACTCTTCATAAAAAACTGAATTGTGTTTCAGTTAAACATGCTCCTACGATGAAATCAAATCTTTAACAGAAAAATTCACAAACGTAAAGAATACAAACAAGATAATGATGATAAAGATGGACATAGACAAAGGGGAACAACTCGATGAAACGTTGAGAAAGTTAATGCGCTAAGAAGAAAAAACTTCAAAATCTGGTTTAAATATAAAGGTTTAAATAAATTGTTTTCAAAAACTTCCCTGCTGTCTTTAGAGCATAAAATGGGTTGCCTGAATCAGGCAGGAAAAACAATGACTTACCATGCACAACTAGATTGACATATAGATACGCGTGGGACGCAATTATCTCTTGCTAAGAAGGAGCGTCTTGTAATTTATCACTATAAGATAAATGAACAGTATAGTTTTAAATGTTACTTTTTAAAATAAATAACGCTTTTATACCAAGAGACACCGGAGAGTGAATTAAAAAAGATCTAACTAATCTACACCACTGAGCGTAATTTTTTAAATATAATTTGAAGTTTTATTTTTAAACTGGTAATAAAATACCACCATCTTAATTGTTACGTTTAGATTATATAGATCAGTGAACAAAATTAGCACTGATATGCCGTATAGGATGGAGATTGTTGAAACAAAGTTTTTATTTTTTTTTTTGTGTAAGATCGTAACAGAGCTTTAGCTCCAGTGTTGAGTCGAAGATTTAAGTTCACTCAACAGGTCAGGTCAACAAATATGTCCTTCATTATGTCCTTCATTATGTCCTTCATTATGTAATAATACTTAGGCTTATATAACACTGGAGAGCAAATGTACTTAAAATTCGATTCTAAAAACACTTGACGCAAATCTCGTCTAGGTCTTCATGTGTTATAAATGGGCCATTGTTGTCTGGGTTGGAGGGGTCCCCAACCGCGAGTAGGACCCCAGTCACGACCGGGGCCCCAACCGTGAGTCGCAGATTTCGATGCGAGCCTAACACTCCAGACAGTATAACGATGAGCATCTCCCGGGGTCGGGCAGACACAATATGGCAGGAGACGAGCCTGCAACAAGGGAAGGCTTGTTCGGGGCCACAAGTGGCACCCTTACGTCAGGCACTTAATGGCGGAGTTAACTACGTGTCCGAGTTCAGTTACAGTGTAGGCCAGTGATGTTATGAGACGCAATAAACTGGGAAGAGAACTGATACTCTATTAATAGAGCAGGGGAGGGAATACAATTTGTGAGCATATAAACGAGGGGAGAGATATGTCAAGAATGTTTGTATGTGTCATCTATATGTGTGAAACATATTTATTAATTGTCGTTTTGAAATATACCATGTACAAACTCAGAGTGATACAATTAACTCTTTCTCTCCGTAATTATTTTACTTATTTCGATAACATTATCCATTTTGCTCATTTGTATTTCACTATCCTGTTATGATTAAAACTTCAATAACTATTTTGTTTGGTATCAGAAAATGTTATATTTGGTATTAAATTGTAGAAGAAAGCATGCTCTTTATACAGGACTATGTTTTTTTAAAATCCAAAATCAATTAAGTTTAATGAGTTCAAATCAACGTTGGCATCGTCAATTGGGAGAGAAAGAGTTAATCATTGGCACTGGGTGCTGGAATAGTACAGTAATAAGGAAGAGTGCGTAAAAAAACAACAACAGGTAAATAACACCGGACAAAATGTATGTTTTAATATAAGAATGAGGTACGTAGACATCTATAGTTCTATGCATGTACGTTGATCCAGAGATGTTACTTTTGTTAATGTTTGTTTTTAGCAAAAAGTGATACCGTAGAAAAACAAGGTCTGTGACAAGAATAAAGTTGTACACTCACTACGAATGCCGAAAGTGCATGGACCAGATAGAATGGCAAGCAATAAACAACATCAATTATACATTCGTGAAAAGTGAAATACACCTTTCAGGCCATGCGATCTATAGGGCAGATGATGTGAAGGCTATCTATTTCTGTGGCCGACAGTCAACGAGGGTGTACTGTGGCTAGCACAACGACCAACCGCCTTTACTTTCCCCAACTAATGTCAGGTACTCACTAGAGTTGGGTGGACTCAGGGGCGTATTAAAAATCCTGAAAAAAAATCAGTCTTCAATGATGTAAGAAATGTCCCCAGTAACACAGTCTTTAGTGTTATTGAAAATCATTCAATTATAAATTAAACCATGAAATCAGCGAAATGTTTTTTTTTAGATATATGATCATGTCAGGATCTATTACTGTCAGAATCTTATCTTATATAATTTAGACGTTACTTCAAAAAAGAATATGATTACGTCCTACGTGTCATGCATTCAGTCATGCATATTATCCAATGACTTAAATTCTGCCAAGTCACTGGGTTTCCTGGCTAGCTCAGGCAACCCATTCCATGCTCTAATAGCACTAGGGAAGAAGGAGTATTTGTACAAATTTGTCCTAGCAAATGGGACGAGGAATGTGACATTATCTTTGTGTCTGAGTATTTTATTAAATTTTGTTTTTGTATTTGAAGATTATGGTTCAGTGTTTTATGTATAATGGCTACTTTAGTTTTGAGTCTTCTCTCCTGAAGGCTTTCTAATTTCAATGTAAAGAAAAGACTGTAGTTATTGATACTACCAGGAGAAAGAAGGTGAGGCAGGCAGAGGACGCGATGGGACGACTACATAGATTGATAAAAGAATGGAAGGGCCTGACATTAAAAGAGAAAGGCAAAAAGAAAGGAGTGGAGAAAGACGGTCTTCAGATCAAGGGTGGTGCCCCCAACGGTTCAACTGACTCTAGGGATAGGTGAAAGTGAATGGATAAGCACTGTCACTTTGGATTAGGTTTATTGTATTTTGTATTGTGAAGTTTTAGACGACGTTATGATGATGTACAAAGTATTTTTTTTTTTCTGATGAAGTATCAAGTATGTGTGTCCTAGAAAGGTGGTCGAACGGCCAAACACTTGGTTTCCGAACCGAGGGGGGTCTCGATTTGTACCGGACATAACATTGGGGCAGTAAAGGCCATGGTCGTGGTGCTGGCCACATCAAGACCTAGATAACCGTCGGGCACAGAAACATATCTGCCCCCATAGATATTTTTTATATGTGTCCTAGAGACAGCTGATCAACTGAGTTTGTTGAAATGGAACTGAATGAACGACTGAAAGTAGTTCCTGCTCTACGCTTATGTTTTCCTACACCTCATAAATAATTAATTAAACGCCTACACCACCATCTAGTGACGAATACTTCAAAATTATAGAGAGTTGTTGAAGTTGTTGTAGTGGAGAATGATGTAAATTCAAATATGATTTTATTAGTATCTACAGATAATGAAGAGTCAGTCGGTGCTAATGTCGATTAGGACACACTTCTAAGTAAAAAATTCACAGCTGTGTAATTGATTATCTTAAATTCAGAAAAAGAATTTGTTTTTAAAAAAATACAACTTTATTTTATTGTATCAGTTCCTTGAAGACTAAAATCCTTTAAGTTACACTTTTTTTTTAAACGGTAGACTAAAGGTGTTATAAATTACATCCCCTTATTCACATCGGTGTGACAGGCGTGAAAGTGGCAGGCAGTGATCTCTCCTCTAAGTCTCCATTAGAAAATTACCCCCGCTCAATCGGACACGCCTCCAACATTGAGCGCTCTTATTATCTACCGTTTGCGTCAGGGACCAGGTTTTGAAAGGGAAATTGCAGGACCGTTCCTTAATCAACCAGGGAATGAACTGTTTTAAGGGAGGTCTGAAGAATGAGACCCACAAAGGTGCACGTCCTACGAGCTGTGACACTCACTGTTCACGGGCCCAGGAGATTGAAACCAAAGGGTTAATCATTTCCTAATCTTACACAACCACCAAGACAGGGGCAGTGAACTTGGGTTATCACAGTGTCTTCACTGCTGGAACACTTGGAACATACTGAATACAAGGTTATCTCCCTTTAAAAAAAATGGCGGATGATTGTAAGAAAGGTGGGGCAGCGAAGGGGAATATTCAGACCACAGATAGTCCGATACAATACATTTGAATCTAACCCAACAATTAAGTGTGGTCCTCCACAAGCTGGTTAGAAGAAGAAAAAAAGACTGTACATTAGGATTATACTACACCAACAATGACAAATAACTGTACAATTGGGCATGGTGTCTGGCATTTCTCTATCGCAAGACTGCCATTTAGAATGAAGAAGTATTGTGTCACTGGAGTCATATAAGAATTGGGTCTCGGTAAGAAATGGGAAAGATATTCTGAACACAACACGTCTAGCAAAGGAGGCGAGATAACAAGCTCATAACGTTTTTTAAAAAAATTTGATTGACACTCAAGATTCTAATATGTGCTAAAAATAATGACATCACCAAGACTATTACACAGTAACAGACTTTCCACCAGTCTGCACTTTGATGTGCATTTTCTAAAATTAAACGTTGCAGCGCGGTGCCCAAACGTTCACAGCCTTGATGGCGTAAACAGATGCATGGCGTCACTGAGATAGAGGGCAGCTTGAATGCCAAACGTCATAGGTTTTTGTGGATTAAAAAAAACTTATTTTTTAACTACAAATGTCCAGTTCAGTAGTTCCTAAATTATATCCGCAACGGAACACTTCTCTCATTCTGAGCAATTAATAATAATAATAATCTTGATTGTCCGTATGGAAATTTGTCTTCCAATTTGTGCATTACACCAAACAAAAAACATTATAAGAAACCAAAATGTACATTCACTTTAGACTCACTCATAATTTAGCGGAACACTTTGCTTATTTTTTTTATTTTTAGATAGATTAATTCTGGTGGTGGCCTACTAGTTAATTACTCCAGTACTGTCCAGCAATTCGTGGCACACCCATTCAGACCTCGTGGAACACTATGGTTCCACAGAACACAGTTTGGTAAACCTGGCCTAGTTAATAACTACATACACTGCTTTGTAAATGGAGAGTTTCACAATAAAAGTTAATCAGAGTAATCTACTCTTTGTTAATATGTGGCTATGTAAAATCCTGCTTACGTTCTACAGCTACTTGAATTGAATACAGTAAGAGAGAAAAAGAGCAGAAAGCAATATGAAGTAATCTGGTGGAGACATAATGGAACCTAAAGAAAGACGTAAGAAATGAAAAGAAGATTTATCTTATCTTATATAATACAGACGTTACTTCAAATAAGATAAGATGATTACGTCCTATGCGTCATGCATATTGTCATGCATATTAACCAATGACTTAAATTCTGTCAAGTCACTGGTTTTCCTGGCTGGCTCAGGCAACCCATTCCATGCTCTAATAGCACTAGGGAAGAAGGAGTATTTGTACAAATTTGTCCTAGCATATGGGACAAGGAATGTGCCTTTATCTTTGTGTCTTTCTGAGTATTTTATTGAATTTTGTTTTTGTATTTGAAGATTATGGTTCAGTGTTTTATGTATAATTGCTACTTTACTTTTGAGTCTTCTCTACTGAAGGCTTTCTAAATTTAATGAATATACTAAAGGTGTTACTCTAGTCAAATGTGAATATTCGTTTGTTATGAATCTCATTGCTCTAGTTTGTGTCTGTTCCAGTTTCTTAATGTTTTCTTAAGTTGAGGGGTCCCAAATCCCAAACAGAGGACGCATATTCTATTATTGGCCTAACCAAGGTTAAATAACATTTTAGTTTTATGTTCTTATTTGATTTATAGATATTTCTTTTAATAAGCCCTAATGCGTTGTTCGATATTTTTTTTAGCTTCAACAATATGGGGATTCTATGACAATTTTTCTTATCTTATATTATACAGACGTTATTTCAAAAATATTTAACTCAGAACGGGAACAGTCTTGTCTCAGTCACTATAACAAAGAAGTTGCTCCTATGAAAACCTGGCCTCAGCTTTCTGTTTATCTAGATCTAAGCTGCAGCCTCGCTTTGAATTAATGTCGTCACAATTGCGCGTTCACTAGCAGTCACCTAAAGTGCGTCCCTACAATGGACAATGCCAAGGAATCCATATTGAAAGATGCCAACTAAAAGACTAAACATTACTTTGTGCTACAACCGAAAGAGATCATGAGATCTGATTCTACGGAGCTGAAAAGAGCACACAAATAATTATATGTTTCGGATGCACGAAGATTATATGATTCGGGTTCGAATCTTGGCGAAGACTGGGACTTGGTTGGATTTCGAGATTAGGATGTCCCTGAGTCCACCCGATGATAACGATGGGGAAAGTAAATGCGATTGGTCATGACACCCTAGTTGACCATAGGCCATAGATACAAATGACCTCTAAATCATTTGCCCTATAGATCGTAATGTCTGAAAGGAGTATGCCTACTTTGCATCTTTTAGTGTACTTAAAATTCTTAGCTTATCCACACTTCCGTATATTGTACAGAAGATACACCGAAAATATTGCTATAAAGTATAAATGGATTTGCCTCCATGTTTGGGAATCCCCAATACATTCACTGATAAAAGCTTTTAAGACACATAAAGTATGTAAGGATAAATGATTTGTAAAAAACTATCGGGTCTTGTTCTGGAGAAAAGAAGATCGTGTGAAAACTCTCGCTATGTCAACAAAACCCGAGACCACCAAGTCACAAATTAAACATTGTCCTCCCACATCAGAAGACCAAATGCCCAGTTTAAACATGCAGGACTGGCCCCTCGGACTTCGGAAGACGACAAAATAAAAAAAATAAATCTCTCCAGGTGGAGGTTTAAACTGTTGAGCTCTCTGCACCGTATTCATAATTAATATAGATGCAAACTTACTAACACATATTGAGTCGTGTATTTAATGTAATCACAGAAGCATCTATTACTCAAATATTAAAGTCTTGCTTTACATTTGTATTAATCCTCTACTTGCAAAGAATACTAGCACACACTCAAGCTGATAGCGTTTATCCAAGGTTAAAGATACTAAAAATAAAGCTTATTAGCATAAGTCACTAGTACCCATGAAAGGTTATTTAGATGAACGACCTAGTTAAGTCAAGTGAAAACGTGCCCAGAAAATGTTAATTAGGCAAAGATTAATGGCAGGCAAAGATAAACAAAAAAATATTTTGTAAAGGTTCAAAAATCATAAAAAATATCAAATCTTATTGCATTACATAGTAATAGCAATGAAACACAGTTTGATGTCAACTAATCAAGTGTTGCTTTTTGGTGCAATTCAACTATGGCATACAAAGATATGAAGTTCCTAGATAAATTGTTGCAAATAACACTTCCGTGCCAGACTGTGACGCAATGGCATGGGTTTTACCTTAAGTTACACACTTTCGCGTGCATTTTCTTCAATTAAATATTGCAATTCGGTGCCTAAGAGTTCGTGAGCTTGATGACGTAAACAGATGCATGACGTCAGTGATATAGAGGGCAGCTGGAGTGCCAAACATCATGAGTTTTAATAGATTTTATTTTTATAAAACTTTTTTTTTTAGTTGGACTAAATGGCTAGTTAATTGTTACATTTATTTCGATGCTTGAGGTACAATTATTAATTGATATGTAATAACACTCAAGGTCAGTATAAACGTCTTAAGACGCGGATTTGGGATTTTTGGTCCCACGATTGCCCTCTCTAACCTCTCGGCCACTAGTGAACGAGAAAAGTGAGTACATTAGGATATCAATAGATCCATGTCCGTAGCTGGCTAAAGGGAGAGTATAGGGTCCGAAAGGAAAAGCTTTTTTTTTTTTGTAACATTTCTAATGAATTAATAGTTTTCCAATTCAAGAGATCCAGGTCCGTAGCTGGCTGAAGGGAGAGTATAGGGTCCGAAAGGAAAAGCTTTTTTTTTTTTGTAACATTTCTAATGAATTAATAGTTTTCCAATTCAAGAGATCCAGGTCCGTAGCTGGCTGAAGGGAGAGTATAGGGTCCGAAAGGAAAAGCTTTTTTTTTTTTTTTTGGTAACATTTCTAATGAATTAATAATTTTACAATTCAAGAGATCCAGGTCCGTAGCTGGCTAAAGGGAGAGCAAGAGATCCAGGTTCGTATCTGGCTGACGGGAGAGTATAGGGTCCGAAAGAAAAATCTTTTTTTTTTTGGTAACATTTCTAATGAATTAAGTGAGGGGGCGGGGTAATATTTAAAAAAAAATGAAACAGTTACGCCCCTTGGGAATAACTTTAAAGTGACACACTAAGAAGTGACTAAAATGTTTACTTTTCTCGACAACGTTAAACCCAGATTTGTTTGAGTTTAATAAACCCAAGTGGACACTGGATATTACTCAATGGTTTCAAAATCTTTACCTGAAAGGTCAATGCTTTTCAAATTCGGTCGATGTTCCCCACAGTGGCACGCGACACAAGTTACCTACCTTCCTTGAAGTCCCTGGTCAGTTAAAACGTTGACCAACTTCAAGTGTGTCCCATAGCCTTCAGACGGGAAGAAAGGGGGGTGGGGTGCGGGCATCAAAATGTCAGAGTAATGACGGGTCCACTTGTATAATGGGCAAAGACTGACGTCCCCCCAAGTCAGCTAGGGGATGAATGAATAGAAAGTGGACAGCTAGAACTGTTAAAACGTTGATTTTCCAAGTTAGTAAAGAGTTAAACACTTGACGGGGGCAGTTTGAATGACGGACTCTGAATTTCGCCTGGACAAAACCCTCCAAGAGGCTGGGCTACACGTTGAATAAAACTTAAGGTAAGGTGTAGGTCAGTCAGCGAAATGAGCTTGACCCATAACGACAAAGTATAAAATAATTAACGGTGCCATAAGAGATTCGTGTTTGGGTCAAGGAATCGATTCGGAAAAAAAAAGTGGATTATTCTACGAAACAAGAAAATACGAAAAACATGCATATATGTAACCCTACTTGGTCCGGCAGGGTTACATATATGCATGTTTTTCGTATTTTCTATACAGTCGTTTACCCCTGCAGCAGTAAATCTTTGTTCTACGAATCAAGCCTGGTTCCCAATTGAATTGGCTTTGTTAAAAGTCAAGATGAATATCATACATTATAGGCCTATTTATTTCTTGACGATATACCAGTCCAATTGAATAAACTAATTGAAATTTTAAAATACATGGGAATAATTATAGATATAACTTAAAAACAAGTTTGTCGCTGTGACTGCACACCAGCGAATGTGTCTGACAATATCCAAGCATCAAATAAAATAGCAGTATTCAGAATATAATAAGCTAAGAAAGATAATGCAACATAAACTTTCTTTCTGTTATCTTCTACAGTTTAATAATAGGACATTATTCATACACAAATCGATTGCAGTTAACATTATTTAACCCATCAATCTTTTCATTCATTAGCAGAAGCTTCGGGTGTTCCTTCAGAACTGAAGATTATTGCACCCTAGCCCAAACCTCTCAGGACGACGGGGGATGGCAGCGGTAGGGTTTGAACCGGAGACCATCGAGACGACAGCCCAGAGCGCATAACACACGACCAGGCAGCCAAAGCTATTGGCAGTTGTATAAAACAATGTTCACATTGAATTATTTAACTTTTTTTTTTTGCTTGTCAATATAGGTCAGGTTTACAAATTCGTTTTCTCGTACTTTAATGCTGAAGAGTAATATAGATCATCATCATAGACATAAATAAATATAGACTGGCCAATTAAAGAGTTTTATGAAACGAAAATTTGTGACTTGCGATTTTGTGTACTTTATTATACAGCATTTATGAGCAGTATAAAAGTTAAGTATTCATATGTATTTCAGCCACACACCTATATATATAGTAAATAAGGAGGCAGTGTAGTTTTGTTTAATCTCTAAGAATGAAGATCATGCAATTTTTCATAATTCGGAAATCCGAATACAATAGATATACATGTTTTCAAGTTACATGAAGTTACTTCCTTCGGTCAGTCTATATTTATTTATGTCTATGATCATCATATATAAAATTATAAATTTCAACTTTGTAATAATGGGCACCAGTAAATCAGCAGTGACTGGGGTAAATATCCAATAAATTAAAAAAAAAAAAAAAACACCATCTCGACTAGAGTAAAATTAAATTCCATATTAAATTAATCTGGTTTCCATATCTGTCAATGTCTATTTACCAAAAGACAACAAAAAAGAGATAAAGACGACGCGGTATACAAGCTGGCTCCCAAACAAATACCCCGCATAGTGCTGCCGCCTTTTCAACGCAGGGGAGGTAACAAAAGGTGAGCACGCACTAGTCGCGCGAGGCGGAATGTTTAAAACTCACACCCCCCTATCTTCGTTCTTATCTCCGGTGCTTCCTTAACAACCCCCCCCCACCCCATCTCCCTCCCATTTGCATTTCCGTTGTTCTTTCTTCCGCGAAGTGCACACGCACGTGCATTGAGCCGCTAAGTGGGTGCAAAGTTCACGGGGTCAAGATAAAGATCCCAGGGTTTAAATTTTAAAATGTTTTGTGTCGACACCGGCTGTGGTGGGTAACATGGAAACTAGACAGACAAAGTAGAATAGATACAGTTGTTAGATCTCAACACTTCTCTCTGGCCTAAAATCATTAACATTTTAACAATAAAACTAACAAAAAAAAAAAAAAAAAAACAGGAGGAAATTGTTGGATGGCTGGTCATGTGGTATGCGCTCCGTACTGTCGTCTCGATGGCCCAAGTTCGAGCCTTGACCGCTGTCGTCCACTTTGTACTGAGACGTTATAATCTACAGTTACGAAGGAACGTAGAACAGTAAATGAAATAAAACTTTCCACCCCCGTGACGTACACAAACACACATATATTTTATTTTTCTCTGGATTGTCATTTTGTTAAAGTAAAAGATGAGTTGCATCCCTTTGGTCGTCTTTTTAAAACGTTGATAAACAGAGAAATGGGAAGAAAGTGTGTGTGTGTGTGTGTGTGTGTGTAAGCTGTCTGTCCGCATGTATGCTGTGCTGCCTCTCTTTTAGTATATCCATCCCTGTAACACTAGTATTATTAGTTAAAAAAAAAAAAAAAAAAAAATAGTTTTTTTTAAACTTACTAACACATTGGTTAATTTTGTGGTTCTTATAATTTGTGTACGCTTCAATGACTTATTTCAAATATTTGTATTGACTTGACAGTATTTTGTATATTTAACCTTCAATGTGTTGTATATTCTAATGTCCAATTGTGGTTTTTTGGTGGTTTTTTATTTTTCATTGTTAGAAATTGTGGCCCAGACATCCAGCAGGGGGACATGAGATACCAAAATGTAAACTCTTCATCCAATTTGAAAGTGAATTAGTTTTTAGTCTTATTTATTTATTTATTTATTTTAATTTATAAATTTAGCAAAAAGAATGGAGTCATTTTATAAATATAACATAACATAGTGGCACAAAAAAAGTGCATTCCCATTTTACCAAATTTCTCTCTCCTTAATCCTTGTGTTTTATTTTCCAAGGGATACAATTGCTGAATTACCTACACCTACTAAAAATAAAATTTATTTTCAAATATGTGAATATTATACAAAAAAGACTTGAATACACAGGTATCATTAGATAACAAATACCGGTAAATGATGTGATTTATGATTTTTTGCTGGTTAAATTAAAAGAAAAACAACCCTGTGAAAAATTTCAGAAACATTGTTATACACTTATATTAATCTTGAATCCTCCAGAGTCATGATACCAACAAACAAACCGTAAAGACTTGTTAAAATATGTTATGCAATACTAAAAAAAAACACAATGATCCTCCTTAATAATAAGTCCTATATAAATGTCTAGATTGTCACTATCCAGTATTGACACATTTTTTGCAGTAACAATTCCAAAAATAATTTTTGTGGCTCCTTTTTTTTTTTCTTTTTACGGATATTTGTTAATAAGCAAATTTTCTTTTTAACCAAAAAGTTTTTAATTTCTTTTTATTTGGCTTAAGTTTAATTTTTTTACAATTGAACCATACATTTCTTTCCAGGCTGTCATAAAATGAAAAAAAAAAAAAAAAAGCTAGTTCCTAAAAATATTACATGTATATTTAATAATTAATTAATTTTATTAAATAAATCGTCAGCATTTTTTTAATTATACATTTTGTATTGTATTAAATTGTACAGGCAAGTAGTACTTATTAATTCATTAATGTGAATTTTTCAAAATTCAGAACTGGAATAAAAAAGAAAACACTGTGCTTGTATGGATCAACACCATAAATAGAAAAAATAAAAAACTGCTCATGGGACTAGATTATATAGTTGCAGACTCCACAATGGTTGAAATAATGCATAAAAGAATTGAAGCGGCCTTAATCAAGAGGGAAAAAAAGAAAGCTGCCCTGTCCGCTAGCCCTAAATCAGAGGCATACACATGTGGCAAAGTCTGCCGTTCTAGAATTGTCTTGATTAGCCACAGCAGATTCTGCCCCGTCTCAAGATTAAGCCAAAACCAGTGACTCTTTTGGGTGCATCCAAAATTAAAATTGTGCATTGGTGACCCCCAATATGGTAACAGTTCTAAATAAGTGTTTTTTATGAAGGAATTTATTATGTGCAATTCAATTGATTGTTATTGTGAATTTATAAGTTTGCTATTACTGCAAGATAATACAGGTTTGGACCATGACACAACAGTCCAGCGCACATAACACTAGACCAGATAGCCAAAACAAAAGTTTATTTCTACATAACTACTAAATTAAATTATCTGATGACCTCTTTTTCCAGGGGCTGACCTTGTATTATTTGAAAGGTAAAACTACAGAGAAACCGAGTCTGCTATCCTCTGGTGAATGTTGGTCAAACGTTAGGGAGTTTGTTTCATTATAGGGTCAGCATAAATCAAACATGAGATCAAAATATATTTATATTCATCTCCCCACAAATTGTACATCCTTAAATTTAGAGTTGCTGCTATTGTTTTTGGTGCTCTAAAAGTCACAGAAACGTAAACTACTATTTATGAGTTTAACATCACAGTCACAAAAACAAATAGGCACAAAAAAATTATTTGTGCCTTTGATCAAACTGTAACTTACTGCTGTGAATTTCGCACCTAATGTTAACAAGAAACTGGGGTAAGAATGTATATCTTGAGTGCTATCATACAAATTGTTTTCTCTAAGTATGTATTTTTTTTGTAATGCACAATTGTAAAACAAATTTCTTCATAGATAATAAAGATTTATATGATTATAATTATTATTATGGATTTAGATCTAAGTGTAATGGTAAAATTTGGTTTTCTGAAAACGTATATGCATACATACGAACTATTTTTACACCTTTACAAAATCTTTATATATATATATATATATATTAATTAAGTTAAGGTACACATTTTATTATATTAAATGAATATTTAGTAAAAAGTCTTATCTTGTATAATTATGCATTACATAAGAAGCAGATGTATCATTATTGTTTGCATAAACAATTTTAAAATGGTTTTAAAGGCAGTTCAGTTATTTAACAGTGGAGAGGAACCCAAATTATCCACAATAATGTGATCTGTGTAATGCACTGTGAATACAGTTTACACAAACATTCTTTATTCTCTTTTTTTTATTTTCAAGCACTATTGAATAGAATTTTTTAAAGAAGAAATATATATGTATATATATATATTTATATAATAAAAGTTGTACAAGGCCTAAAAAGATTTGTTATAACTTATTTTAAGCCTTTAACAATCTTATAAATTACAGACATGTTACTTCAAAAAGAGAAGCTATTTCCATTCTAATGCTCTTAAATTAGGAATATTTTCCTCCATCCAAGTTGGCACCCTCATAAAAAGGCTTCTCTGAGGGCTAGCATTTATATGGAGGCCATTGCAAAGGAGAGGAATGAAGAGAAAGACTAGCTAGTACAAATCCCATTCCTTGTTGAACTTTTTCAAGCCACTGATGTGATGGTACATAATGGAAGAATGGACATTCTCACCACGAAGTACTCAGCATTCTGGGAAAAATTGGCAGGAACTGTCAACCATGCAGATGAAATAATGTTGTATACCAGAGTTTTTCAAAACGTGTTCCACAGAACACTAGGGTTCCACGAGGCCTGAATATGTGTAAAAAAAAAAAAAGCAAAGTGTCACACTAAATACTCAGAACGTACAAAGTGTTCTGTTTTGGAAAAAGTTTGGGAATCACTGTAGTATACAACAGGTGATCACAGGGGGATGTAACTCTCCTAAAATTTTTCTTAGAAAATTTAAAAACATATCACTTTATATGTCCCTCTGTATGCCTATTTTAAAATGCTGCTTTATTATCAGAAATACAAGATAGAAGTTAGACATGCATGAAAACAATTAATTAATAAAATAAAGGTGAGATTTGCTTTTTTTTTTTTAAGTACCTAAGTAGTTTGTTTTTTTTTTTCTGTTTGTTCTTCAAAGAGTAAAATATAATGTGTATGCTAGGCCAATAATTAGATAATATAAAAAAAAAATCTTGACGTCTAATTCACTGGATTTTGACTTCTCTTGCGGAGGTGTTTGGACCAGGCACCAAACCCATCCATAGTTCTCTACTTCTATTGGCTGAAATGCTTAGGATACAGCATCCAACATTTATAAGTAACAAAAAAATGTACAGTTCCTACTTATATAAATACTTTACAGCATGATAAAATGTCCACACTAAGACAAGTGTTTCTCTGTTGATGAAACTTTAAAAGTTATGGGACCATGTTGTTTTTTTTTTAGTAAGGCGGATGCATTTTTCAGGTCAATAAGGTGAACCACAGGTATACTGTTCCATCTCTCCTTTACCTACCCTCTCTATTACCTTAATAGAAGTATTTACATGCATTGAATCTACTTATAATAGGTTTTATCCATTCAGAGTCACAGACATAAACTAAGGCTTTTTTTTAAATCTGGTTTTAGTTTTATATATATATATTATATTTATCAATTCAGTGTTGCAAACCCAGTAGCAACCTGCATATTTTTCCACATATGACGCAGGCAAAGCCATTTTCTGCTGGGGGTTTATTCAATTTTTTTTTATGTTTTCTGAGCCTCACTTCAACAAGGGCTTTTCTTTACAAGTAAAGTTCCCATTTTGAAACCAAGCACTTTACCACTCAGACTCCTGGCTTTTCTTTGGGTCTCAATATATATACACATATATATATTTCTATAGCAAACCAAAATGTTAAATAAAAATGTTTTTTTGTGTACATGTTGGTAGATTTATTAAGTTAATAATGATCTGGTCTAAACAAAGAAAAAGGCACATTTCTTATTGCAATATATGCTAGGACAAATTTGTACAAGTGCGCATTAGAGCGTGGAATGGGTTGCCTGAATCGGACAGAAAAACCAACAACTTGAGAGATTTTATACCGAGGATTAACCTGCATGACTAGATTGTAGATAGACACATGGACATATGGCCTAATTATCTTCTCTTCTGAAGCAACATCAGGCACGTTTGGATTACGGTGAATATAATCTTTAATTCTAAATACATCTAAAACATGCAAAGACAGTATTAAGTGACTACTACAGTGTGACTGTCTACAGTCTAACTTGATCTAAATCAAAGTCCAAAGTCAAAGTCAAATTAAGGCTTCTCAAACAATAAATATTAAATATTTATCCTTGAGTGCTGTTTAACAACAAGAATCAGATGGTTTCAATCAATGAGCTTAACCCAAGAAGTGGGGTTAGTTTTCAACCTAATTATTTACAAGATCTAATTTTATTGAATTTAAGGTAGGCCTATATTGCGATCGAATCCAAAGATCTTGAGATTCTAGACCTAGATTTATATTTATACATTTTTATATTATGCTGTCTATCTAGAGTCTAGATGCTAGGCAGTGCTAGATGATAAATCTAGCAATAAATATCTAGATATAGTCTAGATCTAACAGTTACACTGTACAGTTGCATAAGTCTAAATTTAGAATCTATAATATTATTAGAGTTGAATTCTAGATGAACAGATTTTTAGAGTTTTACAAGGTAAGGTTTAAAAGTACTAGTGTCTCTAAGTAGTCTATTGAACACAAACTCAGACTAACTCACTGTGACTGTACAGTAAAAGTAACACATTTTTCACTGTATTACTAGATCTATATGATATATATCTAAATCTACTAGATCTAGATTGTCTAGATTCTAGATCTACTAGACTAGTGGATAAATGATAAGTGGACAGTACAATGAAAAAGTGACTACTAGATCTACAGTGTGACTGTCTACAGTCTAACTAGAATGTTACTAGATCTAAATCTAAGTCCTAAGTCTAAGACTAAGTCTAAGTCAAAGTCAGTGTTGAGTGTAACTGTTAACTGTTAGAACTTAGATCTACTGATCTAGATTCTAGCATCTACTGGCAACTACTTGAACTAGCAGTTACTAGTCTAGATGACAGCCTAATTTACGAAACACATTGCCCAATGACGCCAATGTGTCTATCAGGCCTAGCGATGACCAGCACAGCAAGATAACACCCCTTCCACCCCGCCCCCTCCCGTACTACTGCCTCTCTTTTTCAATCAATGGCTATGAACAAATAATGAATAACACACCAAGAAATTGGGGGAAAGAACACTCACCTGGCTGGCCTCGCAAAGTAACGAAATAAAGAAAAGTACGGTTGTCCTTTAGACTAGATCAAGTCTAGAAATAGTACCACATTATTAACTTTCATAACCTTAATATTATTCCAATAGAGTCGAATTGAATTCTTTAAAAATTGTCAACAAACAAGGCAGGTACACAAAGAAGTCGGTTCGTTGTTTAGCAGACGAAACCACACTTCCGCTTTTCGCTTGGTCAATTTGTATGGACCGCCTCGGAGTGACGTCACGACTCTTTCACTCTTTTTTTTAGGTCAAAGAACAAAAAACGTCTGATAAAAGAATAATGGACATTTTAAATGGGGGAAAAAATATTTTAGGCCCTTTTTTTTCCCGTAAGGTACTTGACCTTCGCTGCTTGATCTGGTATGGGGACAATGCATTGACCAGCCTTTGTAATCCCACCAATAGCAGATTTGAAGAGTACAGTGATGGCATTTAAAAAGTCGAGTTGATAGGCTACACCACATCTGCATGCATTAGATTTTAGAATCTAGTTAAGAAATATGCGGAAAAACAGCAACTATATTTACATCAAGATCTAGATCTAGAAGTTGCCTAGATCTACAATACATCTATATGCATATGAACATAAAACAGAGGTTATGGGGGAAAAGAAGAATGCTACTATTTCTTCCTTTAGATATTTAATTTCAGAATCAAACAACATATTCTTTAGTTTTGCCGTATCTAAGAAAGTGAGGACCCTAGCCATTTTTTTAAAAGACTTAAATTGAAATAAATTTACTAAATTACTATTGTGTTAATTGGACCTATTTATATTTAGGTGGTCAATTGTAGTCAAACTGAATTTCCATTGATTGGACCAATAAAAATTATTTCTTATTTTATCCCTTAGATCTAAAAGTATTTTAACTTTTAATAGATTTTTCCTTCTATTATATTTTGTATGCATATTTTGTAAAGTTTTTTTTTTAGATTGTGCCATGCCCTTTTTGAGCATTATGCGATAATGTTTACACTTTCGGATCTCATAGGACCATAGAGCACTACAATACTCTATGCACCATTTTCTTGTTTGGCATTAGCAATATGTAAATTTGGAAAGTTCAAATCTGCTGTTATGTCTGTTAATACCAACCCTGTTCAACTTTAAGCATGTAGTTGATTGACACGTGTATTCATATCTTGTGAGTCTTTGCTGCTTTGTTGTATGGGGATATATTTTTCTATCTGGTCTTGTGTAAGGTCAGGTCTTGATGAAGTTGATATTAACGATACTATCATATTTATGACAATATTTTTACACAATAAGTGATGCTGTTTTTAATGTGCTATGTAGGTCACATCATGTAGTTTTGTCGTTTATATTAAGCATTTAAAATTCTCGGAAATGGTGAACATCTCAGTGAATAATTTGATAATTTGTTATAGAACATAACTGACCTATGTGAAGACTTTTATTTCCCAAGCGGAGTCAGCTGCAATGACCAATTCATATGGGCCTCATCCATCTTTACCATGTTAATCTATAGATGGGATGAAATTCTAAAGCCTTGGACGATTCCAATACAAAGATAGTGAATCCGAGCGTTAAGCACTACCTAATCTGGGCTTAATGTTTGGTCTCAATAGCTCTGGGTACACCGCTAGACCGTATTTCAAAGGAAATCTACGACTCCATTCAGTACGAGTGAGTATCCAAGATCACTTAGCAAAAGCGATTACCGATTGGCCGTCTGTTATAAACTAGTAGAGGGCTGAATACAAAAGAATTATAATTAATTATAATACCCGGTATCTAGACCATTCGAGATTAAAAGCCAAATATTAACAGAATATTTGAAGTCCACATTTAAAGCATTGTGGTCAAGTAGATCCAGGTTTTTTGATCTCGTCAACTATAGACTTAAAGAACACGACAGAGATTGAGGCTGTGAGGCCAGAATAATTCAGTGAGAATGATGACCAAGTCCACTTCACCTCCCGCTAATGGGTTGAGTATCCATTGGCTTCGTCCACGACTCCAGTTTTCAGATAATTTGGGAATAGGCCTACTTATAGATGTATCAGTGCTTTTTTTTTTTTTTTTTTTGTAAAAAGAAAAAAAATAGGTGCCGGTGATGGATAGCCTAACTTTTAACTACTAATAAATTAATATTAAACGTTAAAATGCAAGAAAAGTAATTTTTTACCCACATTGAAAAAGGTGCCGGTACGTACCAACATTACATCGGTTTAGAACAGTGATTCTGAGTTTGTGCTCATAAGGTAACGTAGCATTCATTAATTGTGCATAGGGCCACCAAGCAGCTTCCTCCAGGCGTCTTGGTTCTGGGCGAGTCCCTCCAACTGTCCCCACGTCTTTCACGCCTGCTTGACATCTGCTTTCAAATCGCGGTGCCATGTATTCCTGATAGTACAGTCTTTCTCTTTCTTTGGGGGTTCCAGGATATTGCTTGCTTTGTCACCGACACTAGCTAACCCTAATTTGACCCTCCATCATACAAGAATTCGGTACCACAACACCATCTGCACCTTTTGGTAGCAAGGTTACTGGCCTTCGTTGACAAATATTCATTTGGATGTAAAATAAAAAATATCAAGTTGATTACCAACAAATCTTATTATCTTATAAATTACAGAAGTTATTTCAAAAAATAAGATAATTACGTCCTACGCATTTCATGGGTCAATCTAGCCATGCTTTTTAATCAATGAGTTAAACTCTGCTAAGTCGTTGGTTTTCCTGCATGATTCAGGCGACATAGTTTTACAGCGACATGACAAGGCCTAAATTTGATGTTGGCGAGGTAGGCCTAAATTTGTTGTGGGCGAGGTAGGCCTAAATTTCACGGGGCTCTCTACTGACAGAGAAAGATGAATATTAAAAAAATAATAAACATTACCGGTTTGTCCAAAAAAATTGGATAGGCCTAAGTACCGATAAATATTTATGAAGATTTCTTTCAATTTTGTTTGTATCTTTTGAAGTTGCTGTCTGAATTTGCTTTAATGAAATTTGCTAAATTAAGTATTAATTTTTTGTAATTCTTGGAAGACAATGTTGTAACCCACTCGCAGACCTGGGTAAATCCCTGTTTTGAGATGTTGTTGTTGTTGTCCTTGTTGTCGTTGTTGTTGTCGTTGTTGTTGTCGTTGTTGTTGTTGTCATTGTTGTTGTCGTTGTCGTTGTTGTTGTTGTTGTCGTTGTTGTCGTTGTCGTTGTTGTTGTTGTTGTTGTCGTTGTTGTTGTCGTTGTTGTTGTCGTTGTTGTTGTTGTTGTTGTTGTCGTTGTTGTCGTTGTTGTTGTTGTTGTCGTTGTTGTTGTCGTCGTCGTTGTTGTTGTTGTTGTTGTTTTTTAAATTTGCAATAGTTGATAAAAAGAAGCTGAAATGTTAAAATGTGTACTTCATAACTAATAATCTTTGATCCGTGTTGCTTATTAGCAGTGGCACAGGTTCAAGAATATGATGGCACACCCCCCGCCTCCATTTAATAAAGAATGACAAAAACTTGACATCAAGTAAGCTTCAGTAAATGCTTTTAAAAAGTCATTCCTGTGTAGTGTTATGGAGTGTGTGTGTGTTTGTGTGTGTGTGTGTTTCCAAGGTAACGACGAAAAAAGGGAGCATTAAGTTTTGGTCTTGGAGAATGATGAAATCATGACAGGCTCTGCAATTGAATAGGAATACAATGAGAACGGCAGACGACTCAGAGATCTTGGAGAGTAAAGACGTGCTCTCTTTGTAGTGAGTTTGATTTTGTTTATAAAAAATGTTTGACATGTTTCGGATGTTCCTTCAGAGTTGAAGATAGTTTACCTCCTAGTCCAAACCTCCCGCAGGACGACGGGGGGGGGGGGGGTTGGGAGCGGGCAGAATTTGAACCCTCGACCATCGATAAATCCGCACTACAGTCCAGCGCGCAAACCGCACGACCAGGCAGCCATCATTCCATATTATTATTACTAAATGTATATATCATTTCAAGTTGTATCTGTGTATATTGTTTAAAAAATACATTAAACGTGTTTTAAAGAAAGTCTTTAAATGTTTTAATTCTAGTTATTAAATGCTCGGTGGTTGAGTGGTTAAGCCCTGGGGTCCTGGGTTCGAACCTCGATGAAAACTGGGATTTTGAATTTCGGTGATTTTAGGGCGCCCATGAGTCCACCCACTCTAACCTGACTTTAGTTGGGGAAAGTAAAGGCGTTTGTACGTTGTGCTGGCCACATGACACCCTGCTTGTTAACCGTTAGCAACAGAAACAGATGACCTTAACATTATCTTCCCTATAGACCCCATGGTCTGAAAAGGTAACTTTGAGGGTTGAGTTGTAAAGCGCTTGCCTTCCGAACCGGGAGTCCAGGGTTCGAATTCTGAAGACTTTTTTTTTTGTTATTTCAAGGTCTTTAGGGCGCCTCTGAGTCCATCAAGCTCTAATTATTTGGGGGAAAAGTTAAGGCGATTGGCCATTGTGCTGGCTACATGCCACCCTCGTCAACCGTTGACAACAAAATCAGATGACCTTTTCATCATCCCAGTCTCCATCAGGATTCGAACCCAGGAGCCACCCCAACTCGGAAGCCAAGGCTCTATCCCTCAACCACCGCGCCTCCTGCTCTTTCTCTGTACGTTGATAATTCATAGTGTAAGTTGATAATTCATAGTGTAAGTTGATAATTCATAGTGTAAGTTGATAATTCATAGTGTAAGTGGATAATTCATAGCGTAAGTGGATAATTCATAATGTAAGTTGATAATTCATAGTGTAAATTGATAATTGATAGTGTAAATTGATAATTCATAATGTAAGTTGATAATTCATAGTATAAGTTGATAATTCATAATGTAAGTTGATAATTCATAGCGTAAGTTGATAATTCATAGTGTAAGTTGATAGTTCATAGCGTAAGTTGATAATTCATAGCGTAAGTTGATAATTCATTATGTAAGTTGATAATTCATAGCGTAAGTTGATAATTCATAGCGTAAGTTGATAATTCATAGTGTAAGTGGATAATTCATATCGTAAGTTGATGATTCATAGCGTAAGTGGATAATTCATAGCGTAGGTTGATAATTCATAGTGTAAATTGATAATTCATAGTGTAAGTTGATAATTCATAATGTAAGTGGATAATTCATAGCGTAAGTTGATAATTCATAGCGTAAGTTGATAATTCATAATGTAAGTGGATAATTCATAGCGTAAGATGATAATTCATAATGTAAGTTGATAATTCATAATGTAAGTTGATAATTCATAGCGTAAGTTGATAATTCATAGCGTAAGTTGATAATTCATAATGTAAGTTGATAATTCATAATGTAAGTTGATAATTCATAGTGTAAGAGAATAATTCATAGCGTAGGTTGATAATTCATAATGTAAGTTGATAATTCATAGTGTAAAAATTTATAAAAACGCTAAAAAAATTGAGAGTCACTGTGTTAGGAGAGAAACAGGCTCATGTCTGCAAGGTATTATTTTAATGTCATTTTTCGTAGTGGCCTGATACAGTGATATGTTTATTGAATGGTCTCCCCTGCAAGCAGGCTTCTGTACTGTCGACGTTAGATGACGTAAAATGCTTTATAATTTTTTATCGGACAATAGGGCTGTGTGAATTTACGACTACTGTGTCGAGGTAGTAGTTGCGTTAATTTAAGTTCAGCCGATATATAGTGCATTGCATGTTAGTCTTCAGGGTCAGTGAACATGTGTGTGTGTGTGTGTATGTTAAACCAATTTTTGCATCGAAGGCACACACTGGAAATAGAGCTACAGGTAAGTTTAAATAATTTAGCTCGTATCTTATATCACGTCACTAACGTCACCTGTGGGTTCCAATATTTACAATGATTATATTCATTCACTCTGTCTGTCTGGTAAAGAGTTTAAACATGTTTTTCTTCCATTTCCAATTCTCGAATCAAATAAAAACTGTGTACCTGACAAGACATGAATCAATCAAAAACAAGATTACAAAGAGAGTTTGTGTTACACAAACTCAGAGGCGGCCCCCTTCGAAGTCGGATCTCTGTCGGATCTGCATATTCGCAAATAATATTCAAGAGGTGATTTAATTTTGATGTAAAATGTTTTACACGTTTTGGATGTTCCTTCAGAGTTGAAGATAATTACTTCCTAGTCCAAACCTCCCGCAGGACGACGGGGGATGGGAGCGGGCAGGGTTTGAACCCTGGGCCATCCATAAATCTGAACGACAGTCCAGCGCGCAAACCGCACGACCAGGCAGCCATCCGATGGTCAAAAGTAATAATGTTTCAAAGATTCATTTGCCGTAAATTTAAATTTAATAAAAAAATAGTAGATTAGTTTTAGTATATTAAAACATTACAATATTGATCAAAACGTTTGGAAATGAAAATCTACACTTTTTTTTTACACTTTAAGTTTAGAAATTGAAATTCTACATCTTAATCTAGTCTATTTTAGTCTAAACTAGATCTAGAAATTCTAGATCTAGACTCTAAAATAATTTTAATTAGAATATAAATCCAGATCTAGATATACTGTAATAAAAATCTAGATCTAGTTAAAAAATCTAGATTAGATCTAAATCAAGATATCATTCCTTTTTTAAACGCGAGTCACATAACGAGGCTTAATAAACATTACTATACCGAGTTCTTTTTTCATTTCGTTTGAAGAATTAATTCCATATAACGTCAGAGGGAAAAAAAAACACTACGTCACACGGCCTAGCTAGACTAAAAATCGCCTTCATCTATAAGAGCCATTTATTGAGTGTTCATAGACTTTGGTGCACCGAGTGCGTTCTTTAAGCATTTCATTTAAAGAATTCATTCCATATGACGTCAAAGGAAAAAAAACACTACGTCACACGGCCTAGCTAGAATAAAAATCGCCTTCATCATTACGAGCCTTTTATCGAGTGTTCATAGACATTGGTGCACCGAGTGCGTTCTTTTAGCATTTCATTTAAATAATTCATTCCATATGACGTCAAAGGAAAAAAAAACACTACGTCACAAGGCCTAGCTAGACTAAAAATCACCTTTATCAACACGAGCCATTTCTCGAGTGTTCATAGACATTGGTGCACCGAGTGCGTTCTTTTAGCATTTCATTTAAAGAATTCATTCCATGTGACGTCAAAGGAAAAAAAAACACTACGTCACACGGCTTAGTTAGACTAAAATATGTTTTCATTAATACAAGCAATTTTTTCGAGGGTTAATAGACATTGGTGCACCGAGTGCGTTCTTTTAACATTACATTTAAAGAGTCCATTCATATGACGTCAAAGAAAAAAAATTCCATTACCTCACAATAGGCTAGTAACGGTACCATAAAAAAAAAATGTCTTTATTTACACGAGATATTTAACGTGGGTTCATAGACATTGGTGCACTGAGTTCTAATAGATATTATTTAAAAAGGATCAAAACCACATTGTTTTTGCATTTTGTCTGTCAGTCGGTCTGTCCGTTATCTTGATATAAAAAAAAACAACTAAAAGTTATTTAAAATTGATTAACCTTTATTTTACGTTTCAAAACATCGCAATAATTTTTAGGTATGAACACAATTGAAAAGTTTATATAATAGATTGTTCCGGATGTTTGTATAAATAGTAAAAGAAAAAGAGAATTTCAGATAAATGTAATACCGTTAATTAAATTTTTTGGATGGTCTCGTATAAAAATTAGATGTACTACAGCCACGTGGAGAGATTTTCATACCTTACTTTGGTGTTTGGATTCTGTTTTCCTTAAAAATTGGAACATAATATTAACGATAATTAGATTTTTTAATGTTTTAGGTAGAAAGTTAAATGTACTGTAAGAGAGTAGTGAGTTAAAATATTTTTCATAAAAATCCGTAAAAACATTATTTCGTAAATGAGAAGATTATTTGTTTATTAATTAGAAGAGGGAGTTCAAACAATTATTTGGCATTAGTAGATTTTTAAATAAATTCGGAAATTTCTGGCGACGATTTGTAAGAAACAAAATCCGGAACTTTCTTTATCGATTACAAAACTTCTATGTTATGTTTTACAAGAAAATTAAATGTCTAAAAAGTAATTTTCAGTAATCAATTCTAGTAAATTACTTTTTTTAAAAGCCTTATGCGATTTCAAACAATCATTACGCATAATTCATGTTTTATAAAACAATATCCGGAACATTTTTACAATTAATGAAATATAAGTCAGTATAGAGATTATGATTTAGCATTAATATGCTATTTACATAAAAAACGGAACAACATATTATTGATAATGTGTTTTTGCAACGTTTAAGCATGGAAATTGAATGTAATATAAGTTAGAAGAGCAAACAAACATTTGTTGGCGTTGATTAGTTTTGCACAAAAAAATCCGGAACAATCAATTTTAGATACTTAAAACTATTGAGATGTTATGGGAGGAACATTAAAGGGTAAATCAGATTTTCAATAGCATTTAGAGTTCTAGTTTTTTAAATCTAATCGTGACGGACAGACCGACCAACAGACAAAACGCACAAAAATAAGCTTCTTTTATTCGGATGGGGGCACTAAACAAAAAATAAATAAAATCTGATTTTTAAAAAAGTTTAAGGAATTGGTTTAGTACCTGATCATGTTGCGACGTTACGCTACTGCACGAAAATCGCTGCATAAAAAGTCCATTTAAAAAAATGTGCGTGATATTTACATACAAAGTGCATTATTAGCCTTTATAAACAAACAGAAATGTTTTCTTTTAAATTTAGCAGCTAGTTGATCAGAAAAAACGTCTTTAACTATTATTTGTATTTGTTGTAAACATTTCCTGTACATTTTAAAAATATATTTGACTTAGTGATACTGAAAATACACATAAATTGTCCATCTTTGTTAGCATATTGTAACATTGCCTCCCTTACATTTACGTAATTGTTTTAGAATTGGTGTATTTTTATGAAAAAATCGCTTGCATAATTAATTTTATAAATTAAACGGTTTGCTTTTAGAAAACCAAAAGTAGCCGTTGCACCTAAACTTTTCAAGCCGGATTTAATGATGAAATAATATTTTTCATATCTCTTCTAGTTTTCGAGATCTGAATGTGACAGACGGACAGACGGACAGATGGACAGATGGACAGACGGACAGACGGACAGACGGACATTTTGCACAAACCTAATAGCGACTTTTTCCCCTTACGGGGGCCGCTAAAAATTAAACAATTAGCTAAATATTTATTGGTGATTAGATCTAATTATTTTATTTGATATAAAAATAAAAGAAATAAATGCTACTTAATGAGAGATTTTGATATATAAGCCTATGGATTTAATCCCATTAGTACGTTTTGATACGTTGTTTCTTCCACTTCTCATTCTTGAACTCAAGTTGAAAATTTGCATAATTATTCATAGTCGACGACAATGCACCAGACAATCCAAAAATTAACCAATTAGTTATACAACTAGTACTGATTAATACTCTGACCATGACCTTATTTAAATCGCTGTTTGATTTCATCTTTTAGCAAACCTTTATATGAAAAGAGAATAATAATAATAATAATAATAAAAACACCCGGCAATCATCGGCTTTGTCTGAGTCGAATGTGACAAAATATCTAGGTCTCAGCCGAGTCTACGTATCCAGTAGAGATGGGAATCGAACCCAACTTTCAAAGTTCTGGTTCGGTTCGGTTCGGTCAGATTTAAGTTCGGGTTCGGTTCGGTTCGATGACGAGTATAGTTCGGGTTCGGTTCGGTTCGATGTTATGAAATTATGTAATAGCGAAATTAAGTTATTAGGCTTAATGAAATGTAGCCTATTAGATAAAACACTTTCATTTGAATTTTTCATAAAACAAATACTTTGCAACATATAATAGGCTCATGGGCAATACTCATTCCAAAATAATGTTGCTTACATAAATTTCAAGGGTTGTAAAAAATTTCTTAACGAGTCAGTGTCTCACACCTATATATAGTAGGCCTATGGTCAGTTTTTTTTTTTCGAAACAGTGTTGCCTACATAAATTATAAACGTTGTAAAAGTTTCTTCATGGAGATAGAATCGAAGATGCGGCAGGTTTTCGCTCAAGTCGGCAAGGGGTTTAATTCTCTTTCCTGTTCTGATTTTTCAATAGGAGTTCATCTCAGGGGTTTAATTCCGGGCGGGACGCGGCGCTAAGCGTATTCTAAACTTTATCTCCTAGTAAGAAGAGAGAATTTTTAAAAAGCTTATATTTATGTTTTCTTACAGAGCGCACTAGTCATTTTATTTTTAAAAAAGTCGAGGGCCATATTAAATCTAGTAATAAAGAAGCAGCCCTGACCAATAGTATTATGTGAGGGACATTCTAGTTAGGCCGACATATTGCACACGTACTTCTGTAATAGGCGTGATCTTTTTCTTCGTGTTAAGACGTCTCTGTCGCGAACTTTTTTTTCCTACATAAGTCGTCATTATAATGAATAGCAATAAACGGAAGAAATTCGACTATTATGAGACAAAAAATTCAGAAGAATCACACTAGCGGAGATGTTTAAAAATGTGTTCTTCAAAACGTTTTGACCCGTATTGTTGCATACGCGCCTCGCAAAAGCAGTCTACATTTAACAAGGTCTTATTAGAAGATATTCCTACTTAATATATTTTCATTTTTAAACATATAATTTTACTAATATTCAGATAAGTTACACTGAAAAGAAAACATTTATTTCGACGCCCCCTTTCCTTGTTAGTAGGTTTGTCGCTTACCAACAGCTAGTACAATTAAAGTTTATTGAGCCAATAAAGACGTTTTATATTTTTACTTAATAAACTTTAAAAGAAATTTCTTATGCGAGCAGCTTAATATAGCCTAACCGTTATTACAATATTCACATATTTAACTTGAGATAGAGATGTAATATTAATGAAATAAACTGATATTTAAACGAAATCTAGGTCACCACAAAACAACGTCTTTTACACGTTCATTTCTCAAAATTGTCTGCCGTTTCACATTTTCATTACTCTAATTTCATCATCCTCATCATACATGCATACACCAATCAATCGCTTAACCTCATCTTACCGCCGCCAGGAAACACACACACACACTCTATAACACAACTATTTGTCAGGAAGTTGCCTTCTCGCCTACCCCCCCCCCCCCTTTCCAATTCGAGGTACTCGCCATCCCCACACCGGTGCATTAAAAATACTGATGATCACTAATGCAAACCAGAATAATAGTAATAATATTCCTATACGGAATACTTCACAATTTTTAAACATACAACACTAAAAAGAAATGTTAATACCGTTATTTAGAAATTAAAGATTAAGTTTTTAAAGTAGTTCTAATATTAAATATTTATAAAAGAGATTCCGTTTTAAACTGATTTTACTATGAAAAGAAGATAATTAAATGCATTTTAAACTAGAATACATATGAACTTATTGAAGATTTATAACTACACTCTATAGTCGTCCAAAAATATTCTACTCTTAACTAACAGCCATTTCAATAAAAGTGACAATATTTTAAGATTGACTTTCTACTTATGCCTACTAGATCTACTGAGAGGGCGGGCTAATCGGTTCAAAAGAAATATTGCAAACAGCCAGCGAAAATTCAGGGGCAGGGAGAGTCGGCACGTATGGAATAAATAACCCATGGCGCGAGCTTTTATTTTTCTTTAGTTTCCAAAATACCCCCACCCCCTTTATCTATCCCATGTTTGGATAATGGAATCATTAAAATTAAAATAAAATATTTAAGCATTTTATTATTATTATTATTAAACTAAAAAAAAAAGGATGTAGAAATTGCAAAATTAGTTAGGTTAAGATAAGGAGGGTTCGTTCGGTTCGGTTCGTACCGAGCAGTTTCAAAGTTCGGGTTCGGTTCGGTTCGGTCATAAGTCAGGTTCGAGTTCGGTGTGTTCGGTTCGGGTTCGGTTCGTTTCCCATCTCTAGTATCTAGTTCATGTATTACACTTGGTCAAGACGAAGCCTTCTACCTCCTTATCATTTTTACATCAACTTTTGTACGGCCCATAATTTACCTTAAGCCCTTGACTTTTGTTTTCAGTATTGGACTTAATTGTAAGCTTCAAGCTATCCTTCGGAAATATAGATTAGTGCGTCCTATACAGTTTGAGTAGATATCGCTTGAGATACAATGTCGGGAGAAGGGGGGGGGGGGCGGCTAGCTGTTTGTTTCGAGCTACTTTGACACATGTCAAGAGATTAAAGCACAAGTCTGTCTCAACACGTTCCGCAGATCCTGGACAGTTAGTCACGTAGAGGGAGACCATAACAATAACATTAAATTGTGGAGTAAAACATGCACGACTAGATTGTTTATTGCTGCGCCGCGGCCCTCAAACACTATGGTATGTCGTTGTAGGGCATAAACTAGATCTAGAAGATTATTAATTAGTTAACGCAGCATAAATTATTAGACTAGATAATATTGACGACCATGTCAAAACCATCAATATTGGCTATGTTAGCGAAAAGTCCTTGGCTATGTTTTATCACGCTCATATCTGCAATATTTTAAGTTTCAATATCACTGCCTGGTATGGCAATATGAGCATTAAAAATAAAAATAAACTTTATAGAATCCTAAATGCTGCTGGTAAAATCATTGGCAAAAAAACAAACCCAATTTGGGCAGTTGTTTGAGACAAACATCTATAGAAAAGCTAACAAGATCCTTGAAATAAAGAGTCATCCTTTTTGTCAGGATTTTGTGATTTTACCATCACAAAAGAGATACAAGACACCGATAGCAAAGACAGACACAAACACTCTTTTGTTCCCCTGGCAATCAAATCATTAAATAAGAACAATCTGGTATAAACTTTGTCAATGTAAATTATGAGTGCGTCTGGTGTGAATGTACACTTTGGCTTCTTATAGTTATAATGTTTTTTGTTTGGTGTAATGCACAAATTGTAAGACAAATTTCCATACGGACAATAAAGATTATTATTATTGTTATTTGTACGATCATAGTACGATAGGCCTATAATAATATGCCACGGCCACTTCTCAGAGTGTAGATCAAGGATCGAGGCCAATCGAGGCACATATTTATGTATATATCCTCGTTCCTCGTTATGCTAGGACAAAATTGTAGCCTACTTCTTCTTCTTCACAAGTGCTATTAGAGTTTATTAGAGCATGGAATGTGTTGGCATTAAAGTCTGTAAGATCTAGCTAGAATAATCACTAGAATCTAGATCTACTATAAATTTAGATTAATTAGTAAACTAGATAGCTAAATGCGACGCCGCTGACCCCATTTGGATACAACAAGGCAGCTGCGTGGAGAGGGGGGAATCGATGTGTATACGACATCCTTCCGACCACAGCTAATGCCCAGGCATTCCTCTCATGGTCCATAGTCTCTTCGCTACTAGATCTAAAAGATCTATTTATTTTCCAATAGTCTTGCAATTATTTTGAACTAGATCTATACTAAATATCTCGAAATAAAATAATAATTTTACAGACTAGATCAAATAAGTTCCATTAAATAAACACTCCCTTACTCTTTTACATAGGTACTTAGATTTAGACTCTCGATAGAAAGGGGGGGGGAGGAGGGAAGCGTAGAATAGCTTGCTTTGATCTCCCGTGGTAAAAACGAAACTGAACGTAAAATAATCAGTTAATTACAAGGCATCGGTGGTCTAGTGGTAGAATACTCGCCTGCCACGCGGGTGACCCGGGTTCGATTCCCGGTCGATGCAAGGTTTTTTTTTTTAATTTATTTATTTATTTTTTTTTATTAATTTATTTTTTTTTAAATACACTTTAAAAAAAAAAAATAAATATTTTTTGTTTTTTTTTTATGACGAAGTCGATATCGCTAGTAACAATCTATAATTCATTTGTGAAAGACTTTAAAAAAAAAGCTTGTCAATGTTTTACCATGCTCACAGCAGGGTTTGAAAGTTTCATCATGGTTGAGTAATCTGAACATTTTTTTTTTTAAATCATGAAAACTGTTAGTAATGTCATTGGTAGTAAACAAGCTCAATTGGACTCATCTTATATTGCCTAAGCCTCATAAGCTGTCAAAAGGCAGGGAATCTTAAGGGGCGGGTAGGGAGACTCCAATACACTCGGCACCACGCCCACTTCAACTAAATATTGTTTACCTAATCCCCCCTTCCTCCCCCCCCCCCCCCCCCACTTTTTAAAAAAATATTTTCTCCTACTTATTGAACCACTGACCACCTGAAGCCCGCGATATTCTGACACTAATTTAGGTCACTGAATCTTTCACTTCCGGGTCGGGTCAGTGAACAGACGAGAGACAGGTTCACGTAGTTTCAGTCTTGGTGTTTTATCTCAATGCATTACTGCTGGTCATGCTATATCGATGTGCGACTCACGAGACCCGTAAACAATTACTTTTATCTCGTCAGCGATTGCTGGTGTTTCGGGATGGTTGGCTGGATGCAGGGCCGGTCTTAGGCCACTGCAACCTATGCGGTCGCAGTGGGCCCCGCGCTTTCATAGGCCACGCGCTAATTCTAGGTGTAATTATTAATTGCAAAATATATGCGAAAAATTCTTGGAAATGTCATGCATTTATTAAAATCTCATGAAAACTCATGAAAATCTCCTGAAAAATAGACAAAATTGTCATTTGTGGGCGCCATTTATTACAAAAACGCCATTCCTACGCGCGATAAAAAACGCATTGTCAGCTTTCCTGTAATAAAATGTAATAATCGGATGAATTTTCCCCTTAACCGGAAGTTTCAATACCTTATCTACTTTTATTGTCACTGGCATATAAATATGCCATAGGTTGCAAGGTTCGTAAAGTAAAGTTAACTTGATCGCAATTTTGTACTTAGTAAAGAATGAATAAAATGTAAAGTCGAATTTATTTTCTAATACAAAATATTAATTTTCACTTATTATCCTTATTCTCACCCAGACTAGGCAATCAGCTTTGCATAGGGCCCCGCAATTGTTAGGACCGGCCCTGGCTGGATGGCCATGGAATTTGTACCGAATCGCGGACACGTTGATCAACAGTCCAAATCATACTCGCTGACGTTTGCCTCGCTAAAGACGTTGCATCATTTTCTTCAGTCTAAGCAGTAAAAATAACTAATGCTAACTGCACAACAGAGGCGCCCCACGGAAATGCTTCAAAGACCAGCTTAGGCGTCAACTTTCCTTGGCTGACATAGAAGAGAGCAACTGGTTGCATGCGGCCTCAGAACGAGACAGCTGGAGGTCACTCACGAAGGCCGCGGGATACACCTTTGAGACCAAAAGAAAATCCGCTGCCGAGGACAAACAATAACGGCGAAAAAAAAATCTAAATCGACCACCTGCGGACAATGGTTATGCTTGCCCTGGAGTGGCAAAATATGTAGGTCACATCAGGGGCTGCGCAGCCACGGGAAATACTGCACTCCTCACTAATCTTCGGACTTGAAGACAAGCCTTATAATTAAGTATTTTGTTTGTTATCTTGAACAAAGGAATGAAATTTTACTTTATCAAACAAAATAATTACATGTAATAACCAGTAATTAATTGACAAATTCGTTTTTTTTATTAAGTCATGGATTGTCTGCGACCAATCAATAAATGTGCAAAGTTTCAACTTAATCCAAGAAGGGGTGTGGGAGAAATAACGTATTAAAACGTTTTACCAGACACAGGTGATATAAACTTTGTAAAAAAATTAGCTTGGAAAATCAATGAAATTGATACAGGGAAAAAAAAGCAGCTAGCAATTATCTTGTTTAGAAAGGGGCGGATGTAAAGACAATTGTTAGCTATGAAGACTTGATTACTACTTCTATTTCCGCTTAAAGGAGGTTAATAAAATCAATACATTGGTCGACTTGTGCTTTTCAGATAAGAATAGACTATAGAGCGTCGGGGGAGGGGGAGATCTAGGCCTCGCTATGAGTTAATCAAACTGTAGCCTATAGTCTCTTCAGCACTAGTGTATTGATTTCCTTTTGGTTGAAAGCATAGACATAAATAAATATAGACTGGACAAAGGAAATAACTTCATGTAACTTGAAAACATGTACATCTATTGTATTCGGATTTCCGAATTCTGAAAAATTGAAAAATTGCATGATCTTCAGTCTTAGAGATTAAACAAAACTCATAGACATAAATAAAGTACACAAAATTGCAAGTCACAAATTTTCGTTTCATAAAACTCTTTTATCGGCCAGTCTATATTTATTTATGTCTATGGTTGAAAGCTAAAAAAATAAAAAACCAGACTCACTAATCAGACAGCTTTGATTATTTGTTTTATAGTTTTTGAAATTTTTAGAAACAGGATTTTTACGTCCTAGAAAGACCTAATCACGAGGGAACTGATTAGAAACAGGATTAATACAGCGATTGGACCCCTCTGAGAAGATCACCACTGTAAAAAAACGCAAACTAAAACTCCATGGCCATATCACAAGGTCTTCAGGGCTCGCAAAGACCTTCCTTCAGGGAACAGTACCAGGAAAAAGAAGAAGAGGCAGACAGTGAAAGCGATAGCAAGATAACATAACAGAATGGACGGGCCTGCCATTGAAAGAGATTCTATCCAAGGCAAAAGACACAGAGGAATGGAAAAAGACGGTCAACAGATCTTGTGTGGTGCCCCATCGGTCCAACAGACTTAGGGAAAGATGATGGTGAGCCCTAACCTTTGGGATGACCAAGGACCCTGCAGGCAGGGTTCGAACTCTAAGACCACCGTGCCGATTTAAACAGGCGTAGCTAGAGTGGGGAGAGGAAGGGGTGAATTTGAAAATCCCCCTGGTCCCCCCGATGAGTGTTTTTTTACATTAAATATTGAATATTACGCAAAATGCGGGGTCCCCCAAAGAGGTCAAGCTCCCCGGGCATCCAAATGATGGCAAATTCCTAGCTACGCCCCTGGATTTAAAGGTTGTATACCATACGACCAGGCAGCTAACTTTAAACTTTCCCGTAACCAAACGTGCGATTCAAGCTAAAAATAGATCTAATTATATTTTGGTGCTGTATTAATATCTTCATTTAATTCCACTAATTTCGGATGTTTCTTGAAGATAAATCTACATTCTAAGCCGAAACCTCCCTACGACAGGGAATGGCAGCAGGCAGGGTTTGAACCCAGGACAATCGAGACGACCGAACGACAGTTCAGCCCGCATATTATATGGTACCACACGACCAGGTAACGGTAACCACCATCCATGGATGCACCTAGTTATTTTTTTTAACTCTTTCTCTCCTAACTAACGATACCAACGTTGATTCCACCAGAATGTGGTAAATAATTACGCAGAGAAAGAGTTAAAAAAAGAACTTCTCTAATTTATAAGTTAATTTTGTTTGACCTACTTACTTAAACTCCTCCCCGAAAAACAAAACAAAACAAAAAAGCATCCAATGGTTTCAAAATGTTTATCTTCATTCTTCAGTACAGAAGAATATAAAGTCAAGTAGAGATAATACAACAAAACACTGAACCATAATTTGCAAATAGAAAAACGAAACCTAATGAAATACTCAGAACGGCATAAGGCTTATATGTGTTTGTAAAATGTTTTTGTAAAATGTTTTACATGTCTCGGATGTTCCTTCAGAGTTACTTCCTAGTCCAAACCTCCCGCAGGACGACGGGGGATGGGAGCGAGCAGGGATTGACCCGGGACCATCGATAAATCTGATCGGCAGTCCAGAGCGCAAACCGCACGACCAGGCAGCCATGTGATTTCAACATCGTGATTGAAACTATTAATTCTTGGTGGATATAGTATTATGTCAGGCCTACTTTTAATAAAATACAATGTTATCTCTCTCTCTCTCTCTCTCTCTCTCTCTCTCTCTGTGACATTTTGTCTCCACAAGAAAGGGGCCTCCACAAAAAGATTAAAATATAGGCTATCCGAATTTCGACAGGTTCGAGCCTTTTTTTTTTTCTAACATTTTCTTTTCGCATTTTTTTACGGCTGTAAAAAAAATGTCGTGATTAAGAAATTTACGCATGTTGCATGCTTGGAATAAGTAAATAGAGCTCCGAATTTACGGCATTACATCTACCAAGGGGTCTTACCCTCCACAAACTCAAAAAATATGCATAGCCTATTAATTTTTTTTAAAAGGTGAGATTAAATTTACTAGAACTATTTATTTTTTCTCAAATATATTATGCTTTTATATATAAATATTTTCATTCGTAAGTGGATTTTTTTATTAAAGATTTCGATAAATTGTAGGGGCCTCCACAAAAATCCTGCACTGGGGCCGGCTCCATACGCTTAAATCCCCGCCTAAACACAAATCTACATTTAAATAGATGTAATTTCTATAAGTTCCAGATCTAGAATCGCAAATCTGTCTAGATCTAGGCATTGGATTTAGATCTATAATCTCCTACAATATAAAATTATTCGTCCTATGACCACTCATTCACTCATAGTCGCTGATTCTCCCACTAGCCGTGGAAGATAAAATGTAAAAATTTAACATAGGCCTATTCTTTGTTAACTGAAGCTTATGAAAACTAAGCCATTTTCAAGATCGAAACCGCAGTGGTTAAATTTACCCCCAAAAAATATTTTTTAAAATTTGCAATTGCTACCAAATATATTTTATTAACAACTAACGCCTAAAAAGTGTCTGTGCATACTTTAAAATAGGGGGTTGCTGGCCCTTCGTTGGTATGATGCACATAAAGATAATGGCACATTCCTCGTTCCATACGCTATAGGACTAATTTGTACAAATGCTCCTTCTTCCCTAGTGCTAGTAGATCATAAAATGGGTTGCTTGATCACGCTAGCCAGGAATGACTTTGCAGATTATTTGAAGATTTTGGTTAACATAGTCAGATGAAAGAGAAAAAAAAAGACAGAATTTGAGAGCTAGACGATTTGTTGAGGGAGGGCGTTGTGATGGCTACTTGTCTAATGCGCTTCAGTGTTTCTGGCAAAATAAACATTTTTACCAAATATTTCAACCGTAGCGTAGCACGGGTATCAGCTAGTCTAGATCTACATTGATTTATACCTCGATTCTTGATTTCTACAAATTTAGGTTAGTTGCATGTTGATCTATAATCTAGAACAAACCACAGACCTATATATATTATATGCTGCTATAGAAAGTACTGTATGAGTCTCCAAATAAAAGAGTTATCACTGCTAGATCAGATGGGTCACTAGAATCTAGACTCGATCTAGATGTATACTATATATATATAGATTATTATGATCATTATTTTAAATGTTATAGATCTATGTAAATAATCATTTTATAATTAATCAGCAGTGACAGACCTAATGTTCATATCTCCAAGTAGCCTATGTTCATACGGTACATACTACTACTCTCTGCCTCTCTATTGACTCTACTCTATCTGTGGCATTTTAAACGTCTCGAGAGACGATCTTATGACTTTCGCCTTTGCCACTTTGCCTTTCAAGTTTCATTTGCAACTTCTTGTGTGACTAGATGATAGATCTAATCATCTAGATATATTTCTAGATCTAATAGTAATAGTATTACTATTAAGTTACTAGTTCTATTTACAATAAGTTAATAACTTATTTAATATTATACTAAACTAACTTACTAAGACTAATCTAATAATTTAATACTAAATTGTCTAAATAATAATATTTATTAAATTATTTAAATATTATTATATTAATAGTAAATAAATCTAGTATATAATTTGATGACCTAATTACCTAATACTAGACTTAAATTAGTCTCTAGATCTAATACTAATAGTCTTATAACTAGACAGTCTAAATAAACTAATAAAACTAAAATTTTTTTACAAAGTAAACTAGTGATCTGAATCTGGCAATCTGGTTAGTTTAGTAAAGTATATTATATACTAAATTATAGAATCTACATATAATATCTAATTTACTAATAGAGGGAGAGTAATATAGACTCCTTCGATGGGAAGTTTTACCCTAGTTTTTTAATATATATTATTATAACTTAGATCTAGATATCTATCATCTAGTTTATAAAAAAATCGAAACAAGTACTGAAGTAGGGGCCTTTGCATGACTAGATTGTCTAGATTAGATTGACACATTACACATGAAATGAAGTAACGTCTGTATTATAATATTAATTATAATATATAATATATAAATAAGATAAGAAGATTGAAGATATTGGTATATTGTACCGATATATCTAAACATCTAGAATAATCTAGATTTGTTATTAATTAGTAATTAAATTACATTTCTTTTTCTATCCTAAGCATTAAGTCTGGGCACTCTGGGCTAAGCACTAGATCTAGATTGACTAGATCTAAATCATAAATGATAATCTTTTCAACTCAAGAATGATCAATTTAGTCTAATTCACTAATTACAATAATTCAAGTACAAATAGTGATTGTCTAAAAACTCTAATAATACCATTAGATCTAGAATTCAAAGTAAAGATGATTCTAGTCAAGATCTAGACACAAAAGACTGAAATATGTTAAAATTAGAGTCATTCTGTAAATTATAATTATATTAGATCTAGACTTTAGTGACCTAATCCTTAGATTAAGGCTTAGTGACTCTAGGTTTTACTTCTAGATCTAGATATCTGTTAAATTAGAATTAATAGTAAGGCATTGTCTCTGATTTCAAAGAGTAAGGATGATTGCAAACCCAGTTGGAGAGCTTTCACAAAGGTCGCAAGACACAAATTTGAAACCCAAAGAAGAGACCCTCCAAAAAGTCAAAATTTAATAAATGTATCTCATTTTAGAC
The DNA here is from genome assembly GCF_947242115.1 of Biomphalaria glabrata. Lineage (NCBI taxonomy): Eukaryota > Metazoa > Mollusca > Gastropoda > Planorbidae > Biomphalaria > Biomphalaria glabrata. Next base: position 2,523,885 of record NC_074719.1, read on the forward strand.
CTATATCTATGGAATAAAATGGAGATCTAGAAATCAAGTTGATTTTTTTTTACAGATCTTCTAAATATTATATCATACCTTATAAATTATAAGAAGGTGCAGTGGCTGAGTGGTTAAGTGCTTGGCTTTGAACCTGGGGTCCTGGGTTTGAATCTGTGTGAAGACTGGGATTTTTAGGGTGCTCCTGAGTTCACCCAGCTCTAATGGGTCATTGTGCTGGCCACATGACACCCTGCTCGTTAAACCGTTGGCCAAAGAAACATGACCTTAACATCATCTGCCTAATAGATCGCAAGGTCTGATAGGGAACTTAACGTTACTCTACTACAGTATTGGCTGAGTGGTAAAGTGGTTGGCTTCTGAACTGAAGGTCCCGAGTTCGAATCCTGGTAAAGACTGGGATTTTTAATTTTGGGATATTCAGGGCGCCTCTAAGTTCACCCAGTTGGGGAAAAGTAAAGGTGGTTAGTCATTGTGCTTGCCACGTGACATTTCGTTAACTGTGGGCCTCAGAAACATGATCTTTACTTCTTCTGCTCTAAAGATCGCAAGGTCTGAAAGGGGAGCCTTACTTTTTTTTTTACTTTTTTTAATGGACCATTTGGTGTGTTTATTTGTTGAACATTTAATTTTAATGACTAGAACTACAATCTTTACTAGGTATCTATACATTATAGATCTGAGTAAATAAATTGCTTAATGATGTCTTTATAGGTTTATGAAATGTTTGCGTTGCAGGTAAATAATTGGATAGCAGCATGTGTAGGATTTTGTTGGATTCTTTTATGCTATGGATGATGCCTTGAACATTGACACAGTGACCTTTATGTTGAGAGAAGGATGAGACTGAGACTAAGGTAGTTAGTTTTTTCCTTTTATTAAAAGAATACACAAACATCATCATCAGTCCTTTGTGTTCCTCGTGGAACATAGGGGGGGAACAAAGTGACTCGGTATAAAAAAATAACACCATTCTCCACTGTGTCTTGCTAGTGTTTCCTGCTCTTCCCTGCCCTCTTTCTCCCTCTGTATAAAGCAGAAGCAGTATACATGCAAGGATCTTCTTATATACCATTGAATAGGAGAACATTCATCCTATTTATTATACAGTTTAAAAGAAAAGAACAACTTAAAAATCTTGGTACAAGATAGTCTAAATTTAGTATTTTAATTTTTTTTTTCTTTTGTCTAAACATTAAATTTTGATCTGGTTCTTTTTAATTAACAGTTTTATTTACAAGCTTTAGTTTTATTTCTTCAGGGCAAGATGTCCTTCTGTACTTGGTGAATTCATTCTAAAGTGTTTGACTTATATCATTGTAAGTTGCTTTTCTTTTAATTCTGTTTATATGATTTGGCTTGCATTTTAAGGTCAAATTACCAGGAAGGATAATATGTATATTAATTGAATAAATTATTAATATAGTATCAATATAATTGTGAGATTTGGTTTCCATTTTTAATTGTTATAGAAAATAATAAATTATTTACTTTATCTAGCTCGAAATGTTTGAAATTATGTTAAAAAAGTTAGCAAAAATTATTAATTAGCATTTTTTATTTCATAACTTACGTTACCATATACATTTGTAGTATGGTGGCCAGTTGATAAAGCACTTGGCTTCCAAACCAAAGGTCTCAAGCTCAACTTCTGGTGAAGACTGGGAATCGATTTGGGATTATTGAGGATGCCCCTGAGAGCCCCCAACTCTATAATGAGTACCTGAAAAAAGGTTGGGAGTAAGGGTGGTTGGTGTTGTGCTGGCCACGTGAACCGTTATTAACCTCCTGCAATAGAAACAGGTTCAGGGGTACATTTACTTTTTTTTTAAAAACCAAGTATGTAGTCGGAAGTTTATAAAGTACTAATAACTTAAAGGGGGCGCGGTGTCTGAGCGGTTAAGCACTTGACCTCTGAACCTTCCTTGTTAACCGTTGGCCAAACCAAACGGATGACCTTAACATCATCTGCCGTATAGATCATAAGGTCTGAAAGGGGAACTTATAATTTTTTTTTTACTTTTTAATAAATTATTAAGTCCTAATATCTTTGTAACTGCTTTACATTAATTAGTCAATGTCACAGTTCACATTTGTTTGATCACACAGGTTGCTTTCACATTATGTCAACGTCACATTTGTTGTGTCCTGTGCATGGTTGTTGTGGTGTGTTTCCTCTGGTGGGCATCCAGCGACGGAGAGAAGTGTTTTGGCCATGAGTTAGTTAAGCATGTGGTGAGTGCTGACAGATTCTGTAGTTGTTGGTTAGCAAGTTGTCACATAGACAATCCAATCTATTCACCACCTGAGAAAGCATACATCAAGATTTCAAGAATGTCTGATCACTAAATAATGAGTTTTTAAAAACATGTTTTAATTTCCTCTGCAATTTTTTTTATCTTTCAAGTAACATCAAGTAACAAGCAATAGAAAAAAAGAATACTTTTTAAAAACAAAGCTTATCCGCTTTGGAACCGCTTATTACTGCCATTTATCTGAAAATTATGGGCTTTATCTTGCTTACTGCTATACAAAACAAAATTAACTAATTAGTACTAAATGATTAACTAATTCGGTAATTTTTGGATTGACTCGTGTATTGTTATCTACAATTTTGCAAAATTTAAACTTGATCTGAGAATGGGAAATGGGAATAAAACTTATTTAAACCTTTTACCAGACACACACACACACGCAGACAGATAGTTACAGTAAGTTGATATATGCTTTGTATTTAAACCTTTTACCAGACACACACACACACACAAACAGATAGTTACAGAAAGTTGATATACGCTTTGTATTTAAATCTTTTACCAGACACACACACACACACAAACAGATAGTTACAGTAAGTTGATATACGCTTTGTATTTAAACATTTTACCAGACACACACACACACACAGACAGATAGTTACAGTAAGTTGATATACGCTTTGTATTTAAACCTTTTACCAGACACACACTCACACACAAACAGATAGTTACAGTAAGTTGATATACGCTTTGTATTTAAACATTTTACCAGACACACACACACACACAAACAGATAGTTACAGTAAGTTGATATAAGTTTTGTATTTAAACCTTTTACCAGACACGCACACACAGACAGATAGTTACAGTAAGTTGATATAAGCTTTGTAAAAAAAAAGTGGAACTAAGAGGGATCGGGGTGTGAGTTTAAAGGGAATTTGACCAAAGAATTTACTTGGAACTTCATTCAATTTTATAATACTGTATCTTCTTCCTCGTTCTCATTGTTATGCTGGAGCGTTCAGATGACTAGACCAATACATGAGATGAACTGCGCAGTGGTTTCCAAATCAGGGAGCTCTCCATATAGTTTTCTTTCTATTGGGGTGTTTTGGGGCCAGTGTCTTATACGGGCCTCTTGGTAAAGAGAGCAGTTTTGGAGGACGTGGTCTGCATTCTCTGGTGATTCTCCACATGGGCAGTTTTCACTGGTTCCAATTTTGAACTTAAAGTACATGTGTTATAATACTGTATGCTTCAAGACATTTTTATGTTTGTTCATATTAAAAATTGAGTTGTAGGCAACCCTTGGAAGAGATGTGGAAAATGTCTGGCTGAACCTGAAAAGTTTCTAAGACCAAGAACTTTATTTCATACTTTTGTTATTTCCCCCAGTGCCAGGAATACAAAGAAAAGAATGTAGCAGGTGATATGTGTGACAGTCTGTGCAATGAGAAAGAAATAGACATTGGTTCTTGTACAAGTTACTCGGATATATTACAGGTAAGTCTTTTTGTTTGATATGTTTCTGACGTTTCTTCAGTATTGAAAATAGGACTGCTGGGGATGACAGCAGGCAGTTTTTAGTCTTGAATCATGGAGACAACAGAGTGCAAACCACACAACCAGACAGCCATTGTTTTAAAGTTCTAATATGCTGACTTGTTAGTGGAACAGAAATTCAGAATGAATTTGGTACTTACCCGCTATCTTTTGTTCCTTGTAAGAAAGTCCAATTTTTAAATGATTTCTATTAAACAATATCAAGAAGATCTTTAAGCCTATTAGAAGAAAAAAAAGTATCAATAACAAATTTCACTATCTCGACAAGCTAAGCTACCAATAATGCTATTATAAAGATTATAATTTGTGTGAAGGTCAAGGTTACTGTAAGTGTATAAGCAATATAAAATGTTTGCATTTCAAGAAACTACAGTAATTTTCCAATAGAGCTAAAAATAGTTCAGTTCGCAATGGGCATGGATCTTTCCAATAGAAGGTTCTGGTCCTTTCCTGTCTGTTGAAGAAGCTAATTTCATAGATGATATAAATACAAAGGAAGACAATAAAAAGACGGATCAGTCAATAAGTTTCAAGCTTCATGCTAAGTCTATTTGTGTGACTCTGTTATTAACATTAAGTTTGTGTTAATAGTATGTGTTCAATGTCTACAAAGGAAGACAATAAGAAGACGGATCAGTCAATAAGTTTCAAGCTTCATGCTAAGTCTATTTGTGTGACTCTGTTATTAACATTAAGTTTGTGTTAATAGTATATGTGTTCAATCTTTTCATGATTCTAGGGAACAATTTTGGCTTGATCATGATGTTTCTAATGTTCATATATTTTGTTCATATATTTTGAGTTGTTTTAGTAAATACTTTGTTTGCTTTTTTGTTCAGATCTTTCAGAATGGTGACCTCGTCTTCTCTGTTCAGAATGATCCATTTCATTCCTGGCTAATAGACAGCATAGTGGAAGGCACAAAACTAAAACGCTTTGTCTTTGATGTAGACAAACATATACAGAGCGAGTTGGGACTGACAGACACCTCGGCATTGATGAGCAGGATTATTGGGGATTTTGATTTAAATAAAGATGGAAATGTAAGTCTTAATCTAGATATACATACACTCTTTGACTTGGTTATGCAAGGGAGATAATTATACCAAAAAAAAAAAAAATAATTTGCATTTAGTACGAGGTATTAGCTTTAATTTTTCCCTTTTTTTTTTCCAGCTGAATCTTGGAGAAGCTCAGAGTATATGGCGTTTACTGAAGCAACCCTTTTTCTTAGCATTTTATGTTTTTCAGGTAATTAAACATATTTTATCTATTTTTCATATACGTTTTATATTATATATATATATATATATATATATATATATATATATATATAGAGAGAGAGAGAGAGAGAGAGAGATTATGATATATATATAGATATATTTAAGTACACTGGACTAAATGAGATAGTAAGGTCATTTGTCTCATAGCAAATCGATAAATTGAAAGACTATCACACATTTTATCATTGGTATACATACTGTTGCTGGAGCCCGTCCTTGCACTGGCGCATATAGTGCACCTGGTAATTAAACATATTTTATCTATTTTTCATATACGTTTTATATTATATATATATATATATATAGAGAGAGAGAGAGATTATGATATATATATATATATATATATATATTTAAGTACACTGGACTAAATGAGATAGTAAGGTCATTTGTCTCATAGCAAATCCATAAATTGAAAGACTATCACACATTTTATCATTGGCATACATACTGTTGTTGGAGCCCGTCCTTGCACTGGCGCATATAGTGCACAACAGTGCACTATTTGATCACTTCCTATGTATATGAAAAAAAAGAGACTGGAATTCTACCTAACTTGAAAGAAGAATACAGTTGCTAGGAATAGAATTTGTGTTTCTCTGCCTAGAGTAGCGAAATGTGAGGTGTTGCCTTTTCAAGAAGTTATATGGAGAAACTGTGAGGCGTGGTGGCTGAGTGGTAAAGCGCTTGCCTTCCGAACAGGGGCTTGAATCCTTTTGAAGATTTGGATTTTTAATTTCGGGATCTTCAGGTGCCTCTGAGTCCACCGAGCTCTAATGGGTACCTGACGTTATTTGGGGTAAAGTGAAGGCGGTTGGTTGTTGTGCTGGCCACATTACACCCTCATTAAGCATAGGCCACAGAAACAGATGACCTTTACATCGTCTGCCCTATAGACCGCAAGTTCTGAAAGAGGAATCTTACTTTTTTATATAGAGAAACTGTGGAAGGGTCATTGCAGCCGTTGGAAGACATCCATGTTGGTTTATGAAGACAACTGGTCTTGAGACAATTTGAAGGTTAGGAAACGACATGGTCTGTAAGCCTTGTAAGCAAGTGAAAACAGGTGGCGACTGTAAACCTGTAATCGTAGGCTAAAGACGTGACAGCTAAGACTGACCTATGTTCATTGGGATCATCTCACATCTTTTATCATCTGCAACAAATATTGTTAGAGTTTCCCCCCTTAGATTTATTACTACACATTCTCAGTTATTGTCTTTTTATTTCAGCATCCAGTCCTAAGTGTAACTTAATTTTCTGCTGTTGAAAACATGACTTAATTAATTTTTGAATACACATTTTCTTTATAAACCTACTTTTGTCTTAGCAACGCTAACGCTATCTATTTTTTGTGTGTTATTTAAAAAGTAATTTTCTTATCGACACAAAATGAAACCAGTGTGATTTCTTCTATAAAGATTGTTGTTATTATTATAGCTTTTATATAGCGCTACTTTCATGCTTATAGCATGCTCAGAGCGCTTTTGGTCCAATCTCACCTGTGGACCAGTGGAGGGGAGGGGGTTGTCACAGTCTTAGTTGACATTGCATGATCTGAAGTTCACATCATGTTAAGAGTTAAAAGACACGTGGAATTCCTGATGTAGAAAACAGGAAGTAGAATGAATAAAGTTGACTTTGAGTTCAGTCAAGTCAAGTCAGTAAGGTTTTGCTCCCGGTCCAGGAAGGTTGGACGTTGCCTCCTGGACTGGTGTGTATATATGTATATAGCATGAAAGTCGATGTTGATTAATTATATTTGAGAGTTGATTTCATTATGTGCTTATTGAATATTAAGGTATTATTCGTATTTCAATGGATATCTATAGTTGAAGCTCCAGTGTCACTAGTAGTAATTGTTCTTATGGTTACCTGCTGAGATGCGGACGTGATTGATTAGTAACTGACATATATTGGATACTTTTGATACCGCTGTTATGCGGATAGGATTGTTATTATTTCTTGACTTGTAGCACCAACAAGGAGTGCAGTATATTGTTATTATTGTAGTAAAATAAACTTCATGTTGTCTGCTGAACGGACTTAGGTCAGTTTGTACTATTTGTCTTGTCCCGTGTCTAGAGTACTTCAGGAATCAAGAACTCAGTATTACACCATTCAAACTTTCATTGACAGGGGTATCTAGGAGTTGGTTTTCCATGCTGCGTTTAGGCGCTCAGTAAACACAACTCTGCCCGAGTCGGGTGTCGAACCTCGAGCCCCCTTCTAGGTAGCCAAGCCAAGTTCAAGCGTACTTGGCCTCTCGACCACGCTTCCCACTACATGTTTTACATGTTTTGGATGTTCATTCACGTTGAAAATTATTACATCCTACTCCAGATGGCAGGTGATGTTGGCAGGTAGAGTTTCAAGCTGGTACCATCAAGCTCCTGAGCGCAAACCATAAAACCAGGCCGCCTTTCCTATCTAGTGCCAAGATTGTATAATAAGTACAAGACTGTTCTTTTGCTTTCTTATACATTTTCTCTTGTCAGAGAAGCTGATTTATTGTTTCCATTGTTTATGTAGACACTTTTTTTCCCCCAGGATTCAACAGCTGTTCCTCATTTGAATGGTTCCTGTGGAGGGATCAGCATTTGGCACAGACCCCACTTGACCACTGGCGATAATCTTTACCATTCAAAGGGGCCATGGCCACTCAGTCTCTTTTCCAGTCATGCTTACCGCTGGACTTTGCCCGCCTGGCACAAAAGGGCAAAGGTCATGCTCAGCTTGTTGGAGTTAGTGGAAGAAATGTACGAAAAGAATGGAGTCAGGTCAGAACTGTTTGATTTATCTTAGTCTCAGGTTATTGGCTTATGGTTGTGATTATAATTACATAAAGAACAAATCACACATTTTTGTCCCTAAAATTCAGTTGGAAAGTCAGTCTGTCTAGTTATTAAAAGTTTGTTTGTTGTTTTTTTTTCCCCAGATATCATTTGTGTAATGTCAGTGGCCTGACACTCTATCAGCTTCCCAATTATGAAGTCACTTTATCAGAGGAAGCCATGATGCTGTCCAGCAACCAAGTGGCCAAAAGGTTGGCCAACATCTCTTGCCAAAGCTCATCAGATTGCACTTTAACCCATCAGTGTCAAACCGTTTGTGAACTGACCACTGCTCAGTGCACAGGCAAACTAATTCGACCCACTTTGGCTTACGTCTGTGATATCATGCAGGATTATCTTCTGTTTGATGCCCCTCGAGCATTAAAGTCTACATTGACTCGATTAATTCATCGCTGCCAGAACATGTCTATGCATTTACCTAAACTTGATTTGTTACACTCTGTGGTGGTGGTCGATATCAAGACAGTTCTTTGGAATACACTCCAGTACTCTCACGCATAAATTATGTTTGAAGCTGTGTTTATAACCATGTTGATTTTTATGTTCTTTAAATATCTTAAGTTTGGTCAATTTTTTAAGAACATAATTTTACTAGTCTTATTTGCTAAGTATTAAAAATGTTCTTAAAGAATTAATGTTTACAATATATCTGCTAATTAATAATAATAAGGCTTGTCTTCGAGTCTGAAGATTAGTGAGGAATGCTGTATTTACCCTGGCTGCGCAGCCCCAGCTGTGACTTACATACTCTGCCACAGCCAGGACAAGCATAACCATTGTCCACAGGTGGTCGATTTAGATAATCTTTTCGCCGTCTGCGTCTGTCCTCTGCAGCGGATTTCCTTTTGGTCTCAAATGTGTATCCTGCAGCCTTTGTAAGTGACCTCCAGCTGTCTCTTTCTGAGGCCACATGCACCCAGGAGCTCTCTATCTGTGCTAATTGGAAATATTTAAAAGACGTTCTTACCGACAGAATACTTGGAACCAAGCTGTGAAATGCCAGTCTATTAAATGGAAGGATTCAACAGTTTGAAATTTTAAACTCTATATTCGCCATTTTTTAAAAAAAGTAAAGTTGGTTTGTCATTTAGCCACCTCAACATCATTCCATAGCTAACGCCCAGGCTTTCATTTCAATTCTGAAGGAGGCCAATCATACATTTAGCCACACCCCTAATGCCCTGTTCTGGACACATAAACTTGATGCTAGTTGCATTTTTGGTAACTAGATTTTGTTTTATTGTAATATCAATTTAATAGAAATGTTTACATGTACAACTTTCTATTTAAGGTTTATTTTTATTTTCATATATTTTTTCATTTCAAAACATTCTGAGGTTGTTTGTCTAAATTTTATTTACACTCTTGGTTTGTTAACATTTTGTATTTGTATACTTTTTTTTTTTACTTTTTTTTTCGTCAACTATCAAATGTGCAAATATCAGCATTAAAACTTGAAATATTTCATAGTGAATTCATTTGATCAATACCAGTATAATTATGATGACTCATTGGAATATATTGCCTCAGTATAGAAGTTGTGGAGTTAATTTGTGTGAAAGTTTTGGAGTTCCCATTGAGGCTCAAATATTGTTTTGAACATTAACTCATGATGTGAACATTCTAAATGAACAATTTTGTAAGAATATGAGAACTCTTTGGACTTACCACAATAAAGTAATTTGATGTTTACAGTAATGTAACAGTTAGTCTAGAATTCTTGCCATTTGTCTACATAAGAATTAGTAATATTTACATATATCTGTTATAGCAATAGATTGATCATTGTTTGGACAATGAGTACTTATTGTTTTTTGTAGTTTGTTTTGATTCTTTGATTGTTGGAATGGATGTATTTTATACCTCAAGTTCTTTCAATAAATAAACATGTTCTCAAAATGTATCAGAAATAGTGTCACAGTTTTAAAAGATGTGACATGATGTGTCACAAGTTTTAGGCTCTGCATCAGACATAACCTGACAGTTTAACAAACTATAAATTATATAGGTACCGGGGTATGTGATCAGTGATGGTAAACAGACATAGATGTATGTAGGTCACTAGATTTAGAAAACATATGTCAGGGATAAACAGATATTGATGAGAAATGAAATACAATATTATTAGAGTCTATAGGATGGCTGCCTTGTCGTGTAATATGTGCCTCAGGGTGTTGTCTTGATGGTCCAGAGTTTGGTTCCTGCAGCTTCATGAGTTTTTATCAATTTTAGTCAATATTTTATGAAACCATGTTCTGGTTAGTGTCATCCAAGTCAAGGGATTGTGATGTAGGAACTGTATATGTAGAAACTGCATTGATACTTCTGAAGTACCTAGCACAAAAGGAATAGTTATGGGGCTTCATCAAATTACATATGTAAGTGACATTGTGTCTAAGTGATTTAATTGTTCTGCCATTGATCTTAGTTCTTATTTTACAAGTTCAGCAGATACAAGCCTGACATCTTTAGGCGTAATCCAGTCCATAAGATAATAAAAATGATGAAAGATGAGAAAGCAGAAGTTTTAACAGTTTTATGCTGACCCACTAGACATTCTTTAGTTTTCTACACCACAGTTTTCTGTTATATTGTACTTTAAATTATTAAGAGAAAAAATGTAAGGAAGCTGTTACTGAGGCTTTGAAGAGATGAGAAACAATGCTAGGATTATTGGTAGAAAATTCATGATTGTTTTCATTAAGCTTTTTTTGGTAAGCCTATTTATGGAAGGGAAATTTTCTATATATCTTGAGAGATGTGAGATAGAATTTGTATAGTCAGTTTATGATAATTAGTGACAAGGAGTTTACTATCACAATAAACTTAACATGTAACATAAATGCAGCACCACGGTATAAGGGTTATTGAGAGGTGAAACAGATAAGCTCAGACGAGAACTGTTTGGAAGTCCCTGGTTTGAGTCCTCCTTGGACTGTATCTGTCCTTTCCTTTTGTACCTTGGGGCTATTATATAATAATGCAATGTGAATTCATGATTTGTTTCAGCACTAATAGCTTGTAAGTCCATTTCAATGTAATGAACATGCTATTTTTGTAGCGGCCCCCGAAAGGGGAAAAGACGCTATTAGTTTTGTGTGAAATGTCTGTCCGCCCGTCCCGTTTAGATCTCGTAAACTAGAGAAGATAGTGATAATCCGGCATCACAATATTTTAGACCATTCAAAGTTCTGATGCAACTGCTACTTTTTTTTTTTTTCTGAAAGCGAAAAATCTAATTTTTAAAATCACTTATGCAAGAAGTTTTTTTAAAGAGAAAAAGCTATTTAGTATGCATTATAAGTTAGACCTAATTTAAAACGAATCTTGTGAACTGCAATATTCTTGAATATTTTTTTTTAATTTGTGAAGATAGATATTTTTTTTTTTTTTTTTTGAGGATTCAAATAAGAGATTGAGCCTTTTCAAAACAAATACTAGATTATAAGACTTCAGTTAGGCCAAGGGAGGCGCAGTAGCTGAGCGGTAAAGTGCTTGGCTTCCGAACTGGGGGTCCAGGGTTCGAGTCCTGGTGAAGACTGGGACTTTCAACTTCGGAATTTTTGGGCGCCTCTGAGTCCACCCAGCTCTAATGGGTACCTGACATAAGTTGGGGAAAAGTAAATGTGGTTGGTCGTTGTGCTGGCTACATGATACCCTCGTTAACCGTAGGCCACAAAAACAGATGAACTTTACATCACCTGCCCTATAGACCACAAGGTCTGAAAGGGGAACTAGTTATGCCAGGTTCACATCTAACTTTTCATTCACTTGCACCTATCCTTTGATCTGCTGGACCGTTGGGGCACTACTCAAGATCTGTCAACCTTCTTTCTCCATTCTTATCTCTCATTTGTCTTTGATATAATTTCATTCGGATGTTCTTTCTGAAAATATTGAAGCTTGCCTGGGTGGACCACTTCGGGGCCGATTTTGAGTTTGTGTTTCCACACAAACTGTCTTTCTAACCTTGTTTATAGTTGAACCTCATGGGGCAATGTGCAGTTCATTAGAGAACAATTACCAAGAGATGGATGTAGAGTTGATATTGATAGTGGTTTATGATAATATATTTATGTTTTTTTTTTTCAGGGGCAGAGTTGTATAAATAAATGTAGGCTTATATCCGGTATATGTTTTTAAAAAAAAATTAACCTTTTAATTTGTTGATCAAAATTTATCAAATTTAAAATTAAATAATATTGAAACTTCCTAGGTCTGCTTCTAGATCCCAAGGCTAATAAGTTCAAACAGACATGTTGTAATTTTGTGATTGTAATCCTGCAACTCTCTACTAAAATTAATATATTGATTGTAATGATCAACTCACTGGTAAAAAGTTTGTACGTTATTTCTGTAACAACCAATCTCGGATCAAGCTGAAATTTTTCTTTTACCTGACAACACAGAATCAATAAAAAAAATTTAACCAATTTGTTAATTAACTATTGGTAATTAATTATTTTGTTTGAAATTTCTGAAGTGGTGGTATAAGCTGAATTAGTCTCCTTTATAGGTTGCTGCTCTAAACAATATATAAATATACAATCTAAGTACATTACGTTGGCCTGAGGAGGCATTAGCCATGAGTTCGAATTCAGGTCATCCTCCATTTTTTTTTTGTATGTGCTTTTAATAACCAATTATAATAAGATCCACCCAGGTATACCTTTCTTTCTCCCCCAACCCCCATTTTCTCAATTGGTTATTGCTGTTGGTCTAGAATAGTCTAGATCTATTACAAATCTTTATTACATGACTTGATCCATTTTCTTGCTATTCTTTTTTTTTTTTTTTAAATTGGATCTATTCAAACAAGAAGCAATGTTTCTTTTAACTTACTTCCATTCATTTGAAAGAAACAGATCTCAGTAGTCTTGATAATGACATTTTGTAATTATGAAACTTTTTTTTTAATGTCATAGTTTCACTGATCTTTTAAAATCGAAATAATTCTCAACATATTACAATCATGGGGTAGACAAGAATCTAATGGCAGTTGACACACAATAGTGATAAAATAGCCCTGAGCAAAAGGTCTAGGCTTATATCCTTGTGATAAAGAGCTTTTTCATGAAAGATGCCTTTCCAAAACACTCGATTCTTAAGGACAATCTGCACCCATTAAACCACTGTTACATAAGATCTGAACGAAGTGGTCGTTTCCTTTCCATTAGGACTAAAAGAGAAAGACTTTAAAATTTTATCCCACTTTCGGTCAGATTGTTACAAGATCAGCTGTCGTCATCGAGAAGTACATAGAAGTCAAATTCATATTGAGCTGGTTGTGAGTGTGAATGTTGTTCGAATTTTGCATCTATACTGTTATTGTACAGTAGTACCGCTGATGTTGTCAATTGTAGTCAAACTGAATTTCCGTTTGATTGGAAAAAAAACAAACAAACAAACAATGTAAGCACCCAATCACATCCCATCATCATGAAATACCTTCAATGTTGGTCTAGATCTATTACAAATTTAATGACAGGACTGATCCTAATTGATACAATTACATTTCCTATAAGCTTTTTTTTTTTATAAACTATTACAGTTAGATGGTAAAACATTATAAGAAGACTTGGTCAATAAAAAATGAAACAAAAAAAAAAATTGATACTCATCTACTTTTAATAAGACTGCAGATAAAGTGATACATTTTTTTTTCATTCATTTAAAAAAAATAACTTAAAGTTGAGTTTTAACATAACACAAAAAAAACATTTCATAAATATATACAGATCAAGTAAAAAAGAAACTGATGACAACTGAATAAAGTAATGTAATCCTACTGGCATGTAGGTATGTATACAGTACTTTAAAAAAATATATGATTTTGAATATAGTAAGAACAAAATACAATTGACATGAAAAAGACTGAATGAAACTGGTAAACAATAATTCTAAATACCCTAATTAAACAAGAAGCCAAGATAAAAGTTGAAATAAAAAAGATTTTAAAAAAATAAATAGTTCACAAATTTTAACATCAATAATTAAATTAGGGTTCTTAAATGTTACAGAAGTAACCTGAAAACTTGAAATATTTTGCCAGCCAACAACCAGGTGTTTTTAAAGGCTACTAAGTTAAACTCAGTGCCATGTTGAACTGAGGAAAAGTCAAAATAAAATTTCATTACATGTTAAAAATAAAATAAATATATATTGAAACACCTAAAAAATTTAATCTGTGTGTACACTTAAAAGCCATGGTAGGACACAATGTTAAGGCTAGTCACAAGTAATGTCACATTATCATGATTGCAAGTCCAAGTGCTGAATGGACCTCATTCACCAATCGTAAAGAAACAACATTTAGTCACGTGATCTTATTGATAAAACAATGAAAAAAACTGTCACGTGACAACCATCATGAATTAAACATGAGATCGCAAATTATATAGAAGATATAGAGAACCACGTGGCTAAATGTTGTTTGTTTACGGTTGGTGAATGAGGTCCATTAGGTGATGTCACAAAAAAAAGGATAGAGGTTTTGGGGAAGAGATAATGACAGTAGTTGAAGTTTTGCTAGTCAATTGAAGTCAGGGTCGGTTAGAGTAAGGACTTGATCAAAATGTTGCTAGTTTAAAGTAAATACTTGAATAGTCTATTTGATCATCTCTGATGCAATAAAATGGCATTGAATTGTATTTTATCTATATTTATTGTTTCAAGTTTGAGTTTAACTCTAGAAAATTATATCTACATTGTGCCATTTTATTGCATCTTAGTAGTGTTTTTCTTAATGGCATCTCCGAATTCTCATGTTAGATGTTTTGGAGAAGATACAACACAAATGTAAGTCTTCAAACAACTGAGTGACACTATGATTGAAAATGTCTAACTAAAGCAGTGATGGGAACACTTTAAAAAATTTTTTAGGAAATTCTCCAAAATTATGTTGCATATTAATTACACTGCAAGAGCTTTTCTGTACTGATACATCCAAATTGCATGCAAGGCACTATTGTCTGTACATTTAGATGAAAGGACTTTGACAGCTTTATATTGGTCCAGACATTCTAAACATTCTATAATAGATAATTGCTTTACTTGTTGTCACGGATGAATGTGTGTATGTATGTATAATCTATTTTTACACGAATGACCGGAAGTGTGTTAGTTGTCAGAGAGAGTCCAGGGTGTGTGATATGCCGTAAAGATTATTAAAGTTTCTGTGTTTGATCGAGTGTTACTTGTTTATTTGTAACTACAGCTGAACCAGGGACACCTAGACGTATCGGTACCCAAGGTAGTTTCTAGTGAGTTATCAGTAGAAATATATATAGAAAAGCTGTAACACTTGTATTGTAACAACTTCTCTCTCAAATATTATAAAGAATTACTGCAATTGAAAATCAGAACATGCTTGAGTATTGGAAAGTATTTTTGAAAGTATGTTTGTTTCACTGGTCATTAAACTGTACATGTATGAAAAAGAACTTTCCTTGGCTTCACTAAAAATGCTTACAAAAGCAAATGAGACAGCTGTTGAATTTAGGCTTTCCTTGTGTGACTCACTTTCATGCAGATCTTTAAGTTGTTATAGGTCTTTTAAAGCAGCAGTTTTTAGTTTATTAGTTAGAATTAAATATAGAAAAAATTAAATGTATATTAGTCACTATTAGATCTACATGTACATTCCTAAATAAAAGTCTATCTGCTAAACTAAATGAAAAGTAATAAAGATCTTTATCTAGGTGGTAATCTGTAAATTTTGTTTTGCTTCTAGATCTAGAAGCATTTGTGACCTTTAAATGGTATCATTCTTGTCAATAAAATCTATATTGACCTAGATCTAGTAGATATTGATTTCTATCTACTGAACATCATCTCAGTAGATTATGATCATCTTCATTTAATTCTAGACTCTCTGTCAATCTGATCTACTTATAATCTAATATGGATCTAGATTACAACATATACTCAAGAGTAAAAGATTAGATTCACTATATAAAAGTCTAGTTTTGTAAAGTAAGCCTACTAGATCTAGAACTTAGATCTATTCTGTTCCAGTTTCCTATAGAAAACTCCTGGAGAATGGCAGGCAGGCAGGGAATGAATGCAGGCAAGGTTCAAGATTACTAGATCTAGGGCCATCGTAACAACAGGCAGGGCATAGCAGCAGGCATACTCTCACAACTCTGATATTGCCTATTCAAAGACTATATCTAGTATTCAAATTACCGAATCTAGATCTAAACATCTATCTAAACTGATTCCATTAAAAAAAATTTTTTTTTAAATTTTTGTCAAATAAATAACGGGGGGAAAAAAATTGGATTTTTATATTAGAAAAATGGATCAGAGACATTTTTGGAAAATTCCAATCACTGCTTAAGTGCCATTCGTTAAAGAAACATTTTCATATGGTTAGATTCAGTTAAGATGTAGATCTACATCTACTAAAAAAAACTAGACTAGATATATGAGATCATCAATTTAGATTACTCTAATATGGGTGTGTACACTCTTTTATCTGTTCTAGAAGTAAATCTGGATTTTTAATGACTATTAGAAAAAAAAAAAAAAATTCAATTTACCATTACTAAATTAGTTAAGGCTGAAAACTTAAGATATATCTTTATTTCAGGCATAGTACATAATTATTATGCTGAAATGACAGGTTTTGTAGTTTAATACTGTTATGACCCTATTGGCGGCGCAAAAGGGTTAACTATAGGCTCAGCTGACACACACGTGAATCACTCAGGTCAGCGGGGCCTTGGACAAGGGACAGTACTACGATTACACGATTACACGCAAATATGACCAATGTTATGGTCATGTGATCGAAAGCCTGCGTGTACGAGGACACAGTGTGTAGGAAAGGGGCAGTTCAAGACCGGAGAGCGTCGAGACCGGGACTGTTAGTCGGCCATGAAGTCGGTCCTGGTTGAGTCCTCATGTGTTGATGTACAAGTCCAGAAAGAGAGACAGTAGAGTTTTGTACGGTGATGTACAGAGTGACATTTTAGTTGTTGAAGTTTGATGCCAATTGTCTAGTATTGGCTGTTATCTACTTATTCACTCATTATTAAAGTACCCGATATTGTGGAGCTCTTGTTGTCAAGTTCTTGATGTGTTGATGTATTGTGTTGTGTTTAGCAGTGTTTACAGAAGGCCTGATGATTAGGAGAGAGAGGATCGTAACAATACAATACTGTATAGATCTATTAAATAAGTTGAAAAGATTTACCTTTACAGGCTCTATTTTTGTGCTCTAGGCCTAGAAAAATTTTCTCCAGGCTGGTGGGACAGTATGCATACTGACAAAAAAAATCCAAACAATAAAAAAAACAACACATCGATGACATTTTGATATTCTGCAAGTAAGATGAAGGCAGCCTTTATGACTGAAGGATACATTAATGCCAATGTAACTGCTAGTGCTGCCACCAAAACCTAAAAAGATGTATATTTTAAAAATAATTGTATTTATATATCAAAATACTTTATGCCTAACTAAAAAAATAGTCATGTTTCCTTCCCTTCTAATGATTTAGTTTATGTAAATGATAAAATGTTTGACACAGCACTAATGTTAAAAATAACACTAATTACTCATAAATAATATATGTAAAGATAAGCCAAAACTAGTTTTGACTAAATCATTAGTAATTCTTCATGTTAGGCCGTGGCATAGCAAGGTACCCGTGCACCCCTCCCCTCTTTTCAATAAGAAACTTGTCTGTGAAAAAATAAATAAAAAAAGGGTAGCCTATCTAGTTCTACGTCCATTATTTAACAGTAAACAGATCCAATATTTATTTCCTAAAACAGCATTTTTCTTGCATTTTAAGTAGCTAAATCAGAAACCAGTGCATCTATTTCTAAATCTGTGGCTGTTTCTCACTCAAATAAAGAAAAGCAAGTAAAGTCAACTTCTTTCTCTCCTAATTGATGACACCACAGTTGATTATACTCTACAACATAATCGAAAATATAATCGCTGATGTTTATAAAGTCACTAGTTCAGTTTTCTCCCAAAATGTATTTAAATGATTATAATGCAATCTTGAATAGTTTCCCTTTCAAAAAAAAAGAAAGATTTTTTTCCTTTTTAATATCTTTTTACCAAAACATGCATTTTGAAATGAAATTACGGGTGCATAAATATTCTTTATTAATTTTTTATAGGGTGGTGACATGGGAAAGACAAGACAATTATTTTAAATGTTTAACATATGTTAAGTACAGGGTAGTGAAATACTTATGAGCAAAATGAATAATTTGGTCAGAACATGAAAAATAATTATAACTGCAAAATGCCTATTAATTCACATTTATACTGTATTATACATTTCATTTTTTAACTCCCAAATTAAGATTTTCCCCATAAATGTACAGTAGTACTAAATGTGAAGTATTTTACTGTTTACACTCGTGCATGTTCCAGAACTGTGGAACAAGCTTACTAGTTGTTATCTTCGTGACTACTGACTACTGACAAATTACTGTCAGCATCAATCTGTTCGTACACTTTTTACTTTCAATAAAAATGCTTGTTCACTGCTAAACTGACCCAAACACAATGTGAAAGTTTAGAAGCAAAGTTTTTTAAGTGTCAAAAAAAAAAGCTTCTGGCACCCATTAAACTTGTACTTTTCAACCATTTCACTAGAAATAGTTTCACCTTTCAGAAAACTTTGCTTGAAAATATTTAATATCCACACTCATTTCATGTGCAAATAACCCATTGCAATACTCCCAAATGAAAAACAAGTCTGTCTTACACTCTTCATTAGAAATATTAGTAAAAAAGTCACATCTAATGCTCTTCAAGGAACATAATTTCTCCTTTGAGAATACTTGAATTCTTAAAAAACTTGAATAACTTGAATTCCATATTCTTTGACATTATCTAGCTTATGCAAGGCCAACGAATACTATTGTGTAACTAGTGAAGTTTTTCCCCCCCAAATCTTCTCAGTATTCTTAGGAACTGCTTGTCTTTACAACTGTTAGGTCTGATGAGTTTGATCACTGAGATTGTTAAGGTAATAATATGTTTGATGATATTCAATGCAGCTTTGCGCACACTTCCAGTTAACTGTTTATGGTTGGGATATTGTTCTTTAATGTAAAAAAAAAAAAAAAAGTTTTTCCTCAGTCAAAGCACCATCAATTTTTACACTTGCCATCTTCTTCCAAGCCAACCCAACACTCTCAATGCAGTTCTTCATCATATTGAATAAATACTGGCCTGAAAGTGTGTCTTTGAATGTTTGGGAATATTACCAATAAGAATAATCTTCATTTACTTTAAACCATAGATGCCAGAAATGAAGCCCCATTTTGCCTGCAAGGGTGGGTCAGCAACCCCAAGAAGCCTGCAAGCATTTACAGCTATTTTATATAAATATAAATGTATGTTTCAACCTTTTATTTTTTTATATATGCACACTGATACTATATTAGTATAAATCAAACTTTGTTGCACCTAAGTTAAAAGTTAGCTCTATTTCATATAATAGATCTAATAGTTCTATAAAAATGTATTGGCTAAAAGAGTAGTTAGTAGATCTTATCAAATCTTAGTTAACTGTAACTCCTAATAGTAGCTTAGACTTATTTTCTAGATCTAGCCAAGATGTTATGTTTATTTGTTGTTGTTTTTTTTACTTAGTTTTAGATATAGTTAATTAGATTATTTATTAGCTCTAGTCTTTGTATGAGCCTAGATTATTATTATTATTTATAGATCTAACAAAACACTTGTAGTATTTTTAAAAATAATTTAGATATAGAAGAAGCTGGGTCCTAGATAATCTATATTCTTTGATTCTAGATTTATGATAGGTCCGTATCCATATCTAGGTCCAATAAACTACTAAGTATTAAGATCTAAAATCTAAATTCTGGGCATAGTCTGTAAGTCTAAGTCTAACTTTTCTGAGACAGATCTACTAGGTCTAAAGTCCTTGTATAATAGATCTAATATATTAATCTAGAAAGACCTAGATGCAAATTATATACTCTAGAATTAGTTCTAGATATTGAAGTTAGATCTAGATACTAGACTCTCTAGTAAATAGTCACAAGTATCCAGTAATGCTAACTGATAGTCTAGAACTAGACTAGACTAGAGCATATAAATCTAGTAGAAACAAGTAGTCTAGATGTATGATTCTTTTATATATATGTATATTATAATTTTTCTAGTATATTTACTAGAAATCATAGAATTTAGATCTAAATCTAGATCTTTAATAGAATAAATTAAATAATTGTGTTCTAAACGAGACATGATGAGCTCTTTGTATAGAAATTTTTTTTTTAAACTTTCTCGCGTCCCATTGCATTCTACTGCAATAGGTATTAAACGTAAAAAAACACTGTACTGCTGTAGGAGCTATTGGGTTTAAGTCTAGCACAATACAAATAAAAAATAATACCTTCAGTAGTGTGTGATTTGAACCATAAAGACAATATTGCACAAATTGTAGATTGTTCATGGAAGTTGTTGTCCCTATTCGGTGTAAAGCTCTTCGCACTATTTCATTCGGGCTATCTGCTTCTCTAAACAAATATGAAATAATTTTTATGATAAAAAGACAATACATTCTACCTCACAATTAAAATCACTTACAGTAGTAATCAGCTTAAAAAAAAATATATTTTTTTTGTGTGGAAGTTGTGATAAAGAGTTATTTTGAGTGACTAGTAGTGTACTGTTTGACTGTGCATGGACTAGTTTCTTTCTTTATTGTTGTACTTGGTTGAGCGAACAGCTTATAAAGTGGGCAAGGTATGACTGGGTAGAAGGGGGTCAGTATGCGCTAAATAAAATGGAAAATCAAGATAATAAAGTTAATAATTATTAAGTCTTCCTTAGTGTGTTCAAGATATCTATTACAGAAGTTGTATCCCATTAGCATGCAATTATTTTTTTTAAAAACTACTATGCTGATCTTAAGGGCTACAAGAAGTTGAAGGTTAAATGTCTGTAAGTGATGGAGGATGGGGCAAATGTGTAAAGTTATGCTTATTATTTAAATATAATATGGTAGGTCTCAGGATAATGATGTGATTGGTGGGAAAGTGAAAAGTCAGCAAGGAAAACCGATGGCTTGGGAGAGTTTAAGTCATTGACTAACATGCATGACTAGATTGTTCTAGGGATATGCATAGAACATAATCATCTTTTTTTAAGTAACATCTGTATTTTATAAGATAATATATTATTTATTATATATATATATATTAGTAACCATACTTTGAAAATAATTTCATATAGGCTTCATCCATGTACATATTTGGCCTGCCAACTCTGCAAATTGAAGCTAGTTCGATGACAAAGTTGGAAAAAAATCCAGAACTCTCATTGTTGATCACAGCATGAACTATTTGCCCTCCTCCTTTAAAAAAAAATAAATCCCTATTTTAATAAAAATTTTGGAACAATTTAAATTCACTATTTGATCCACACATAAAAATATGTACATAAGTAGACAATGTTAAAAATAGATGAAAAAGGATGTTATGCATAAGTAGATAATAATAATAATAATAATCTTTATTGTCCGTGAGGAAATTTGTCTTACAATTTGTGCATTACACCAAACAGAACATAGTAACTATGAAAAACTATGTACATTCATACCTGACTCACTCATAATTTACATACGAAAAAAGTTTATATCAATTTGTTTCTATTTAATTTTAAAAGTAGATGAGACATGATGTTATGCATAAGAACTGGTCTAAAAAAATGAAACTTAGACAATTTTGGAGAAAAAAAGTTCTTACCAATATAAATCCCCCAATGCTTGCTAGTTCCTAATGAGAATTCAAGAACGGATCCTATTGAATACATTTCCCTGTAAGAATCTAAGGAAGTAGAGGTAATAAAAATATGTATAAATTGTATTAAAGAGTGAAATTGTGTGTAATTGTGGTCCCTCAAAGAAGCAAATTAAAAAAAAAAATTGTGCTAATGAAATAACAGATTGAATAAATTTTTTCTTAATGAGGTTAAACAAGAAAGCTTACCTTCCATGTCAACAGGGTCACCTCTCCAGTCACCATCTGTCATGTCAAGCTCATTGGAGAGGTCCCTACAATCATCAGTAGCTCCATGATTTTGTTCTGTGGCTAAATCTACATAAATTGAATGATCCATATACTCCTGTAATGTATCAATTTAAAAACTTTTTATACAAAAAAAAGTAATTAGTCAAGTGTAAATAAAAATATTCTCAATGTAAAAAAAACTTGAGAAATTCATTTAGTCTAAAATTACTGTCATCACAAAATGGCATACAAATGCAAATCACAAACCTAACAGAGCAGTAAATGGAAAGTGGACAGCAATAGACAAAAGATCATTTATTAAAACAAGCAAAAAAAAAATATAATAATTTAAAAAAAAAAAAAAGATTATATTATATATTAAGTGTAGTTGTATCAATTTGGATCATTCATTAAATTTGTAATAGATCTAGACCAGTGGTCTTCAACAGGGGCAATTTTGTGAAATTGGGAGGGGGCGCTGAGAGGTAGTAGGGAGCCCTAGGCAATTAAGTGGGACATAGAGATGAAAGAAGAAACTACAGGTGCAATGTAACCAAACAAAAAATTCCTTCAAAATTAATGCTGGCAAACTAATGATAGACTTGCTTTCTTCTAATGTAAGAACAGAAACAATGTTAGAAATTGACTTTGAAGATAGCCTTTTTATTCTCTGTTGCTGTAATCAGAGGGTATCTATTGTCTTTAGGTCTTGCGGGGGTAAACGTTTATGACTTGATAAACTAGGTAATATGCTTTTTCAATTTCTTGACACTTATTATCTATCCACTTTTTCTTCGCTTCTTTCATTCCCTTTCTAATCTGTTTGTTGACGCTTTTGTATTCGTGGACATATTTTGGGTCGGACAAATCTTTCCCTTTAAGCTCCCATCGCTTGTCACAAAGTTGGAGTATATCCTCTCTTACCCAGGGTTTTTTTTGGACGGGCAGAGCTTCCATAATATTTCCAGGGCTGTGTCTGTGACTGCTGTGCTTAGCATATTGACTTGTGTGTCGATATCCTGGCCATTGGAGTCCAAGATATTGAGGGCTGCAAATCGTCATACTTGTGCCTCGAATATGGCAGCTACTTGGGGATCGTTCAGCTTACCAGGTCAAATTTTATCCTGGTAGGTCCTTGTTTTGTTACCTTTTTTAGGTGTAATTTGAAGGTTATCATAACAAGGTCATGGTTGCTTTCAATGTCAGCTCCAGGAAAACTTATGGATTTGGCCATATGGATGCTTGCCTTAGACCGCTGTTGCACCATGATATTGTCGATCTAGTTGTGGTGTTCTCCGTTAGGACTGTGCCATGTAGTTAAAAGCAATTTTTGTGGCATCCTAGTGTGTTAGCCAGTAAGAGATTGTTGTATTTCGCAAGTTCTAATAGTCGTTGACCTCCTTCATTAGTTGAGAGGTTACTGTATCTTCCACATGTGCCTTTCCAGGTTTGGTAGGAGTCGATTCCTACTTTGGCATTCCAGTCTCCTTGTACAACAAGGATGTCCTTTTTCGGGACCTTATTGACCACTTCCTGTAATTGCTCATAAAACTTTTCTACTGCCTCATCGTCATATATTGATGTAGGAGAGTATGCTTGAATGATGTGATTTTGAAGGAATGACAGTGAAAAAGCATACCAACTGGTGAAGGACCTCACTACCTCAAAGCATGGAAGAACTAACACAATACAAACCAAAAACAATAGAGGCTTAACTGAGGAAAAAGATGTATTAAAAAGATGAACAGAAGGAAAATCTCCACGAGTTGACAACATTCCTGGTGAACTTCTACAGGCGGGAGGAGAAACCATGATAAACGCCCTCTATACCATTTGCAACAAGATCTAACAATCAGGTGAATGGCCCAAACCCAAGACCCAATCACTCATCGTCACCCTTCCAAAGAAAGGCAATTTACAACTCTGTCAAAACTATCTCACCATCAGCCTCATAAGCCATCCCAGCAAAGTACTGTTAAAAATCATACTAAACCTACTAAAACCAATAGCAGACAAAATCATATCAGAAAAACAAGCAGGTTTTAGACAAGGTCACAGCACAATAGAACAAATCCTAAATCTCAGAATACTCTGTGAAAAATATCTCCAACACCAAGAGAATCTTTTCCATGCCTTTATTGATTTCAAGAAAGCTTTCGATCGAGTAACCACTGTGGCAGGAAGCTCCTCATGAAAATAGGTTGTTATTTACAAATTTACTTTCTACAAACAATAAAGGGGACTAAATCAACTTAAACCACCTTATCAGTCAAGTAAAATTTCTTTCTCTAGTTCAAGATACTCCACTAGCTAATTACCAATAGTTAAATAAGTAGTTAATTTTCTTTTTATTGATTCTTGTGGTGGCATGTAAAAGAAATATTGGGTTTGGGAGCAATAACGTGTATGAACTTATAAACTTTTTTACCAGACAGAGTGAGTTGATATAAGCTTTGTAAATGGAGTTTTAACAAGCTACCTTGTTGTTGTAAGTAAGAGCTTCCAGTAAAGACTCCTTTGTCTTGAAATCAATGTAAGCATATCCTCTAGGGCACCCCCCTTCACACATTATTCTAACAGTTGCTACCTAGGAAAACAATATGGTTTATGTTAATTGCAAGTTTTCTGACATTTTCACATAAATCCACACCGACTCAATGTAAACACATGGAGGCAGACAATGACTAATAGACAAGTTTTACATTTCAATAGCTATTTTTAGATTCCGATGCAACAGTTCTTTACATGGTAAATTATGGGGTTCACAGATATAGACATTGTAAGAAATAAAAAGATTTTTTTTTATTGAAAAGAAAACATTAGATTCATTAAAAATGTTTATGTCTAGTTTTAAGTATTCTTTTGAATACCAATTTTGAACAATCTTTAGATCTAGACTTAGATCCTCCAGAGCCTTCATTACAGAATAACAGTCAAAACTATTTCCTTCATTTCTTCCTATCATCCCTCACTGTCTATATCATTAATTAAAAAGCATCAAATATATCTACTTACATCTAATTTGGAAAAAAGCTGCTCCAAGTCACTCGCTTTGGTATCAGATGAAATATTACCAACATATGCACAAAATGGTCCATCATCAGGAATTTGAGAAGTAACTTTTGGTCCATTTGCTACCTTGCAATAAAAGTCTTCTGAAAGCCATTATATTCTGGATTAACTTATGGCCGTAAGTATACATGGGGTGATTTTTTTCCAAACCCTAACCCCAATGCACAGTAACCCATAACTCTATGTATAAACGTGCGCAAAATCTAAAAATAGGTTAAAATATAAATAATTAGTATCTATATATATATAACTCTCTTCATGGCTCAAGAGTTTGGACACCAAGTAATGGAAAGATCACTCTTTATTTCTGCAAGTCAGACTGACTAGAATTACCACACATAATTTTAGAGGCGAAAAAAAAAATGGGGAGGGGGGGGGGGAGAAAAAGAATTATTCACCTGTCACTAAATAGCAGGGCCGGACTTAACCATTGTGACCA
This sequence comes from Biomphalaria glabrata, assembly GCF_947242115.1. Taxonomy (NCBI): domain Eukaryota; kingdom Metazoa; phylum Mollusca; class Gastropoda; family Planorbidae; genus Biomphalaria; species Biomphalaria glabrata. Next base: position 2,549,369 of record NC_074719.1, read on the forward strand.
AGAAGTCATGGAAAGAGAACAAGTAATCTACTCTGAATTCACCCGTCACTAAATAGCAGGGCCAACTTAACCATTGCGGGGCCCAATGCGAAACAGATTTCGTGGGGTCAAGTTTGTGTAGGGATATGGATAATAAGTGAAAATTAAGAGTTTGTATTAGAAAATAAATTTGTCTTTGCATTTTATTCATTCTTTACTACGTAGAGAATTACTTTACGAGTGTAGCGAAGTCATACAGTACATCATAAGATTTCTGTTTCCTACATAGATCACGCTCAATAGCAAAAATTACCAAATGTTTCAATCTATCTTTGAGAATTGTTGACCTCAAGTAATTGTTCATTAGTTTGAGGCGCGAGAAGCTTCTTTCACCAGATTCCTCAATTATGTAACAATGCCGTTTTTTTATCGCATGTAGGATTGGCGTTTTTCATATTGAATGACATCCAAAAAGACAATTTTTGTCTATGTATTTCAGGATATTTGTATGAGTTTTCAAAAGATTTTAATAATTTCTGGAGATCTCCAGGAGCTCCTGGTAAATCAACAGGAAGCCGCGGGAACTCTGTTACAAGTTAAAAAATAATGATTAATTAATGTAATAATTTATACACCTAGAATAAACGTGAGTCCTATGAAAGTAAGGGGAAACTGCGGTCGCATAGGTTGCAGTGGCCTAAGATCCGCCCTGCAAAATAGCGGCGTATGCTATTACGCCGCCGGTCGACTAGTATATTGTAATAACTTAAGTGAGGCAACTCAACGAGGCACATATATCTTTATTTACACGACATCACAAGTTCGTAAAACATCATCTTTCTTAGGCACAGTCTTTTCACTTCAGCTCTCAACTTGGGCGGAAATCGTTCTCCTCTCTTCCTAATGTTGACATCCTTTTTAGTCTAGTTTATCACAGTGCGCACTTTCTAGCTTAGATGTCGGTGCGCATGGCGGAGTTATAACAATATTATGAACTGTATTTACACTAGAAAAGAATTCATATATAAATTGTGTGATTTCTCTACAAAAATTTTTCCACACCTTCTCTCAGAGGTTGGGGTGGTGTCAATTGAGTGGGAGCAAATCAGACGTCAACTGTAAGATTGAAATTGGTGAATTATTTAGTACTAGTCGACCGGCTGTGTTTAGGTCAAATCATATTTACAGTTACATAATTAAATGTTATATCTTTTTTAATAATTAATTATTATTATTATTATTATAGCTTTTAAATAGCGCTACTTTCATGCTTATAGCATGCTCAGAGCACTTTGGTCCAATCTTATTTGTGGACCGGTGGGGGGTATCTAGGAGTCAGGTGTCGAACCTCAAGCCCCCTTCTAGGTAGCCAAGTTCAAGCACACTTAGCCTCTCGACCACGCTTCCCTTTAAAGGAAGATAATAGAAATAAGCTTTAAAATTATTTTGAGGAATAAAATAAAAGAGCAAGAAAGAAAACAATATAGATTACCTATATCAATATACATAGAATGAATTTCATTATTATTCGCAGAACACTTTTTTTTTTATTTCAGATATCAGTTAACAGTACAAGTGTGATTGGAATGTCTTTCTATAGATAAATGGAAGCTTATTCTGAAATGCCCATCAGCCTATGATTAAACCACAAGCGGATCCACAATTTTTTAGAGAGGGGGGTGTTGTGAACTGATTATTTGATTGTCGCCCCTTAGTGTTTGTTTACATTTGTTAGCCTGTGTACTGACCATATTTCGTGTTGTGATTACTATCTGTGTAGTTATTTGACATTCAGTAAAATAAAGCTTTGAATGTAACATGGTTTATTATTAAGTACAATGGGGTGGGGGTGGGGGGGTTCCCAAACCTTTACCCCCAGTAAACCCTAACCCTATGAATACATGCACATATATATATATATATATATATATATATATATATATATATATATATATATATATATATATATATATATATATATATATATATATATATATATATATATATATACATACATACATATGATGGGTCAAAAAAAGAAAATGGAAAAGATCTACTATAACTTCCTGTCTTTCTTTAAATTCGACTTATCATTAATTTTTAGTTTGAAAGCTAACAAAGTCTAGTAGACCAATACGTTATTGCAAGTGAAAAAATGTCTATTACCAAGTTGGCAATCAGTTAGACTGGCATTTTCCGACAGGCTTTTTTTTTCTTTGATTTTGTCAGCATGGTGGCGATCTTGCAAGCAAGATGAAAGCTGTGTGGCTCTAGCTCTAGTTAATTTAGCTGAAACCATAAATTTTAATATTTAAATGGGGTATCAAAAAGCTCTAACTATATTAGTTTCTGCAGCCATATGAAAAACGTGGTGTAGAACAAGGCATAAAAAGGGAGTGGAGACGAAGTAGGTCCAGTAATGTACAGTCACTACTGTGACAATAGATGCCTGTAGAATGGACAGTGTCCACATTGTTTTGCCTTTTGTTAGATGCTATCTAGCCCTAGGGGGAAAAGGTCATGTGGATATCGGCGTGGCCGGTGTGACCTCAACAACTACATTAATATAGAATTAAAATCTGAGTTTACTGATGCCAAAATATAGAGACTGTTTGGAATAAATTTGGTGGACCCTATTCCCAACCAGCTGGGAATAGGCTTCAACCCTATTCCCAACCGGATGGGTCAATTAAGGTCAAAATCCTATTCACAGTCAACTGGGTCAAATTAGGTCAAATCCTATTTACAGTTACATAATAATAATTAAATGTTTTATCTTTTTTAATACCGGTAATTAATTTAAACGAAGATAACAGACAATAGCTCTAAAATTATTTTGAGGAATAAAATAAAATTGGTTTGATATTGTTAAATCTTTACAATTTATTAAACTTCTATGATTTTTTCCTAAAGGAATAATATATACTTTATTGGCTATTTTATTATAGAATTTCTATGTAATATTTTTGTTAAATCATTGAGCTTTTTTTCTTTTCTTTTAAAAGTCTGTGAGGAGAAATGTAACCATATGTGTAAACACATAGTAAAAGGCTATGTGTTGTTACGAATCTCACTATCCAGGCTCTCTGCAAACTGCACCATACACCACCAACTTAAAGAACTTGACAAGTCAGGGCTCCAAAATAATGTAAAGGTTTAATGTCCATAAATAACAGCCAATACTGTACAATTGGCAGCACGTAGAACAGTACAAATAGCTCTGCGATAACAAATATCTCTCCGATAACACCGTTCCGCCGTATCAAGTCTTGCACTGGCCTCTCCGTCTCGTTCCGGGCTTGCACTGGGTTCAACAGTTTGGGACTGACTTCACACACTTGGGCTCGTGTCGGACTCGATCACAGACCAAGATCAAGACGTCGTTCGTCTCAACTGTACTTGACAGTACTCCGCACTGAACCGTCGTAATGCTCCGTACAGAACCACACCGTTGAACTGTGCTGTAGTTGACCATGTTCTGAACTCCTGTCGTGAACCCGCTCTCTGAACCGTCTTGACTGCGTCGCCTCCGCTCTTTATATAGGGTCCCTACTAGCCTTCTCGAACCGGACAGAACGCCGCTCGACGTTTCTAGGTGGTCAACTCTTGTGATGCTCCTGAGCTCTTGTTCACGACGGCGATCCTTCCCGAACTGTCCTGTTGACACTCGACTCGACTGACAGTCGTAACTCGTCACGGTTGACCGCTCGTCTAGCGCTGGCCTGGGGCGATTTGCGTCGTCTGACTACAAACACACCACTACCCCTCTCTGTGCCACCACCAAGTTTATAACAGTATGTTGGAAAGCTGAGAGTTTTTTTTCATTTATGTTGGTTCTATTTAATATCAAAGTTTATTCTTCTCACTAAGGTGAAATAGGGGAGGCAAGTGAATAGGATATATTCTACACAGGATGTTATAATATCTAAGTTGTGGCAGAAGTAGTGAAAATCTTTGAGAGATTGTACAGCAATAAGAATCAATGAATTATGATGACTATCCAACCAATCTTAGCACCATTTCAATAAATAAATATTCTCTCATAAAGTGCCATAGTCATGTTTACACTAGCCTTTTATATAGCAACCCTTCCAGTCAACACACACTGATTGGCAGGAAGTCTATACACAGTTAACTGGGGATAGACCAGAAGTCAACTGACTGGGAATAGGGTTTTGATCCTACTTGATCCATCCAACTGGGAATAGGGTTGAAGCCGGTAGAAGCTGGTTGGGAATAGATACTTTGATAAATTTTGGTGTTTGTAATCAAATAAATGGTGAAAAAATTGGATTAAATGAATACATATGGCCTCTTTTTCCTTAAATATAATAACAAACATAGATATAGGTTAGGGGTACAAATACAAGTAGTTATCCTTATTCTTAAACTAAAGTGTCTTAATTTATGAAGGGTTTAATACTCCATTGACCTATAAGAGATTATCAAATAATGTGCTGTCAAAGAAAAACTTTAAATTTTTGGCATATGCTAGATTCTATATGTTTGCATAGCATAAACTTAAAATTACTCTTAACTCTAGTGATTATTCTAGTCATTAGTCATTCTAGATTACTAGAATCTCTAGTCACCCTCATAGACAAGGCAAGGCTAGACAGACTAGAGATTATCTATTATAGATAGTCAAAAAACCAGGAAGTGCGGAAGTAAAAAATGACCGATAATTGTGAGATTGCGTTTTTGACTTTTTTTTTTTTACATAGGCCGCACTTGGAAATTTGTTACACTTTGAATGAAATGCGAGAAGTTTTAAAATTGTGTTATCGATTACTTTAGACAATGGCCTAACTAATGCTTAATTACGATTTTTTTTAAAAGTTATTTATCATTTTAAAATTTATTATCAAAAATACTCCTTTTTTGTTATTTAGCAATACAGGGTCCAGGAAAATGCCCCATGATCCATATTTTTTCTACGCTAGATATCATGCCTGGCCATAATTCTACCAAGTTTTATCGCGATATATCAAGCGCATCACTCAAAAACTTTAAAATACGGTAAGCATTGTGGGCTATGGAATTTACAGGTTTTGATAACAAAAATTTCATCCTCGACATAAAACCACTTCAGGCCATGTAAGACCTAATATTCTGGATATATTCAAATAGTTTTTGTGTATTAATACTGAACGCATTAATTTTAAAGCGCATTTGAAAAAAAATTGTTTCAGACGATTTTGATCCCATTTTTAAAATATCTTGTTATTTTCTGCCATCACAACGCCGCCATTTTGTTCACACCCCTCTGACATTTCTTGTAGCTCTAGAAACGATAATTTTTTAATTTCATCAATATTTACATTCTAAACAAGTGAAGTTCATAAATATAAATGAAATCAGATTTGTGAGCTAGAAATTTACTACGAATACTAGATCTACTATTAAATTTCTTATCGCCCCACAAAACTCAATTCCAACTTTTTAACTTGGGAGAGTGTCTCGCTGGCTGAGCCAGCAACAAGCTCTCTCATCACTTTTTCCATGTCAACCAATGTTAGGTCAAAACAGCACAAAAAAAAAATCATAACTTTCATACTGTTAAACATACAGACTACAGTCATAATTTATACACCATTATTATTATTATAGCTTTTATATAGCGCTACTTTCATGCTTATAGCATGCTCAGAGCACTTTGGTCCAATCTCATTTGTGGACCAGTGGGGGGGAGGGGGTATCTAGGAGTTGGTTTTCTGTGCTGCCTTTAGACGCTCAGTAAACGCAACTCTGCCCGAGTCGGGTGTCGAACCTCGAGCCCCCTTCTAGGTAGCCTTAGAAAGTTCTTTTAAAGTATTTTTAATGATGTACTAATGAAAAATTGTTTTTTTTTTCAAAGATAATTTTTTTTTACCTCCCTATATCTATTATAATTATTAGATAATTAGATCTCTACTGATTCTACTATCTAGAAAATGTCTAGATCTAAATCTAAGATATAGAGTAAAGTGCGAAGTTCGAGCAGCCCCGATTTGTCAAGAGGTTCGAACAGTTCACTTTTTATTGCTAAAAGTTTTTTATTTGAATGTTTACCAAATTACTACTATATTGCTACTGTGCATGCACCTTTTTTCTTCACTTCCCACACATACTATTTCCTTTTCCTTGTAAAGGCTAAGTTCATGGTGAGGTCAAACTCAGGAGGTGTGGAAATTCTTTTTTACTACCCAGTAGTGAAGGAAATGGATAATGGGCTATTTTTAAGTCTGATGGCTCAACAGCTTAAAGAGACTATTTGAAGTTTTAGAGGGCGGGAAATGGTGCAATGGATGGTGTTCTTGCGCTGGAGTAAAAAGAAAATGACTTTATAGTGAAAATTAAATATTATAACATGTTTTTAGATATATTTACTTTGGTCTGTTCGAACCTTCCATCAACTCATTCGAGCTTACTAACTGGGGAAAAATCTGCTCGAGGAAAAGTACGCTTGGCGATACCTACCCTACACCTCTTTGACCTCATATTTAATTTTAACTAAGCCTAGTGATACAATAAATCTGATCTAATTTTATAGAAAAAAGACGAGGAATTCAGAGATACCATCAATTTTTTTCATAGGTCAGACTGTTACGGTGCTATAAAATTCCAAACTTGAAAATTGCTGACAGTGGGCTTAATACTTTCGAACTTCGCACTTTACTGTAGATTAGGGGTGCACCGGATAGTACTTTTTGATATCCGGCCGGAGCCGGATATGACTGGATAGTAAAATTTGATATTCAGCCGGGGCCGGATACCTAAGTGTCTTGTAAATAGCTTGTATTGCTGAGCATTTTACGAAACTGTTAAATAACATACCTATATTTGTTGGTATTATTTTTTTCCTTTGATATATCTTATTGTTTTAAACTCTGTTACTGATTGATTTATTAAAGATTAACAGTATTTATAAACAAAAATTAATTTGTGTAGCATGAGCATGTCTGTGTGTATGTACGAGGCCACCAACTATAAAGGCTGTGTGTTGGAGGGTCAATGTAAAATATGTTAGTATATATTTAACTAGTTACTAATGTAAATCTCTCATCTGGCTTGTATGGTGGTTGGATGTATGTGTTCAAGAATTTCTGACCAACAACTGGTCATCAGATTTGTAATTTTAAGTCCAAAGACTGCTTCTGGTTCTGGCTTTAAGGGCTTAATACTGATAGCTGTTAGTTAATTGTTGGAATCTGAAGCGTAGTAGGTTATATATTTATTAATCCATTTGCGGCAAACGATATTTTATTAACAGCAGGAACATCTATTATACAGACAAGGAAAATAGCTCAACGAAATCTCAACGTCGTTCTTGAGGAAGGGAGGAGAAACTATTGCACCAAGCTAGAAGACTCAATTAAGACAAGTGACATGAGACAGGCATGGGGCATCATGAACAAAATGGCAGGAGCACAAGTCAAAATTAAAAATAATCTTGCTACAAGAGACGAAAAAACATTAGCCAACGAGTTAAATGATTTCTATTGTCGCTTCGACAAGAAAGATTTTAATTATCTAAGACTCAAAGCCCTTGAGGATGTCAATATTAACAACTGCTTAGAATTAGCGATTACTAAAGAGCAAGTTTGTAACATTTTCAAAAACGTCAACCCAATGAAAGCTGGTTGGCCTGATGGAATAAAAGGGCGAATCTTAAAAGAATGTGCTGAACAACTAGCTGAACCTTTCCAAGATATTTTTTATACCTCATTACTAAACCATGAGATACCACCTGTGTGGAAGTCATCTATAATTGTACTTGTGCCAAAGGTTTCCAAACCAAAAGAAATGAATGACTATAGACCTGTTTCACTTACTTCCATTGTGTCTAAATGTTTAGAAAAATTGGTTAAAATGTTTCTTCTGAATGATCTTTGTAATAAGTTAGACATAATACTATGGGCTAATGAATTTTTTATCCAGAGATCTCAGAGGGTTAGGGTAAACAATGTTATTTCAAATGAACGCATAGTTAACACAGGGGCGCCACAGGGGGCTGTGACATCGCCATTGTGGTTCATTTTGTACATCAATGATTTTCAATCCGATAGTCCTTTTTGCTCCTTCACAAAATTCGCTGATGATGCGGCTCTTCTTGCCATGCTCTCAGAGAGCTCAGACGTAAATGAGTATTTCAAAGAAATAGAACACATAGAAAAATACTGTAAAGATAATTTTTTATTATTAAATGTAAAAAACCCCAAAGAAATGATAATCGATTTTCGTAGGGAAAAGAAGGAAAATGATATTGTTTCTGTAGCTGGAGAGACTATTGAAATAGTGTAAACCTTTAAATACCTTGGTACTATCCTAGACAATAAACTAAATTTTACTGCAAATACTGATTACATCAGCAAAAAAGGGCAGCAAAGATTACGATTACTAAGAAAACTGTCCTCGTTTAATGTTATCGAAAAGGCCTTGGTTATGTTTTATCACGCTCATATCTGCAATATTTTAAGTTTCAATATCACTGCCTGGTATGGCAATCTGATCATTAAAAATAAAAATAAACTTTATAGAATCCTTAATGCTGCTGGTAAAATCATTGGCAAAAAACAAACCCCATTTGAGTAGTTGTTTGATACAAACATCTATAAAAAAGCTAACAAGATCCTCGAAATAAAGAATCACCCTTTGTGTCAGGATTTTGTGATTTCACCATCACAAAAGAGATACAAGACACCGAATAGCAAAGACAAACAGACACAAACACTCTTTTGTTCCCCTGGCAATCAAATCATTAAATAAGAACAATCTGGTATAAACTTTGTCACATGTAAATTATGAGTGAGTCTGGTGTGAATGTACACTTTGGTTTCTTATAGTTATAATGTTTTTTGTTTGGTGTAATGCACAAATTGTAAGACAAATTTCCATATGGACAATAAAGATGATTATTATTATTATATTATTATACCTACTCATAGCCTGAGCCTTAAATGTTGCGAAGCATAGATTTAATTGTAGTCTGTAGGCCTATTATTGATATCTATGTTTAGATCAACTGTTATATAGATCTAAGAGAATTAGGAAAACCAACTATAGACAAAAAAAAATCACCCACACCCTCCTTACCAAAAAAAAAAACATAAATAGACTGATTGTAACAACCTGGTCAGATAGATGTAGTGAGCCTAGACATGTGGTCCTAGTGTAGTGTGTATAGATGATTGTGTTGACCTACACGCATTTTTTTTTCCTTGGGCATACGCAATAGTGTTTAGTGTGCAGGCAAAAAAAGATAACACATTGGCATGGTCAGTCAAGCATATAGATAAATTATATCTGTACCTTAGTTACAGAGGTCAAGTGTTTCTTAACATTCCAGCATAATTTTTTTTTGTTTGCTAGATCTAATTGTGGTGCTTTAGATCAATTTATTTTCTGCAATGTTAAATTTTACTGTAAGGTTTTCCTTTATATGTTAAGTCAATAGAATTAAACAATGAAATTAGTTTTCTTTCTAAAAGTTTTAATACAAGAGGAAAAAATAGACACTGTCAGGGAGAGATAAAGGGTGAATTTTTTTTTGTTGATCCTTTTTATAATTTATTGTCTTATGTAAATTGAACGTTACTTGTTAACTTAACCTTTATAAGTTAATTTACGCTTATTCAGTAATATTTCTTATTTGTGATTACCATGGACGAGTTTAAACCTAGGTCAATTGAGGTATTAATAGAACAGGCCCACATGTTTGGAATTAAGGGTTGAACTACGAGAGTTTGTTTTAAACCAACAAAAACTAGATCTAGAAAGATTAAAAGATTTAAACCGATAAAAACTAGATCTAGAAAGATTAAATTTAGAATTAGAAAGAAACGCAATAGAAGTGGTAAAGTTGGAAATAGAACTGGACGAGTTTAAACCTAGGTCAATTGAGGTATTAATAGAACAGGCCCACATGTTTGGAATTGAGGGTGATGAATTACGAGAGTTTGTTTTAAACCAACAAAAACTAGATCTAGAAAGATTTAAACCGACAAAAACTAGATCTAGAAAGATCAAAATTAGAATTAGAAAGAAAGGCAATAGAAGTGGTAAAGTTGAAAATGGAACTGGAAGTAAAACTGTCATTACAGGGAGATGTGAACTATAAAATAGAAATTGAAAATGACATATTAACTAATGAGGAACAAAATAACTGTCTGGATATTGATAATAATATAAGTGGGATAGAAGATAATGAAGAAATTGAGAATGTCTTATCAAGTAAGGAACTAAATGATTGTAATTATACTGTTAATGATATTAATGAGATAGAAATTGGAGGAGTAATAGAAAATATCTTAACTACTGAGGAACTTAATGATATTAATGAGATAGAAATTGGAGAAGTAATAGAAAATGTCTTAACTACTGAGGAACTTATTGATAAGGAACTTATTGATTTTCAGTTTATTGACAATAATATTATTCATGTTCTGAGACCATTTCACAGAGTACACAAACCATTAAAGAGATTAAACCTAACAAAAGGAGTTTATCAAGTTGTTGGTACTGGTAAAGTAAAACCAGACCCCAATAGGCTACAAATGTTTTTGTACCTAAAAATCCCCAGAAGACGAAAAAAAAAAGTCTTAAAGAAGTTTGTCAAGTTGTTGTTGGGGGTAAAATTAAACCAGACCCCAATAGGCTACAAATGTTTTTGTACCTAAAATTTCCAAGAAAAAGAAAGAAATCTTGACGTAGTGTTTCCCCTCTCCCAGTTGCTGAGAAGGGGGATGTCCACGAGGGTCGCCTGAATTCCCGAGTGCGACTTGACAATAGAGAAAATTCAGCATTGTCTGTCTTCATGTATTTTAATTATTTTTTTGTACCAAATCTTAATAGTTATTGTGTTTATCTAAACAGTACATCCGAAATAGCTTGTTGCACCAAGTAGATGGCTTCCTTCTGGTAAAGTGCAGAGAGCTGACATATAGAGAGCAGCATTACTTCATTAGTAGCGTGAGTGTCCAACGCCTAGACAGATACCTCTGATACCCAGGAGGATGCACAATTCAGTTTGACCACAGACCATTGTCTACTAGCAGATACACTGTCAAGACTTAGCATATTTGTATTAGTTATATCAGAATTCATTTTTTTCCCCAATACAATGTGAAACGTGCCTTTAACTATTAGAGATGATATCTTGTCGTATATTATTGCTATACATAGGAGTTGATCTTTTCTTGTATTTTTGCTGTTTTACATATTAAATATTAACGTGGGAAGGACTATGCCTGCCGACTTCAAATTGTAATTTAACTCTCCATGCCACTTTTTTTTTTTCTCATTTATTCTTTTCTCATTTATTCTTTTCTCTCTTTCCCTTTGTTGTAAATAGCTGGACATATTTCTTTTGTAAGGTTAATAAGGACTATTTCACTTTAATGTACATTATATACATTTGTTTGTAGATATATATGTTTATATATATGTATATAAGTATGTGTATGACACAGTGTGTGTATGTATGTATATTTATGTATATATTTGAATGACTGTTATCTAATAACAGTCATATCGTGAGAGGGGGGATGTCAGGGAGAGGTATGGCGAGAATGAATGTTAGTTTGATATGATTGTTATATCCCCTTGTTATGAATGTGAAGTGTTGCACGTGTTGTGGACTGAGTAATTAAGTCTTCGTTGAATGTGCGAGAGAATGTGTTAAGTCAGTAAGGTCTTGCTCCCGGTCCAGGAAGGTTGGACGTTTACTTCCTGGACTGGTATTTATGTATTTAAGTTGATGGACTGGTGTTTTGTGTATTACTATTTCATAAGAGTGATATAATTGTGTGCGTTATCAAGTATTAAAGTATTATCGATATTCATGAATATAAGGAGTTAGAGTTGATGTATATTAAGTGTTCGTATTTGAGTTAAGCAAGTATTAACAAGTGAAATTGAGTATTCATACCCCTAGCGAGCCTAGTCAACAAGAACAAGAGACAAGCAGAGAGAGCATAGCAGCAGCGTATATATATAAAGTCGAACCCTGACAACACACGCACATATTTGTTTTATTTTATTGTGCAACGAACGTGTGTTCAGCGCCCTAAATGACATTTCTCTCCAAGGAAACAAACTTAGTCTCATAATCTAGTGACTGTCAAAATTTCTCAACAATTTGCGTTAATCCAATCTGGCTTAAGAATGGTCAATGTCTATCAATACATTGTCATGGATTAAACAAATAAGAAGTTGGGGGTGTTGAGTCTCTTGAGCCCTCCCTTTAAAGTTAAAGATACCCCTGGTCAGTGTCTGTTTGGCTTGTAGTCCAGCCTCCTAATTGAGACATAAAGTAAACAAACTTATTGTCCAGGAAAATAGTATAAAAGGTGTGGCTTGTGGTCCAGACCCTTGATTGACAACAAAAAAAAACAAACTCATACCAGATTAATCTTATAGAGATTTGGCTTGTAGTCCCGCCCCTAAAAAATTCTTCTCCAAGTAAACAAACTCAGTTCCCTCATAAGAGATGTGACCTCTAGAAAGTGTCAACACGTTGACATCTAATGTGGTCAGCTGCCTATCTGTGAACTCAATGTTATGGACTAAACAAACAAAAGGAGGTGGGGGTTGCTCATCTCTACTTCTGGAGATATACCTCCACATCTAGACTTGTCTAGAAAGATTATCAGCATGACGTAGTTAAGGAATATTACATGTTTACTAGACCACTCAAAGGTCAAGACAAGCTTTTGAAATGTGCCAGACATCGCTGCTATGTATGTAATGCAAATTTATTATGTAAAGTGTTATTTCTATTTAGATTAACACGCCTTGTCTTTGTACAAAAAATATTTGGTGCATAGTCATAGTTTATAGTTCAACTTTTTGACTATTGGTTTATTTTTTATTAACATTGAGATTTAGTTAAAACTTCTTGTTGGACATCGTTTATCAGCGTAGACTACCTTTATATTGTTTGCCTTTCGCCTGTGTTGTTTCGATATTTAAGTGTTACCTCCGTTTGGCATATCTGGAAAAGACTTAGCGCGGAGGCGCATAACAATATTGTAATAACTTAAGTGAGGCAACTCAACGAGGACATTGACGTTTATTTACACGGAGACATGACAAACACAAAGGACATCTGCCTTGAGCACAGCATCTCCATATTGGCTCTAGACTTGGGCGGAAATCGTTAGTCCTCATGTCAACATCCGACTTGTTTAGTCACAGATAGTGCGCACCTTCTTTCTGTACTATCTTGGATGGCGGTGATCATGGCAAAGTCATAACAATATTAATAGAAATACATGTGTAGCTTTTACTATCCTTATCTTATCTTATATAATACAGACGTTACTTCAAAAAGAAGATGATTACGTCCTACACGTCATGCATTTAGTCATGCATATTAACCAATGACTTAAATTCTGCCAAGTCACTGGTTTTCCTGGCTAGCTCAGGCAACCCATTCCATGCTCTAATAGCACTAGGGAAGAAGGAGTATTTGTACAAATTTGTCCTAGCATATGGGACGAGGAATGTGCCTTTATCTTTGTGTCTTTCAGAGTATTTTATTAAATTTTGTTTTTGTATTTGAAGATTATGGTTCAGTATTTTATGTATGATTGCTACTTTACTTTTGAGCCTTCTGTCCTGAAGGCTTTCTAAATTTAGTGATTTTACTAAAGGTGTTACTCTAGTCAAATGTGAATATTCGTTTGTTATGAATCTCACTGCTCTATTTTGTGTCTGTTCCAGTTTCTTAATGTTTTCTTGAGTTGAGGGGTCCCAAACGGAGGATGCATATTCTATTATTGGCCTAACCAAGGTTAAATAACATTTTAGTTTTATGTTCTTATTTGATTTATAGAAATTTCTTTTAATAAATCCTAATGCTTTGTTTGATTTTTTTGTAGTTTCATCAATATGTGGATTCCATGATAGTTTTTCATTTATTATAACACCTAGGTATTTTGCGTTTTTAGTCTGTGTTACTGGTTTGCCATGAATAAGATAAGTGGAATTAATTTGTTTTAGTTTTTTTGTTACTCCAATTTGATTCCCATTTCTGTAATTCATCTAATTCTCTTTGTAAAATATCTGTGTCTTGTGTTGTTTTTATTGTTCTATATATTAAGTCATTGGTTAATATGCATGACTAAATGCATGACGCGTAGGACGTAATCATCTTCTTTTTTGAAGTAACATCTGTATTATATAAGATAAGATAAGATGCAATCGTCTGCAAATAATCTGACTTTTGTTCCTGAACTAATGCAATTTGGTAAATCATTTATGTAAATTGAAAATAGTAGTGGACCCAAGACTGTTCCTTGAGGTACACCTGAGTTTACTGTTATCGGTGTTGATTTAGAACCATTTATTATTACAGTTTGTTCTCTCCCTATCAGAAAGTCTTTAATCCACTGATGCAGTGGACCATTAATGCCGAGATATTTTAACTTTTTAAGCAAACTATGGTGGTGAACTTTGTCAAAAGCCTTAGAAAAATCTAGTAAGATAGCATCTATTTGTTCACTATTATCTAAACCTTTTGAAAAATCATCAATTAGTCCTATTAGTTGTGTTTCACATGATCTATATTTCCTAAAGCCATGTTGGTATGGTGTGAGGACATTATGTTTGTCTAAGTGGTTTATGATGTTGCTACATATTATGTGTTCTAGGATTTTACATGTGATGCTGGTAAGTGATACTGGTCTGTAGTTTCCTGGGTCAGGTTTACTATCCAATAGTGATATCCGACCGGAGCACGATAGTGAAAAAGTGCCGAATATTCGGCAGAAGCCGGAGCCAGAGCGACTATCCGGTGCACCCCTACTGTAGATAGATCTAGATCTTTGTTAATGTTTTAATTTATTGCAGCACTTGCTGACTTACCTTTCATGTTGTTTAAATTAGATCTAGATCTGTCCATCTTCTAGTCTAGTTATTCTTCATATGAAATATGAGTTACATATGATAATATTATATTATTATAATGATATACTCTATCTACTGACAATCTAGTCCTAGAGTCTATCTATAGAGTATTAGTATTATTATTAGAGACTAGACTAGTCTAAGTACTCTAAACTAAGTCTATTCTATATTATCTATATCTAGCTTCTAGATCTAGAACCTAGTATATAGAATAATATAGAGTCTAGATCTAGTATCATCTAGATCTAGAGTCTAGTACTAATACTATTACTAAGTACTAGAGTAGGACTTACTAGAGTCTTCAGTCTACTACTGACTAGTCAGTGTCAGTCTAAGTCTAGTCTCACAGACTCACTTGTCACTAGTATTATTTATTTATAGATTTAGATTCTATGACTTAGTGTCTTATGTATATAATTATCATATAGATCTAGAGTAGATTTCTACTTGATAGTTAGAGATTTAGAATTTATAGATCTAGAACTTGTCTTTGTGTAGAGTGACTCTTCCTTAATTCCCCCACGTTTCACTCAGAAAACTAGATCTCTAAATCTAGACTAGATAGACTCTATACATTTTTTTACATGGGTACATACAGCATAGCCAGATTTTCGTCTATTTCTTTTTCCCTAAAAATATCATTAGTCTACTCTGACAAGAAAAGTCCTGATTTTATTTTTTTTTAATTCTGTTTTTAATATTTTCTTGTAAATTCTATCATTTTAATATATTTTCAAGAAAAACAAAGTTACGAAGTTATAATTTTATAAAATATTTTATCATCTTTAATAACTTATTTGGCAAAAAAATTCCAAGACCGTGACCAAATTATCGTGGACTAAAACAGTGATTCTCAGCCTGTAAAAAGAGACCACCCTTGGGCGTCAAATGACCATTTACCATGCGCATAGGTAGGGTGACAAGACGTCCCGACTTAGGTATGACTCCCGCTTTTTGACAGTTTGTCACGCTTTTCATAAAATGTCCCGCCTTGGTAAAAAATAATAATCTTGACAACATTAGACTATTTTTAAAATCTTTTCTGATCTAGTAAGCCATCATTAAGGTACCTACTTCTCCAACATTTAAATACTTAATAGATAAGATAGATCGATTCACAGCCGGTAAAGATACTTTTTGTCTATCTTACAGTTTTCCATTATAAGTTCTCAACCAAATGTGAAGCAATCGTTACTAAAGGTTTGATCATAAAATACTCAGAAAGACACAAAGATAAAAGCACATTCCTCGTCCCATATGCTAGGACAAATGTGTACAAATTCTCCTTCTTCCATAGTGCTATTAGAGCATGGAATAGGTTGCCTGAGCTAGCCAGGAAAACCAGTGACTTGGCAGAATTTAGGTAATTGGTTAATATGCATGACTGAATGCATTACGCGTAGGACGTAATCATCTTTCTTTTTTGAAGTAACGTCTGTATTATATAAGATAAGATATAATTAACAAAGGAAAGAGGCATGTTTGTGATCAGGGCCGCCGCGAGGGTTGTGGCCGCCTGCGTGCAAAATTTAAAAAATTCCGCCCCCCCCCCCCCACTTTTTTTTTAGAATTTTTTTTTTTTTTTATTAAGACTGAGATGGACACTTTACCTAAAGCGCTCTTTGATTTAAATCTAGTTTTGTACCATTCCTTTTTCTTTTCATATTCGCATCGTTGTGGTATCCACGTTTCCTCTTAGGTGTTTTATTTTCAATTTTAACTTTGCATTTTTTTTTTAAAGAATGTAATGAAAAAGAAAAGAAACTTAGTGTTAATTATAACACACTTTTTAGGTTTTATTTTTCATTTATATTTTTAACACTATGTATTGAATCCAAATTTAGGTAACGAAATTTCACTAAAATGAGTCAGTTTCACAGACCTATATATAATAGGCCCATGGTCAGTTTTTTTTTTTTCCGAAATAGTGTTACCTACATAAATTATAAGCGTTGTAAAAGTTTCTTCATGGAGATAGAATCGAAGATGCGACAGGTTTTCGCTCTCAAGTCGACAAGGGGTTTGATTTCGGGTGGGACTCGGCGCTAAGCGTCTTATGGCCTTCTTCTCTTAGAAAGAAGAGAGAATTTTTAAAAGGCTAATATTGATGAACGCAATATTCATCCTAATAAAAAAAAGTCCAGTGCCATATTAATAATAAAGAGGCAGCCCTGGCCAATAGTATTATGCGAGCGACATTCTAGGTAGGAATACATGTTGCGCACGTATGCCTGTAACGGGCGTGAGCTTTTTAATAAATATTCTTCGTGGTAAGACGTCTTTGTCGCCGACATCATTTGTCACACAAAAGTCGTCCCTATTATAAAGTGCAATAGGCGGATGAAATTCGACTATTCTGAGACAAAAAAAAAAAAAATCCAGAAGAATCGCACTAGCGGAGACGTTTTAAAATGTTTTCTTGAAAACGTTTTGACCCATATTGTAACGTTGCACAAGCTCTTCGCAAAAAGCGGTCTACATTTAAAACGATCTTATTAGAAAATAAAACGCCGTCTCCTACTTAAGAGATTTTAATTTCTGAACATGTAATTTTACTAATACTCAAATAAATTACGTTGAAAATAAAACATTTTTTCGCCGCCCCTTTCCTTGTTGTTAGTTGGTCGTTGACTTTTCGCTACAAACAGCTAGTACAACTGAACCAATGAAGGCGTTTTATATTTTTACTAAATAAGCTTTAAATAACTTGAACAAACTTCTATGTGAACAAAAAATCAATATATCTGTTATTACAATTTTCACAGATTTAATTTGAGATAGAGATATTAATGATATTTAAACCAAATCTAGCTCACCACAAAATAACGTCTATACTTTTCCTTCTCCTAGGTGGGTAGCCAGCCATGGCTAACGAGCCCTCCTGCCCGAAGCTTACTGGTTAAGGCGCCAGTTACTCGCCTTTGCCCCTTCTACTGTTAGTGAGAACAGTAATGGATGTAAGCACTCCACTACCTATAAAATGCTTCCTAATGCCATGCGTCTCAAATAGCCTCTGACAACCAGTCCAACTCCTGGCCTTCACGTGTGGCTCAGATATTGAGTCCGGCCTATTATACTAGCAGTGATTAAACGAAACTAGAAAGCATCAAACTCCTTTTATGAAGTTTTTATGGCGTGGAGTAGCATAGCCGATAACTGAGAGTTTTTTTTGTCAACCATTTCTAAATATTGTCATTAATAAAAAAAAATAGTAATAATAATTTTATCCTCGCAGTGTCAGTTTTTTTTTCCAAAATCAATACTAGTAGTATTGACGAAAAAAAAAAATCTACAGTTTTTTGTCATTTTACACTTTCTCTTGGAAGTGTTACTATTTTAATATTTTATCTTGTAGCACAATGGGCCTCATTCACCAATCGTAAACAAACAACATTTAGCCACGTGTTGCTCTATATCTTCTATATAATTTACGATCTAATGTTTAATTCATGATGGTTGTCACGTGACACTTTTTTCCCGTTGTTTTATCAATAAGATCACGTGACTAAATGTTGTTTGTTTACTATTGGTGAATGAGGTCCATTGAAATTAAAAGTATTTATCCAACGGCGTAGTGCTAAATGACAAGCGGTAACATTGCTTTTTTTTTTTTTTTTGACAACACAGCCCCCTGGACTAAAGCACTTGTCGGTGTGTCTCCATTGCTTGTATTTTAGCTTCCTTCACTTGGGTTTCATCCATAGAAATAAGGCAGACGTGTCAGCACGTGCCGGCACTAGCATTACGAAAATCAAGATTCGAATTGCAAACGTATGAGTGTTTTATGCACGATTTTAGTCTTGTGTCTCCTTGTTCTTCTGTCCCATTTTCCAAATGTTTACCTTTATTTATTTTTCGGCCTTCAACCGTGGTAACCTTTTACGTGGGTGGAGCTCACCGATTCACGAATTAACACAACGCGTTGTCTTACAGCTTTGTGATATCGCAGCACTTACGAATTTATTTCTTGAAAGACCAAGCCTTTTTATTTTTTCGAGTTGGATACCACTTGTTGATTATTGGTAGCTATAATATGTAAGTAAAAAATATATTGATCCTATAAATTAAATAACTATTTTTTTCGACATACTTCTTAAGTGAATATACATTTTAAAAAATTTCTTTAGTCTATCAATTCGCTACTTTGTCTTAACAGGGCCGGCCTTAGGTCAATTTGACCGATTGCTCCAATTGGCGCGAGGCCCCGCAATTTACATTAAGCATATCACTATCAGTTGTGGCTCTTAAATTGTCACAGGCTTTCAAAGATGTAGGACTTAAAAAGGTTAACATATTTAGTGTAGGTCTATCGTACGATTGACGTAACTTTAACCCACAGACACCTATTGCATTTGAGTTGCTTCCTATGCATATTGTATAACATTTGTTGGTATAATTAATTTAATAGTAATAGCTGTTATTGTAAAAAGAAAACGGAGCCTTACAAACATTTATTAAATTGGGCCCCGCAATTCTTAGGTCCGGCCCTGTGTGTTAAATAGAAGTTTAAGCAGTGGTTTAATTCACTAGCAAACCTGGATAATTCAGGCTGGCTCTACTAATCAGCAGACATACGTAACAAGAAGGCTCAATATCGAATCCCTACTCAAGTAGAGTTTTTGCTGAGCGCATAAAGGCAGCCCCACGTATACTGATTTAGAATTATTACAATTTACACATTTTAACTAAACTGACTATTTAAAAAAAGATTTGGTTAAGTAAAAACTATAAATTTGCTCGTAAAATTGTACTTGAATAATAACAAACCATGATACATTCAAAGCTTTATTTCGCTGAATGAAAAACAACTACACACAGATCACAACACGAAATATGGTCGGTACACATGCTAACAAATGTAAAGAAACACTAAGGGGCGACAATCCAAATAAAAAAAACAAATTCACGACCATAGACATAAATAAATATAGACTGGCCAATTAAAGAGTTTTATGAAACGAAAATTTGTGACTTGCAATTTTGTGTACTTTATTATAAAGCATTTATGAGCACTATAAAAGTGCTTTTTTAACTTTGATACACACCTATATATATTGTATATAAGGAGGCAGTGTAGATTTGTTTAATCTCTAAGAATGAAGATCATGCAACTTTTCATAATTCGGAAATCCGAATACAATAGATGTACATGTTTTCAAGTTACATGAAGTTACTTCCTTTTTCCAGTCTATATTTATTTATGTCTATGTTCACGACATTCACCCCACGTTTAAATTTCATACATATAACACAACCACAGATAGTCAAAGCAAAATACAAAGACATTACTCCATTGCTTCTTGTGAAAGCGAGAATAGACAAGGTAGCCACACTTTGTCATCAGTGCATCTATAACAAAGAAATGCCCTTGTACCTTAGCGAACTAATCACTCCATATGTCCCTTAAAAGGCCTGCGCTTAATGGACTCAACGCTTCTAGCGGTGCCACGTTTCTCCCTCAAAAGCTACGGTCTGCGCCTGAAGAGAATTAGGCTTGCACATATGACACATGGGCGTAGCTGGTGTGTGTGTGGGGGGGGGGGTTCAAACCATCAGTAGCCTCAGACCTCAATGTCTGAAAGGAAAACTTTACTTACTGCCCAGTGCAGCCAAGGGGAGGGGTTTAGCTTAAAATGCGAGCTTCTAAAAATTATGAAAGACTCACTAAAAGACCTGTACGAGTCGATGCGTGAAGAAATGAAAATACGAGATGGATGAGATTGTATTGAAAAAGGAAGGCCAAATAGACCAAAGTGATTAAATGGTGTCACAATCGAAAGAAGGAATAGACTCGGTAATAAAAAAGCAGTTACCGGGTCAGGACTGTGGTTGCACAAACATTGGTGATGGAAGCGCTGGGGATTTTAGCACCGTCTGTGACTGTGTTGTGAACGTCTTTCGGGGGTGACTTTCAAGACAAGAAACGTGACGACGATTGCTGCGACGAAATCAACGGGATATTTCGAATCGAAACGAAAGAAGCAAACGAAGAAACAAGAAACGTCTGCTATGTGCCTGAAGCTTTTGTAACACTTTTGTTCCTAATGTATCTGCGACGAGTACCTCAGTGAGCCGGATAGATCAAAGCAACGTTGGATCTGCGTCCAAGCTTGCTGCTGTGGACCTTAAAGACTGTTTATCTGTCAGTACCTTTGACGAGAACTCAAACCATGAAAGCCTGAAGATCGTTTCTGATTCGTTGCCTTGGATGTCGTTCGGTGAAATTGTGAATACGAGCCCCAACAATGGCCGAGACAGAAACAACGAATTTGATATTCCTTGCGTCATAAGAGAGAACTCAAAGCTTGGCAACTGCATCCAGGCGATTGACAAGAAATGTATATGTGGCGCACTGCGGATACAGCGCCCATGTCAAGTAACCCAGCAACAGGGTCTGAACTTTGCAGACATTTGTACTTCTGCCTACATCAGTGAGAGCGGCTTAAACGATGGTGAAATTATTCCAGCGGAATCTGGTGCAGTAGTGGATGAACATTCGCTTATGGAACATTAAAGAGTGCTTCATGGACATACCTTACAGATGAAGCTGTCACGAGACGTCCATGGAAAATGTCCACTGACTTGGCGTCTTAAAACAACGGCCCTAGAAACTACACTGATCGTCACAACCTCCATTTGTGTTAAGTGGCTAGCAACCCTGACCTCCACTTACTCCCCCCTGTGTCAGCAGACTGGCATCAGTGATTATGGCGGGAAACAGTGCAGATGGCTTCGTGGGCAACAGGCACCCTACCATCTCTGGTTCCCACCGATCGACCTCCACCTGAACTGTCAAAGCTCCACTGCACTGTTTCTTTTCGGGACGAAAAGCGCTAAGAAGGGGGCAATGTTATGGTCCTTCCATGCACACCACCATCTAAGCTAGTGCAGAAGGTGCGCACTATTATAGAATAGGTTAAGAAGGATGTCAACATTAGGAAGAAGGATTTCCGCCCAAGTTGACAGCAGAAGTGAAAAGACTGTGCTAAAGAAAGATTTTTTTTGGTGCTTGCAATGTCCTGTGAATAAACATAGTTGCCTCGTTGAGTTGCCTCCCTTGAGTTAAGATGGTCATAACGGAGCTTCTCTATGCCGATGATTGCGCCCTGCTAGCTCACAATGAACATGACCTCCAGAACGCGGTAAACGAATTTGCATACGCTGCCGCCGCTTTCGGTCTATCTATAAACCTCGGGAAAACAGAAGTCATTTTCCAGAAGTTACTCAATGAAACGTACTCAGCCCCAAGGATCACAGTAAACGGACAGCCCCTTAACGTGGAAGACCACTTCATATATCTAGGTAGTATAGTGTCAAATGACGCCTCACTTTCAAGGGAAGCTGATAACCGTCTGGCCAGGGCTAGTAGCGCTTTTGGACGCCTTCAGGCGAGAGTTTGGAAGAACAAATCAATGTTTACCAGGCGGTGGTTCTCTCAACCCTTCTATATGGCTCTGAGACATGGACACTATATAAAAAACAACTAAGACTTCTTGAGCGCTTTCACCAAAGATGCTTGCGTTCCATCATGGACAAACGGTGGCAGGACCGCACTACAAACAGTGATGTCCTTGCGAACGCCGGTATGGACAGTATAGAGGGACTTCTTATGATGCGACATCTACGCTGGGCAGAGAACGTATCCCGTATGGGAGACGAAAGTATGCCAAAGACAGTCTTTTTTGGTGAGATAAAAGGTGGTCGAAGTAACACAGGCGCGCCACGGAAACGCTTCAAAGACCAGCTTAGGCGTCAACTTTCCTTGGCTGACATAGAAGAGGGTTTTTCTAGACTATAGGAGCACTTAATATTTAAAAAAAATTTACTTTGTATAATACTTAGAAGTAACAAACATAGAAGCAGTTTCCGATCTGAAGTGGCTTCCTCATCGGTAATTTTCGTTATTACAAAAATGTTTCCAAGAAAGGTTGGGGGTCAGTATAAACTTTCCTTGAAAATATATTCAATCGAGCTAGGCTCGGTCACCAGGTGCTATTATATAACTTTCCTAACTTCTTTTTACAAATAATAATAATAATAATAATAATGCCACTGACACATTTTTTATTTACAGCATGATGGGAAAATTGAAAAAGTTGCTATTGATGGTAATGATTCTAAACATTCTTGAGAATGTTAAACAAAAGCGAGATAAGTGTGTCGACGAAGCTGAAGACTTTTTAGACGTTGAGGACAACCGCTTTGAAGTGAGAGCCAATGAAAACGAGCAAGCTACGAAGTCTTCAGACGATGCCAACAACACAACCCCAGAGTCAATTACCACAATCTTGTTAGTTATAGGCGGAGCAATTTTCCTGACATATTTGATTAGAGCGGAGTTGGACAGAACGATGAAACGGGCATGGTGCAACAATAGCTCTCACAAAATTTACCAAAAATGCACGTTTGTAACCGAAAACCAAAAGATTATCGAAGAAAGACTAAAACGAATGATGAAAATAGACTACGAGGTCAAAGATGATGATGGGTACATACGATTATTTCCACTAGTACCAAAGGAGTTATACAGAACAACCCTATTTCCAGTAAAAAATGCACAAAAAAACGTAAGTACATAGATTCCTAAGTGGTACGAGTCCACATAGACTCCACCCGAGTCCAAATACAATACACTATTACCAGAAACTATTAATCATCTATCTAAATCTATCTTTCAATCAATAAATAAATCTCTCCTTTATCTATATACATCTATCTAGCATCTATTCATCCACCCATTCATCTAATCATCAGTCTAGTCATCCGTTTATCTTTCCATCCAGCATCTCTCCCCGGACTGCCTATTCATCTAATCATCCATCAGTCATTTTATTCATGTAATCTAGCTTAATCCATCTGTTCATCCAAGTATCCATCCATTCCTAATCCATCTAAACTATTTTATATATCCATTTATTCATCCAATTAATTAACCACTCAGCTTCTTTCCAGTTTTCAGTAGAGCCCCTACCTAGCTCAATGTGTATTTTTGGAAATCACTTTCATTTTTTTCATTGTATTGTCGTATACATGAAATTCAAATTGAAACCAAGCGAAATGGATTTTAATATTTATAACCTGAATTCACAAAAAAAAAAAAAAATGAAAAAAAAATGTGTATATTTGTGAGCTACTTTGATAATAAAATGTTCATATTTGGCTTTTAGTTAGTTCAATACTAAAGCTACTCAGTTTTTTTAAATTAGGTTTGCAACCATCATGCTGAAACTTTTCCCCACTAGATAGGTTAAGGGTCTATATAGACCACTATGGGAATCACTGATCTATGTGTAATATATCCATTAAATTTATCGAAATATCCACACATCTTCCATTCTTTAAATCATTCATTCTTTCCTTACATTCGTATTTTCTTTCTTCCACACTTTCTTCTTTCATTCTACACTTCCTTCATTCATTCCTTCCTTTCTTCATTCCACACTTTCTTCTTTCATTCTACACTTCCTTCATTCATTCCTTCCTTTCTTCATTCCACACTTTCTTCTTTCATTCTACACCTCCTTCATTCATTCCTTCCTTTCTTCATTCCACACTTTCTTCTTTCATTCTACACCTCCTTCATTCATTCCTTCCTTTCTTCATTCCATACTTTCTTCCTTCCGTATTTCCTTCATTCATTCCTTCCTTTCTTCATTCCATACTTTCTTCCTTCCGTATTTCATTCCTTCATTCCTTACTTTCTTCTTTCATTCAATACTTCCTTCCATACTTTCTTCATTCATTCATTGCTTACTTTCTTCCTACCTTCCACACTTTCTTCTTTCATTCCATTTATTTCTTCCTTTCTTCCCACGCTATTTCTTTCATTCACTCTTTTCTTTAATCCTTCCTTTTTTTCTTTCAATAAATGCATTTACATTGATTCCTTACAAAATAAAACATGGGTATATGTTAATCTAAATCTACTGTTTTAATATGCAGATTTCGTATAACGAGCGGGTGAAGCTCACCAAAACAACATGCATGTTAGCTAAACCTGGAGACATTCTAGAATTCGGCTTCGTTAAAAAAATATGGCAAATCTGGAAGTTCTACAGTCACTACGGAATCTACATCGGTAAGTATAAATTAACTATAGATAGACCTTATTGACATTGTTATAAACCTGGTGTTGACACAGATGGTGGTAGGCTGAGTGTGTTTTTTAGCCTACGCAAATAACCCCAGTCCAGCGCTAGACGAGCGGTCAACCGTGACAAGTGATAGTACACGCCAGTTCGGTAAAAACCTGTGTTGTAAATATAACGCACACGGGTAACGGCAAATATGACCAGCCAGAGTGTTCAAGCGACGTTCCATCCGGTCCTAGAAGGCCTGTAGGGACCCTATACAACAGCGAGTGTGTTGTAGCGTCAAGACACTTCATGTTACCTCGCAATGTGACCAGTAACAGGTTTTATGAGGAATAAGAGGAATAACTATCTCTCCCCCCCCCCCAAAGCATCCTACAAAAGGAAAAGCAAAGCTACAACTAATAAATTTCATGAGCGTAGCTATAGTTACCAATGTCTGCCAGTCGTGGGGTCCATTAATAAAGTGCAGTGAATAACGATTTGGTTTCTGAAATACAATTTTTTAATAGAAGGGTAGCGGGATAAATCGGGATAATGCACAGTAGATACCTCAGAATATTTTTATTGTTTTAAATAACGAAAATACTTTTCTCCGCCACAGACCCCGCTGGGGGAGGTCACGGCGCTCCCCCAGACCCCACAGTTGGCAAAGAAGGGGTGTCTGTCTTTCCACTAACCCCCGCGCCGAAAAAATCCTGGCTACACCCCTTTCAGACCTTGCAATCTATAGGGCAGATTATGTTAAGGTCATTTGTTTCTTTGGCCAACAGTTAACAAGAAAGGTGTCATGTGGCCAGCACATCGACCAACCGCCTTTACTTTCCCAAACTCATCCTGAAATTCAAAATCTGTCTTGACATTTACACCCAAGACCCCAGGTTCGGAAGCTAAGCGCTAAACCACTCAGCCACCCTGGCCCCATATATATGAATATAATATATGTGTGTCTGTGTGTGTGTATTCAACAAGAAACATTTTTGGTCTTTCAGAAAGTAAATTTACATATATATACACACACAATTTTTTTTTTTTCAGGAAATAAGGAAGTGATTCATTTAGATAGAGAACCAGGGATTAACTGGACTGGTTTCATATTGGCGCTCATTTATACAAGAAGTTATCAAGTACAAAAATCCAATTTTCAAGAAGTGGCAGAAAACAAAATAGCAAGCATTAGAAACAATGACACCTATTTTCAGTAAGTTTGGGTTAGGATATATGATATGGTAGCTAAGTAAACCCTAAACTCTAATGGGATGAATTGTATAAAGTATAAGGCAGCAGGACATTGTGCTGGCCACATGGCATCCATAATGAACTTGTCATTTTAATGTGAATTTTGAGAACATAGAGCATGAAAACATTAATTGCAAACACTAGTTATGAATGACCGGAAGAGTTGGTCGGATATTTCAGTTAAGTAACTAGTCATGTAAGAAATAGGCTAATGATAGAAGTATGTATAAAGACAAGTAATTATATCTATATATCGAAGTTCATGGTGTATTTCAAGATTGGGTTCATCTTGTACAATTCATCTAACTGTAGGCCTATATTTTATGTTAATAACGTTGTATTATTGAGTTATGCTGTCCAGGCAGCACAAATGCTAAAATAATAGCCTAATAATTTAATTTATAGAGCGCTGTTAGCAAACATGATGTAGGTGCAGTGTTCTGAGTGACCAGTTGGCTAAGGTACTAGGGCGTTTCTTTATTGTAGATGCATTGGTAAGAATAAGTGTGGTCACCTCGTCGATTTTTGCTATGCCTACAAACAGGTCATCTTATATCACTCTTATATCACATTTCAAATGAATCATTCATTTAGGGGTGCTTTTATTTATTTTACTTTACAAATGCAACATATAATATAAAGTAACGTGAATTTTTTAAAGCATAACTAAAGCCTCCTTCATTTATTGAAAACTGCCAGACGAAGAGATTTTACGAAAGGCTTTCAACAAATTGGGAGAAAAAGGCTATAGCATCATGCTGTATAACTGTGAAAATTTTGTAAACATCTGCAGATACAATAAATCAATTTGTAAGCAAGTAAGTCTTTTTTTTTTAATCCATACTTACACATGGTCAATGTAACATCTAAATATTAAAAATAATAAGATGTTACTGTGACTTTAGAATATATTACTTAGTAAATATTTTCTGCTGTGCGAGCTAGTAATTTAGGGAATAGCCCTACATGTATTTTTATTTTGTGCAAATATGATTATATGATTGTTAACACACATAGGCTAATTATGTACTTCTTTACTGTTAGTGCTAATATCTTTCAAAGGATAGTGACCTTTAATTTTGTGTTTTTAAAGAACTTTACAAATTATAGACAGTTGTAGCATCAATTCAATTTATTGCTAGAAGACACGCATTACTATTCATTTTTATTTAAAAATTTTTAAAATATTATTTAAAGGCATTCAAAGCTATGATGGTCACCTTACTGTTATACCTCATCGTGACAACCACAAGTGTCATCATTCTAGAAGACTGCAACCTACACAAAATTATAACATACAAAAAAGTAAGAATTACCTTTCAGCTGATGATTGCTACTGTAATTGCCTTGAAAAGGTCTTGGCAGTGTTTAGCCCAGATGTACAATAATCCTTTGCGAACAAGTTTAGTTTGTTTTATTTATTGCTTATTTTTATTCATGTGTTAGACTAGATCTAGTCCAGACTTAATTTTTACTGAGTTTATTTACTTTTATACTAATTTTTACTTTTACCATAATCTTTACTGATGTGTTAAGTCTGTGTCAAGTTCAAACTTTCAGCCATATTTATGTCCATAGTTTTTTTTTTTTCAAATCAAATTTGTAACCAATGTTAACTGTCATTTTTAGAATGTAATTTATTTAAGAAGATAGAAATGTATATATCTAGTCTATAGTATTCAGAGTCTGAGTCAGATAGGTTAAAACAAAAAAATTACAACCAGATATTTATTTTGTTTGATAATTTGATGTCAAATCTTTGCAATGAAATGCCTTTGAATGTAAAATTTTTCAATTAGCATATTTTTTAATTAAAATTTTCAAGATGTATTTTAATAAAGAAGTCATTCTTCATATTTTATTAATAAAAAGGTTTACTTTTCCTATTGAGTGTATTATGTGTCGGAGTATTTTTTAGGTTGCTATTGTATTTGTAAATTGTAGTTCTGTTTCTATATTATTGCTAATGCAAATTCCCTATTACAAAAGGAAAAAGATCTGACCCAGGAAACTACAAACCAATTGATTTTTCAAAATACTTATATAATGAGCAAATAGATGCTGTCTTATTAGATTTTCCCAAGGCATTTGACAAAGTTCACCACCATAGCTTGCTTAAACAATTAAAATATTTTGGCATTGCTGGTCCATCACATCAATGGATTCAGGATTTTCTGATAGGAAGAGAACAAACTGTAATACTAAATGGCTCTAAATCAACACCAATAACAGTAAACTCAGGAAGTCTTGGGTCCACTATTTTTAATTTACATAAATGATTTATCAAATTGCATTAGTTCAGGAACAAAAGTCAGATTATTTGCAGATGATGGCATAATATATAGAACAATAAAAACAACACAAGACACAGATATTTTACAAAGAGAATTAGATGAATTACAGAAATGGGAATCAAATTGGAGTAACAAAAAAACTAAAACAAATTAATTCCACTTATCTTATTCATGGTACACCAGTAACACAGAATAAAAAAAGCAAAATACCTAGGTGTTATAATAAATGAAAAACTGTCATAGAAACTATCAAAATCAAAGCACTTGGGTT
The DNA here is from genome assembly GCF_947242115.1 of Biomphalaria glabrata. Taxonomy (NCBI): domain Eukaryota; kingdom Metazoa; phylum Mollusca; class Gastropoda; family Planorbidae; genus Biomphalaria; species Biomphalaria glabrata. The sequence goes on from NC_074719.1 coordinate 2,578,132, forward strand.
TATTAGAAGAAATTTCTATAAATCAAATAAGAACATAAAACTAAAATGTAATTTAACCTTGGTTAGGCCAGTAATGGAATATGCATTCTCTGTTTGGGACCCCCTCAAGAAAACATTAAGAAACTGGAACAGACACAAAATAGAGCAGTGAGATATAGTAAAATCCATTAATTTAGAAAGCCTTTATGAGGGAAGACTCAAAAGTAAAGTAGCAATTATACATAAAACACTGAACCATAATCTTCAAATATAAAATTTAACAAAATACTCAGAAAGATAAAGGCACATTCCTCGTTCCATATGCTAGGAAAAATATGAACAAATGCTTCTTCTTCCTAGTGCTATAAGAGCATGGAATGGGTTGCCTGAGCTAGCCAGGAAAACCAGTGACTTGGCAGAATTTAGGTCATTGGTTAATATGCATGACTAAATGCATTACATGTTAGATGTAATCATCTTTTTTGAAGAAACGTCTGTATTTTAAAAGATAAGAATGCCAAGAGTATTTTTTAGTTTTTTTTAGGAAAAATATGAAATGAACCTCCATTTCTTTACTTTGCATAGACTAGGCACTCCATAGAATCACTAGTTCTGCATCAGGCAAAGTATAAAATGTCTTAATTAGAAAGATATTTATAAATTTAAAAAAAAATAAGTTAAAAAAAAAACAAACACAAACATCAGGATTTCTGAAGAGTATAAGTAACTAAGTAGACCCATGTCTTCTTTACCGAATGGTAGGTGCAATGTCAAGTTTTAAATAATTATGTAATTCTTAAACTCAACTAATCATATTTTAAAAAAGTAATACACATTAGTATTAATTGTTTAGTTTTTTTTTCTAACTAAACTAAAATGAGAAATTTAAATGTGCCAAGACATTGGGAAGGTTAAACTGTCTATATGCAACCACTAAATAGGATGAAAATAATTAATAATACCCCTAAAAGCTTCTTTTTTTTTAAATATTATATTATTATCACGTTATCTTGCAATGTGACCAGTACGAGGCAAGGTCAGAACAGCATGGTGTGTGTAGACGGTCAGGGAAAGAGGCACAGTTTTTGTACAGTCAGTGTAATGTTGTTGCCAACTGTGATGTATTTGAAATTAAACTGTTACTGTTACTTTGGAGTCCTGAGGTCTTTGAGTTAATTGCGTCGTGTGGTGCAGTTTTCAGAGAGCCTGGATAGGGAGAAACGTTACAATTTTTTCTTAAAGAGAAATATAAAAACAATGTAATGATGTGCCAATTAAATGTCTAAACTTACATAATGAAAGGATAATAAAAAGTCTGCTGATAAAGCAAAAGAAAGTCGTGTCTACCACATATCCGATTTGTTTTTATTTCATTTCTCAACTTTTCTTTGGACTTTTTTTTCTCTTATAAATTATCTTATGTTGAGAAAAAACAATGAGACCCACACTGAGGCTTACCGAAAATTGAAACCTTCAAACCCATAGGAAGAAAATTAAAGAGACGTATAAAGCATTACAAAGAAGCCAGAAAATAAAAACAAGACAAAGTGAATGTTAAACACTTGAATTAAAAAAGTATTCAATGAAAAATGTTAGTAAATCATTGGCTGTAAAATTATTTAATGTGTTTATCATGTATAGCAGACATATTGACTTTTAGAACTGTTTATCATTCATACAAATAAAAAAAGGCCGGCAATTTCTTCCAATTGTTTTTAGTGGGGTAAAAAAGGTTTTCATTTGGTGTTGTGCAAACTATCCCATTGGGAGTTTATGGTTGGGATATTGCTCTTTAATTTATTTTAAAAAATGTTTTTCTCAGTCAAAATACAGGCTCTATCACTTGTTACACTTGCCATCTTGTTTCAAGTCAACCCAACACTTTCAACACAGTTCTTCAAAACATATATACTGGCTGAGTTTGTTTCTTTGACTTAATGTTTCTAAATATAGCCAAAAAGAGTAGTCTTAATTTACTTTAACCTTTTTAGTTAGAAGGGCATGCAGAAACAATGTTTCTTTAGCCTATTCATCATAAGTGATAAGAATCAGAAGTTTCTTTAACTTGTATATAACTTATTTATTTTTAATATATTTGTATTTTTATATGTATAATATACAGTGGCGTACCTACCAATGTGCGGGTGGTGCGGGCCGCACAGGGCACCAAGTGGAGAGGAAAACAAAATTCCCTCAGTGTGTATTAATTTCCTATTTCCGTGAGCTTTTCAGTAAAAACTACTAATTGTATGGACACGAACAAACTTAAACTACTGTATTTTAAACATGAACTAACGTTTTATAAACTAGTCATGTCGCTTTTTTGTTTCATCTCCTTGACTATTTCTTCCATACAAAAACTGATGTCGATAAGGGCGGAAGCCCAATGCCAACCAATCATTTTGTCGGAAATAATAAGATACTATAAATAAATATATTTTACACTCTCGGTGACCACGGGTTTCCGTTCAAAGCCGAAACGCTATTTATATTATTTCGGAGATACGGTTATTTTAGGAAAGTGTAAGAAACGACGGTTTCATTGATGCTAAATATGCCTAGGTCGAATATGACTACTCAAAAGTATTCAATGCGTTACCAAGGGTATTATTTACATGTAGATTCGGAATTAGATGAAATAAACATTATAAATGCTCTAGAAAAATGACTAAAAACAATATTTAAAGTTAAAAATTACATATTTCAATGTTCAAAACTTGTAGATAAATGGATAAACTTTCAAATAATGAAATAAAAAAAGTTCGATTTTTTAATTTTAAATATCGATATTTTGCTCCCTCGTGGTGTCCTCCTCCCCTTAACTAACTAGTTAATTGTAATACTGTAACGTAAACAAAATGATGAACAGTGCTCAAGACTAACTAATCTGACTGGCGCCTCAAAACCCTTTTAATCTCAGACGGAGAAATTGGCATCTCTGGTTCTGTCCGGTCTGGGTAGACTATAAGGGCCCCATACCCAGATCTATCGGGGTCCCTTATTACCGACCCATCGGTATAACAGAAAATGGCATCTGATGGGTATAGGACTTTAGTGTAGCTGATGTCAAGTTTTGGAGTATGGCAGGTGTTAATCGCCTCTTGGTGGCTCCCTCTTGCCCTATAAGGGACATGTTTATTTGTAAGGCCGGCATTCTCCTCCGCGGAGGGCAAGTACTAATTCTTCTAATTGGGATTCTGTCAGTGGAGAGTCCAGCTGATTTTGACATATTGGCCGCAATGTGGAGGAACGATCGCATTTTATGCGGTTCCTCTCTCTCCACTGTCGCACTAATATTGAGGTGGGTAGCCTAGAGTCGCCCCTTTTATAGCGCTCATAGGCTGTAAGTACCGCCCTCTCCCTCCTTAAATGTAAAGGGCCCGTTTGTTAGGATTTCAGCAGCGTTTGTTTGGCTTGTCCGCAAGGTGCCACAAATGAACCTTAGTGCCTGTGATTGTACTCGGTCGAGTGATTCGAGGGCAGTTTTACTAGCATATACTTGAGCTGTACTCAATTTGTGATCTGACTGCCCCTAAGTACAATGTGCGTAGCATGTAAGCTTTGTCACCCCACTTTGTGCTGGCCAGCTTTCTTAGTAACGCTAACTTCTCCGAGGCTTTTTCTTTCAACTTCCTGGACGTGCTGGAACATTGACAACTTTCTGTCCAGGTTTACCCCTAGATATTTTGGCGTGTTTTCACGCTGGAGTCGCAGCCCACCGAGTTTAAGCTCGAATGGAGCCTTAAGAATGTCGATCCCTAGGCTGAACAGGGACCAGGTCGTTTTGGCAACGTTTATCTGAATCTGTCATTTGTCGCAATACGAGGAGATGGTTTGGAGGTCTGCTTGTAATGCCGCCTGTATTTGGTCGGCTTTCTTGCCGGTTGACCAGAGCACAATGTCATCCGCAGTGAGGTGCGTTTCTTAAATTTCTTAAGTCTAAAGAAGCATCGAGACAATTTGAAGTCACATCATTGCCAGAGTCCACCGACTATAGGCGAGCTGTTAATGGGTGTGAATTAACTGAACAATTAAAAGCAACAAAGCAAGATGAGACGGTTATCATTGAATCCAGACAAAAAATTATGAACCGCAGGTTCTAGAGACTAAAGGACAGCACACAAGCATTTCCTCAAAAATTCATACCGAAGAAGCTGAGCCATCAGACAGTGTAAACAATACAGAAAGCAGGATAATAAACTCTAGACTGAACGACATTGGAGATTGGCCTGATGTCATCACAGATAATATTCGCATACACCTTCACACTCAAGGATCTGAAACAGTTCAGCGTATGGACAGTCAATTCATAGAGGCGTATAGACATCAAGAATCAGCAAAAGGAAAGGCTAGAAAGCTTTCAAAGGCTTGGTTTTTCCGGCAAATGTCAAACGGCGAGAAAGTTCTTAGAAAGTGGATGTGTTATTCGCCAAAAAAAAAAAAGAATCCTTATTTTACTTCCCCTGCACACTCTTCTCAACAAGATCAAGGACCAAATTTTCATTTAAATCCAAAGATGAATTCAATGAGCGGTGGAGGTTATCCCCGAAAATAGAAAAACATGAGACCAGCAGAGCTCACATTCAGTCATCGCTTGCTTGGAGGGATCTTGAAGATCGCCTGAGAGTAGGGAACAATATTGACAACAAGGCCCAAGATTTGATTATACAAGAGACAAAAACCTGGAGAGTTAGTAAAATTACTATCAAAGTACGATCCACTCTTAAGGGAGCATGTGCTTCGAACTAAGCTTTGTTCCAGAACGAATACATACATGTCTCCACAAATACAAAATGAATTTATTACAATATTGGGGGATCACGCTAAAAAACAAATCATACATCAAGTAAAACAAGCCAAATATTTCTCTATTATTTTTGACAGTACAAAGCTGGATCAAACTTCTCAATTTTTTTAATTACGAGGTGTAGGTTCGTGAGTCTTTTGTTGACTTCATCGACACAAAGGACGAGCATGCTGCTGGAACCGCTGAGATGATTCTAGAGAAACTGCGTTCGGATGGCTTAGACATAATGGACTGCAGGGGTCAAGGCTATGATAATGCTGCGGTCATGAAAGGTCAAAATTACGGTGTCCGTTAACGTTTTCTAGAAGTCACTATTCATTGCCTTCTCAAACCATTCTCTTAATTTAGCAGAAATTCGAGCTGCAGAAGCTGAAGTCAATTCGGTAACATTTTTTGGTACACTGGACCGTTTACACGCCTTTTTCTCAACTTCAACACACCGCTGGGATATCCTCATCAAAATAACCGGGACTAGCCTTAAACGTCTAGTTGAGACCCGCTGGATCACCAGAGGAGAAGCCGTCAAGGTGGTTAGGGATAAATTTTCTAAAATTATAGAAACTCTGGAGACATTAACTAGCAGAGATGGAAATTAATCGACTAGATCTGAAGCAGGTGGATTATTGGTTGCTATTCAGTCTTTTAATTTTCTCACCTATCTTGGATTTTGGGCTCCTGTATTAACTGAAATTAATGATGCGCAATTCTACCTTCAAACAAAAAGGATTGTCTATTCGAGACTGCTCACTCAAACTAAAAACATTAGAGACATTTTTAAGTAGTAATCGAGAGGACATCGCTGAAGTCAGCATTACCTTTGCCGAAAGCGTGTGTTCAAATCTGAGAATCAGTACAGAATCTCAAAAACGTATTGGCCATAAGAAAACGATGCCTGTTGAGAAAAGTGACGACTCTCTACTTACACACAAAGAATAGCTACGAAGGGAAATTTATTGTACATTGGACAGCATTGCTCAAGAAATAATCACCCGATTCGAGCAACTTCATGATGTAGCAGATAAATATGAATTTTTGTCGCCTTCCCAGCTATTAAATCCTCAGGTCGAAATCAATCTCGATAGTACTCCTATCGACATTGATAAAAAGGAATTTCTGCTGGAGCGAAAGAGGCTTCAACGGTTTGTCACAGTTTCATCAGAATCCTCCGAACTTCCAAAACAAGGACCTGTTGAGCTCTTGAATTTTATTTAAAAAAATATCAGCTAGATGATTCAGTCCCGAATATCGTCATCATTATTCGCATATTTTTTACTATTGCGGTAAGCGTCGCTACATGCGAGAGAAGTTTTTCCAAACTGATCAAGAATTACTTGCGATCAATGATGACAAATTTACGACTCACTAATTTGGCCATTTTGTCCATTGAACAAGAGCTGGTGGAAAAAATTGATTTCGATAAAATTAATGATACTTTTGCCAGCAAGAAAGCGCGTAAAATTCATTTGTAGTTTGTTTATGTAAAAGTGATTTTTTTGAATTAACAATATTTGATTAATGAATACATATTATTTTGAACAAAAAAGTAAGGTTTTGCAATGTTATTAATTAGTTAGTTTTTTTTTTTTTTTTTTTTTGGGGGGGGGGCATCAAGATGAGGTACCGCACCAGGCATCATATACTCTAGCTACGCCACTGATAATATATTACTAGCTAGATCTACGGACTTTCCACACGAAGTCACTCTTACTGTTACAACATGAAGATTTTAGTTGAGGGAGGACCCGGAGGGGTGTAGCCTACACATTAGGCTGGTAATTGCTCTAATTATAGACAATAGTTACTACATACTAGATCTAGTCATTCTTGTGCGTCTTCAGTCGTAACAATGAAATGAAAAAAAAAATTCTGCTGCCATCAGAATAATAATCCCAGGTGAAATGCTTGCTTGAACCAACGCTATCTTCAATCATGAGGTCACGCTTCACAAGTGGGTGAAAGGCAGTGCAGACGCGTCACTGGTCAGCTCATAGACGTCATGCGATCAGAATGCCTAGTAATGCTGTTGTTTTTTCCTTACATTTTTAGCAAGAAATAAGCAAATTTTAGGATTTTAGGAGACTTCAATTTTTTAGAGGAGATTTAAGGAGCGCTACGAACCCTGTTTACTATATTTAACTGAACCTTATTACATGTACTTTTACTATTACTAATTTCAGAACATCGAACCAAACAACTTTTGATATGACTGAACCGAACCTAAACCATATTCGTTATTGTAATGAAATGATAACGACTAGTCTACCAATACCATGGCTTTATTCGACAAAATTAGACTACAGTAAACAGTGAATGAAACCAGCACGTCTCGCATACCACTGATACAGTACTATACACACACACACACACACACACTGGACATGAAACACGCACTGGGCATGACCTTCTGACACGTTAGACGCACGCAGAAAATCAACTCAGTTACACTACAGTTATCAAACCAAACTCAAACTTAAGCCGAACTGAACCCAAACTTTATTTTTAAATGTTTAAACTGTCATAGAGAAATAAATTATGTAGACTATTAAACATAAGAATTAATAAACAGAGACTTCGTGTTGATAAAAGTAGACATTGAAAACTATCATTTTATTACGCCATATCCTTTCAAGTACTTTTCACCAAATTATTCACAACAAAAAATGACGTAATATAAACATATTAGCACATCTATCTAGCTCTACTCAGTGGCGTAGCATCCATGCATGGCGCGAAGGGGTTCAATGAACCCTGGCCCACGACCATCGAGGGGCCCACACCCGATGGTGAAACAACCAAGGGGCAACGATCCCCTCTATTCAACATAAGCTCTCGAAGCAGGACGTTCTGGCGCAGCAGTTCTGGCGCGATGGTCGGTTTGTCGCAGCCGTTTTGGCGCAGGGGACGTTTTGTCGCGAAATGTGTTAGTCACATTGTTTATATTCATTGTATTATTTCTATACTTTAGAATGATGGGATACATATCTATGTTTTGTATGTGTGTTTGTGTCTAACGTATTAGCCATGGAGAGAACAAGAGATATATTTGCCCATTATTTTTTTGGTATTTAAGTTTGTTATTATTATTAAATCCCATTACAACATAAGTGCGAATTTTTAAAAGTTTCCTAATGAAAACAAAATTATGATAGAAAACTTTGATCCAAATTTAAGTAGAAACGAAAATGATTTGTTTAATTTGTAATACCATGAACTAAAACAAATAAAAACTGATGAATGTCATCATATGCGTTTAGCACAGCTCACGTTTAGTTTATGCGGAGGGATGGGGGAAGTATGTTAATAGCATGGTTCCAAGTCAAGGTCTGACCTTTATGGTGATGGGGGAAATATGTTAATAACATGGTCCCAAGTCGAGGTCTGACCTTTATGGTGATGGGGGAAATATGTTAATAACATGGTCCCAAGTCGAGGTCTGACCTTTATGGTGATGGGGGAAATATGTTAATAACATGGTCCCAAGTCGAGGTCTGACCTTTATGGTGATGGGGGAAATATGTTAATAACATGGTCCCAAGTCGAGGTCTGACCTTTCTGGTGATGGGGGAAATATGTTAATAACATGGTCCCAAGTCGAGGTCTGACCTTTATGGGAATGGGGGGAAGTATGTTATTAACATGGTCCCAAGTCGAGGTCTGACCTTTATGGGGATGGGGGAAGTATGTTATTAACATGGTCCCAAGTCGAGGTCTGACCTTTATGGGGATGGGGGAAGTATGTTATTAACATGGTCCCAAGTCGAGGTCTGACCTTTATGGGAATGGGGGGAAGTATGTTATTAACATGGTCCCAAGTCGAGGTCTGACCTTTATGGGGATGGGGGAAGTATGTTATTAACATGGTCCCAAGTCGAGGTCTGACCTTTATGGGGATGGGGGAAGTATGTTATTAACATGGTCCCAAGTCGAGGTCTGACCTTTATGGGGATGGGGGAAGTATGTTATTAACATGGTCCCAAGTCGAGGTCTGACCTTTATGGGGATGGGGGAAGTATGTTATTAACATGGTCCCAAGTCGAGGTCTGACCTTTATGGGGATGGGGGAAGTATGTTATTAACATGGTCCCAAGTCGAGGTCTGACCTTTATGGGGATGGGGGAAGTATGTTATTAACATGGTCCCAAGTCGAGGTCTGACCTTTATGGGGATGGGGGAAGTATGTTATTAACATGGTCCCAAGTCGAGGTCTGACCTTTATGGGGATGGGGGAAGTATGTTATTAACATGGTCCCAAGTCGAGGTCTGACCTTTATGGGGATGGGGGAAGTATGTTATTAACATGGTCCCAAGTCGAGGTCTGACCTTTATGGGGATGGGGGAAGTATGTTATTAACATGGTCCCAAGTCGAATTCTGACCTTTATGGGGATGGGGGAAGTATGTTATTAACATGGTCCCAAGTCGAGGTCTGACCTTTATGGGGATGGGGGAAGTATGTTATTAACATGGTCCCAAGTCGAGGTCTGACCTTTTTGGGGATGGGGGAAGTATGTTATTAACATGGTCCCAAGTCGAGGTCTGACCTTTATGGGGATGGGGGAAGTATGTTATTAACATGGTCCCAAGTCGAGGTCTGACCTTTATGGGGATGGGGGAAGTATGTTATTAACATGGTCCCAAGTCGAGGTCTGACCTTTATGGGGATGAGGGAAGTATGTTAATAACATGGTCCCAAGTCGAGGTCTGACCTTTCATACTTCTTATATATTACGTTTTGAATGTTCCCCCAGAATCAAGGATTATAACATCCTAATAAAAACCTGCCACAGGATGGCGGAGGATTGAGGTGGGAAGGGTTGGAACCCGGGACTTTCGAGACCACACATCTAGAGACAATACCACACAACCAGGTAGCTACCAGTAGTTCACACTATGTCCATTAATCATTGTGACTTATCATTTATTGCATGTAGGCCTAGGTGTGTGTTTGTGTTTCACATCATTTTCTTGAACATTTTGATTGTGCATATTTGTTTATTAAAAGTAACTTTTTTTTTTAATGCTATCTCCAGCTCTATATTTAAAATATGTTTGGTGTAGGTCTTGTCTTCAAATGTTCGTCTTTATCTGTGACAAGAGAAGACCAAACCCAAAGCACCCAAAATATTTTTTATCTGCGACAAGAGAAGACCAAACCCAAAGCACCCAAAATATTTTTATCTGCGACAAGAGAAGACCAAACCCAAAGCACCCAAAATATATTTTGTTTCTAATAAAGTTATGTCTTAAAAGTTTATTAGCTTTTGCGGACATTAAACTAATGTCAATGCTTTTTAGCGGCCCCCGTAAGGGGAAAAAGCCGCTATTAGGTTTGTGCAAAATGTCCGTCTGTCCGTCTGTCACACTCAGATCTCGAAAACTAGAAGAGATATGAAAAATATTATTTCATCATTTAATCCGGCTTGAAAAGTTTAGGTGCAACGGCTACTTTTGGTTTTCTAAAAGCAAACCGTTTAATTTATAAAATTAATTATGCAAGCGATTTTTTCATAAAAATACACCAATTCTAAAACAATTACGTAAATGTAAGGGAGGCAATGTTACAATATGCTAACAAAGATGGACAATTTTTGTGTATTTTCAGTATCAATAAGTCAAATATATTTTTAAAATGTACAGGAAATGTTTACAACAAATATAAATAATAGTTAAAGTCGTTTTTTCTGGTCAACTGGCTGCTAAAATTAAAAGAAAACATTTCTGTTTGTTTATAAAGGCTAATAATGCACTTTGTATGTAAATATCACGCACATTTTTTAAAATGGACTTTTTATGCAGCGATTTTCGTGCAGTAGCGTAACGTCGCAACATGATCAGGTGCTAAACCAATTCCTTAAACTTTTTTTAAAAATCAGATTTTATTTATTTTTTGTTTAGTGCCCCCATCCGAATAAAAGAAGCTTATTTTTGTGCGTTTTGTCTGTTGGTCGGTCTGTCCGTCACGATTAGATTTAAAAAACTAGAACTCTAAAAGCTATTGAAAATCTGATTTACCCTTTAATGTTCCTCCCATAACATCTCAATACTTTTAAGTATCTAAAATTGATTGTTCCGGATTTTTTTGTGCAAAACTAATCAACGCCAACAAATGTTTGTTTGCTCTTCTAACTTATATTACATTCAATTTCCATGCTTAAACGTTGCAAAAACACATTATCAATAATATGTTGTTCCGTTTTTTATGTAAATAGCATATTAATGCTAAATCAAAATCTCTATACTGACTTATATTTCATTAAGTGTAAAAATGTTCCGGATATTGTTTTATAAAACATGAATTATGCCTAATGATTGTTTGAAATCGCATAAGGCTTTTAAAAAAAGTAATTTACTAGAATTGATTACTGAAAAATTACTTTTTAGACATTTAATTTTCTTGTAAAACATAACAAAGAAGTTTTGTAATCGATAAAGAAAGTTCCGGATTTTGTTTCTTACAAATCGTCGCCAGAAATTTCCGAATTTATTTAAAAATCTACTAACGCAAAATAATTACAGTACATTTAACTTTCTATCTAAAACATTAAAAAATCTAATTATCGTTAATATTATGTTCCGATTTTTAAGGAAAACAGAATCCAAACACCAAAGTAAGGTATGAAAATCTCTCCACGTGGCTGTAGTACATCTAATTTTTATACGAGACCATCCAAAAAATTTAATTAACGGTATTACATTTATCTGAAATTCTCTTTTTCTTTTACTATTTATACAAACATCCGGAACAATCTATTATATAAACTTTTCAATTGTGTTCATACCTAAAAATTATTGCGATTTTTTTATGGTACCGGTACTAGCCTATTGTGAGGTAATGGAATTTTTTTTCTTTGACGTCATATGAATGGACTCTTTAAATGTAATGTTAAAAGAGCGCACTCGGTGCACCAATGTCTATTAACCCTCGAAAAAATTGCTTGTATTAATGAAAACATATTTTAGTCTAACTAAGCCGTGTGACGTAGTGTTTTTTTTTCCTTTGACGTCACATGGAATGAATTCTTTAAATGAAATGCTAAAAGAACGCACTCGGTGCACCAATGTCTATGAACACTCGAGAAATGGCTCGTGTTGATGAAGGTGATTTTTAGTCTAGCTAGGCCTTGTGACGTAGTGTTTTTTTTCCTTTGACGTCATATGGAATGAATTCTTTAAAAGAAATGCTAAGAGAACGCACTCGGTGCACCAATGTCTATGAACACTCGATAAAAGGCTCGTAATGATGAAGGCGATTTTTTTTCTAGCTAGGCCGTGTGACGTAGTGTTTTTTTTTCCTTTGACGTCATATGGAATGAATTCTTTAAATGAAATGCTTAAAGAACGCACTCGGTGCACCAAAGTCTATGAACACTCGATAAATGGCTCTTATAGATGAAGGCGATTTTTAGTCTAGCTAGGCCGTGTGACGTAGTATTTTTTTTCCCTCTGACGTTATATGGAATAAATTCTTCAAACGAAATGAAAAAAGAACTCGGAATAGTAATGTTTATTAAGCCTCGTTATGTGACTCGCGTTTAAAAAAGGAATGATATCTTGATTTAAATCTAATCTAGATTTTTTAAACTAGATCTAGATTTTTATTGCAGTATATCTAGATCTGGATTTATATTCTAATTAAAATTATTTTAGAGTCTAGATCTAGAATTTCTAGATCTAGTTTAGGCTAAAATAGACTAGATTAAGATGTAGAATTTCAATTTTTAAACTTAAAGTGTAAAAAAAAGTGTAGATTTTCATTTCCAAACGTTTTGATCAATATTGTAATGTTTTGATATACTAAAACTAATCTACTATTTTTTATTAAATTTAAATTTACGGCAAATGAATCTTTGAAACATTATTACTTTTGACCATCGGATGGCTGCCTGGTCGTGCGGTTTGCGCGCTGGACTGTCGTTCAGATTTATGGATGGCCCAGGGTTCAAACCCTGCCCGCTCCCATCCCCCGTCGTCCTGCGGGAGGTTTGGACTAGGAAGTAATTATCTTCAACTCTGAAGGAACATCCGAAACGTGTAAAACATTTTACATCAAAATTAAATCACCTCTTGAATATTATTTGCGAATATGCAGATCCGACAGGGATCCGACTTCGACGGGGGTCGCCTCTGAGTTTGTGTAACACAAACTCTCTTTGTAATCTTGTTTAAAATGTCTTTTTGAAATAGTATTCAATATGTGTAATCCAATGCGCTTGACAGAACTCGCATATAATTTAGGGGCAAGAGGGAAGCGTGTTTAGGTAGGAATCAAACTTATTATATATTCATGAAATAATCAAAACCTTTGTCAAGATACAATTCGGTGGAGAACTCATACAATACATACAATAATATAGCAGAGTGACAAAAACTTGATTATAAAAGTTACGTGTTTCTTCAATTATAGTAAACCAAAACGTCCCTTGCGCCAAAATGACTCGCGCCAAAAGGTTTCGCGCCAAAAAGGCTGCGCCAAAACGTCCAGCTCTAGCTTAGCGCCTCCATGAATTATTTTGTAGCTACATACAGCTCTAATTACGACACTGCATGGCGTGTAGGAGCTTCATACCCCTGTTCACGTGACTAATGGCCAATTGTGGCCTGTCCTACACTGTAATTTTGTAAAAAAAAATGGTTAAAAAATTTTAAAGTTTCCTTAAAATATCCTAAACGTCATTTCAAACTTTATATTAACCTTAAAAGGCGAAATCTTTCATGGAGAACAATTAGGCCTACACATAGACATAAATAAATATAGACTGGCCGATTAAAGAGTTTTATGAAACGAAAATTTGTGACTTGCAATTTTGTGTACTTTATTATACAGCATTTATGAGCAGTATAAAAGTTAAGTATTCATATCTATTTCAGCCGTAACCTATATAAGTATTACAATATTTTCACTAGTGTTTTTTTTTAAATCTCTCAGCGTGAAGATCATGCAATTTTTCATAATTCGGAAATCCGAATACAATAGACGTACATGTTTTCAAGTTACATGAAGTTACTTCCTTCGGCCAGTCTATATTTATTTATGTCTATGGGCCTACCACACAGTATGTAATTAGTGAAAGGCCATTATTATTACAGTACCCACGTACCAGTAGATCTACTTAAAGCCATAAGTCAATTACGTAACAATAGTTTCAGGTGTCTTATAACTGAAAAAGTTTTTCCACTGAATTCTAGTAAACATTGTGATCATACCTAGCAATTGTTTTCGGAAATGTGTAAGGTTTGTGTAGACAACACGGCGTAGAAATCTATTGTCTGTAAGCTATTGCTCGAAATTTCTCAAGCAGGGAAGTCTGGCTTTGTAAGTCAATCAGTTCCAGGTGGTGTCACTCCTCAGCGGCAATAGTAAGGATTTCGAAATCTGCTGCTCTGTCATTTAGTTTTGAATGGAGATTTTCACAAACATTGTCCACTAGTTTTGCAATAGTCATGCCAGATTGGCTGACAGCTTCAACTGTTGTTTTGTTATGGACGATTTGATTCCATCTCTGCCAGAAAGCTTTTTTTTATGCTTTATCGCCCACCTCGCAGGATTTGATGTAAATATGTTGGAGTGGGTGGCTGTTGTTCTCCAATTTTTTTCCGATTTTGCTGAGACATTTTTGTTTAAAAAGTTAATTTTATGTGGTATTGCTGTGCTTGTGATTTTCGGTGCTTTTTTTTTTATATAAATTGTCTAAGTGGCGCAACAGTTTAGAAAATAGTTTAGATGAAACGTTGCCTTGTCAACAAGTTATTGCGTATGTTAGCAGATTTTGCATAGTCGCGCAGTAAAAACTTATCCACGATGTTCTTATGTAGTTGTTATGGAGTGTGTGTGTGTCTGTGATGGTGGAAAGAAGTTAGTGATTTGTTGTGAATGATGCAAGATAGGTGGCATTGTCGTCATTGGCTTGAGTTAAGGGGAGACGACTCCAGAACGTGGGACTGAAAGGTTGCGTTAGTGTGTAGTGAGTTAGAATTTGTTAAAATATATTATTACCAAAGTCTACTACATTTAATTCATTTTATCAAAAGTTGAATTTGGCTATATTACAGTATATTACAATAAAAGATATAGGGCCTATTTATTATTATTCGCAACAACGTTATTCCAGTTATTTTAAGTTTTTTTTTAGTTAAGCTATAATACGTCTACAGATGTTTAGTTGTCTACCAGAAGTTTGATGTCACAAGTCAACGACTGTAAACTACTAGTTTAAAGCTTTTAAGTTTGTATAGGGGAAATAGCCTCTGCGATTTTATATATATATTTTTGTTGCCAGAGTTTCAGGATGGTCTCCCCATGAAAGTTTGTTGAATGGGAGAGGAAGATGGAAAGAAGAAGCTCTAAGAAACCATGATACTGACTTATCTACCATGATACTGACTTATCTACCATGATACTAACTTATCTACCATGATACTGACTTATCTACCATGATACTAACTTATCTACCATGATACTGACTTATCTACCATGATACTGACTTATCTACCATGATACTGACTTATCTAACATGATACTAACATATCTACCATGATACTAACTTATGTACAATGAAACTAACTTATGTACAATGATACTAACTTATCTACCATAATACTAACTTATCTACCATGATACTGACTTATCTACCATGATACTAAATTATATACTATGATACTGACTTATCTACCATGATACCGACTTATCTACCATGATACTGACTTATCTACCACGATACTGACTTATTTATCATGATACTGACTTATATACCATGATACTAATTTATCTACCATGATACTAACTTATCTACCATGATACTAACTTATCTACCTTGATACTAACTTATCAGCTGCCCTTGGATGAAATGTCAGGGAATTTAAATAGCCAGGGCATGAAGTGATTGGGGATGATGCAACTGATGCAACCTGGGATTAGATAACCGGACATCTTATACAGAAAAATGTAGGCTATATCTCTTTCAAGTTCCTTCAGACATATTTTATATTCCCAGTATCTATATATTTTACATGTCTCCGATGTTCCTTCAGTCAGTCCATAACTTGACTGCAGCTTCTGTTTCAGCATCATCGCTTAACTCCTACAGACTTAAAAGCAGACATAAATGTACATTATACATCATTTAGACGTAATATTTAAAATATGATTACGATGTATTTTTAAGTTAAAATAATACGATTGCTTTTGGTTATGTCGTAAATGTGAGCTGCTAAAGAAACAAAAGTAAATAGTTCTAATAATAAATCTTATGATCGGGTGAACGAATCATCTGACACTTCTTCTTATCTTATAAAATACAGACGTTACTTCAAAAAAACAAAAGATTATTACATCCTACGAGTGTTCCTATGTCAATCTAGATTTTATGATTTATTTTCTTTTGGTGGTCTTACTTAAGCCCCTAAATTACATATATTCTTCATATCAGGAACAGGCACAATAATATTGGTAAGTTTCTATTATCTGGTGTGACGTAATGTCTGTTATTTGAACTTTGGCATCATCACGAGATGCCATAGAAGGCTACTATATCTAGGTATCACCTACATAGACATCATGTCATTTAGGAGCTTAAGTAAGACCACCAAAAGAAAATAAATCATAAAAGTCTTCAAATCTTACTAATTACAGTAGACGCTAACGAATCTCGCACTATTGAGACTTATTTTTGTTTTATATATTTTATTATAGTTTATAATTTATAATACTTTAAAAAACACAAACACTGCACCTCAATTAAGCATTAATGGCCAACCACTAGAAATTGTTGATCACTTTTGTTACCTTGGCTCCATCATATCCAACAACACTCTACTTGATAAAGACATAAACAACAGGAT
Organism: Biomphalaria glabrata; assembly: GCF_947242115.1. Classification (NCBI taxonomy): domain Eukaryota; kingdom Metazoa; phylum Mollusca; class Gastropoda; family Planorbidae; genus Biomphalaria; species Biomphalaria glabrata. Next base: position 2,594,755 of record NC_074719.1, read on the forward strand.
AGCCAAGGCAATGGCCACCATGTCACGGTTGCAGAAAAGAGTCTGGGACAACATATTGCTGACTAGCAGTACTAAAGCCCTAGTCTACCGGACCTGTGTGTTGAGCACCTTGCTGTACGGAAGTGAAACATGGTCAACCTACTCATGGCAGGAAAAAAAGCTGAATGTCTTTCACCTCCGATGCCTAAGGCGGATCTTTAAAATAAGGTGGCAAGATAAGATAACCAATGAGGAAGTGCTACATAGAGCAGGATGCCAGGACATCCGCTCTGTTATCAGCAGCAGACGCCTTGGCTGGCTTGGCCACGTTCGTAGAATGCCAGTAGGTCGACTTCCACAGGACATCCTGTATGGCGATCTAATAGAAGGCAGGAGAGCCGCTGGTCGCCCACTTTTACGTTATACGGATGTATGCAAACGCGACATGAAGCTCTTCAAAATCGACACTGGCAACTGGGAAGAGGTGGCACTGGACAGATCCACATGGAGAGAGAGCATAAAGGAAGGGTCACAGATTGCAGATGTCATACACAACAGAAGCAGAAAGAAAGGTGAAAATGCAACGGCGCCTGGTGATTATATATGCCCAACCTGCGATCGCAGCTGTGTATCAAGGATTGGCCTCTTTAGTCACACAAGAAGTTGCAAAGGGAAAAGATCGTCTCTCGAGACGTAAAATGCCACAGAGACTTAAAAAAAAAACATATTTAGTTCGGTTAGACTTAACCTTAACTTGACTTAAGTTTAAATATTATTTGAAATAATCGAGCGTTAATTTTTTTTTATACAGTTATATATATATATATATATATATATATATATATATAAACAACACAATGACGTGAAGCATCTTCCTTTAATTAAAATCGTTAGAAAACCAAAAAAAAAAAAAAGAAAAACTATGTGTGACATTGTTACGTTAATAATATGAACTATTTAGTCTATTTAGAATCTAGCTAACTACGATCGTACGCTATCTTGGTTGACAACAATAGTTACAAGGGATGTTACTCCCAGACACTGAGTGGTCCAACCTATATAAAACACATATCAACAGTCTAACTACGATCATAACAGTAATAATCATAAATGTAATAGGCCAAGATAATAATCTTTATTACTCTTATAATGACAATACATTAAAAGCATATAGTATATAGGTCTAGGTCCATAGCACAATTTGACTTCAACATTACACGTGAAACGTACATCAGTAAACTGGGTTGTATTAAATGAATAAATTGCTAATAAAGGAAATAAGAGTGTGTTTTGTATTAATTTGTAGGCATCTGTAGGCATATTTGTGATCAGTGTCTCGTATCTACTCTCTGTGACGTAGGCCTACACATGTTAAAATATTAACCAGGGGATTTCTTTACCTCGTTGAAATCATAATAACATTCTTAAGAATGTTTTCCTTGAATAGTTACCTAAGTACCAGTACGTTTTTTTATATTTTTTTTTTTGGTTGCCAATTATCTTACAAGCAGCATTTAGGAGACACTGATTGCTAAATACCACACCAGATAACTAATTTCTTGTCTGCAAATTGACTGTTTATGATATATATTAAATAGTTCAGATATATCAATCATTATTACAATAAAAAGGTCCTTAAAATAGGATTCAAAACAGTCCGAAAATTAGAGAAACGACTCCTTTTTAACTTATTGTGCATAGATATGCTAAATATTTAGTAAAACATAAACAGTATTGTATATTCAAGTTATATATATATATATATATATATATATATATATATATATATATATATATATATATATATATATATATATATATATATACACACACAAAGTGGCGTAACAGGGTACCGGTGGGCCCGTTTGCACGAATATGTTTGTAGGCTCCCTTCCCCAACAAAATGAATGTAAAGTGAGACAGAAAAATTGAGTAATTTGAATGTATCGGTAAATTTACCAAAAGACATTTCAATGCAAGTAGAGTAGCCTTCTTTTTATAAGTAATAATGTCTTTACGTTTGATTCAGCTAGGATTCAGACAAGTCATAGTGTCTCAAAAGTCAATGTTTGTACAATTTCTTAACAGAATTAAACGACTTAAAGATGTTTCAACTGAATAAAGAAGTGTTTTATGAGTTCTACATTCTACACATTTACATTCCTAAAACAATTCTAGGTGTAAAACTGTTATATATTGATACAAACTATAATCTAATTGTACTTCCATCATTTAACAGTAACTAGATCGAACATTTTTCTGGCCTTCTAGGTAGTAAAGACAGTAACCAGTGCATCTATTTCTAAACTTTTAACAGTTTCTCGCTCTATGGAAAGAACACAAACTGATGCCAACCTGCTATGTGTCATAGAAATTCTTAAAATATTTTTTTCCTGTCAGATTTCAATATTCATAGCAATTTTAAATAAAGCATAATTAGAGGTTTTTGTATAAATATAATGGTAATAAATTTCTTTAAGTACTATGAACCAAATAAATACTAACCCTTTCTTTAATACTCCATACTTTTCCATGATTAATTTGGACATCTATCTATCTTCTAGATCTTGGTTATAAACCTGCTCTCCGATTCGGTTTCGCCGTTCATTGTAATAGCACAAGCACGAGACCTACGATGTTTCTTTTGCTTGCTTAATATTTAATGATCCTTTTATTCTGTTGGAAACATGTTTAACATAATACAGAAGACAACAAAACAATATGACGAAGACTTACACTACCTAGGACTTCACAGTATAAACTTTCTCGGATTGGATTAATTTTTAAATAAAATTTCTTAAGTCTGTTAAGATCTCAGACTTAGTACAATTGCGAACATTTGCATCTCATTTTTAAAAAAATATATAAATTTACGTATTTTAAATACGGAAAATAAAAGAAACAGATTAAGCTTTTTAAAAAATTGAATAATTAATAGATGTGTCGAAATATTAATTCTTGGACCATCAGGACTACCTCACTGGACCTAATTGTCACTGTTAGTCCCCCTTTCCTTATTTGTCTGTACATCACATTCATAGTTTCTACATCCAACTCTCTTCCTCCCACTCCATTCAGTCTAATACCAGCCTATTAATACTAGCAATGGTTTATGAACATACATGGAAAACAAAGGGGACGAACTGGCAACAATAGTCCCCTCGTAAACTTAGGGCTGAACACCATGACATTAAACCTGATGGAGAACAGTTCCTTACATTTAAATACTACAAGCTGCTGGTATGTTAACTCTAGCTTCAAACACATGGTTAATGTCTTCAAACACATGGTTAATGTCTTCAAACACATGGTTAATGTTTTCAAACACATGGTTAATGTTTTCAAACTAATATAAAGTTTCGTGCCACGTTTTGGAGATTTCTAGGGAACTTTTCAGATTCTAATATGGAATTAATTTTTACAGAAGTGCAATTTTTTTTTTGTCGTCTATAAGTTCTCACGTGGGCCTCAACTGAATAAGAGTTAGGACCCAAGTGCAATCAACCCTTTGCGCCATTGTTGCTACACCACTGGCAGTGGGCCCCTAATGGGCGTGGGTCCGGGTTCATTGAACCCCTTCGCGCCATGGATGGTATAATATATTTATATATATATAGAGAGAGATTTACCAACTAAAGTTACAAATATTTAAACACTAGAGATGAAAGAATGAAATACACATTTGAATAACCCCGAAATATTGTTTTACACAGTGGTTTGTTTCATATAGTAACCAACGCCACTGTAATTAACTTTTAAGTCTAAAGTTCCACAATGAACATGGGTGGCACCCAACCCGACACAGTAAACCGGAGCGCCGCTACTTCCTGGACATGTGCTTGCAGTGTAGGTCAATGTTGTCAAATTGTAAATTGAGTTATAGTCACTCACCTTGTTATTGTCAACCAACCGACCAACACTCACCTGTTTGAAACATCCATGTGGGTGTGACACTATAAACATTAGCTCGGATCTATTAATGTATTTTTTCCAGACTTTTTTTAAAAGCTCACACCACAGTTTTACCATGTTATAAAGTTTATCTCCGAGTGTGTAATCGCATACAACATACTTTAATCTACATTTGTCTCTCTCAGTGTTTACATAATCAACACTGACCTTATCCAGAATGACCACCGGGCTATCTTTGTCATCATAAAACAATCTACAAGTCGTATGACTGGCCTCAGTGTCATCAAAAACCACATGTGTGGCTGTGTGGATCAATATTTCCCACCAAATTTTGCTGGGTTTCTCTGACTGTTGACATTTATCACAGGGACAGGTTTTGTAATTTCTCTCTAGTTTCTTTCCAGTAAGAACATGATAATTACTTTCGTGTCCATCATACCCAGATCCATCTACGAATTTATACACAGTTATCAGTCCACTGCCAGTTCTCAAAATGTTGCTTCCTCGAATATCATAGAAAGGATAATTAAACTGTGTGTTTGGCCAAAACTCTGGCCTGTCTGGGCTAACCTTGTTAACACCAATTCTAACAGTCAGGTCAGCTGTAGCTTTGATTAGTTCATACAGATCTACGTCACGACTATCTTCAGGTAGATCTGTAATGTTGAATTGTGTAAAAGGAATAAACTGCGTATGACCTGGGTTTTTCTTACAGTTAGCAAGATGTTTATGCAGGTCGGACTCTCCGCTTTCCGATATCTGAGTCTCATGCTTACCTTGAAAACAAGAAAATGAAAAAAAAAAATACTTTAAAATACCTAACATAAATAAAGTGTAATTGTATCAATTAGTTTGGAACACTCACGTAATTAATAAATAAGTATAAGTTCCCCTTTCAGACCTTGTGGTCTATAGGGCAGATGATGTAAAGGTCATCTGATTCTGTGGCCTACGGTTAACGAGGGTGTCATGTGGCCAGCACAACGACCAACCGCCTTTACTTTTCCCCAACTAATGAACTCAGAGGCGCCCGAAGATCCCGAAATTAAAAATCCCAGTCTTCACCAGGATTCGAACCCCGGACCTCAGTTCGGTAGCCAAGCGCTTTACCGCTCAGCCTCCTTAAGAAATACATTGTACAAAAAATATTATTTACAACTATATAAACATTTATACTATATATTTACAACTATATAAACATTTACACTATATATTTACAACTATATAAACATTTACACTATATATTTACAACTATATAAACATTTACACTATATATTTACAACTATATAAACATTTACACTATATATTTACAACTATATAAACATTTACACTATATATTTACAACCATATAAACAATAAAAACATTTTTAAATATTACTTTAAAAAAAAGTTTATATATTTACAACTATATAAACATTTACACTATATATTTACAACTATATAAACATTTACACTATATATTTACAACTATATAAACATTTACACTATATATTTACAACTATATAAACATTTACACTATATATTTACAACTATATAAACATTTACACTATATATTTACAACTATATAAACATTTACACTATATATTTACAACTATATAAACATTTACACTATATATTTACAACTATATAAACATTTACACTATATATTTACAACTATATAAACATTTACACTATATATTTACAACTATATAAACATTTACACTATATATTTACAACTATATAAACAATAAAAACATTTTTAAATATTACTTTAAAAAAAAAAAGTTTTATTAAGTGTAATTGCATTAAAAAGTTTGGATCATTCATGTGATTGTACACTAAGACATTATAAATCTGTGCGATAGATATATTTGTACCAATCGTTTTTGTTTCGCTTTTAGCTATCTCAATACGCTATGCTCCTATCACTTGTTTGGACCAGTTGAGAACGGGGGAGGGAAGATGGGGGGGGGGGTATCTTGGTGAATGTTTTTACATGATCGTTTCCTCAAGGGAACTTATTCAACTTATACTACCATATATGTCAAGTACGATATCTTTACCTTTGTTCAAGATATCAAACAAAATAATTAATTACCAATAGTTGATTAACTATTTTTTTTCATTGATTCTTGTGTCTTCAGGTAAAAGAAATAATTGTACACAATTTCAGCTTGATCCGAGATTTGGTGTGGGTGAAATAATGTGAACAAACGTTTTACCAAACAGACAGACATTATGAGTTGATGTAAGCTTAGAAATAACAGTACCTGCTGTAGAATTCGTTAGAACAGTTGAATTCATTTGGAGTAACACCCTTTTAAAACAAAAACAAACAAAAGTATATGTTATTTGGACCACAGTGGCAACATGAGACATGAAATCATTTTTTTAAAGTGGGAAACGTGGCCGAGAAACTAAGTACGCTTGAACATGTCTTGGCTACCTATGAAGGGGGCTCGAGGTTCGACGCCCGACTCGGGCAGAGTTGTGTTAACTGAGCGCCTGAAGCAGCAAGGAAAACCTTCTACCAGATACCCCCTTTCTCCCCACTGGTCCACAAATGAGATTGGACCATAGCCCTCTGACCATTGAAAGTATGAAAGTAGCGCTATATAAAAGCTATAATTTATTTGGAAAATACGCTTATTTTTTGTAGCTGATTTTATGTGCATCCGACTTATTATCAGAGTGAGATCTCAAAAAAAAAAAAGTCGCCGTCTGAAAACAAATGTTAAAATCGTATTTTAAAAATACTTTTTAAAAATTCCTTGTGCTCAGATCTGGAATTAGTACAGAACCTAAAGAAAAAGGTGCCAGTTGAAAATTTTGAAGATTCTTTATGACAGAGCTTCGTATGGAACTTTATTTTTGAGTCGGATTATTCTAGAAATAATCACCCAATTAAAAAACTTGTGAGGGATAAATATACATTTTTGTCCTATTCCCAACTATTGAGATAAGGACAGTCTCAATTGTGCTCCTATCGACATGGACCGGAACTAATTTCGTCCTGAATTAAAGATGCTTTCAACTGATTTGACGCAGTTTCTTCAGAAGCCTCCAAAGTTCCAAAACAAGAGCCTGCTGAGCTCCAGTGTTTTATAAAAATAAAAAAATCGGTTTAAAAATTAAGTTCTAAATATCGTCATCTTGGATCGCATATTTCTGACATCTTAGGTTAAGTGCTTGACTTCCGAACCTGGGGTCCTGGGTTCGAATCTCTGTGAAGACTGGGATTTTGAATTTCGGGATATTTAGGGCGCCCCTGAGTCCACCCAGCTCTAATGGGTAACTGACTTTAGTTTGGGAAAAGTAAAGGCGGTTGATCGTTGTGCTGGCCACATGACACCCTGCTCGTTAACCGTTGGCCAAAGAAACAGATGACCTTAACATCATCTGCCCTATAGATCGCAAGGTCCGAAAAGGGAACTTTACTTGGTAAGCGTAGATGTAGGCGAGCGATGTTTCTTTAGACAAATGTTGATCAAGAATTACTGGTGATAAACAATGACAAATTTACGAGCCACTCATTTTTTTTATTGCATTTCGCAGTTTTATTTTATCATCATCAAACTCCATTAGAGTGTGGGCTTGAGAGGCTCAAATCCTCTCTTGCAAAAGCCCTGGACAGAAACCCTGCTTTCTTTTGTAGTGCATACATGTCATCATACAGGTAGAAAATTTTGGGTTTCCAAGACCTGTCGAAACGGAGATCAGCAAGTCTAGGGCAGTCAAACAGAATATGACGCATGGTTTCCTCTTCTTCCCCGCAGCGGGGGCACCGTGAATCAAAATTTGGCCATAGCCGTGAGAAATACGAGCCAAAAGGAACAATGGCCTGTCCTACACTGTGCTATAATATCTTGCTCAGGCCTGGACAGCCTCCACCACGGGATAGTGTGGTTAGGGCGCTTCATGCGCCTCAAGTCCCAAAAAGCCCGTGGAGTCTGGGAGCGCAGTTTTAGTTAGTTTTTTTTTTGTTTTGGAGGGCAAAATGAGGAGCTGCCGCATCGGGCATCGAGTATACGCCACGCCACTGTCTGTGGGGAGGGGGGGGGGGGAGGGAGGGCACTGAAAAAAAAGTTAAATATGTGTTTGCCGGTGCGATGGTCTTCCGAAAGATTGCATTCGTGTTTTTTTTTAACAAGATTAGTGGGCAGTCGTTCTTGATCCGCAACTCTCGTTTTGAATGTCTACCCTATTGTCACGATCATCAATGGTGTTGATGTCACACTCTAAGATGGTGCTACTGTCACGATCAGACTTGAACTATATTGTACCATCAATGATCGTGATTGCCGAGGATCTTGAAATGATCTTTCGATAAGATGATCGTATAGAAGTAGACAGATCTATGTTGATGATACGATCATACAGAATGTTGCCAATTGATAAGAGGATCATCTAGATCTAGGAGTTACAACTTGACAAATATGATCTAAGTACGATCTAAATTCAATGAAGAAACTTCTCTTCGTTCAAAAACAATTACTTTAATTAATAACTTGAAAACACTATACACAAATAGTTACAATGGTTAAAATGTACTTGAATAACTGATTTATTCAATAATATATCTGAGTCTTGATACGAATAAAATATATATTCTTAACTACATACAAGTTAGATCTTATCTCTACAAATATTTACAACCGACTGATTCTATTTTGCATCTTCCCCGGGTTTCAGCTTGTAATCACGTGATCAACAACTTACTCCTCCCAGACCAACCAATCATTGCAGTCTAATGTTTCCCTGCTATTTCGAGCTAAGTCGGCGAACAACTTAAAACTGTTACCATATATGGTCATAGTGTACGTGACACCTATAAACAAACACAAAGACACGCAAATGTTGCACGCTTCAGTGAACATAAAGTCGTTCAATCACTAGGCCTATGATTCACACTTTAAAAAGGCAGCAAAGTCTTTTCAGGATATTGCCAGGATGAAAATATAACACACATCTGAAATATGATGCATTTTCAATAACACATAGTGTTTCTCAATCTTTTGGTTACAACCTTGACCTAAACGAAAAAAAAAAAAAGAGTACGTCCCCTTGATAGCAAGCTACGGGTACGGGGGAAGGGCTTCAAGCTTTTCTGTGGGGTCAGGGCAGAACAGACGCAAAAGCGATTTTTTAAAACTTCTTACCATCAGAAATTAAATCTACTGGCGTCTTCAGCGCACATTCAAAAGAATGCAGACCAAATAAAGAACAGGAAAAGCGCGACAATCAAGTGTGAAAGATATTTGGGCGCATGTAGCGCACGTACGTTTATAGTAGATTTTCATTCATGGCGATTAAACCTAAAAATAGCAAGCTTTTCGGTATATCCGGTGTGCAAAATAAAGGCAGTGTTGATAAGCTAGGTGTTTTTACAAAGTTACACGATTTTTTTTTTGAGTAAACATTTTAGTTCTACAGAATCAAATATTTTTAAAACTCTTCTGTTCATGACTTTAATTTTAGTTGGCAATTTTAAAAAAGTTTACTTTAGCGTCCTTGACATTGGATAGTTTAATCTTGAAAATTTCAACATGTGAACTTAGTCCTAAGACCATTTTTATGTTAAGCAACATAATGAAGCACTTGGGTCAAATTTGACTCTTCTGACGTATTAAAGGCGAGTAGAATCGTGTTAGCGATTAGCGGAGACATATAACTATTTAGTGATGGGAACTAAACTAATTTTTTTAGTTAAACTAAAACTAAGTTTGAACTAAAAAGAAGTAATTAAACTTTTAGTTAATGAAATGACAAATTGAAAAAAATAAATTAAACTTTGGCCTTAACTATTTTTTTTTAGTTAAACTAAAAGTTAGCTACTTTTTAGTTAACTTTTGCCCATCACTATAACTATTAAAATGTTGGCATATTAAAAGTCTATTTGATTAGTAGACGCCTTTAGCAAAACAACATAAACAATTTCCTACTTCTTTGATGAAATCATCTTCTCATCTCTGACTGTAGTCCCGCATGAAACAAACGCCATAAACTAGCTTCCTCCTGGCATCTCGGTTCTGGGCGAGTCTCCCCAACTGTCCCCGCGTCTTTCCCGTCAATTAACCCTTAAAGTGCTGAGCTGTTTTAAAATAAGTGCATACAACATGAAATTACAATAAATAAACTACCACACGCGTTTTAAGGGTTAATTAAGAATCTGATTTTTAAACTATTGTAATAATACGTGGGACATAATCAACATCTGTTAGAAAAAACGCCTGTTATTTAGAAGATAAGATTACATGGTCAATATTCAAATATGTATCTATAACTACAAAGCAAAAACTACAGAATTTGGCGTCCCGTGTACAAAAAAAAAAAAAAAAAGTTCTTCGCTCCTTCCCTTGTTAAATATTTGGCTTCTAGATTACCAGTTTGAGAAACGCTGAAATTAAACAAGCAAAATATTTGTAAAAAAATCTTTTTTTGAAAACAAAGCTTATCTAAGGGGATGAACCGAAAAATTCTGCCATATATCTTAATAATGCAGGAAGAAAGCTCCCTTTTCTCTATATATCACAAAATAAATAAATTACCACTACTAATTGGTTATTTAAAAAAAAAAAGATGCATGTATTGTCATTGACTATGAATAACAAAGAAGAATTTGAACTTAAAACGTGTACAAAATGTAATAAGGGAAATA